>NC_052156.1:87814171-88414171 GCF_902713615.1 Scyliorhinus canicula
AGCTTGTACTGGGATCCACCTTTGGCTCCACCCATGGCTCCTCCCCCTAACCGGAAGTATAAAGGTTGATGCTGAGAGCCTGCCTGCCAGTTCATCTGGAGTTCATCTCGTCACAGGCAGGCTCTGTTGTAAGACGATTAAAACCACTGTTCACTTCTAACAACGTGTCGCGTGAATTGATGGTCTCATCAATTTAATCGTCTTAAGAAACAATAAGGAACGACTATGGAATCAGCCCTCAAACCTGATCGACTGGAACTCGACCCACAGGATGCAGAGGTGAAAGAAATCTTTTAACACTGGCTCCGAAGTTTTAAGGCCTACCTGGCTGAAGCAAGCACCACGGGGCCACCCCAACACAGTCACGTTGGACCAGCTGCGTCCAAAACACCTCCGCAACTCAATGACGACCGTTCAAGTCAACGGGTACAGTACACCATGCCTCTTCGACTCCAGGAGCACCGAGAGCTTCGTACACCCAGATCTGGTAAGACGCTGTTCGCTCCCTGTATTTCCTGCACGGCAAACTATCTCCCTCGCTTTGGGCTCCCACTCTGTTCACATCCAAGTTCGCAATGTCGCGGCCCTAACGATCCAAGCCGCTAGTTACTCAAATTTTCAACTATACGTCCTGCCCGAACTCTGCGCCCCACTCTTACTGGGACTCGATTTTCAGTGCAACCTCAAGAGTCTCACCCTCAGCTTCGGCGGACCCCTACCCCCACTCACCATCTGCAGCCTAGCCACGCAGCGAATCTCCCCCCCTCCTCTCTTTGCCAATCTCACTCCGGACTGTAAACCTGTAGCCACTTGCAGCAGGCGGTACAGCCTGCAGGACAGGATGTTTATCCGAACCGAGGTCCGGAGGCTCCTATGTGAGGGGATCATAGAGGCCAGTAACAGCCCCTGGAGAGCTCAGGTTGTGGTCGTCAAGAACGGGGAAAAATTCCGCATGGTTGTAGATTATAGTCAGACCATTAATTGGTTTACGCTCCTCGACGCGTACCCCCTCCCCAGGATTGCAGACACGGTGAACCAGATCGCCCAGTAACGCATCTTCTCTACGGTGGATCTGAAGTCTGCATACCACCAGCTCCCAAGTCGCCCGGAGGACCGCCACTACACGGCGTTCGAGGCCGATGGCCGCCTCTTCCACTTCCTCCGGGTTCACTTTGGTGTCACGAATGGGGTCTCGATGTTCCAACGAGCAATGGACTGAATGATGGACCAGTACGGACTGCGGGCCACGTTTCCGTACTTCGATAACGTCACCATCTGCGGCTATGACCAGCAGGACCACGATGCCAACCTCAATCGATTTCTCCAGACGGCCCTGAAGCTCAATCTCACTTACAACGAGGAGAAATGCGTTTTCCGCATGACCAGACTAGCCATCCTCGGCTCTGTCATGGAAAACGGAGTCCTGGGCCCCGACCCGGACCCGGACTCTTAGAACTCCCTCTCCCTCATTATCCTAGGGCCCTCAAACGGTGCCTGGGATTCTTTTCATATTATGCCCAGTGGGTCCCTCAATATATGGACAAAGCCCGCCCACTCTTTAAGGCTACACTTTTTCCCCTGTCAGCTGAGGCTCGCCAAGCCTTCAACTGCATCAAGGAGGACATTGCCAAAGCGGCCATGTGGGCGGTGGATGAATCTGTCCCCTTTCAGGTTGAGAGCGATGCCTCAGAGGTAGCTCTTGCAGCCACATTAAATCAGGCAGGGAGACCAGTCGCATTTTTCTCCCGAACCCTCTCCGCTTCGGACCTTCGACACTCCTCGGTCGAAAAAGAAGCGCAAGCCATTATGGAGGCTGTTCGTCACTGGAGGCACTACCTCACAGGTAGGAGGTTCACCCTCATCACCGACCAAAGATCGGTTGCCTTCATATTTGACAACTCGCAAAGGGGCAAAATTAAAAATGATAAAATTCTGAGGTGGAGGATCGAACTCTCCACCTACAAATACGATATTCTGTATCGACCGGGGAAGCTCAACAAGCCCACAGATGCCCTGTCCCGCGGCACGTGCGCCAGCACGCAGAGTGACCGCTTAAAAGCCATCCACAATGACCTCTGCCACCTGGGGGTCACCCGGCTCACCCACTATATTAAAGCCCAAAATCTGCCTTTCTCCACTGAGGAGGTGAAAGCCGTCACCAGGGATTGCCCGATCTGTGCGGAGTGCAAACCGCACTTCTATAGACCAGACAGGGCCCACCTGGTCAAGGCTTCTAGGCCTTTTGAACGCCTCGCTATCGATTTCAAAGGGACACTCCCCTCGACTAACTGGAATGTGTACTTCCTGAATGTCATCAACTAGTTCTCCCGATTCTCTTTTGCTATCCCGTGCCCCGTTATGACCTCCCACATAGTCATTAGGGCCCTGTATAGTATCTTCACCCTGTTTGGTTTCCCCAGCTATGTACACAGCGACCGGGGTTCGTCCTTTATGAGCGACGAGCTGCGTCAGTACCTGCTCGACAAGGGCATCGTCTCGAGCAGGATTACCAACTATAACCCCAGGGGGAACGGGCAGGTGGAGAGGGAGAATGCGACGGTCTGGATGACCGTCCTACTGATCCTCCGGTCCAGGAATCTCCCGATCTCCCACTGGCAGGAAGTCCTCCCAGACGCGCTCCACGCTATTAGGTCCCTCTTATGTACCGCCACCAACCAGACCCCTCACGAGCGGCTCTTTATTTTTTCCAGGGGCACTACCATGGGGGCTTCGCTCCCGGCATGGTTGAAGACACCGGGCCCAGTACTCCTCTGGAAGCACGTCAGGGCACACAAAACTGACCCGCTTGTGGAAAAAGTGCTTCTACTGCACTCGAACCCCCAATACGCCTTCATAGAGTACCTGACGGCCGTCAGGACACGTATCCCTCCGGGACCTAGCGCCTGCAGGATCAAACCCCACCACTACCACCGCCGAGGTACCCCTCACACTACATCCCACCCAACTCGCCGCGCCCCACGTCCCCGCGCCTACCAGTTTGCTACACATGTTCCGCGTGCCCGTACCCGCAAGCTTCCAGCGCCCCACTCCCCAGTCAAACCAGACGGGTACGAAGCTCAGACAGAATCACTCCCCGAATCCGCCATCGTACCCCAACCGACCGTAATCATCCAGCCACCAGAAGGGGCTGCAACCCCGGTGCTCCGCCGATCACAACGGACAACTCGACCACCGGACAGACTCAATCTGTAAACCACCACCCCCGCCGGACTTGATTTTTTACAGGGGGTGAATGTGCTGAATTATAAATATTAATAATCCACACTGTATTGTACAACATGTGTTGAGCCTGTATATTGTGCAGGATCACGTGTAGTTGCGCGGCTCTACCCATAGGGGGAGATGAGGAGCTTGTACTGGGCTCCACCCTTGGCTCCGCCCATGGCTCCTCCCCCTAACTGGAAGTATAAAGGTTGATGCTGAGAGCCTGCCTGCCAGTTCATCTGGAGTTCATCTCGTCACAGGCAGGCTCTGTTGTAAGACGATTAAAACCACTGTTCACTTCTAACCACGTGTCGCGTGAATTGATGGTCTCATCAAAAGTGACCAACCCTGTATGGGAAACTGGCAGCAAATATCAAGCGCCAGATCACGAAGCCCCAACACTTGTACTACCGCCCTCCACACACCACTTCCCATTTCCCTCCCCAGTGTCTCCTCTCCTCCTCACATCCCTACTCCCACTTATCTATCACACATGCCAGACTTCATTACTGTCTGACCTGGCACATGTCATAGAATCATAGAATTTACAGTGCAGAAGGAGGCCATTCGGTCCTTTGAGTCTGCACTGGCACGTACACACAGGGAGAACGTGCAGACTCTGCACAGACAGTGATCCAAGGCGGGAATCAAACCTGGGACCCTGGAGCTGTGAAGTAATTGTGCTAACCACTGTGCTACCGTGCCACCCTCTGCCTACACTCCTGCCTACACTCTGTCCATTCAGGATAGACTTTTTTTTCCATAGATTTAGAATACCCAATTAATTTTTTTCCAATTAAGGGGCAATTTAGCATGCTCAATCCACCTATCCTGCACATCTTTTGGGTTGTGGGGGTGACATGGAGAAAATGTGTAAACTCCACACGGACAGTGACCCAGAGCCGGGATCGAACCTGGGTCCTCGCCACTGTGAGGCCTCAGTGCTAACCACTGCACCACCGTGCTGCCCTCTTGCAGGACCGACTTGAGCACAATAGGCATGAGCGGGCACAGCCAGCCAATGTGATGCCTGAGCTGGAGGCCCTCACTCCATTTGAGGAAAGAGCCCTTGAGCTGGCCAGGTAGGAGCAGGGCCGCACCAGTGTTGAGGGCGAAGTGTGGCATGATACAAAAGTGAAATCCAGCCGTGATGCCATTCTCACGTCAGGTCTGTTTCTTCTATCCTTATGCCCATGTCCTGCACTAGTGTCATCGCTTTTCCCTTGCAGGTCAATCAGCTGACCAGCCCAGACCATCCTCTATCTCTCAGAAAAACACGGACCTGAGCAGCTCCAAGGGGAACAGCTTGAAGACGAGCACCAAAGAAACATGACAGCTGCTACCTGCACCCTCCACCAGCGCAGATATGCGCACCTTGGTGGGAATAAATAGTAGGCAGGTTTCTGGGTCACTCACTTGTGGGCACCTCATAGCTGATGATCCACAGTAGGCAGAGGCAGGGACGTCCCCAGGATCTGGCACTCGGAGGGATGCTGGAGCCCAGAACTCTGCTGAGCCCCTGGATTTAATCGTTCCACAGCTGCTGGAGCTACAAAGGCAGAGTTGTGAATATCAGGAAGAGATGTCAGCATCCCTCGTCGGAGTACAAGGCTGACTGGACGAGTCCCATCGCCTTCTGTCCGAGGAAGTGATATCATCACTCTGAGGCAACCAGGCCAAAACTGCAAGGCTTGCCCACAGTGGAGACCTTGGCACAGGATGTGCTCTGCATGGCTGGAGCGTGCCCACTCCATGGCTCAGGTCATGCACTCCATGGCTGCAGGGCATCAACTGCATGGTGCAGGCACTTGTGGGAATCACGAGTGTCAGCACTAGAGGACGGTGGGGCTTCTGGAACCCCCTCTATCCCATGGAGGAGCCCAAGGGCCTCCTGAGCAGCCATAGATAAGAGGATCGTCAGAGACCCTGGAGGTGTCCAGCCCATCTGACTCCCCCTTCGCTATGACTGACACACCTCTAGCCCCACACACCGAGGAGGACAGCACTACAACACCTGTGCTGATCGGAGGATAACCCGTTCCTCCAGGTCCCCCCCCAGGGGACACCTGCTAAGGTCATCTCAGGCAACAGGGCGTGGCAATGAGCAGGCCGTCTCATCGTCAGCTGTGGATCCTGGGGAGACACCTAAACGTAGCAGTAGGGTGAGGAAGGTGAAGAAAATATTGTCCCAGCTCAATGGTTCACCACAGCCCCCCACTGTGAAGACAAGTCATGCTGATGTGACACTGGCAATGCACCCCCCACTCCAGGGCTCTCACCTTTTGCAGCATTATTTTAGCATGAGGACGCCATCGACTGAAAGCATGTGAAAGTCTGTCCAGCAGCTCAAAAGGAGCAGACTCCTAACATTGGAGAAGGCAGTAGCAGCGGAGATGTGTCAATCAGCATTTTCACTGCCCCCAGATCGCCCTGTTCAATGGCAGATCATGCTCAGAGTTCTGTCAGGCAGGAGTCAGACATTCGCAGGAGATATGAGGAGCATTGCTCTTTCCTCCTTGCAAGTCATCATTATTCTCCTGCATTGTCTGGTCATAGTGCTTTTGGGCAGTGCCCATGAAGGGGAGATCAAAAATTGCAATCAACTCATTCCATGGGGGGACAGATCTGGCCACCCTAGTCCCGGTCCTCCCCAAAGCCAGAGGCTATCGGGCGTCCCTAGCTCTATGCCCCATTCGGATCTTGGCCATTGCCTGAGGTCCTTCCTCTGCATTCTCTAGGACTTGACCCTCGCCACCATCCACGACTTCCTGCTCATCTGAATATATATGGTGGTTCTCTATCTCTTCCTCATCCAGTCCCTCTCCCTGTTGCAGTGCCAGGTTGTGGAGTATGCAGTGCACAACGATGATGCCCGACACTATCTGGGGGATGTAGTGGAGGGCTCCTCCCGACCGGTCCAGGCACTGAAACCGCATCTTTAGCGGGCCTTTCGCCTGTTCGATGAGAGTAAGTGTTGAAGGGTGAGCCTTGCAATGGGTCTCAGCTTGTGTTCGGGGCCTCCGCACTGGTATCGTCAGTCACATTTTAAATATGTAGCCTTTGTCTCTGAGGAACCATCCCTCCAGCCACTGCTCTCTCTCTTTCTCGAAGACAGCTGGGATCTGTGAGTGTCTGAGAATATAGCTAATGTGGCGCTCCCCTGGAAACGGACGCACCTGCATTATGCGCATCGCATGATTTCAGTCAATGTGCACCTTGAGGGAGTGATATTTCTTGCGCTACATAAAGGATGCCCCATGCCGCCATGGGGAATGCGGGGCCACATGTGTGAAGTCTATGAGACCCTGTACTTGGGCCAAAAGAGCCATGCGGGCAAAGCCCATGGCACTGGTATCCTGGCTTGCCTGGTCCCAGTCAAATCTGATGTACTGGTGAACCCTTGCAAATAGTGTATCTGTCACTTCCATATTTACTATGTGCGGCACACTGGGAGATGCCGCAAAGGTCACCTGAAATGAGCTGCTGCTGTAAATGTTCAGCGTGGCTGTAATTTTCAGGGCCACAGGCAATGGCCTCCAAGTCCATGTGGTGCCAACTCCTGCATCACCTGGCATAAGTTGTCCATCAACCCTCAGGCCAGATGCAGTCAACTCTGGCACTGCATCTTCAACATTGGAGGTATGATCCGCTCCTCTGATACACATGTAGCCAGTAGTGTCTCCTCTGAGCCACCTCCATGTGTGGCCTTGCCACCCCATCCTCTGCAGGGTGCTGGCCCTACACAGGTGCAGCCGCATGTTGATGTTGTTGCTGTTGGGTCATTGCTAGCAATAGCAAAGTGAGCTCGGCTCGCTCCATGATCCTCGCTATCTAAAATCTGAAAGGAAGGAAACGGAAATATGAACATCGGGGAGTGCAGACAATGCCCTGACCCATAGCCTGATCAAGATATGGGACATTCACGCATGCACATTCCCCAACGTGAGTGCCTTTCCAATAAGTTTCATTCGTTTTTAGAATTTACAGTGCAGAAGGAGGCCATTCAGCCTATCGAGTTTGCACCGGCCCTTGGAAAGAGCACCCTACTTAAGGTCACACCTCCACCCTATCCTCATAACCCAGTGACACTACCTAACTTTTTGGACACTAAGGGGCAATTTTAGCATGGCCGATGCACCATAAGTGTAGCGAGGCAGTCAGTGGGAGCATCTGATTTGCCTGACATGGCGGGCACTGTTTCACCAAACTTTCAATGTTGCAATCGAGCCTGGGCCACCTTGGAGACTCTTGGGTTATCACTATAGAGCTACTTTAAGATTGGCCGCTGCCCAGGGCTTGGGACAACCATAGGATGATGCCACACTGAATTCTTGGCGTTTAGATAGGAAGGGCTTCAGGTCCTCCGTGGGATGCCCTTGGATTCCACTGCTTAAGATCACGTGGCATTGTTCCGCCTAAGTGGGGATTTTCTCGGTTCATGTCCATAAAATTCAACGCCATGATGACCTCATCCATTCTTGGTGGAGATGGGGTGGGGATGGGGGTCTTGTGGTTAACAGCAGGCGAATCGGACATCAGCGTCGGCTACGTGCGTTTCCGGGTGGTGCTCGAAGGAGTATTTGTACGATACCAACAAGAGTGCCCAGCACTGAATCGGAGCTGAGACGGTGGTTGGGATCGCCTTGTTTTCCTTAAAAAGACTCAACAGGTCTTTATGGTCTTTGATTATTGTAAAGTGTCAGCCGTACACGTTTGGATGATATTTCTTAACTCCGAATATTACAGACAGACCCTTTTTTTTGATTTGTGCAGAGCGTCGCTCCGCATCTGTCAGGGTTTGTGATGCATATGCAATCAATTGCTCGGTGCCATTGTCCCAACGATGGGAAAGGACTGCCTCTACTCCATAGGAAGAGGCATCGAATGTTAGTACGAGTGGTCTTGTGTGATGATAGCGTACCAAGATATTGGATGGCAACAGCTGTTGCTTCACTTTTGTGAATACTTTGCCCTGTGACCACTTTTGGCTTTCGTCGTCCTGTGACCACTTCAGTCTTTTCGTTAGCAACAGGTGTAGGGCTGCCAGTAAAGTTGAGGATCAACTTCCCATAATAATTGATGAGGCCTAAGAACGACGTCAATTCCGTGGGGTGCTGGCCCCTTTGTAGCCTTTACTTTTTCCTCTACAGGCTGCAGGCCGATCTTGTTCATGTGGTAACCGAGGTATGTCACCTCACCCGTCTGAAACACACACTTTTCCCGCTTGAAGCGGATGCCTACATTGGAGAATCATTGCAGGGCTTTCTCCAAGTTTGCAAGCTGTTCTTTGTCGGTTGCTCCTGTGATTAATGCATCATCGAATCATCGAAGTACACTGCCATCCTTTGCAGCCCTTGAAGGATATTTTCCATTAACCTCTGAAAATTGGCACATGCCCATGAAACTTTAAAAGGCAGGTGGGTGTATTAATACAATCGCTTCTGGGTGTTGAATGTGATGAACTTCCTGGATGTCGTATCGAGCTCCAGCTGGAGGTACGCAAGTCTCACCGACTCATCGGGTTTTAGTACTGGAATCACCGGCAAACTGTACTGACTGTATTATACCTAGGCGCTCCAGACGCACCAGGTTCGGCCTCTACCTTGGCGACCAAGGCATATGGGCCCAGTTGTACCCTGAAATATTTAGGCAGGGCCTTCGGGTTCACATAAATCTTTGCCCTTGCCTCTTTAATCTTGCCAAGGCCCTCCTGAAACACCTTGGGATATTTCCCAACCACTTCATAAAGGCCCCCGGGCAGTCCAATTGGCTATTTTGCAACTAGTCTCTGTACAAAAGACTGGGTCCTGGTTCTTGCACGACAATTAGGGCATCTGTTGCCTATGGGCAACTGGAGTCACGGTGGTTCCTACGATAATAGTAGAGGCTCCCCCATGTATGTGGCCAACCTGGCACTGGTATCCCGCAGGCACAGGGATGTGATGCAGGCTCGGAGGCACCTGAAGATTCATTCCCCCACAATAGAGACGGTGCTCCAGAGTTCACTTCCATTTCCGAGGGGGTGACTGTTTAATTTTGATAGGGGCAACTTTGAGGACGGTGATGCAGTTCAGCTGCATTAGTTCATCCTATTCAGGCTTGAGCCTGAGGTGGTCTTGGCTTGCAGCCTGCGCGTACTGTCAATTCTAGCAGCATTGCCTTGAACGTATCCTTCGGCTGCAGGTACAACACTGTCGTGACTGCTCCCCAAAGTCCACTGGGGAAGCTTCTCTCGCAGTCTGAGAGTTTGTGGTCATCGGCCCATGTACTTGTGTGCCATGACTGAATAATGACCAGCTGATGGGTGCAGAGCTGAGATATTGTCCACAGGGAGTCCGGTTTTCCGATATGGGGGACATCGACAAGGAGTGCATTGCAGTCCATGGAGCCTTGGAGTTCCTGGATCCCTTTTTTGGCATTTTCCAGAACCAGCGTCAGTTCTATGGCTCTTTTAAGATCAAGGTTTTCGAGACTTCCGGTGGTGACTATGAGGGAGTAGGTCGCACATTTGGTGGCTCCCGTTTCGGTCGGACTTTTGGACCTTTTCCCCTGACTTTTTAGCGCTTTTGAGCGTGGAACTGGAAAGCAATAGTACTCAGGAACTGAACCCATTCAGAGTTGTATGGACTCAAGAAGCTGGAGGGACCGTAAACAGCAGAAGAAGTGGTCAAACAAGGGCACGGTGGAGGCTGTCAGAGAGACCAATATGGCCGGTGTCCAGAGCAAGGTGCCGACAGCCCAGCCTACAATGGAGCAGCTGTTACAGGCCACGCAGGAGGGCTTTTTAGCTCTGAAGCGCGATAATTTGGAGCCGCTCCAGAAGTCGATGGACCGATTGGAAAAAAGGCTGGATGATCAGGCTGAGAAGCTCCAGAAGCTGGAGAAGACGGTGGAGGAGCAGGCAGACTTTCAAACGGTGGCGGACGTAGAGATTCTGAGGCTGAGGGATCAGCAAAAAATGCTCCCGGATAGGCTGGAGGAGCTGGACAACAGATCTCGTTGGCAGAATGTAAGATTTGTTGGCCTCCCGGGAGGGGCTGAGGGGCTGGATGCCGCCGCGTATGTTTCAGAAGCTGCTGGGGAACAAGGTGTTCCCTCGCCCACCGGTGGTGGACAGGGCATACAGAGTGCAGGTGAGGCAGCCGCGACAAGGGGGTCCCACATGAGCAATGGGGTCCGGTTCCACAGGTACCTGGACAAATTTCGGATTCTGCAATGGGCCAAGAGCACACAAAACTGTACCTGGGACAATAGCACCCTGCGTGTTTACCAAGACCTGAGCACTGAGGTTGCCAGGAGGAGGGGAGGCTACAGGCAGGTGAAGGAGATATTGTACAAGAACAAGGTGAAATTCGGGCTGCTTTTTCCGGCGCGACTGTGGGTTACGTATGAGAGCCAGCACCACTATTTCGAGGAATCCGAGGAGGTGATGGAATTTGTTAAGAAGCAAGGGCTGGCTCTGAGCTGAGCACTCTTGGACTCATGGTAGAACTTTTAAGTTTATTTTGTTTCTCTCTTGCATTGAGAGATGCCTGCATGCTTGGATCCGTTCTTTTTGTTTTTTCGACCTTTTTAGGTTGATGTATTTTGGTTGCGATGTGTTTTTCTTGTTCTTTTTCGTGGTTTCCCTAAATGTTTGCCTTTTGGGGTCTCTTGTTTGGTTGGAGGTTTGGTAGGGGGAAAATAAAAAAGAAAATCGCTAAAAACGTGTGGTTATGATGGGGGTTTTGGGGGAATTTCTTGAAATCTTTTTCTGTGTGTGGAGGGGAAGCGCTGAGTGCCTGGT
This sequence comes from Scyliorhinus canicula, assembly GCF_902713615.1. Lineage (NCBI taxonomy): Eukaryota > Metazoa > Chordata > Chondrichthyes > Carcharhiniformes > Scyliorhinidae > Scyliorhinus > Scyliorhinus canicula. The sequence continues at coordinate 87,825,183 of NC_052156.1, forward strand.
ACTTCTTATCTCTATCTGTTTGATCTAAATTGCACTATTGTCGGGGATCTCTTTGACTTGTACAGAGTGTGTGTTTAAGCAGGGCTGGTTTGGGGAAGTGGTATGGATGGGCCGGGGGGGAGGGGAGCCAGGGAACAATGGGTGAGAGATGCGCTGGCGCCGAAGCGGGGAGCCATCAGGCTAGCTGGATGGGCTAGTCAACGGAAGCCAGGTGGGGGGGGATTCATACAGTTAGACTAGAGCAGGGGTTAGGTGGTCGGATGGTGTTACTGGGGGGGGGGGGGGGAAGAGTTGATCTGCTGACAAGGATGGAAACTGGACGTAGCAACAGTGAGGAGGTCATGGGTGGAACCGGCCAGGAGGCGGGCCAGAGGAAGCGCGACACATGGCTGGGGGGCTGGCCAAGGAAAGGAGATGGTTGATCGGCAAAGGGGGTGGGGGCGAAGTGCCCCCCAACCAGGCTGATCACCTGGAATGTTAGAGGGCTAAATGGGCCAGTGAAGAGGGCGTGTGTGTTCGCGTATTTGTGCATCTGAAGGCGGACGTAGTCATCCTGCAGGAGATGCACCTGAAAGTGGCAGACCAGGTTAGGTTGAGGAAGGGCTGGGTTAGTCAGGTCTTTCATTCGGGGCTTGACACTAAGACTATGGGGGGTTGCGATCCTGATTAATAAAAGGATTCAATTTGAGGCGGAAGGTACAGTTGCGGACAGGGGCGGCAGATGTGTTATGGTTAGGGGTAAGCTCGAAGGGGTGAGAGCAGTCTTGTTCAGTGTGTATGCCCCTAATTGGGACGATGTGGATTTTATCAGGAGGTTGCTAGGGAAGATGCCCGACTTGAACTCACGCAAGCTGATCATGGGTGGGGACTTTAACACAGTCCTGGACCCGAGTCTGGAACGGTCGTCTTCAAAAACGGGCAGGTTGCCAGCGGTGGCAAAGGAACTGAAAGGGTTCATGGAGCAAATGGGGGGAGCTGATCCATGGAGATTTAGCCGGCCGTCGGCGAGGGAGTTTTCGTACTACTCCCACGTCCATAAGGTGTATTCCCAAATTGATTTCTTTTTCATGAGTAGGGACTTGCTGGCCGGGTTGGTGGGGGCAGAATACTCGGCAATTACCATATCGGACCATGCTCCGCACTGGGTAGACCTACGGATTTGTAAGGATAGCTTCCAGCGCCCACAATGGAGATTGGAAGTTGGATTGCTTGCGGACGAGGTGATGTGTGAGAGGCTGAGGAAATGCATGCATAATTACCAGTAGGTAAATGATACCGGAGAAGTCTCAGCAGCGGTGTTCTGGGAGGCACTGAAGGCAGTGGTGAGAGGGGAGCTAATCTCAATCCTGGTCCATAGGGACAGGACAGACAGGGCAGAAACGGACCAATTGGTTCAGGAAATTTCACGGACGGACAGGTGCTACGCAGAATCCCCGAGGCCAGAGTTATTCAGGAAACTACAGAGGCTGCAGGCCGAGTTCAGGGTGCTGGCTACAGGCAAGGCTGGAGAGCAGCTTAGAAAGGCAAAAGGCGGGATATATGAGCATGGAGAGAAGGCCAGCAGAATGCTCGCGCAACAACTAAGGAAGAGAGAAGCGGCTGGGGAGATAGGAAGGATGGCGGACGGGGAGGGAAATCTGGTGGGGGACCCGGCAGGGCTGAACAAGGTGTTTAGGAACTTTTATAGTAAGCTATACACTTCGGAACCCCCCAGGGGACCGGAAGGGATGAAACGATTCCTGGACGGACTGACCTTCCCAAGAGTGGGTAGGGGGTTGGTAGATGGACTGTGGGCCCTGTTTGGGATCAAAGAGGTACTGGGGGCCTGAAGGTCATGCAGTCGGGTAATGACCCGGGGCCGGATGGGTATCGGGTGGAGTTTTACAAAAGGTTTGCCGAGATAGTGGGGCCGGTGCTGGTCAGGGTTTTTAACGAGGCAAGAGACAGAGAGGTCCTACCCCCGCGACGTTGCAGGCCACTATTTCGATTATTCTGAAAAAGGATAAAGACCCGGAGGCCTGTGAATCTTATAGGCCGATCTCTTTGATCAACGCAGACGCTAAGTTACTGGCCAAGATCTTGGCTACTAGAATTGAGGACTGTGTACCGGAAGTAATTGCAGAGGACCAAACTGGGTTCGTAAAGGGTAGGCAACTGGCGGACAATGTAAGAAGGCTGCTTAATGTGATCATGATGCCCCTGGAGAGCAGGGAGGCAGAGATAGTGATAGCTATGGATGCGGAAAAGGCTTTCGACCAAGTCGAGTAGGACTATCTGTGGGAGGTGCAGGGAAGGTTTGGTTCGGGGAGGGGTTCATTGACTGGGTTAGGCTGTTATACCAGGCCCCAGAGGCGAGTGTAAGGGTGAACAGGGCAACATCAGATTACTTCAGACTACACCACGGGACAAGACAGTGCTGCCCTCTCTCCCCACTGATGTTTGAGCTGGCCATAGAGCTGGTGGCAATTGCTCTGAGAGCTTCAAAGGACTGGAAAGGGCTGGTCTGGGGAGGGAGTGGAACAAAGTCTTGTTTTATGCGGATGATCTGTTGTTATACGTAACGGACCCAATGACGGGGATGGACGGCATCGTGGAAATCCTGAGGGAATTTGGCTGGTTTTCAGGATATAAATTGAACATGGCTAAGAGCGAGTAGTTCGCAATTCAAGCGAGGGGGCAGGAGAGTAGGGGTTGCCGTTCAGGCTGGTAGGAGAAAGCTTTAGATACTTGGGGATACAGGTGGCATGGGACTGGGGCAGGTTGCATAAGCTCAACCTGTCCCGATTGGTGGAACGAGTGAGGGAGGAGGTTCGGAGTTGGGATGCACTCCCACAGTAACAAGCGGGGAGGGTGCAGACTGTCAAGATGACGATTCTCCCGACATTCTTGTTCATATTTCAGTGTCTCCCTATTTTCATCCCGAGGTCCTTCTTCAAGAGGCTGAATAAAATTATCCTGGGATTTGTCTGGGAGGGGAAGTCCCCACGGGTGAGGAAGGTGATGCTTGAAAGGAGCAGAGGGGAGGGGGTCTGGCATTGTCGAACTTTAGCAACTACTACTGGGCGGCCAACATAGCGATGATAAGGAAATGGATGGTGGGCACAGGGTAGGTCTGGGAGCGGATGGAGGCTGCATTGTGCGGGGGCACCAGTTTGGCGGCCCTGGTTACGGCATGACTTTAGATACTTACAGGTGCGGGATTTCGTGCGCAGACTGGTGCCGTCCTTCCCAAGCCTTCTACCAAAGGAGAGGCAGGACAGGGAAGTTTCTAGGGGAGAGGTAGGTGAGGGTAGAGTCTCAGATATTTACAAAGAACTAATGGGAGCAGAGAATACACAGACTGAGGACCTGAAGCTTAAGTGGGAAGTGGAGCTCGGGGGGAGGGGGGAGGGGGGAGAGAGAGAAGGAGAACGGCATTTGGGCAGAAGCTCTGGGCAGAGTAAACCGACCACAACGTGTGCCAGGCTCGGTCTGATCCAGTTTAAGGTCGTGCATCGGGCCCACATGACGGTGACCCAGATGAATATATTTTTCGGGCTGGAGGACAAGTGTGCCAGATGCGCTAGTGGGCCGGCTAATCACGTGCACATGTTATAGTCGTGCCCTAAACTCAGGGGGTACTCAGAGGGATTCGTGGACATCATGTCCCGGGTTTTGAAAACTGGGGTGGTAATGAGTCCTGAGGTGGCAATCTTTGGGGTGTCGGAGGTCCTGGGAGTCCAGGAAGAGAAGGATGCCTATGTCTTGGCCTTTGCTTTCCTGGTAGCCCGGCGACAAATACTGTTGGCATGGAGAGACCCAAAGCCCCCGAAGACCGAAGTATGGCTATTGGACATGGCGAGCTTTCTCGGTCTAGAAAAGGTGAAGTTCGCTTTGAGAGGTAAACTATCGGGGTTCGCCCGGAGGTGGCAGCCATTTGACTTCTTCACGGAGAATTAATCATCAGCGGGGGGGGGGGGGGGGGGGGGAAACGACACTAGGGTAGTGTAGAGTAGGGAGTGGTTTAGGCAGGTCCTTGCGTGAATGGAGTCATGGTTTGCGCTATGTGTTATTTGCTTTTCCTTTTGTACAATACTATACAATGTCACTGTTTTATATGGCAAAAATACCTCAATAAGATTGTTTATTAAAACAAATCAAGGTTTTCTCTGTGTCGCGACGTTGTTAGAGAACATAGAACGATACAGCGCAGTACAGACCCTTCGGCCCTCGATGTTGCACCGACATGGAAAAAAAACTAAAGGCCATCTAACCTACACTATGCCCTTATCATCCATATGCTTATCCAATAAACTTTTAAATGCCCTCAATGTTGGCGAGTTCACTACTGTTGCAGGTAGGGCATTCCACGGCCTCACCACTCTTTGCGTAAAAAAACCACCTCTGACCTCTGTCCTATATCTATTACCCCTCAATTTAAGGCTATGTCCCCTCGTGCTAGCCACCTCCATCCACGGGAGAAGGCTCTCACTGTCCACCCTATCTAACCCTCTGATCATTTTGTATGCCTCTATTAAGTCACCTCTTAACCTTCTTCTCTCTAACGAAAACAACCTCAAGTCCATCAGCCTTTCCTCATAAGATTTTCCCTCCATACCAGGCAACATCCTGGTAAATCTCCTCTGCGCCCGTTCCAAAGCTTCCACGTCCTTCCTATAATGAGGCGACCAGAACTGTACGCAATACTCCAAATGCGGCCGTACTAGAGTTTTGTACAACTGCAACATGACCTCATGGCTCCGGAACTCATTCCCTCTACCAATAAAGGCCAACACACCATAGGCCTTCTTCACAACCCTATCAACCTGGGTGGCAACTTTCAGGGATCTATGTACATGGACACCGAGATCCCTCTGCTCATCCACACTACCAAGAATTTTACCATTAGCCAAATATTCCGCATTCCTGTTATTCTTTCCAAAGTGAATCACCTCACACTTCTCCACATTAAACTCCATTTGCCACCTCTCAGCCCAGCTCTGCAGCTTATCTATGTCCCTCTGTAACCTGCAACATCCTTCCGCACTGTCTACAACTCCACCGACTTTAGTGTCGTCTGCAAATTTACTCACCCTTCCTTCTGTGCCCTCCTCTAGGTCATTTATAAAAATGACAAACAGCAACGGCCCCAGAACAGATCCTTGTGGTACGCCACTCGTAACTGAACTCCATTCTGAACATTTCCCATCAACTACCACTCTCTGTCTTCTTTCAACTAGCCAATTTCTGATCCACATCTCTAAATCACCCTCAATCCCCAGCCTCCGTATTTTCTGCAATAGCCGACCGTGGGGAACCTTATCAAACGCTTTACTGAAATCCATATACACCACATCAACCCTTGTCTACCTGTTCAGTCACCTTCTCAAAGAACTCTATAAGGTTTGTGAGGCATGACCTACCCTTCACAAAACCATGCTGACTATCCCTAATCATATTATTCCTATCTAGATGATTATAAATCGTATCTTTTATAATCCTCTCCAAGACCTTACCCACCACAGACGTTAGGCTCACCGGCCTATAGTTACCGGGGTTATCTCTACTCCCCTTCTTGAACAAAGGGACCACATTTGCTATCCTCCAGTCCTCTGGCACTATTCCTGTCGCCAATGATGACATAAAAATCAAAGCCAAAGGCTCAGCAATCTCTTCCCTGGCTTCCCAGAGAATCCTAGGATAAATCCCATCCGGCCCCGGGGACTTATCTATTTTCACCTTGTCCAGAATTGCCAACACTCCTTCCCTACGCACCTCAATGCCATCTATTCTAATAGCCTGGGTCTCAGCATTCTCCTCCACAATATTATCTTTTTCTTGAGTGAATACTGACGAAAAGTATTCATTTAGTATCTCGCTTATCTCCTCAGCCTCCACACACAACTTCCCACCACTGTCCTTGACTGGCCCTACTCTTACCCTAGTCATTCTTTTATTCCTGACATACCTATAGAAAGCTTTTGGGTTTTCCTTGATCCTACCTGCCAAAGACTTCTCATGTCCCCTCCTTGCTCGTCTCAGCTCTCTCTTTAGATCCTTCCTCGCTTCCTTGTAACTATCAAGCGCCCCAACTGAAACTTCACGCCTCATCTTCACATAGGCCTCCTTCTTCCTCTTAACAAGAGATTCCACTTCTTTGGTAAACCACGGTTCCCTCACTCGACCCCTTCCTCCCTGCCTGACTGGTACGTACTTATCAAGAACATGCAATAGCTGTTCCTTGAACAAGCTCCACATATCCAGTGTGCCCAACCCTTGCAGCCTACTTCTCCAACCAACACATCCTAAGTCATGTCTAATGGCATCATAATTGCCCTTCCCCCAGCTATAACTCTTGCCCTGCGGGGTATACTTATCCCTTTCCATCACTAACGTAAAGGTCACCGAATTGTGGTCAGTGTTTCCAAAGTGCTCACCTACCTCCAGATCTAACACCTGGCCTGGTTCATTACCCAAAACCAAATCCAATGTGGCCTCGCCTCTTGTTGGCCTGTCAACATATTGTGTCAGGAAACCCTCCTGCACACATTGTACAAAGAACGACCCATCTAATGTACTCGAACTATATCTTTTCCAGTCAATATTTGGAAAGTTAAAGTCTCCCATAACAACTACCCTGTTACTTTCGCTCTTTTCCAGAATCATCTTCGCCATCCTTTCCTCTACATCCCTAGAACTATTAGGTGGCCTATAGAAAACTCCCAACAGGGTGACCTCTCCTTTCCTGTTTCTAACCTCAGCCATACTACCTCAGAAGAAGAGTCCCCATCTAGAATCCTTTCTGCCACCGTAATACTGTCCTTGACTAGCAGCGCCACACCTCCCCCTCTTTTGCCCCCTTCTCTGAGCTTACTAAAACACCTAAACCCCGGAACCTGCAACAACCATTCCTGTCCCTGCTCTATCCATGTCTCTGAAATGGCCACAACGTCAAAGTCCCAGGTACCAACCCATGCTGCCAGTTCCCCTACCTTATTTCGTATACTCCTGGCATTGAAGTAGACACACTTCAAACCACCTACCTGAACACTGGCACCCTCCTGTGAAGTCAAATCTGTGCTCCTGACCTCTATACTCTCAATCTCCCGTACCCCAAAACTACAATCCAGGTTCCCATGCCCCTGCTGAATTAGTTTAAACCCCCCCAAAGAGCACTAACAAATCTCCCCCCAGGATATTGGTGCCCCTTAGGTTCAGATGTAGACCATCCTGTCTATAGAGGTCCCACCTTCCCCAGAAAGAGCCCCAGTTATCCAGAAATCTGAATCCTTCCCGCCTGCACCATCCCTGTAGCCACGTGTTTAATTGCTCTCTCTCCCTATTCCTCATCTCACTATCACGTGGCACGGGCAACAACCCAGAGATAACAACTCTGTTTGTTCTCGCTCTGAGCTTCCATCCTAGCTCCCTAAAGGCCTGCCTGACATCCTTGTCCCCTTTCCTACCTATGTCGTTAGTGCCAATGTGGACTACGACTTGGGGCTGCTCCCCCTCCCCCTTAAGGACCCGGAAAACACGATCCGAGACATCACTTACCCTTGCACCTGGGAGGCAACATACCAAACGTGAGTCTCTCTCGCTCCCACAGAATCTCCTATCTGTGCCCCTGACTATTGAGTCCCCAATTACTAATGTTCTACTCCTTTCCCCCCTTCCCTTCTGAGCAACAGGGACAGACTCCGTGCCAGAGGCCCGTACCCCATGGCTTACCCCTGGTAAGTCGTCCCCCCCACAAGTATCCAAAACGGTATACTTGTTACTCAGGGGAACGACCGCAGGGGGTCCTTGCACTGACTGCTTCTTCCCAGTCCCTCTTACAGTTACCCATCTATCTCCAGTCTTTGGTGTAACTACTTCCCTGAAGCTCCTATCTATGACCCCCTCTGCCTCCCGAATGATCCGAAGTTCATCCAGCTCAAGCTCCAGGTCCCTAACACGGTTTTTGAGGAGCTGGAGGTGGGTGCACTTCCCACAGATGAAATCAGCAGGGACACTGACGGCGTCCCTCACCTCAAAAATTCTGCAGGAGGAGCATTGTACTGCCTTCCCTGACATCACCTCTAGATTAAAAAAAAAAACAAGAAAAATAAAAATAAAGGAAGAGCTTACCTGATATTACCTCAAACCCTGCTCCCGCTGAAAGTTAAGCAAATTTAAAGGCACTCACTCACCTTCACGACAGGCCCCTGCTCCCGCTTCCCAACCACCGTGAGGTAGGGTGGGAAACACTCACGAAGTGTTTCGGGTTTAACTGTCACTTGCCAACAGCCCCTCCACAAACCACCTTCAACTTAGGCTGACCGCACTGCACGTATGCAAATTCCCCCAGAACAGCTGATCAGTAGCTCTGCTCTGCTGCCCTCTGCTGGATGCTTGCCTTCACTCAAACTCCTTGGGTCTCCTTCGCCGGTTCACCTTCAACTTAGGCTGACCGCACTGCACGTATGCAAATTCCCCCAGAACAGCTGATCAGTAGCTCTGCTCTGCTGCCCTCTGCTGCATCCCACATACCAACTGGTCCCGTCGCATCTCCGGCAAGGATGACTCATACTCACAGTTCTTAGTCAGTTTACTGAGCCTGGTCAGGAACTCTGTGACAGGCTCTCCAGGGAGTCTTCAGGCTGTAGTAAACACTCTCCAGGGAGTCTTCAGGCTGTAGTAAATGTATAGTGTTGGAGAATAACTGATGATGTTGGGTCATGCCACGGAGTCGACCAGCTCAGTAAAAGTTTTTGAATCATGGGCCTCTGGGTAAGTCAGGTTCTTAATGATGCCAAATGTCTGGGCTCCATAGGAAGTCAAAAGGATTACCTTCTGTTGGTCGTCAACCTCTACGCTATTCGCAAGAAAGAAATAGCGCATTCTATCAGCTTACTGGGGCCAATCTTCCACACCCATATCATATGGCTTGAGTTTCCCAAATAACGGCATTTCCGGATTCCCTTTGTACTCTTCCTACTGGAGGTGTTTTGCTTTTAAGCAGGGCTGACCAGAATCCCATTCTTGCTCCTTGTTGCCAGTGTAGTAATCCAGGAGACACGAAGATAAAGGTTAAACCAAATATATTTTAACTCAAAAATAAAGCTGCCTCTGCGACTGCAATAGTGTCTCAGCCTGGGACTAACAGGAAACCCACGCAGACAGGGGGAGGAAGTTCAAACTCCATACAGACAGTCACCCGAGGCTGGAATTCAACCCGCAACCCTGGAGCTGTGAGACAGCAGTGCTAACCACTGTACCACCATGCCACCTGATTTATTTCAGACTCTAATTCGCAATCAGCTTCATCCTCAGATTTCATCTTCATTTCCCCAGCTCTGTTAGCCGGAAAGCACATTTTTTTTTGGAGATACCTGGGTACTGGAACACCAGGCTCAGGGGAATGTATGAGTCCAGAAGGCAATCGGTTTGATACAAGAAGGTCCTGATGCGCGACATTAATCTGAATGAGCCACCTGATAACAGCATTGAAGAAATACTTTTGCAGATTGCTGATGCTTTTGTTGTTGGTGTGGTGAGTGCTGCATGTAACTGGCACAACACTGCAGGTTAAACACGCTGGAAGTCAAGGATGTTCAATGGCACCTTGAGCGCCAGTAGAATATGTGGATGTCAGGATTTGGTTCCGGTGAGAGTGGGCCGTGTGCGAGGACCTGCACAGCTGCGGCTCCTGGACGGAGAATGGCACTGTTCCATGGAACAAGTCACACATTGATGGACAGATCATTTCCACAACAAAGTTCTGGACATGATAACACATTCTCATGTTTATCTTCCATCTCTGTTGAGGAAGCTGCAAGGGGTGATACTGTGTTTTTTTTTTGTGTGAAAATTTGCTGATATAGCTTAGAATTGGTACCAATATCGAACGATGATGTTTCCTTGTTTAATGGTTAGTGTGATATGTGGAATGTTATATATTTGATTTTCAAATCTTTGTTACTGTTGACCGTTTAATAAACAAAATATTATCAAGTGTTGCGGGTCAAATGAGCCTCACTGAACTGGGAAACCACAAACCTCGGACAATGCTCTGTGGTTCCAGGTTTGAATTTCACCACGGTAGATGGCTAGATTTGAATTTGAATTCTGAAATAAATCTCCCAGATTGAACAGCCAGCGAATGATAATTACATCTCTGATATCTTGATGCCATGATCAGTGGCATTGCACATCCACACAGCTCATTCCCTGAAGCAGCACTTTGCAGCCTGAGGATGGGGGATAGCTGTAACTGCTGTCATGACACCAATGTGTGGTCAATTCCAGTCCCACTTGACCCAGAGTTGTGACACAAGTGAAATTAGATGTTATCTTGAAGTACTGGAGATCCTTGGCTGAGCCCAATAAACTGTAGTGACCAGATTTGTAACTTTAACCCAAGTAATCTTGTATTATGTACGGTATTATAATTAAACTAACAGAAAATGTAACTGACTATGTAATAGTCATTTCCCAACCCCCTTTCTAACTACCCCACTCTCCGCACACACACAAAAAAAACACAGAGGGGAAAGGGTGATTGAGAGGTAAAGAAAATATGAATAAAAATAAAAGGTGACCAAACCCTCCAGGACTGTCCAAAAGGCAGGACATCCAATAGAGTAGCAGTCCTTCAGTGCTGTAGTGAAGCATCGGCTAGTTTACGTTATCATGGACGGAATTCTCCAGCCGTTCGGATTCTCTTTTCCTGTTGGCAGCACACCCCGCCCACGGGTTCCTGGCAGCGATGGGGTGACTTCAATGGGAAATCCCATTGACAAGGGACAGGAAGAGAGAATCCAGCCACCAGCGAATGGCACGTCACATAGAAACTGGGGGACCAGAGAATCCCGTTCCATGTCTCCGGAGTGATCCTTGAATCACAATCTTCTACCCTAGAGATTAATGTGCTACCACTGAGCCAATGTTAATATATTAGGTTATGATCAGGAGGGTCCAGCATCTCATTTGCTTCCCTGTCTGTTTATGCTTCATTAAGAATACTAAAAATGTAACTGACATGTTTCAGATTTGCTCAATGTTTTGTCAGTGGGAAGTTTGATATATTGTTTTGTTACAAATGATAATGCTAAGCCAAATTCTGCTTACAAGTGGTTAAATGTTCCATCGCATCACCATAATGCCTCATGGTTTCTGAGGCTTCTTATTCCGAGACAGCAGCTCGGCCTTCATAGAAATTAGGGAATTTTGGTGGTAATGAATTCTGGATGAAATGGGAATTTGATAGCAACTGAATGCAGGTTGTACACAAAGAAATGCTGACAAGCCCAAAAAATGGCTTGCTAGCTCCCACAGATCTCTGGATCACAAAAGTAACACTGCGTAAGCCAATGATTAAGTTTGTAGCCACCTGGGGTGGTCACGTCCCGATTCCAAAATGAATACTCGCAAAGAGTGCAGGGAAAAATGGACAGCACTAGAAAAACAAGCAGGTTTCCTGTGGATTGGAACTTGCAGAACCCAGACAGAACTGAAACTACAAGCCATTAGCATAGTAATGAGCTATCTCCGGGGACAAAAATAAACATTGAAACAATCGGTACCAGGACAGACTTCCCGGTGCCAGTGGAACGTAAAACAAAGGCAGGCCAACAGTTACCTAGAGCCTGCCCAACGATCAGGGAACAACCCCGTTATTGGAGAGAATTGATACAAACGATTGGGACATGGTCCAATTAACTGGGACCAAGTCCAGGGTCCACCCCGAAGGGCGTGAAACCCCTTGGGGTATAAAACAGAGTCCCCAAGGTCAGTTTGCTCTCTTGAGAACTCTTACTTTCTTCATCTTCACCTTGGCATTTGGCTCTCAGCGACGAGAGGCCCGCCAAGCACCAGTCAAGTAAGTCTAAGGTCAACGCACGCTACGAGATAGACGCTCCTAGCTACTATTCTATACCAGTTCGAAGCCAGCAGTATCAGAACCGGAGCCATTGTTCCTCTGACTGAGTGGGCTACTCGAAGCTAAGTATAGGCTTTTAGTAGTAGTTGTAGTTTAGCGAGTAGAGTTTATGCATGAGTAATAATTGACTGTGTGTAAATAAATGTGCACTGATTTCAAACTTACTAACTGGTGTATCGAGTCATTGATCAGTATTCGGCTTTGAACCCTGTGGTGGTATCAGAAAGATATCTGGCGACTCTTGAGCAAAGGTAATTAAAACAGAGCAAATTAAGGGAAAGCATAACGAGCAACAAGTTGATGTTGCCCTATTCCCATTGATATTTGTCTTTTTTGTTTGCAGCTTCAGGAATTGCAAGAGGTACAACAATGGATACCACCTTGTTCATAAAAGGGTGTTAAGATAAGCTGAGCAACTATAAGTGAGACAGTTTAACCTTGGTAGTGGGGAAGATTTTAGAAACAATAATTTGGGACAAAATCAATAGTCAGTTGGGCAAATGGAGATTAATTAAGTAAAGTCAACATGGATATATTGAGGGGAAAATCATGTTTAATTTGCTTGCTGGGATTTTTTGATGGGGTAACAGAAAGCATCAATGAGACCATGATGTTGATGTGTCGTATATGAATTTCCAAAAGGCATTTAATAAAGTGTCATATGCAGATTTATGAGCAAAGTTGTAACTCATTGAATAAAAAGGATAGTAGTAACATGGATACAGAGGGCATTAGTTAATGGGTGTTTTTCAGACTGGGAGGAGGTTTGTAGTGGAGTTCCCCAAAGATTGGTTTTAGGACTCTTGGTTTTCCAGATATATATTAATGCCCTAGACTAGGTGTAATGGGCACAATTTCAAAATTTTGGTATGATACAAAACTTGGAAGCATTGTGAACAGTGAAGAGGATTAGTGTAGAATTGTTGCCCAGCCTGAATTGCCTTTCAGAAGGTGGTAGCGAGCCATCTTCTTGAATTGTTGCAATTCATCTCGTGTAGGTACATGTAGTGCTGTTCGGAAAGGAATTCCAGGATGTTGATCCAGTGGCAGTGAAATATATTTCCAAGTCAGGATGGTGTGTGGATTAGAGGGAAACTTGCAGGTGGTGGTATTCCCATGAATCTGCTGCCTTTGTCCTTCTAGGCAGTAGCGGCTGCAAGTTTGGAAGGTGCTGTGGAAGTAGGTGAGTGTCTGCAGTGCATCCTGTAGATTGTACATACTGCTGCCACTGTGTATCAGTGGTGTGAGGAATGAACGTTTTAAGGTAGTGGATGGGGTGCAGGTCAAGGGAGTTGCTTCATCCTGGATGGTGCTGAGCTTTTTGAGTGTTGTTGGAGTTGCACTCATCCAGGAAAATGGAGGGTATTCCATCACACCCCTGAGTTGTACCACACTCAGTAAAATGCTGCTTTGATGTCAAGGCAGTCACTCTCACCTCGCCTGTTGAGTTCCGCTCTTTCATCCCTATTTGGGCCAAGGCTATAATGATTTCAGAAGTCAAGTAGTCCTGCTGAACCCAAACTGAGTCTCAGTGAGCAGGTTATTGCTGTACAATGCTTGCATTATGGGCCAGGGTTTAGAGAACCCCAAAGTGTATCATGGAGTTCCACCTGACTTTTAATAGATTGTGGTATGGGGAGCCCACGGCCCACTCTACAGGTGTGGTGCAGCAGAAATTTAAAAGTAATTTTTAAAGCAAAATAATGTTTATTCTATGAACTCAGGTAACCTTTTCAAAACATGCAGTGAACATCTTAGCAACCATCAATTCAAATACAATCCCCAAAGAATACAACACTCTAAGTAATCCTTAAACTTTCTTTTTAACATCCATGAGACAAAAATCCTTTTTACAGAAGCACATCAGGTTTAAATTCTCTACTGAGAGCAGTTATCACTCTGAATTCACCAAATGATCTCGGGATAGTCTTTAGATGGCAGAGAGACCTTCTTTGGCTGGCTTCAGCTCCAACATTAAAACAAAACCAAAAAACACAGACACCTAAGCTTTTCCTCAAAGCGAAACTAAAAAGCAGAGCCAGAGCTCAGCTCCACCCACACTCTGACATCACTGCAGCCACTTGAGCAGACAAATATTTCTTAAAATGACATTCCCATGACACTTGATAGCACTGCCGACGACACCTTCCACCACTTTGCAGAAGATCAAGAGTAAGCTAATGGGATGGGAATTAACCACAATAGATTCATCCTGCTTTTTGTTGACAGTGTTGTATATTCACCGGTTTGTTGTATGTTTTATATATCTCAGAGAAATGCAGAGATGATACTCATTTCTAAGTGTGCAACAGTTTTTATTTAAAGAGTTTTTAAATGTCTCTGCATTCCTGAAATGTCTGCATATATGCTTACAGCTCAGCATCCAGCAGCTTTGCTGTTTACTCAAGCTCTGAATCCACACCCAGGCTTAATCGATCAAGCACAGTAAGCATAGGTCAGTTACCAGACTCAAATAACCAAACACAGAACAACTGAACATTACAGACAGGGCATAACTGGACAACTTTCCATATTGCCAGGTAGATGTCAGTGTTATAGTTGATATCATAAGCATCCACATCGCCTAACGGTAGCATGGTGGTTAGCACAATTTCTTCACAGATCCAGGGTCCCAGGTTCGATTCCCGGCTTGGGTCACTGTCTGTGCGGAGTCTGCACGTTCTCCCCGTGTGTGCGTGGGTTTCCTCCGGGTGCTCCGGTTTCCTCCCACAGTCCAAAGATGTGCAGGTTAGGTGGATTGGCCATGCTAAATTGCCCTTAGTGTTCAAAATTGCCCTTAGTGTTGGTTGGGGTTACTGGGTTATGGGGATAGGGTGGAGGTGTGGGCTTGGGTAGCGTGCTCTTTCAAAAAAGAGCCGGTGCAGACTCGATGGGCCGAATGGCCTCCTTCTGCACTGTAAATTCAATGGTTCTAACCACGTAACATACCAAGTAGGAATAACGACTGCGAGGAAGATGAAAATGAGAAAAGCATTTTCTTCTTTTGTGTTAAATGACTGATCTGTTCATTGCTACCAACACACTTCATATTGTTTAATTTTGATGATTTTCCTTTCTGTGTTTTTCTCTTTTCTCATTAATGTTCTCACTTTCCAAAGAGGAGAGAGAACACTGGTGAGGGAGAAGCAGCTCCTTTTATCCTGGAACGAAAACCTGAATGCTAGTCCTCTAAAACATTATGCAGGATTCATCAAAATTCTTTCACAATAACTATCTTCAAGTTCAGAGAGAAAATGTAATTTAATTTCCAACTTAATACATGAAACTTTCTTTTAGAATAAAACAAGTGAATACGTTAGAGATGGACCCTAAATTACCGTAAATAGTGCACACAGCCGCTCTATTTTCTCAGGATTTCTCGGCATTCCATTCTTGTTCAGCCTCACCATGAATCTCTCGCTGTGGAAGCAAAGAAAATGCAACTGAATATTTCTGGGAATGCATCATTGGTCAGAATATGGACAGTTACTTAGGAAGTTTGCTTAAAGGGGAGATTTGCCCAGGCATCAGACCAGTTCTACGCTGAGATTATAAAAAGGCTACCTCCACTTGAACTGTGAGAAACATTGATCTGTACAATTAAAGATTGTGTTCATATACTTGCATTTCATGTGCAGAGAACATATTAAGCCATGTAACATAAAAGCACTGGGGCTAAAGTTACCGCTCAATATGCTTCTTCTTTCCAGTGTGATTTGCTAGAAAACGGTGTTGTTAATTGTATGTCAATTGTTTAATTCTTGCAAGGGAGTGAGATTAATTGATCATTCACTTGAGCCCTCTGTAACTAATCACAGACTAAAATTGTGATTGTTGTATTAGAAGGTGTGTGCTCGTAATGTATACTTTCAGAAATAAAGATAGCTATCTGTAAAGATTGGCTCCAGCTCTATCCTTCACCAACTGGATTTCTAGAGAACAGGTGTCACCGGTGCAAAAGATTTCAGAATTTTGAACGTATATTGCATTCAGCATGAATCGATTTTCTGCAAACTTTTTTGCTGCTAGAAATATCATCATGCTCAAAGCTGCCTTAAAAATTAATCATGTCCCTGGATAATGTAAACATTTCTGATAATTGGACTCATTTGGTGGCCTTCATGAAGGCTCCAAAATGTATGCTGTTTGACTAACAGGTGCATTTCAAAAGAATTTGAATATAATTTTTATTAACATACTAAGAAATTGACTACTGTATTTCAGTTTAACGATATGTATTTATACAGTGTCCTTAATGTAATAAAACACCTGAAGGTGTTACACACGAGGGTTATAAAATGAAAATTTGACTGAGCCTCACAAGGCGATATTAAGGCAGATAACAAAACACTTACACAATGAGAGTGACTTTATAAAGTTCATCATATTTTTTAAAAGTCATTTTAAGTCATTTAAATCAGGTTACACACAGGTGGGGTTTGACACTGTTGATTAAAATGTCTATTTTTTGTGATAAATCCATTCCAGCTCTATTAATTGAACTAGGTGAAAGAACCACAATTGCGAGGGAGGGGTAACAGACATAAAATTAGGCACAATACCATTGGTGCCATTCCTGCTGCCTAGCCACCCATGCTCACTCACCACAGTCTATGTGTGGCAGGCAGGCATTGGGTGTCCCAACACTCATGTGTCAACAGAGGCCCTGAGTAGCCAATTATTGGGAACTTAGGAGCATCTTCCTCCCCTGACACAATCTTTCCTGTGGTAGGTGGAGGACACTGCCAAGTGGAAAACCTGACGGCTTTTACTCTGTAGGTGGTGCAGGGTAAGAGGGTGGGGGTCATACCTCCTTCATAGATTTCCTAGCCTCATCAGAGGTCCCCAAAGTACCCCTTTCAATGTACCCCCTGGCATGTCCAGCCCGACCCTCCATCACCTCACCGGGACCACACGTCATGGTCCTAGCAATAATACCAATCCCCTCTACTTACCTCGGTGCCTGGCCCCCACAACAATCTCTTTTTAGGTGCAGTACCGGCAGTGGCCACCACTCCTGCGGTTCTGTTGGGGCCAGAGAGCTGCTGGCCATTTGATTGGGCGGCAGCTGTTGCAGACAGGACTTTCTCCCCAGATATGAGCAGAAGTCTCGCCTCAAGCCACTTGACAGTCCACAGAGTTAAATTGCTGTGGGCATGCCAGGGAGAAGTCGGGAGAAGGTTCGTTCATGACACTTAAGTCGGGAGTGATGCAATGTAAATGTGCAATGTAAAATTCTACTCTCTATTTCTGAAAGCATGATTCGGTGAATAAATCGAATTCATATATTTGCGACTACAAGAGCAAAAAGGAATTTGGTTTGTTACTAAATCACAGTGTTCATAAACAGTGCTTTTATTGTTGGTTCTCTATCAACTATTTCACCTAGGAGCTGCTTGCTTTCAATGTCCTCCTTGTACTGCTGCCAAACTACTCATTCTATTCCATATATGTACCATAACCGTCTTAGTGCAGATTAAAATGTTCTAATCTTCGTGATCCCTTTTCTTGATTACAGTGATGGAAAGACACAGGATTATGATGAGGGCAGATTTTACAGATTCTGATTCACAGAACCGGTCTATTACTCTACAAAGATTTGCTGACATTGAATTACTCTCTTAAGCTGCTGCCACAAACACATATTTTGATCATTTTAAATCTCACCTTTTCCCTCTATTCAATCATTTTTACGGTATTTACTAGTGATTCTATTTCTGCTGGGTTAAGTATTTGAACTCCATGAGACTTGAGTCATCATCCATCACATAACAACACAATGCGTTCACCAAAGACCTGAATTTAATGGTTTTGTAGTGTGGGAGTTTGCAAGAGGAAATTAATTGTGAATGAGATATAAAACTCACTTAACTAAGGAATTTCCAATAATAATAATAATCTTTATTAGTGTCACAAGTAGGCTTACATTCACACTGCAATGAAGGTTAGATGCAAAATTGCTGGCAAAATTCTTGGCCACACGGACACAGGACTGTGTTTCGGGGGTAATAGAGGAGGACCAGGCGGGATTTGTTAAGGGACAACACCTGGCGTACAACTTTAGGCCGCACCTTAACTTAATAATAATGCCTATGGAGGGGCGCAAGGTTGAGGTGATGGTGATCATGGATGCAGAAAAGGCTTTTGATCGGGTGGAGTTGAAATATCTGTGGGAGGACCTGGGAAGATTTGGGTTCATGCAGGGATTTGTGGATTGGGTCCGGTTGCTATATCAGGCACCAGTGGCAAATGTAAGGACAAATCGGGTGCAATCGGAATATTTTAGCCTGTGCTGGGGGACGAGACAGGGTTGTCCACTCTTCCCCCTACTGTTTGCTCTGGCCATATAGCCGTTGGCAATGGCATTGCGAACATTGAATGTTTGGCGGGGGATAGTGAGAGGGGAGTAGAACACAGGGACTCGCTCTATGCGGACGATTTGCTGCTTTACATAATTAACCCATTGGGGGGGATGGCAGGAATTATGGGGATACTGGAGGAATTTGGCCGGTTCTCAGGTTACAAACTGAATATGGGCAAGAGTGAGGTTTTTGCGATCCAGGCAAGGGGGCCGGAGCAGAGACTGAGGAAGATGCCGTTCAAGGTGGTGGGAGTGAATTTTAGGTACCTGGGTACTCAAGTGTCATGGGACTGGGGTCAGCTCCACAAACTAAATTTGGGCAGGTTGTCAGAGCAGATTAAAGGGGATTTCCATAGCTGGGATGTGCTCCCCGCTGTCATTGGCATGAAGGGTACAGACTGTGAAAATGACAGTCCGCCCTAGATTGCTGTTCATTTTCAGTGTCTGCCAATTTTCATCCCCAAGACATTTTTTAGGAAGATGAATGCCACGATCTCGGGTTTTACATGGGCCGGGAAAGCCATGAGAGTTAAGAATGTCCTACTTGAGCGTGGGGAAGGGTTGCTGGCCCTTCTGAACTTCATCAACTATTACTGGGCAGCCAATATATCGATGGTTAGGAAGTGGGTAGTGGGGGAGGGGTAGAAGCAGCATCTTGTATGGGGATGAGTCTGAAGTCTTTGTTAACAGCACCTTTGCCATTGTTGCCTGCTTGGTACTTCACAAACCCGGTGGTAGTGGCAGCCCTGAGGGGGTGGGGACAATGGAGGCTGCAGATGGGACTGGAGGGGTCGTCGTTATGGTCACCGATCTTTGACAACCACTGGTTTGCTCCTGGAGGGCTGTACGGGGGCTTTGGGAGGTGGCAGCGAGCAGGGTGTGGTAGTCGGTATTAGGGGTATTACGGTACCCAGGTTGAGGCTGCAAGACCATTGGTGTGGGAGGTACCTGAGACAGCAAGATCATTGGTGAAGCCTGCCTGCTGGTTCCGCCAGTAAGGCGGAGTATAAGAGTCTGTGTTTCCTTAGCTGCTGCATTCTGTACCTGCACTGCTGGGGGAAACATCTAGTCCAATAAAGCCTTCAATTGTCATCCAATCTCCCTTCTGGAGTCATTGATCGAGTATCAATTTATTTGACTAGATTTTAAAGAATGGAGCTCCGAATCAATCCGGAATGTCTGCAACTCAGCCCCCACGCGGCAAACTCAGCGGCAACTTTCAAACCCTGGCTGGCGTGCTTCAACGGGTACCTCAGGACGGCCACGACTACACCCACAGAGCCCAGAGATCTACAACCTCATCGAGGATGCGGACGATTTCGAAGCCGCGATGGCCCTGTTGAAAGGGCACTACATTCGCCCAGTAAACCAGGTCTAGCGACAAGGCGACAAATCCCGGGGGAAATCGCTGGATGAATTCTACCGTGCGCTTCTGGTACTAGGTAGGAATTATGACTGCCCGCAAGTTTCAGCCAGCGACCACACAGAACTTTAAATCCGGGACGCATTCGTTGCAGGTGTGCTATCCTCACAAATCCGTCAACGGCTGCTAGAGAAAGAGACACTAGGCCTCAAGGAGGCACAGGCCCTTGCTAGCTCCCTGGATGTGGCCTCCCGAAAGGCCCGCGCGTACGTCCCCGACTGCGCGGCAGCCCCTTGGGCAGCGTGTAACCCGCTGATGCATCCCCCCACAAGCTTTTGCCGCGCGGCTACCAGGCAACCCCGCTGTTATTTTTGCGGGCAAGCCAAGCACCACCGGCAGCGCTGCCCGGCCCGCCTCTCCACCTGCAAAGGGTGCGGCAAAAAGGGCCATTTCGTGGTGGTATGCCAGGCCCGGGCTTTCGCCGCCGTCTCCGGGGGCGAACCGGGGCCACCACCACAACTCTCTCCACGGGCCACATGCGGGCAGTGGGTGCCGCCATCTTCGTTTTCCCGAGCCACTTGCGGGCCCCGGGCGCGGCCATTTTGTTCCCCAGGGACCACGTGCGACGCGTGGGTGCCACCATCTTGCACATCCCCAGCCATGTGCGACCTGTGGGCGCCGCCATCTTGGCTGGAGTCTCAGGACCCCGATTCGGATGACCACAAACCACCCGAGGAAAATCTTCAACTTTTACCACGACTCGCCTCGGTGACCCTGGACCAGTCTCGGCCCCGAACGCTCTCGACCGCGATGACGACCGTGCTCATCAACGGACACAAAACATCCTGCCTGATCGACTCCGGGAGCACAGAGAGCTTGATACACCCCAACATGGTAAGGCGTTGTTCTCTTCCCAGACACCCAGTTAACCAAAGAATTTCCCTGGCCTCCGGGTCTCACTCTGTAGAGATCAATGGGTTCTGCGTAGCTAACGTCACGGTCCAGGGAAGGGAAATAAAAAATTTCCAACTCTATGTCCTTCCTCACCTCTGCGCTGCCACGCTCCTCGGGTTAGACTTCTAATGCAACCTCCAGAGCTTAACCTTTAAATCTGGCGGCCCGATACCCCCCTCACTGTCTGCAGCCTCGCGACCCTAAGGTCGACCCGCCTTCCCTTTTTGTGAACCTCACCCCAGATTGCAAACCCGTCGCCACCAGGAGCAGATGATACAGTGCCCAGGACCGGACCTTCATTAGCTCGGAAGTCCAGCGGCTACTGAAATAAGGTATTATCGAGGCCAGCAACAGCCCCTGGAGAGCTCAAGTAGTGGTTGTAAAGACCGGGGAGAAGCACAGGATGGTCATCGATTATAGTCAGACCATCAACAGGTATACGCAGCTCGACGCGTACCCTCTCCCCCTGATTTGGTCAATCAGATTGCACAATACAAGGTATTTTCCACGGTGGACCTCAAATCCGCCTACCACCAGCTCCCCATCCGCCCGGACAACCGCAAATACACTGCATTCGAAGCAGATGGGCGGCTTTACCACTTCCTGAGGGTTCCCTTCGGTGTCACAAATGGAGTCTCGGTCTTCCAACGGGAGATGGACCGAATGGTTGACCGGTACGGTTTTTGGGCCACGTTTGGACGTCTGGAAGACTGTTCTACTGGCCCTGCGGTGCAGAAATCTCCCAGTCTCCCGCTGGCAGGAGGTCCTCCCCGATGCACTCCACTCCATCCGATCACTGCTGTGTACCACGATAAATTAAAAACACCTCATGAACTTCTCCTTGTCTTCCCTAAGGATTGGTCCAGGAGCTGCCAGCCAGGTAGGGAAGACAAGGAAGTCCTCCTCCGGGACCTCACTCCCAACCTGGCTGTCAGCTCCTGGACCTATCCTGCTCCACAAACACGTGCAGGCGCATAAGTCGGACCCATTAGTCTTGAGGGTCCACCTCCTTCACGCTAGTCCTTAGTACGCCTAGGTGGCGTACCCCGATGGCCGACAGGATACAGTCTCCCCACGGGACCTGGCGCCCGCTGGATCCCACCCCACCCCCCACCCCCCCACCTACCCCACCCTCCCTCCCACCGGCGCCTGCCATGGCCACCCCCTTCCCAGGTGGATCAGTTCTCCCACTGGTCTCATCTCGGGGTGATGAAGCTACCAAAGAAACCAAAGTCACACTCCCGGAGTCACGGATGTCCGAGCCGGCGACTGCATCACCGCCGAAACTGCAACGTTCACAGAGGACGACCAGGGCCCCCGATTGACTAATTGCTTCATTTTGATATGTAAATGTAAATAAATACTGTAAATAGTTGTGACATGTAACAAGACAAAACACTGTACCATCGAAGGGTACCACCATTATCTCAACCTCTACCACTATATAACGCAAGACCACCACCCCCGCCGGACTCTTTATTTAACAGGGAGCGAATGTGGTAGTCAGTATTCGGGGTATTACAGCACCCAGGTTGAGGCTGTACCCGAGACAGCAAGATCATTGGTGAAGTCTGCCTGCTGGTTCAGCCCAGTAAGGCGGAGTATTAGAGTCTGTGTCTCCCCAGCTGCTGCATTCTGTACATGCGCTGCTGGGGGAAACATCTAGTCCAATAAAGCCTTCAATTGTCATCCAACCTCGCTTCTGTAGTCATTGATCGAGCATCACAGGGATCGAGAGATTTGTAGATCTTTTTATTGAGGAAGGTTCCCCGAGTTTGGTGGAGCTAGAGGGTGGTTTGAGTTGCCAGATGGGAATGAGTTCCAGTCCTTGCAAGTGCAGTATTTTGTTCGGAGGCATGCCCTGGGCTTCCTGCACCTCCCACTAAGGGTGCTACAGGACAAGGAGATGTCAAAAACAGGGGTTGGTGAGGGGAGGGTCTCGGAAGTATATAAGGAACTGCTGTTGTGGGAAGGAGTTCAATCGGGGTGGTGAAGAGGAAGTGGGAGGAACAGTTGTGTGGGGAGATGGAAGTTGGGTTATGGGAGGAGGCTCTGCAGAGAGTGAACGCATCCTCGTCTTGTGCCAGGCTCGTGTGGTCCACAGGGCTCATATGACCGTGGCCTTGATGAGCAGGTTTTTTGAGAAGGTGGAGGACAGGTGTAGGCGCTGTGGGGGAGGTCCTGCAAACCATGTGCATATTTTCTGGGCATGTCCAAGGCTGAGGGAATTTTGGCAGGGATTTGCGGATGTCATGTCAGAGGTCCTGGAAGGGAGGGTGACTCTGTGTCCGAGGTGGAAATATTTGGAGTGTCTGAAGATCTGGGAGCCCAGGGGGGGAAAGAGAGACCGACGTTTTGGCCTTTGCCTCCCTGGGGGCCCGGAGACGGATTCTGTTGGGTTGGAGGGACTCGGAGCCTCCAAAGTCGAGAGTTTGGGTCAGCGACATGGCAGGATTTCTCAGGTTAGAGAAATTGACAGTCAGCAGGTGAGGGGGGGGGGGGGGGGGGGGGGGGGGAGCGCGGTGGAGGCCTGGAAGCGATGAATAAGAGTAGGATAATTAATGAAGGGCGAACCGTGAGATGGGGTAGTTAGGATTTATGCTTGGGGGAGATGGTTATGTTATTGTGCGTTTTTTGTTTGTTGGATCTCTTCGTTTAAAGTGCTAAAATTATAAATGCCTGAATAAAATATTTTCGAAAAAAAAACACAGCAAGTTACTGTGAAAATCCCTTAGATGCCACATTTCAGTGCCTGTTCACGTACACTGAGAGAGAATTCAGAATGTCCAATTCACCTAACAAGCACGTCTTTTGGGACTTGTTGGAGAAAACCAGAGAACCCGGAGGAAACCCACGCAGACTCCGCACTGACAGTGACCCAAGCGGGAATCGAACCTGGGACGGTGAAGCTACCGTGTTAACCACTGCGCTACCGGGCCGCCACATTTAGAACTATTAAATTGGATTTGTTAGTACTTAGTACAGAATTTGGGATTCTTACAGTTCCACGCGCTATAAGATTGGCCTTATCGGCAACCTCATAAATGGGGCCCTAGCCATTTGCTCACCATAAGAACATAAGAATTAGAAGCAGGAGTAGGCCATCTGGCCCTTCAAGCCTGCTCCGCCATTCAATGAGATCATGGCTGATCTTTTGTGGACTCAGCTCCACTTTCCCGCCTGAACACCATAACCCTTTATTCTTCAAAAAACTATCTATCTTTATCTTGAAAACATTTAATTAAAGAGCCTCAACTGCTTCACTGGGCAAGGAATTCCACAGGTTCAAACCCTTTGGGTGAAGAAGTTCCTCCTGAGCACAGCCCTAAATCTACTTCCCCTTATTTTTAGGCTGTGCCCCCTGGTTCTGCTTTCACCCGCCAGTGGAAACAACCTCCCCTAATCTATCCTATATATTCCCTTCATAATTTTATATGTTTCTATAAGATCCCCCGTGTCCTTCTAAATTCCAACCAGTACAGCCCCAGTCTACTCAACCTCTCCTCGTAATCCAACCCTCTCAACTCTGGGATTAACCTAGTGAATCTCCTCTGCACACCCTCCAGCGCCATTACATCCTTTCTCAGGTAAGGAGACCACAACTGAACACAATACTCCAGATGGGGCCTCACTAACACCGTATACATTTGCAGCATAACCTCCCTAGTCTTAAACTCCATCCCTCTAGCAATGAAGGACAAAACTCCATTTGCCTTCTTAATCACCTGTTGCACCTGTAAACCAACTTTTTGCGGCTCATGCACTAGGACACCCAAGTCCCTCTGCACAGCAGCATGTTTTACTATTTTATCATTTAGATAATAATCACTTTTGTTGTTATTCCTACCAAAATGGATAACCTCACATTTGTCAACATTGTATTCCATCTGCCAGACTCCAGCCCATTCACTTAAACTATCCAAATCCCTCTGCAGACTGACAGTATCCTCTGCACATTTTGCTTTATCACTCATTTTAGTGTCGTCTGCAAACTTGGACTAATTGCGATTGGTCCCCAACTCCAAATCAGCTATGTAAATTGTGAACAATTGTGGGCCCAACACTGATCCCTGAGGGACACCACTAGGTACAGATTGCCAACCAGAGAAACACCCATTAATCCCTGCTCTTTGCTTTCTATTAATTAACCAATCCTCTATCCATGCTACTACTTTACCCTTAACGCCATGCATCTTTATCTTATGCAGCAATCTCTTGTGTGGCACCTTGTCAAAAACTTTCTGGAATGCAAGCTTGATCCAGAAATAGGGTGCATGAAAGACATCCTGAGGGATAATAGCTATCCTGGTCAGATCATTTCACGCTGCAGATTGGGTAAACTCATGAATAGGCCTAAGGCTGTCACTTTTGGCCCTGAGAAATGCCCAGTTGTCCTCAGACTACTCTGGAAGGGCAAGGAATCCCAAAAAATGGAGCAACAACCTTGCCTGCTTTTACACAGTGCTACTCTGCAGTAGAAACATGAGCTGTATTTGCCACCAACAGGCTGCTGCCATCAGGCCAAAAGGCCTATCACATAAATGAGTAATGTGATATATTAATTTCAGAGCTAGTGTGATGCAAGGCACGTAAGCTGTAAATCCTGTATGGGTCCTGTCCTTCCTGTTTATTCCCTCTGTGTTCCCTTACTTCCCATTTATTTTATTTTTGCCGTTACATTTTTGATCCATGGATGATTTATGGACATGTGTCATTAAGGCACCTGTACCTTTAATTCAAGCAGAAGAAAGCAGTGTCTTGTGCCTTCATTCAAGCAGAGGATTTTAGCTGCCAGAGAGACCACTAAGTTAGTCTGCGCTAGTTCAAACCAGAGCTGTGGACTGTCTGGTAACAATGACAGGGATTGGCTGGGACTCGGTTTGATTGATTTGGCTGGTGGCCAATGAATTGGCCAAAAAGGCCGTGCTCTGCCCGGTAAAAGGTAATGATTGGAACTAAATAAAAGAAAATTACTGCAGATGCTGGAATCCGGAACCAAAGAGAAATGCTGGAAAATCTCAGCAGCTCTGGCAGCATCTGTAGGGAGAGAAAAGAGCTAACGTTTCAAGTCCAGATGACCCTTTGTCAAAGGTATTAGCTTGTTGTTATCACTGCATGTTTCATGGCAGTTGTTGGTATAAATAGACAGTAATTGTGTTTAAACTAAAAAATCTGGTGATTGTAATTATTGGGCAGCCAAGGGCATAGTTATAGGAATTATTATTTAATTCACTTGTGTTATGTCTCTCGGATGAGTGAGGCTGGAATTGACCACACACTTTCCCAGGGTGTCATAACAGTGCCCAAGACTGGTGCATTATCAATAGCATGTCTCATTTCCTGTTTGCAATGGGCAAAGTACAGATCGTACTGTTATGATTCCAACTGGTGTTATTACTAGATAGTACAGTCTCAAAATGGAACCATGGCTCAATGGACCGTAACTATAATTTACTCTTACTCCGAGACAAGGATGAAGAGAGTCACAGGACCGTCAGTTAACTTTTAACAGAAGAATATAACCTCTATTACACATGAAGAGATTGACGAGAATACAATACTCTTCACCTCACCTCTTTCTTCACAAATGTACACAGATTTCTATCACTTAGCACTTTCTTCTCATACAGTTGCTGTTTCCCTTGACATTGGTATTCTTGTGGTTGTCCTAATGAGTCGAAGACAAACAGCTTTGGCAAAATGTATTTTTTCAACAATAAATTGGATTAATTGATGCACTATGACCCGTCTTGCCTAGATTTGTTACTCACAGTGAACTCAGTCTGGGCAGGAAACAAATTACATCTTTTACTTCAAAGTGAAACTATCTATTTTTGTAAACTTGAAAAGCTTTAAAGTGATCAAAACTTGTTCACATCTCTCCTTCAAATCTTCCAGCTTGTTGACAAATTTAAATGGTTTCCTGATTACAATGTTTGTTTTAAAATGTAAAATAGTCATGTTTCTCACAGTCCACACCAGCCCTCAAATATTTTTGATATTTAGATATTTCAGATTGTAACTATTTTATTTCAGATTCCAAGGGCGGAATTGTCCGCTCCCGCTAAAAATCGGGAAGGCCATCATGAACTCGGCCAAGTTTCACGAAGGCCTCGGAGGCCGCTCCTCTCACCTTATTCACCCCCGCCCGGGGGGCTAGGAGCGGCCCTCCGTAACTCTCGGCCACCGGGCCTTGACGCCGGCTCCAACCCGCGCATGCGCGGCTGACGTCACGACGGCTATAACCCACGCATGCGCGGTTGCCGTCTTCCCCTCCGCTGCCCCGCAAGACGTTGTAGCCACCGAAGTTGGCCACTTCCCGACCAAAAATGGCGATATACAAAGCACGCAGGGAAAATTGGACACTTTAAGAAAGACAAGCAGGTTGCAGAATCTTCCTGTGTATTCTGCCTGCAAAGAAAGCAGACAGCACCGAAACCAGCAGTTTGCCTATTAATGAAGCGATCCCCGGGAACAATGGATACAACGATTAGCTACATTTGGGACATTCTATAGGTCAGACTTCCCGGCGCCAACGGGAGTCTGAAACAAAGGAGACAAACAAGCCAGGAAGAACCGCCCCGCGAACGAGGGACAGCCTCAGTATTGGGGGGATTCATACCAATCGATTGGTATGAGATCCAATCGATTGACAGTAAGCTCGGAGTCCCCCAAAAGGGCGCGAAGCCCCTGGGACCTATAAAAGTCAGGTCCCAAGTCCAGTTCGCTCTCTTAGCCGGCCCTCCCAGCAGAACACCTTTGCAGCAGCTCTCTAAGAACTTGACCGTGAGAAGGAGAGGCCTGGCCAACAGCTACACCGACAAGTAAGTGTCCAACCAACGCTCGCTACGAGAATAGACACTCCTGACCTCTTAGCCCGTACCAACTGGGAAGCCTGCAGTCTCAGGACAGAACAAGAGGCCATTGTTCCCTGATCCAGTGGGTTCCCTTATCGAAGATAAGTATTGGCTTATAGTGGTAGGAATAGTTTAGTCCGCTAGTATTAGTTGCATGAGTATCGATTTACTGTGTAAATAAATGTGTTTGATTGAACCTTACAAACTGGTGTATTGAGTCATTGATCTGAACTTGAACTTGAACCTCGTGGCGGTATCAAAAGGAAACCTGGCGACTCTAGAGCTAAGGAATAAAACAGAGCCAATTGAGTGTAAAGCACACTCACCAGAACGAGAAACAACATGGCGGCTTGATCTTGCGGGGCGGCGAGGGGAAAGAGTGCGTCCCTTTGAGACACCGGCCCGACGATCGGTGGGCACCCTCGCGGGCCAGTCCCCTCCCAAGCACGGACGTGGTGCTCACTCCCCTTTCCGCCCCCCACAAGCGTCAAACCAGCTTTTGCCGCCATGTTCATGACGGCAGCGACCAGGTGTGGTTGCCGCCGTCGTGAGCCGGTCGCGAACGTCAGGTCGCCCCGTGATAAACAGGGAGCGGCGATTCTTCCAAGCGGGGGGTGGGAGAATCGCGGGGGGCGCCAGGGGGGCGTGTCGTGAGTCGCCCGGCCCTCCCGCGATTCTCCAACCCGGCGTGGGGAGCGGAGAATCGCGGCCCAAGTATTTACACAGCAAGTCAAATTTGTTGCTTCAGGGTTGGTTCTGCTGCAGATGTGAGGAGTAAAATGTGTGTGAATGCAATTGTTGTAGTAGATTCAATTGTAAGAGTAATAGATAGGCATTTCTGTGGTCAGAAACAAGACTCCAGGATGGTATGTTGCCTGCCTGGTGTTAGGGTCAAGGATGTCTCGGAGTGGTTACAGGACATTCTGGACGGGGAGGGTGAACAGCTAGTGGTTGTTGTGCACATTGGTACAAACATAGTTAAAAAAAAGATGATGTTCCAAAAGCAGAATATAGGGAGTTAGGAAGAAAGCTGAGAAGTTAGCCATCAAAGGTAGTGATCTCAGGATTACGCGCGAGAGCGGTTGGGGAGAGTTTAAACAAATATGGCAGGGGGATGAGAACCTACGTAAGGATTCAGAGCAGGGAAATCAAGAACAAGAGAAAAACACAACAAGGAGAATAAGAAAAGTTATAGTCAGAGAAACCAAGGGCCAGTATCAGATAATGACACTGTAAAATATTAGGATCGGTCAAGGAACTTTAAAGGGACTAGCCTTAAGGTTGTACCTGAATGCTCAAAGCATTTGAAATAAAATGGATGAATGAATTGCACAGATAGATGTAAAGGGGTGTGATATAATTGGGATTACAGAGGCATGGCTCCAAGGTGACTAAGGATGGAAACTAAATACGAGGGCTACTCAGTTGTTAGGAAGAGCAGACAGAAAGGAAAAGGTGGTGGAGTTTCTTTGTTGATTAAAGAAAGTATTGATACAATATTGAGGAAAGATATTAGCGCAGACTCTGTGTAATCTGTGTGGGTTGAGTTGATAAACACCACGGAACAAAAAACATTCAAAAGGGTGGTGTATAGATCATCAAATTGCAGTGGTAATGTTGGGAATAATATTAGACAGGAAATGAGAGATGCACATGTTAAAGGAATATCTGTGATTTTAGGTGACTTTAATCTGCATTTAGATTGGATACTCAGCGAGATCTTGGCGTCCTTATGCGTTGGTCGCTGAAAGTAAGCGCGCAGGTACAGCAGGCAGTAAAAAGTGCAAATGGTATGTTGGCCTTCATAGCAAGAGGATTTGAGTATGGGAATATGGATGTTTTACTACAATTGTATAGGGTACTGGTGAGGCCACACCTTGAGTATTGAGTGCAGTTTTGGTGTCCTTATCTGAGGAAGAATGTACTTCCTATGGAGGGAGTGCAGCAAAGGTTTACCAGGCTGATTCCTGGGATGGCAGGGCTGTCATATGAGGAGAGACTAAGTTGGTTTGGATGATATTCATTGGAGGTTAGAAGAAGGAGCGAAGATCTCATAGAAACTTATACAATTCTAACAGGATTAGATAGGATAGATTCAGAAAGAATGCTCCTGATAGTGGGGAAGTCCAGAACTAGGGATCATAGTTTGAGGATAAGGGGTAAACCTTTTAGGACTGAGGTGAGGAGAGATTTGATCACCCAAAGAGTGGTAAATCTGTGGAATTCACTCCCACAAAAAGTAGTTGAGGTGAAAACACTGTAATTTCAAGAAGGAATTAGATATAGCTCTTGGGGCAAAAGTCATCAAGGGATATGGCAGGAAGGCGGGATCAGGGTATTGAGCTTGATGATCAAGCCTTGATCATGATGATTGACGAAGCAGGCTCAAGAGCCAAATGGCTTCCTCCTGCTTCTAGTTTCTATGTAAATGAAGTTTTGTGGTGCCGTGTGGCGTGCCTGCTTCTTAGTCAGAAGATCTGGGTTGAAATCCCACTTGGGGACTTGATGGCCAAGGTTGTAACGTGGCCAATAATTTGATTATCAACCTGAAAATCCTTCCATACACACCAATGTGGGTATAAGAGCAGGAGAGATTTGTGGTCAACCATGTGATGGCAAGAAATTTGGAGCCTGACTATCTGTAGCACCAGATAACAACATGCATGTTGCCACAGCAACTGAATGATGTCTAACACAGATCATATAAATAAATCATGCTCTATTATTCCTGTGATAGATTTATAGACCAATGTTTCTTGGGCTTATAAGTGGGTTCCTGGAAATAATGTGTCAGATTTGTAGTACGTGTTTGGAGCTGGCCCAAAGATGTTGGTTTCCTGGATTCTGAATTAAAATAGTCCCAGTAATAATGCAGTCCATGGAGTGAGCCCGTTTCACTGTCCACCAGCTTTATTCTATAGTGTTAGTGAAGCCTAGTTTCTTGTCCCTGTCAAGGAACAAAGGGCGGATTTCTCCGACCCTCCGCAGGGTCGGGGAATTGCCCGGGGCCTTCGTAAACCCCACCCCCGCCGTGGCCGTAATTCTCTGGCACCCGGGAAGCGGCGGGAATCGCGCCCTGCCAGTTGGCGGACCCCCCGCGGCGATTCTCCGGCCCGCGATGGCCGAAGTCCTGCCGCTGTCAGGCCTCTCCCGCCGACGTGGTTTAAACCACCTCTGTGCCGGCGGAAGCAGGCGGCGCGACCGGGCCCCGGGGTCCTGGGAGGGGGGGGGCGCGGGGCGATCGGACCCCGGGGGTGCCCCCACGGTGGCCTGGCCCGCGATCGGGGCCCACCGATCGGCGGGCGGGCCTGTGCCGTGGGGGCACTCTTTTTCTTCTGCCGCCGCCACCGCCTCCACCATGGCGGAGGCGGAAGAGACCCCTCCACCGCGCATGCGCTGGTGGTGACGTCAGCGGCCTCTGGCGCTTCGGCGCATGTGCGGACTCACGCCGACTGGCGAAGGCTTTTTGGCCAGCCCCGATGCTGGTCGGCGTGGCGCCAAAGGCCGTTGCCACCAGTCGGCGGAGCGGGAGCCACTCCAGCGTGGGCCTAACCCCTGAAGGTGCGGAGAATTCCGCACCTTTGGGGAGGCCCGACGCCGGAGTGGTTGGCGCCACTCTGTCATGCCGGGACCCCCGCCCCGCCGGCTAGGGGAGAATACCGCCCAAGGTGTGTACAAATGAAGGTGTACAATGGTGCTATAAAGCCAGGCTGGTGCAAATGGGTTTGAAAATCACTACCCAAATTGAAGAAACAACACATGCAAAAAAAGTCTCAAATGAGCTTAGTTCCTGGGTTTCCTCTGGATGCTCCGGTTTCCTCTCACAGTCCAAAGATGTGCAGGTAATAATGATAATAAACTTTATTCGTGTCACAAGTAGGCTTACATTAACACTGCGATAAAGTTACTGTGAAAATCCCTTAGTTGCCAAATTACAGTGCCTGTTCGGGTACACGAAGGGAGAATTCAGAATGTCCAAACTAACAAGCACGTCTTTCGGGACTTGTGGGAGGAAACATGAGCACCCGGAGGAAACCCACGCAGGCACAGGGAGAACATGCAGACGCTGCACAGACAGTGCTCTAAGCCAGGAATCGAACCTGGGTCCCTGGTGCTGTGAAGCAACAGTGCTAACCACTTTGGTTCGGTAGACTGGCCATGATAAATTGTCCCTTAGTATCCAGGGATGTGCAGGTTAGGTTATGGGATTACGGGTATTGGATGGAGTGGATCGGTGCAGATACGATGGGCCAAATAGCCTCCTTCTTCATCACAGAATTCTATGATGAGAAAGTGGTTTCTCGTCTATGATGGTGAATCCTCCTGCCATATGTTCTCAGCTGCTACTCCATGGTGTGATGAGTTTAAACATATAGGGTGGTGTGAGGGAATACACATTGCTGATGGGTTGAGGAGGTCATTGAATAAGGGTTAAGTTGGAGTAGCTGCAGCTTGCCAGTTTTAATTACCTTTCTGGTGAGGGGATGGGTAATGTTACTAAGGACTGGGAGCTGGGGAGGTGAGCTAGTTGAAGAGTACCTGTGATGATGCATATTTTTGAGTTGAATTGCACATGCATACATTTGGTGTAGGCGGATTGTTATCTGCTGGAGTTGTAAGAAATCACTGAAAATCACTAAATCAGTTTATAAAATCCTCAGAAATGTATTGAATATTACAGGAATAGCTCTCTCTCGCTTCATTAGAAGGAAAGCTCACATACTAGCTTGCTGGACTGACATATAAGGCAGCAAAGGCTGTTATCGCGACCAACGATTGTCTCCAGCACAAACAGACTGAAACAAGACATTGGTAATCCTGGTACTTGGGTAGTGAGTTGACCTCATGATCCATATGTGAACCAATGTCCTGAAGATTAAAGAGTGCGTCCTCAGAAGTATTGAGCCACAAGCTGACTCAATGAACTTCTGGAGGAAATGGAACCTTGACTATCTCTCCTTTGCCAATGGACAACTGAATAAATGATTGGCCTGAACCTCCCAGGAATACAATATATAAATAGACTCTCAAGAAGGAAAAAATACACTTTAGATGTAAGAGAGCACCTCGAGGTGGACCAATGCTGACTCCAGCCTAACAACTTGGATACCTCAAGAAGATTGAAGTAAACAAAAAATTTACACTTCCAATCTTCTCCTAAGAGAAGATGAAGAACTTGCTCATTTCGTCTCCACCGTTGATCTCAGGTAATCTGAGACTTTCAAACCTTAAAATCCTACACAATATTCTGCGCTTCAGTATGAAATAGCAAGAGCAGGTCCTTAGGGTCTTGACCTGCGACCCCTATGAAGGACCAGCCAGTTTATTAATGAGCTTGTTGTGTGTTTATTTCTAGTCTTGATGAAATGCTATTTGTATAAGACTGATGCCTAGATAAACTGATTGGGTGTTGTGCTTCAAGCCAAACAAGGTTATGCTTAGTTCCCTCTTAGAGCTGGCATTGTGAAGATAAAATGTGCTAGAGACTGGTCACTAGTGCTTGAATTTTAAGTGCCATGTCTTGCAGTAATTGGTCGGCTTCGCAATATCATCTTTTAATTTGTTTTCTGGCTTCAGAAAAGGCTGAGATTGTATGCCACAGCAGATTTTGTCTGCACAGATAAATCTCTGGGACCAGATTTGGGGGAGTGTGGAGATCATTGCTGTGCAAGTTGAACAGGGTTGGAATTTAGACATATGCCTGGGGTAGCCTATTTGTCTGTTTCCTCCAGGCGTTAGTCTGATCATCAATGTGCACTCTGATCTGTCAGCCCTGGAGTAGCAGTTCAATGGCATCAGTATCCTTGAGAGGGAGAACTCTTGATATTTTGATGAATAGGCCTATGTGCCAGATCGGATCATACATTATTGTACATTAATAAATATATTAATAAATAAATATAATACACCCAACCATCAACGTCAGTTGGTGCTGGCTCTTCAATATGTATACTGTATACAAACATTGAGTCTACTGGCTCTTTGATATGTAACTGTGTCCAACCATTAAGATTTGGTGGTGCCACATCATCAACAGCCATGCTATCCAAACATCAATGTCCACTAGTACCGGTTCCTCAATACAAACACTAAAAATCTAGACCTGATAGCCATTTGATACGTAACTGCACCCA
Organism: Scyliorhinus canicula; assembly: GCF_902713615.1. Lineage (NCBI taxonomy): Eukaryota > Metazoa > Chordata > Chondrichthyes > Carcharhiniformes > Scyliorhinidae > Scyliorhinus > Scyliorhinus canicula. Next base: position 87,858,754 of record NC_052156.1, read on the forward strand.
GAGGTTTGCTCAAAACGTATATTGCCCCCAACTGCTGAGCTAAAATCTGCTGGTTAAAATAAATAAACCATACAGGCACAAACTAGCTGTGAATTGTATTCATGCCGATTAGCCCAATTATATTTTAACACCAATTCCAGTGAAAAACATGCTTATACAGCTTCTTTACATGAGTAACTTTTCCATTCTGTTCCATATCTTTCCTATTAAGGAGTGTCCCAAATTTGGCAGAATGAAAACTGTCCGAATGGCCTGAGAACAGCCTGTTTGTGACGAGATCAAAGTGGACCAAGATGGCAGCCATTTACTTTACTTTGTTGACACATTGCCCTAGAGACAGGACCCCAACACATTTACATCCCAGAGATGCCTCTGATGGTAGGGCCAAAACATAGCAACATAGGTAAGAGAATTAAAGACCTCGTTGCACTTGAGTGAGATCGCGATGACACCCGTGAATAACCGGAGAGGCCAAAAACGAGAACCGCGCCGCTGCCTAACAGTTTGTGATGCAACCGGCTCGCCCCTGCAGGTGAAACTGGGATCCCGCAAGAGCATAGCGAGAAGCCCTATTTCCATACAATTAACGAGAGCCACCCCATATCTAACACCCTCCCATGACTCAGCGGTCTCCCCAACAAGTGGGCACGGTGGCACCAATTAGTACTCCTTTTGAAAAACGTGAACCTGGTGGAAGGCCTTCTGCGGGTAGCCGAGGAGGTGAGTAGCCATCTTTGCTCACAGGCGAGTCCCAGTGCTCGACGGGGGATGGGGGGCACCCTCAGGTGGGAGTCACCCTCGGGTGAGGTAGGATGCCATAGCAGGGGGGGGGTCTGCTGGGAAGGCAACCATGCATGGCTCTACCATACCAATCCGGGGATCATGTGTACCCATTCCGGGGAAAACCTTTGTCCATGCCCGTCTGCCCCACTGTAACCCCCACCGACTGCTGAGGCCTCTGGCTGTGCAGCTGAAGGCTATTGCTGAATTGGCCAATTAAGTGAGCACTTCACACATCCCAAATGGATTCCCGTGGGTGGGCGGGCCATGTAGCTTGTGGGAGTTATTGCTTAGCATCCAAATCAGACAGCGTTGCCTGGACACTGTACCTGAACACTGCAGTAGACCACACGGCGGACGCAGCAGCCAATATCCAAACACCCAGGGGATAGGACACAGCTATGGGGTCATGTCCACGGCTGGAGGGTGGGTGAGTGCAGTGGGGAGGGGACCAGCGCCCGATGCAGGTAACGTTATGTGTGCAGGTATCAGGGGTACAGGGTCCGTGTTCCGCTGTGGGGGGGGGGGGGGGGGGAGTCGCTGCAGCAAGGAGTGCGTGGGCAGGGTGTTGTGGGGGGACGGTGGATCAATGGGGGAATGAAGGGTCCCGGAGTGGGAGCCACTGCTGCTTGTCTCCCTGAACATACAGCGCGTGTGTGACCATCACATGCAGATCATGTACATGTGCGCATGCTTCCCAGGGAGTGTGCACGGCAGCTACAACCTGGTACAGTCAAACATGCCTGGCCTCTTCGAGGATCACTCCAGGATGACCGGCTGGCTGTTGGGGGATAAGGGGTAGCCAATGAGAACCTGGCTCATGATGCCAGTATGGAGGTCGGAGACTGAAGTGGAGGCCTGATACAACGAGGTCCATGTGACTACCCAGGCTATGATTGAGCGGTACATCGGACTGCTTAAAATGCTGGTAAGTGGGAGGCTTTTAAAAGCGTGTTAACTGGGGTTCAGGATAAGCACATTCCTTTTAGAGTGAAGGGCATGGCTGGTAGAAGTAGGTAAGCTTGGATGACTTGGGATATTGAGCCCTTGTCAAAAAAAGATGGTGGCTCATGACATGCATTGGCAGCTGGGATCAAGTGGATTCCTTGAAGAGTACAGAGGGTGCCTGTGGTAGTATGACTAGGGGTATTACGGTACCTTGGAAGTGAGCTGCTATTGGTGCAGAGGACTCGCTGCCCATTGGCCCGGGTAAGTAATGTGCCTCTCAGCCGATTGGCTGAGGAAGTCATGTGTCTCTCAGCCGATTTTGGGCCCCCGACTCCACGTGCGACCCACGGGCGCTGCCATTTTGTTCATCCCCCACCACGTGCGCCCGACGGGCACCGCCATCTTGGATCGGCACCGAGGACCCCGCAAGTGACCACTTGCTGCCGGATGACGACTCGGAGTTCCTGCCACGACTCGCCTCAGTAACGTTGGATCAGTCATGACCCCGGACGCTGTCCGCGGCGACCACGAAGATCCTTCTCAACGGCCATGAGACGAGCTGACTGCTGGACTCCGGGAGCACAGAGAGTTTTGTCCACCCCGCCACAGTAAGACGCTGCGCACTTCCCGTTTACCCAGTGAAACAAAGAATCATCTGGCCTCCGGTTTGCACTCGGTCCAGATCACAGGGTGCTGCATAGCGGACCTCACGGTCCAGGGGAGGAAGTTTAATAACTATAAGCTCTTCGTCCTTCCCCACCTCTGCGCGGCAGCACTCCTGGGGTTAGATTTCCAGTGCAACCTCCAGAGTTTAACGTTCAAATACGGCGGCCCTATGCCCCCCCTTGCTGTCTGCAGCCTCGCATCCGTCAAGGTCGATCCCCCATCCTTGTTTGCAAATCTCACCCCAGATTGCAAGCCCGACGCCACCAGGAGCAGACGGTACAGTGCCCAGGACCGACCTTCATCAGGTCCTAAGTCCAAAGGCTTCTGAAGGAAGGGGTTATCGAGGCTAGCAACAGCCCCTGGCGAGCACAAGTGCTGGTGGTTAAGACTGGGGAGAAAAATCGGATGGTCATAGAATATAGCCAGACCATCAACAGATTTACGCAGCTGGACGCGTATCCTCTCCCACGTATCTCTGACCTGCTCAACAGGATCGCGCAGTACGAGGTTTTTTCCACGGTGGACCTTAAGTCTGCCTACCACCAGCTCCCCATCCACGAGAGTGACCGAAAGTACACTGCGTTCGAAGCGGATGGGCGACTCTACCACTTTTTAAGGGTCCCTTTCGGTGTCAAAAATGGGGTTTCGGTCTTCCAATGGGAGATGGACCGAATGGTCGACCAATACGGTTTACGGGCAACCTTCTTGTATCTCGGCAATGTCACCATCTGCGGCCACGACCAGCAGGACCACAACACCAACCTCCGCAAATTCCTCCGTACCGCAAAACTCCTTAACCTGACCTACAATAAGGATAAGTGCGTGTTTAGCACCGACCGTCGAGCCATCCTTGGCTACGTAGTGTGTAACGGAGGCCCCGACCCCGAACGCATGCGCCCCTGATGGAGCTTCCCCTCCCCCATTCCCTCAAAGCCCTCAAGCGCTGTTTGGGCTTCTTTTCATAATACGCCCAGTGGGTCCCCAATTACGCCGACAAAGCCCGCCCACTTATCCAGTCCACCACGTTTCCCCTGTCGATGGAGGCCTGCCAGGCCTTTAGTCGCATCAAAGCAGACGCTGCAAAGGCCACAATGCGTGCTATCGATGAGTCCCTCCCCTTTCAAGTCGAGAGCGACGCGTCTGATGTTGCTCTCACGGCCACCCTCAATCAAGCGGGCAGACCCGTGGCCTTCTTCTCCCGTACCCTCCACGCTTCCGAAATCCGCCACTCCTTGGTCGAAAAGGAAGCACAGGCTATAGTCGAAGCTGTGTGACATTGGAGGCACTATCTGGCTGGCAGGTTTACCCTCCTCACAGACCAACAGTCAGTGGCTTTCATGTTTGATAATGCAGAGAAGGGTAAGATAAAGAACGATAAGATCTTGCGGTGGAAGATCGAGTTGTCCACATACAACTACGACATCTTCTTTCGTCCTGGGAAGCTAAACGAGCCTCCCGATGCCCTGTCCCGCGGCAACTGTGCCAACGCACAAGTGGACCGCCTCCGAACCCTCCACGCGGACCTCTGTCACCCGGGGGTCACCCATTTTTTCCATTTCATAAAGACTCGCAACCTGCCCTACTCCATCGAGGAGGTCAGGACAGTGACCAGGGAATGCCACATCTGCACGGAGTGCAAGCCGTACTTCTGCCGCCCTGAACAAGCGCATCTGATAAAGGCTTCCCGTCCCTTTGAACGTCTCAGCATGGACTTCAAAGGTCCCCTCTCCTCCAACAACCGCAACACGTATTGACGAGTACTCCCGTTTCCCTTTCGCCATCCCCTGCCCCGACATGACCACGAACACCATTATCAAAGCCCTACACACCATCTTCTCCCTGTTCGGTTACCCCGCATACATTCATATCGCTCGGGGGTCCTCATTATTTTTTTTTTAATTTAGAGTACCCAATTATTTTTTTCCAATTAAGGGACAATTTAGCATGGCCAATCCACCTATCCTACACATCTTTTGGGTTGTGGGGGTGAAACCCACGCAGACACGGGGAGAATGTGCAAACTCCTCACGGACAGTGACCCAGAGGGATTCGAACTCGGATCCTCAGCGCCGTAGGCAGCAATGGTAACCACTGTGCCACTGGGGGGTCCTCCCAGAGTGACGAGCTGCGTCAATTCCTGCTCAGCAGGGGCATCGCCTCCAGCAGGACGACCAGTTACAACCCCGGGGTAACGGACAAGTCGAGAGGGAGAACGGTACAGTCTGTAAGAGCGTCCTGCTGGCCCTACGGTCCAGAAATCTCCCAGTCTCCCACTGGCAAGGGGTCCTCCCAGATGCTCTCCACTCAATCCGGTCACTTCTCTGTACCGCCACTAACCAAATGCCTCACGAACGTCTTCTTGTTTTTCACAGGAAGTATTCCTCAGGGACCCCGCTCCCCACCTGGCTGGCTACCCCGGGCCCATTCTGCTCCAGAAGCACATGCGGGTGCATAGGTCGGACCCGTTGGTCGAAAGAGTCCAGCTACTCCACGCAAATCCGCAATACGTGTATGTAGAGTATCCCGACGGCCGACAGGACACGGTCTCCCTTCGGGACCTGGCACCCGCCGGATCTCGGCCACACCCCCCAGCACCTGCACCCCCACTCCAACCCCAACCGTCCCCAGCACCCCCCCCCCCCCCCCCCACCCCCGGCTCCACCGACGCCCCCACGGCCCAGCGGACAGGAATCCCCTCCCCCGGCCTGGCCCCTGCTAGCTCCGAACAGGGGTAGGGACAGAGGAACAGGATGATCGCTCCCGGAGTCACGGACGACCACCGCTCCGACGTCGCCGGCACCGCTGCGCAGGTCAAGCAGGGCATCGAAGGCGCCCATTCGACTGATTGCATCGATGTGTCCTACTGATTGACTTCTGCCTGCGGATGGACTCTGGTTTTTTTTTGTTCCTTGCCTGTTCCCCATTCCCCCCCCCCCAATTTTATACACTGTACATAGTTGCTGTTTCTTTTGCACATAAGTTGTGGTCAGTGGGCAGCCATCGATGCAACGGTACGACCTAAACATCTCTCGTCATACTACCAGTCTCACGTACTCACGGGACACGCCCCATCCTCATGTCCGCGTTTCCACCCCCTCCCCCCTGTTTCTTTTTCAACAAGGGGTGAATGTGGTAGTATGACTAGGGGTAATACGGTACCTTGGAAGTGAGCTGCTATTGGTGCAGATGACTTGCTGCCCATTGGCCCGGTTAAGTCATGTGCCTCTCAGCCGATTGGCTGAGGAAGTCATGTGTCTCTCAGCCGATTGGCTGAGAGGTAGGTAGCCCCGCCTACTAGGCGGGATATAAGAAACCGTGCGTCCCGGCAGTCGACCTTTCTTCTGCACGTCTGCTGCCGGGCACACATCTTGTGCATTAAAGCCTATCGTTTGGATGTCATCTACGTTTCGTGTTCATTGATTGTGCATCAGTACCGGAGTAGAGTTAAGAGAGAAATCAGGCGGGCAAAAGAGGACCATGAGATTGCTTTGGCAGATAAGGAAAAGGAGAATCCAAAGAGTTTCTCCAAATACATACAGGGTAAAAGAGTAACCAGGGAGACAGTAGAGCCTCTTAAGGATCTACAAGGTTATCTAGGTACGGATCCACAAGAGATGGGTAAGATCCTAAATGAATATTACTCGTCGGTATTTACTGTTGAGAAAGGCATGAATGTTAGGGAACTTGGGGAAGTAAGTAGTGATCTCTTGAGGAGTGTACTGTGGTGAACGTATTGTATTAACCATTCACCATGTATTACTCTGTATCACGCTGTTGCCTATATGAGCTCCACGTATGGACGATTGTATGATATTACACAGGATGTATCATGTTGGTGCCCTTGTGGGCTCCACCCCTGGCTCCGCCCCTTGAGGGGAGGTATAAAGAGCAGCAGCTCTGTCGGCGGCTCTCTCTAGCAGATCAGTCGCAGGTAGGCTCTGTTCTAGTCGATTAAAGCCACAGTTTACATCTACTCTCTGTTACGCGTGAATTGATGGTCGCATCAATTTAATCAAATACAACACCACAATGGAATTGGCCCTTAAACCTGACCGACTGGAACTTGACCCACAAGCTGCGGAGGCTAAAGGGATTTTTTCGCACTGGCTCTGCTATTTCGAGGCCTACCTCGCCGCCTCCTCCCCAACTTCCGTCTCCGACGATCAGAAGCTGAGCCTCCTCTACGCCCGGGTGAGCCATCGAATCTCTGCACAACTCGAGGAAGCCTCCACTTACGCAGACGCCCTCGCGATACTGAAGCGCCGATACGTAAGGCCAGTGAACGAGGTGTATACGTGGCATCTCCTCACTACTCGCCGCCAATGCCCCGGGGAATCGCTGGAGGAGTACCTACGCAACCTCAAAGTCCTTGTGCGAAGTTGCAACTCCAGGCCGTTACGGCCACTCAACATATGGATCTCGCCGTCCGGGATGCCTAGGTGGATGGAGTCAGGTCCAACTACGTGAGACAGCGCCTAGTCGAGAAAGGTGCCCTCGACCTGGAAGAGACGGTAAACCTCTTCCACTTCCTCCGGGTCCCCTTCGGCATCACAAACGGGAATCTCGGTCTTCCAAAGAATGATGGACCGAATGGTGGACCAGTACAGGCCTGCGGGCAACATTTCCGTACTTGGATATCGTCACCATCGGCGGACATGACCAGCAGGACCATGACGCCAACCTCCAGAGATTTCTCCAAACCGCCCAAACCCTTAACCTCACTTATATCAAGGAGAAATAAGTTTCCCTCACAACCAGACTAGCCGTCCTCGGCTATGTCTTGGAAAACAGAATGCTAGGACCCAACCCCGACCGTATGCGCCCCCTCCTGCAACTCTCCCTTCCCCACTACCCCAAGTGGGGCACTGCACCTGAAAAGGTGCCTCTGGCTTTTTTCCTATTACGCCCAGTGGGTCCCCAACTATGCGGACAAAGCCCGCCCACTAAACAAGGCCACCATCTTCCCACTGGCGGCCAAGGCCCGCCAGGCCTTCAGCCGCATCAAGGCAGATATTGCCAAAGCCTCGATGCGCGCGGTGGACGAGCCCGTCCCCTTCCAGGTGGAGAGCGACGCGTCAGTGGTCGCCCTCGCCGCAACCCTTAACCAGGCGGGCAGGCAAGTTGCATTTTTTTCAAGTACCCTCAACGCTTCCTGAAATTCGACACTCCTCGGTCGAAAAAGAAGCCAAGCCTTCGTGGAAGCTGTGCGGCACTGGAGACACTACCTCGCTGGTAGGAGATTCACCCTCGTCACCGACCAACGGTCGGTAGCCTTCATGTTTGATAATACACCGTGGGACAAGATCAAGAACGATAAGATCTTGAGGTGGAGGATCAAACTCTCCACCTATAATTACGATATAGTGTATTGTCCTGGGAAGCTCAACGGGCCCCCAGATGCCCTGTCCCGCGGCACGTGCGCCAGCGCACAAGGTGACCGACTCCGGTGACCGACCATCCACGATGACTTCTGTCACCCGGGGGTCACCAGGCCCCTCCACTATATCAAGGCCCGCAACCTGCCCTACTCCATCGAGGAGGTCAAGGCCATGACCAGGGACTGCCAAATCTGCGCGGAGTGCAAGCCGCACTTCTATTGACCAGATAAGGCCGACCTGGTGAAGGCATCCCTGCCCTTTGAGAGCCTCAGTATCGACTTCAAAGGGCCCCTCCCTCTACCAACCGCAACACGTATTTCCTCAACGTCGTTGACGAGTTCTCCCGCTTCCCCATTGCAATCCCCTGCCCCGACATGACCGCGGCCATCGTCATTAGAGCCCTGCATAGTGTCTTCACCCTGTTTGGTTTCCCGACTTACGTCCACAGTGACCGGGGCTCGTCGTTTATTTATTTATATTTTTTTAAATTTTAGATTACCCAATTATTTTTTCCAATTAAGGGACAATTTAGCGTGGTCAATCCACCTACTCTGCACATTCTGAGTTGTGGGGGCGAAACCAACGCAGACATGGAGAGAATGTCCAAATCCACACAGACAGTGACCCAGAGCCAGGATCGAACCTGGGACCTCAGCACCGTGAGGCAGCTGTGCTAACCACTGGGCCACCGTGCTGCCCTCAGGGCTCGTCGTTTATGAGCGATAAACTGCGTCAGTAACGGCTCAGTAAGGGCATCGCCTCAAGCAGGACTACCAGTTATAACCCCTGGGGAAACGGGCAGGTGGAGAGGGAGAACGCGACGGTCTGGAAGGCCGTTCTCCTGGCCCTGTGGTCTAGGATTCTCCTAGTTTCCCATTGGCAGGAGGAACACCCGACGCACTGCACTCCATTAGGTCCCTCCTTTGCATGGCCACGAACAAGACCCCTCATGACTGCCTGTTTGTTTTCCCCTGGAAATCCACCTCCAGAGTCTCGCTTCCGTCCTGGCTAAGGTCACCGGTGCCCGTCCTACTCCGCAAACACATCAGGAGCCATAAGTCTGACCCCCTGGTCGAGAGGGTCCAGCTCCTTCACACCAACCCCCAGTACGCATACATAGAACACCCCGACAGCCAACAGGATACGGTTTCCCTCCGGGTCCTGGCACCCGCAGGTTCCACTCCCATCGCCACCCCAACTTACCCCCCCAACCTACGCCGACCAGCGCCCCCACCTCTACATGGCACCCGTGCCCATCCTGTTCCCCCCTTCCCCCCCCCCCCCCCTTCGCCAACCCACAGGAACGAAGCTCCAGAAGACACGCTCCCTGAGTCCACGTCAGTGCCCGCACCGGCGACTTCAACACCCAGGCCCGCACGGGTGAGTTCGACACCCGGGCCAGCTGCGATACCAGAGCTTCGGCGATCACAGCGCACGATCAGGGCGCCGGACAGGCTGAACCTGTGAACCCTTCACCCCCGCCGGACTTCAATTTTTTAACAGGGGGTGAATGTGGTGAACATATTGTATTCACCATGTATTACTCTGTATCACGCTGCTGTCCATGTGTGCTTCACCTTTGGACCATTGTACGATATTACATAGGATGTATCATGTTGGTGCCCTTGTGGGCTCCGCCCCTTGAGGGGAGCTATAAAGAGCAGCAGCTCTGTAGGCGGCTCTCTCTAACAGATCAGTCGCAGGCAGGCTCTGTTCTAGTCGATTAAAGCCACAGTTTACATCTACTCTCTGTTTCGCGTGAATTGATGGTCGCATCATGTACATATTACAGAAAAGGAGGTGCTGGATGTCTTGAAGCGCATCAAGATAGATAAATCCCCGGGACCTGATGAAACGGATCCCAGGACGTTGTGGGAGGCGAGGAAGGAAATTGCAGAGATATTTGAATCGTCGACAGTCACAGGTGAGGTGCTTGAAGATTGGAGGGGAGCCTTTGTTTAAGAAGGGCCGCAGGAACAAACCTGGGAACTACATACTCGTGAGCCCAACATCTGTGGTAGGTAAGTTGTCAGAAGATATTCTGAGAGAAAGGATCTACGGGCATTTAGAGAGGCAAGGACTGATTAGGGACAGTCAGCATGGCTTTGTAAGGGGAAAATCATGTCTCACGAATTTGTTTGAATTTTTTGAAGGGCCAACCAAGAAGGGAGATGATGGCAGTGCAGTCAACGTTCTCTACATGGACTTGAGCAAGGCCTTTGACAAGGTACCGCATGGTAGGATGCTGCATAAGGTTAAATCTCACGGGATCCAGGGTGAGGTAGCCAATTGGATATAAATGTGGCTTGACGACAGAAGACAAAGGGTGGTTGTTGAGGGTTATTTTTCAAACTGGAGGCTTGTAGCCAGCGGTGTTACTCAGTGATCCGAGCTGGGTCTACGTTATTTGTTATTTATATTAAGGATTTGGATGAGAATTTATGAGGCATGGTTAGTACGTTTGCAGATGACACCAAGATTGGTGGCATAGTGGACAGTGAAGAAGGTTATCTAAGATTGCAACGGGATCTTGATCAATTGGGCCAGTGGGCCGATGAATGGCATATGGAGTTTAATTTAGATGAATGTGAGGTGATACATTTTGGTAGATCAAATCGAGGCCAGACCTACTCAGTTAATGAATGGTAGAGTGTTGGAGCACGGCGTGGCCGCTGAAGGCCGTCACTGTGCGCATGTGCAGCCTCCGACCCGGAAATGTGGGAGCCCATATCTGCAGCAAAAGCTGTGACATCTGCTCAGGGTCCCTGCTAGCCCCCTGCAGGGCTAGGAATTCGTGTCCCTTTGATCCAAGTTTTTCTGGCGTAAAACTCTACTGTTTTGACGCCAGGGTGGGGACATAGTCCCAATAATGGAGAATCCAGCCCAGCATCTTTTCCCAAAGTTCAGGGAGTCTGAAACTAGAGGGCTTGGTTTAAGGTGAGAGGGAAGAGATACAAAAGGGTCCAGAGGGACATTTTTTCACACAAAGGGTGGTGAGTGTCTGGAACGAACTGCCAGAGACTGTAGTAGAGGCAGGTACAATTTTGTCTTTTAAATAGCATTTAGACAGTTATGTGGGTAAAATGGGTATAGAGGGACAGAGGGCCAAATGCAGGCAATTGGGGCTAGCTTAGTGGTTAAAAACTGGGCGACATGGATAAGTTGGGCCGTAGAGCCTGTTTCCATGCTGTAAACCTCTCAGCCCAGAGGGCAAGGGAGGCCCTCATCTTGCCCGCTTCAGGCAGGACGTGGCCTGGTCCAACGTTAGCCATCGGTATCTTCCCCACCCCCACACTCCCCATTTCCCACCCTCCCAGGTTTGTCTTACATCAATCCAGGGAGCTGGGACGCTGCTGGCACTGTCAGCGGGTCACTGTCAAGGGAGGTGATGATAACCTGCAGAGAGCTGAGGGCCGGCACTCCTCAATTTGTGCCATTGTCTGACCCCTGCCTGTATTCTGAGTGCTCGCTCACACCTATCACCTGCACGCAGTGTGCCCAGGAGGGAGCCTGTGGCCACTATTCTCACTCCATGTAACAGGTCCGGGTTGGCACCCAGTGCCCTCTCCTCCCTCGGTGCCCATAGGGCCCAGGGGTTCACCTCAGGACGGAGGGGCAGCTGGTCCGAGCCCCGGCATGCCTGGAGAGATGAGCCAAGGGTTCGGAGGTCGACCTGATTGCTGAGGAAAGTGATAGAGGTGTCATACTAGTTGTGGTGAAGGATTTTTAATGTTTCACAGGTCTCACAGCAATGCCCCACTCACCCGATAATGCCGTCTCACTTTCCCCTCCACCCAGTCACCCCCTCACTCCCTACCTATCCCCTCTAATCAGTGCCCTCAGTGATCCTCGATGTGCTTAGCCTTCCTTGCTCAACTGCTACGTCTAGGTGCATCCCCATGATACACATCAGAAGTGGAGGCAGCCAGCTACTGATCACGTCCCGTGGCCTTCAATGTCCAGGCGAGCGTCCTTTGGGTCTATGGGGTCGGAGAGCCCAGACGCACTTGTCGGTGGCACATGCACAGCCCTGCTGCCCTGTCCCGTGTGCTGACTGCGAGACGTGGTCTCATCAAAGTGGTGGAACTCGGGGAAGACTGTGGCCACTATTCCCACCCCATATAATGGGTCTGGGTTGGCACCCAGTGCCTTCTCCTCCCTCGGTGCCCATAGGGCCCAGGGATTCACCTCAGGACGGAGGGGCAGCTGGTTCGAGCCCCGGCTGCCCTTGTGTCATCTGGCTCTGCCAACCCTCGCGGCTCTCCATCGTGTCAACGCGCTCGGTGATGCTCCTCAGTGACTGGGGCATGGACATGCTCTGCAGCACCTCGGCAATGCCCATCTGAGACCGGGACAAGCTCCGTAGCACCTCATCAAGGTCAGCCTGGTACTGGGCCACGTTCCCCTAGTGAGTCGGATATTCTGCCATGGCTGAGATGGAGGGGATGCTCACATGGGGGCGGAAAGAACATTGAACAATGGACATAGAACATGGCGTGCAGAAGGAAGTCATTCGGCCCATCGAGTCTGCACCGACCCAGTTAAGCCCTCACTTCCATCCTATCCCCGTAACCCAATAACCCCATCTAACCTTTTTGGTCACTAAGGGCAATTTATCATGGCCAATCCACCTAACCTCGGCGGGGTGGCCCCCAACTCACTCTTGCTGCCCGGTGTAGGCATTGACTTTCTTGCAGCATTGGGGGCCAATCCTCATTGTCACGCATTCTGAGCTGACGGCCGCTACCACTTCATGCCAGGTGGCACTGGCTGCCCCGTGGCTCACCCTCCAGGACCCTGAAGAAAACAGTACATCCCTCCTGGCCTCTACCACATTTAGGAGCCTCCCCAGGTCCGCGTCTCCAAACCATGGTGCTGGGCGACTCGGTGCCATGGCTGCGAGCTGAGTGAGGTTGGCTGTGCAAGTGCTGTTGAAGAGCTGCTTGACCTTGTTAGTGGGGGCTGACAAGCGAGCTCCCAGCGATTGGCTGGCGAGCCTTCATTTGCGGCGTGAAGCCCGTGGGGCCTCGTTAAGTGAACCAATTAACATTGTATCATGTTGCCAGCCTTGCCAGGTCGAGCGCCAGGAAGCTTGTGGCAGTTCTCACTCACCACCACACTGAGAAATCTTTCCGGGGAATGCGCCCAATAATACAAGCTTCAGTTAACAAAGATTTTCCTGGTGAATATTTTTTCATTGTGTTACCATGATGTAACTCAAATAACCATTACTCCCAATCTAGTGTAGTAAACATACAATACATCAGGTCAAACTGCTCCAATTTTGAATGCAATGAAGTAAAAAACACATTGGACGGTATTCTCCGTTCAGTGTCGCGGAATCGCAAAACACAATTGGAGAATCACGCATGAGACGAAAAGCATGGCAGGTCTCCTGTGCCTGACGGAATGGCATGCCGGTGCCTTGACATCGGCATCATTGCGTTCTACTCTGCAAGTACAGTCAATGGTGTTGGCATATAATTAACAGATCTGTCCTGGTATTCTTTGGGGCCTCCGCGATGCTCCGCCTCCCCAGGTTTTAAAATTGGGAAACAAGCGGTGTGGCTGCTGAGGAAGAGAGAGGAGGGAAGACGTGTTTCCAGGGCTGCGACTGTGGGCTGCCACTGGCAGGGCTGGGGGGAGCCAGCGGAGGGTGATACGGGTAGTGACCAGGGGATGGGCCATGGTGTTCGGGTGACTAGCCACCCCCAGGACCGGGGTGTCCAGGTATGTACCACCACTGTCGCAGCCTGCAAGGTAGTCATCTTGCTGTGCACCCGACTGATTGCCCAATGTGGTCTGTGGTTGCGCAGAGTAACACGGCCGTATGGATGCCCGCACCCCATTAGTCCTACACTCCACACCTCCTCCTCCTCCCCCACCCCCGTGCAATCGGGCGGCAGCCGCTGGCAGGTCATCATGTGACCCACTCAATAGGGGCACCTGCAGCTCGGCGCCGGCAGTAGTCATGAAGTCTACCGCCACCACTGGTACCCCTGCCGGCAGGGGTAGTAGGTACCTGCCAGCAAGAGTGGGTGCCGGGGGAAGAGATCTCACAGTGCCAGGGACCAATGGGGTCAGGGGTGTGGTGAGGAGGGCAGAGTGCCAGGGAATATGGCTGGGCGGTGGGTGTGGAGGAGGAGTGGGGGGGGGGGGGGGGGGTGAGTGGACACGCGTGGGCGGGGGCTGTATTGCAGTACGGGGACACTGTGTAGACACATTGGGTCTGGTAGGGTACGAGGGTATGCACCATGCTAACATGTCTGCCTGTCTTCCCCTGCAGACAATTTGACTTCGGAATTCAACCAGGAATGGTGGCCTTTGGGCAGCTCAATGACGCAGTGCAGGTAAGGTGGAATTGCCACGCTAAATTGCCCCTTAATTGGAAAAAAATTATTGGGTGGTCTAAATTTAGAAAAAAAAGAAATGGTGGCCTTCACCCTGGCTACTGCAGCCCTGGGATGCACTGAGGTTGTATACGCAGAGGCTGCTTGGGGAGGGCCTTACAGCAGCAGAACATGCCCCAGAGGAACAGGAGGCAGCTGGTAAGGTAGGACAGCCGGTCACCCAACAGGATGAGGTGGGAAGGAGGCGCCGCATCAGGCCTCCTGTGTACTGGCAGTGCCTGTCATTAAAGTACCTACCAGACTGGGCATGTTGTTGAGCAGGGGGCACTACGGCATATCTGCCGGATCATAGTGCACCTGGGTATGAGGGAGGACACCCGCTCCCGGTGGCTGTCAAGGTGACTGTCGACCTGAACTTTCATGCAATGGGTTCTTCCAGGCATCAAATGGGGACCTGTCTGGGATCTCACAGACCTCTGTGCACAGGTGCATCCTCGCCTGGAGTTAGCTCCTGGGCGACAGGTCACATCTGCCGTGATTGTGGCTGATGAAGCCTATCTGGAGTCCACACACCGAAGTGGAGACCCGCTACAACGACACCCATGCTGTGACCAGAGGAATGATGAAGCTGTGACCAGAGGAATGATGAAGCGGAGCATCCTGAAGATGTGTTTTAGGGGCCCTCCAGTATAGCGCTAGGTAAGGTTCCCACATCGTGGTGGACTGCTGCGTACTCCACAACATCGCACAGCAGAGGAACAACGTGCTTGAAGGGGATGAATGCCAGGCCTCGTCCGACAAGGAGGATGGCCTGGATGGGCAAGGCATGGGGCTTGGGCAGGCACTGGGGGCCGCATTTATGTGCCAGATCTGACGCTTACGGGACGCTTTAATCACCTCCAGGTTCACCGACTACGGGGTCTGGCCAATGACCATCTCCACGGTCCAACCATCTCACCGCCGCCCCCCTACCCCCCGCCCCAGCGACCCCTCTGCAGCCAGCGCAGCCCTGCCTTCTGAAAGAGAACTGATGCAGATTGGAACTTTTGTGGACAGGTATTCATTTTGCAAATAACATGGACATCACATTCAAAGTTTTGTGCTCTAGCCCCACACTATTCTCTGTGCTGCACCTGTGCCAACTTATCTGGTATCTACCTTTCTGGCATTAGGGGCCATAACCCTACATCTAGGTGGATCCCCAGGCATTACTTCAGAGCTGGACGTGGCCTGCTGCGATTCCCACCCTGTAAGATGGGTCCCCTTTGACGGCCATATTCTGGTGTAACTGGTTATGGATGGGCGTGGCAGTTGCTTGGATGTACCAAGTGGCTTGATTCCACCCTGTTCTGCCCGCTGTCTATCGTCTGCTCCAGGGACAGGAAGGGTTGGCGGGTGTCCAATGCGCTGTGGTGTTCCGGCACCTCCCCTGTGGGAATCACCGGCACGGGTCCCATCACCTACTCCGTGGGACAGAGGTAAGGCTGGAGCGAACTCCTGGGTCTTCCCACCACCTGGCTCTGCCTAAGCTGGAGGCCCACTCCCGT
Source organism: Scyliorhinus canicula (assembly GCF_902713615.1). NCBI lineage: Eukaryota > Metazoa > Chordata > Chondrichthyes > Carcharhiniformes > Scyliorhinidae > Scyliorhinus > Scyliorhinus canicula. Next base: position 87,874,423 of record NC_052156.1, read on the forward strand.
CTCGACCAGGGTCTCTATGTTCGTGGTCATAGAGCACAAGGGCTGGGCCACGTCCCTCTGGGACCGTGCCACATCACTCAGTGACTGGGCCACCTTCCTCCGGGACTGTTAAAGGACAGCCAGGCAATGCCGACGGCCCCCTCAGCCATAACCAATTGTGACAGGGTCAAGTTCTGGAGCACTGCTGCAATGTCCAGGTGGTCCTGCTAGATAGCTGCCTGTGACAGGCAACCCTTTCCTGAGCCTTGGTCACCGCCCACACAGAGTGCCCCAGCCCTTCGACATTCTGACTCATAGCCGATACCTTCGCACCCAAGCCTCCACCGCAGACGCCACTCATACAGTGTTGGCCTGGGTGGCACATATGGTCGGCACCGCCCCCTACCCCTACATGCGGTTGGCTCCTCCAACTGCACCGGCAGGTTCTGGATTTTTGCTGACAGCCCCTCATGTAGTCCCTGGCTCTGTGTCTACACTTCCATTATCGATGGGACTGCCTATTCCAGAAGCCAGAGACCCGTTTGGACGGCAGCTAGTCCCTGGGTCCAGGCCGCTCTCCGACCGTCCGGCCATCAGCGGTTTCTACCTCCACTTGATGTACCGCAGCGCATGTGTGCACCAGATAGTGCCCCAGGAGTCTCTTCACTCAAGTGCCCAACCAAGGTGAGTGTCTCTGGGGTGGTGGAGGGTGTTGTTGAAAGCTGTGACAGGAAGTTGATGTTGTCCTGGGTTGCTGCTCCGGGGTGTCTCGGGCTGTGATTTGGGGGCTCGCGTAACTGTCCGTTGCCTCCTCATCAGGGTTGGTGTGGGGATGGGGGAGGGCGGTTTGGAGACGCACCACGTAGGCAATAGGAAAACACAATGCAGCGGGGCCTTACTTGGTTGCCTGATACCGACCTCTCTCCGGGCCCACCGACCAGGTCCAGTGCCCGCTGTTCTCCGGTCTTAAAATGAAAATGAAATGAAATGAAAATCGCTTATTGTCACAAGTAGGCTTCCAATGAAGTTACTGTGAAAAGCCTCTAGTCGCCACATTCCAGTGCCTCTTCGGGAAGGCTGGTACGGGAATTGAACCATGCTGCTGGCCTGCCTTGGTCTACTTTCAACGCCAGCGATTTAGCCCTGTGCTAAACCAGTCCCTTTTCTCCCTCTGGATATGCACCGCCTATGCCTGGGTGGAGGAGACAACAACAGCACAGTGTTAGACTGTCGGACGTGGGCAGCACAGGGTGTGAGCAGCTGATGGCCTTCCTGGCCAGCACACCCAGCCATGGCAGTAGATATAGGTTCTGGCATGTGATGCAGGGTGGGGAGCATGCACACTTTCGGCAGGTGGGTTTCAGTCACCCTCTGGTTGGGGGGGGGGGGGGGTATACGGGTGATTGGGATGGGGTTTCGTGCCAGGGACACAGTGCTGCCTAATCACCCTGGCCGCCCTGAGGTGGTCATGCAGCTTCTTTCTGCACTGCTGTCCGGTCCATGCGGTGGGGTTCACAACCTCTGCCACCTGCCGCCAGGCCCAGTGTATGGCGGCGGGTGGCAGCCTTCTCTCCATCTTAGGGAACAGGGTGGCCTGTCTCTCCTCCACAGCATCCAGTAAGGTCTCGAGCTCCGCATCCGCAAACCAGGGTGCCGTTCTCTGTGCTGCCACGTTGTTGGCTGGGATGAGTTTGTGTGGGGAGTGGAGTGCTAATATGCAGCTGCAGCTTGTCAGCCTCACGAGTGGCAATTCTGACCACGGTGAATCGGTCACCGTTTTCCATTGGAATTGATCAATTTCCATCTGGCGCCGGTGCTAGCCCATTAACGGATTATGAATTGCTCCGGGACTGCTGCCAATTTAGTTGTCGTGGAAGTGTGCCGATTCAGTCCTGGCGTCAACACTTACGGCACGATCCAGCGGCCATGCTGCACCCAAAAAGCAGTCGCTGTGGCGCAGTATGGTCGTTGAAAGCCAGGAGAAGCCGCCCAAGAGATCTACCCAGCTCGCAATGCCTCGTTAGATTTGACGCATTCTCACAAAATGTTGCGATGTGAATCCCGCCCACAATGGGCAAGATCACTTTTTAGCAAATATGCACATTAGAGCGAGGCAGTAAGCCTCACTCTAATGGTAGCTGAGGGTTTGGAATTCAACCTCTTCGCCTCAGAGAACTTGGACGCGTGCCATTCTGTACTGGTCCCCACAAATAGAGTGCAGACGGAATGGTACAGCTGCATGCCGTTTGGGCAGGGTGGTGCCCTGGCACTGCTGATGCCACCTGGTATCCTGGCAGTGCCACCTGGGTGCCAGACTGGCACTGCCAAGGTGCCCAGGTGGCATTGCCAGCTGGGACAGGCACTGCCAGATTGGCACTGCCAAGCTGGCATTTTTTTGCACGAGTGGCCCAGGGTTGCCCGACATTGGGGGGGGTGGGGGGCGAGCGGAGCTTCCCACTGTATAAAACGAGGCTATTGGGCCTCGGCTGCGTGGTCCCTGTTCAGGCCGCTTCCCTTCGCGTTGAATAGCCATGTGTTTCTTGGCACTGTGAGTGCTGGAAAACAACGCATTTAAATGCGCTTGCTAGGGGAATTTGTTCCCTTGAGGCAGAATCGCGCCCTTAGTTTCTGAAATGGAGAATCCCGCCCAATGAATCCTGCAATCAAAGAATTCTACCCCAATGAAAAAGCTAAGCATCCCAACTGCATCTCAGTAATTGATGTGGCAATATCTCAACATGCCTGGTGCTGGAGCAATGAAGAGATTTTCTGATTGCAATCTGTGCTGTCCAGTGAATTTAATCAAAGTCCTGCAGCTAATCCGGTACTTATGTTGAGAGCACTGCATGAAATGAATGAACTACTAAACATTTTTGTTGTGTCTAGTTTTTAGTGTCCCTTACACAACAGACTGCAGTTAAAATCTTTCATGTGGTGAACTGACATTTGAGGGCAAGTACATCAGCTCCAAATAACTGAACTGTGGAAACCCAATGAGCAACTGCAGTTTGAAGGTCGTAGTTTGTCAAGTAGAAAAAAGTGTTCAATATTCACCGGTATCTGTGGAATAGCTGGATACACAGAGCAGTTAAAAAAATATTCATTCACTGGGTGTGGGCATTGCTGGCAAGGTCAGCATTTATTGTCGAGCTCCAACTGCCCATGTGAAGGGGGTTGCTGAGCCATTTTTTAGACTGATGAAGTCCATGTAATCTGCAGTGCTTTTGGGTGTAGTGAGTTCCAGGATTTTGACCCAGCAATGATAAAGGAATAGCGGTATACTTCCAAGTCAGGTTTTGGAGGGGAATTTAGATATGCTGTCTATCCTTGTTGGTAGAAGTTGTGGGTTTGGAGGCTGCTATCAAAGTAGCCTTGTCGTATTTCTAAGAATTGTTACCGTGCAGGAGGCCAGTTGGCCCATCGTGTCTGCCCCAGCTCTCCAAGTGAGCATTATGACTTAGTGCCATTCTCCTGTTTTTTCCCCCACACCCTTGCACATTGTCTCTATTTAAATAATCATCCAATGCCCACTTGAATGCCTCAATTGAACCTGCCTCCACTACACTTTCAGGCAGTGCACCTTGTTTTTTTAATAAACAATTTTAGTGAGGTATTGTTGGTAATTACAAACAGCAATTTCCGTCTCCGGGCTACCAGGGAAGCAAAGGCCAGAACATCTGCCTCTTTCTCCTGCTGGATTCCCGGGTCTTCCGACACCCCAAAAATCGCCACCCCTGGACTCATTACCACCCTTGTTTTCAATACTCTGGACAAGACGTCCGCGAATCCCTGCTCATATCCCCTAAGTTTTGGACACGCCAGAACATGTGAACATGGTTCGCTGGTCCAGCTGCACATTTTGCACACCTGTCCTCTACCCCAAAGAATCTACTCATCCGGGCCACTGTCATGTGGGCCCGGTGGACCACCTTGAATTGGATCAAGCTGAGCCTGGCGCATGTTGCGGTTGTGTTGACTCTGCTCAACGCGTCCGCCCATAAGCCATCCTCTATCTCACCATCAAGCTCCTCCTCCCACTTACGCTTCAGCACCTCGGTCTATGTCTCCTCCGCCCTCATGAGTTCTTTGTGGATGTCCGAGAATCTCCTCTCTCCCACCCATCCCCTAGACACTACCCTATCCTGGATCCCCCTTAGTGGCAGAAGTGGGAAGGATGATACCTGCCTATGCAGAAAGTCCCGCACCTGTAAATATCTAAATTAGATCCCCCTTGCCAACCCAAACTTCTCCTCCCACGCCCTCAAGCTAGGGAAGCTCCCCTCTAAAAACAGGTCCCCCATCCTCTCAATCCCCGCCCTTCACCATACTCGGAACCCCCCATCCAAGCTCCCCGGGGCAAACCGGTGATTATCACATATTGGGGACCAGACTGATGCTCCCACTGCTCCAGTGTACCTCCTCCACTGACCCCAGATTCTCAGGGCCGCCACCACCACGGGGCAGGTGGAGTACCTCGCCGGCGTACCGTTCCGTCAGAGGTGCCGTTATCAACGCCCCCAGACTAGTGCCCCGACAAGAGGCTGCCTCCATCTGCTCCCAAACTGACCCTGCCCCCATCACCCACTTCCTTATCATGGCTATGTTAGCCGCCTAGTAATAATTACTGAAATTTGGCAGCGCAAGCCCCCCTCTCTCCCCCCGATTCCACTTGAGCATCACCTTCTTCACCCGCGGGGACTTACCCGCCCACACAAAGCCCAGAATGATTTTATTAACCCACTTAAAAAAGGACCACAGGATGAAAATTGGGAGACACTGAAATACGAACAAAAATCTCGGTAGGACCGTCATTTTGACCGTCTGCACTCTCCCAGCTAACGACAGCTGGAGCGCATCCCATCTCCGAAACTCGCTCCTCAGCTGTTCAACCAACCGGGACAAGTTCAACTTGTGTAACCAGCCCCAGTCGCGCACCACTTGTATCCCTAAGTACCTGAAACTGTCCCCATCTAACCTAAACGGCAGCTCCCTCAGCCTACCCTCCTGACACCTCGCATGGATCACAAACATCTCACTCTTTGTCATATTCAGTTTATACCCCAAAAACCGGCTAAATTCCCCAAAATTGCCATAATTTCACTCATCCCTGCCCCTGGATCCGATACGAATAAGACCAGGTCCTCTGCGTACAGCGAGACTCTATGTTCCAGCCCCGAACCAGCCCCTAAGCTCTCAGAGCAATTGCCAGTGGCTCTATAGCTAACGCAAACAGCAGTGGGGAGAGGGGGCACCCCTGTCTTATCCCCTGGTACAGTCTACAATAGTCCAAGGTCGTCCTATTCGTCCTTACACTAGACTCTGGGGCCTGGTACAACAGCCTGACCCAGTCGATAAAGCCCCTACCGAACCCAAATCGTCCTAGCACCTCCCATACATAGTCCCACTCCACCCGGTCGAATGCCTTTTCCGCATCCATTGCTACAACTACCTCAACTTCCCACTCTCGGGGGCATCATGATCACATAGAGTAGCCTTCTTATATTGGCCACCAACTGCCTGCTCTTGAAAAACCCGGTTTGATCCTCCATAATCACATCCGGCACACAATCTTCAATCCTGGAGGCCAAAGTTTTGGCCATCAACTTGGCATCCACATTGAGCAGGGAAATCAGCCTATATGACCCGCAAAGCTCCGGATTCTTGTCCCGCTTCAATATCAACAAAATAGTGGCCTGTGAGATCGTCGGGGGCAGCACCCGTCTGTCCCTTGCCTCATTGAAAACCTTGACCAGCAACGGCCCTAAAATCCCCGAGAACTTTTTATAAAACTCCACCGGGTACCCGTCCAGCCCCAGGGCTTTACCCGACTGCATTGCCTTCAAGCCCTCAACTATTTCTCCGACCCTAATCGAGGCGCCCAGCGCATCCACCAGCTCCCTACCCACCCTTGGGAAGGTCAGTCCGTCCAAAAAGTGTCTCATCCCCTCCGGCCCCGTGGGGGGTCCGAGCAATAGAGCCTACTGTAAAAGACCCTGAAAGCCCTGTTTAGCCCTGCCAACTCCCCTCCTAAGTTCCCATCCCCATCAACCACCCTTTCAATTTCCCTGGCCGCCTCCCTCTTTCTAAGCTGCTGTACAAGCATTCTGCTGGCCTTCTCCCCATGTTTGCAAAACGCCCCCCTCGCCTTTCTAAGCCGCTGCACCGCCTTACCTGTGGACAACACCCTGAACTCAGCCTGCAGCATCTGAAGTTCCCTTAAGAGCTCCACCCCCGGGGTCACCGCATACCTCCTGTCTATCTGTAAGATCTCCTTAACCAGTCGGTCCGTTTCTGCCCTATCCGTCCTGTCCCTATGAGCCCGGATCGAAATCGGCTCCCCTCTCACCACTGCCTTCAGTGCCTCCCAGAGCACCATTGCTGAGACTTCTCCCGTGTCATTAACCTGCAGGTAATTCTGCATACACTTCCTCAGTCTCTTGCACACCTCCATTGCAGGCGCTGGAAGCTCTCCTCACTAACCTGCAGTTCCACCCAGTGTAGGTCATGATCTGAAATAGTGATGGCCGAATACCCCGTGTCCACCACCCCTGCCAGTAAATACCTGCTCAAAATGAAAAAGTCTATCCGGGAATAAACCTTGTGAACATGCGAGTAAAAAGAAACCTCCTTCCCCGTCGGCTGCCTAAACCTCCATGGGTTGACCCCCCCATCTGCTCCATGGACCCTATCAGTTCCTTTGCCATTGCTGGCACCCTGCCCATTTTTGAGCACGACTGGTCCAGGCCGGGGTCGATGACTGTATTAAAATCCCCTCCCATAACAAACTTGTGCGAGTCCAGGTCAGGTATCTTCCCCAGCAACCTCTTTCTAAATTCCACGTCATCCCAATTTGGCACGTACACATTAACCAAGACCACCGTCCTCCCCTCCAGTTTATCGCTAACCATGACATAACAGCCCCCCCCCCCCCCGGTCCGAGACTATACTGCCCACCTGAAATTGCACCCGCTTGTTGATCAAAATCGCAACCCCACTGGGCTTGGTGTCCAGCCCCGAATGAAAAACCCTTCCTTAGACTGACTTGATCCGCCACTTTCAGGTGTGTCTCCTGCAGCATTACCACGTCCGCCTTCAGAGCCCTCCGATGCGCGCACCCACTTGCCCTCTTGACCGGCCCGTTCAACCCTCAGATGCGCGCACACACGTGCCCTCTTGACCGGCCCGTACAAGCCTCTAACATTCGAGGTGATCAGCCTAGTTGGGGGGGGCACCGTGCCCCCCTCTGACGATCAGCCATCCACTTTCCTGGGCCCGCCACCAGCCCATGCACCACGCCTCTATCGGCCCGCCATCTGGCAGCCCCCACCACCGACCTCCTCTCTGTCCCAAACCCTCAGAGCCTCCCTCGTCAGCAGTGTAACACCCCCCTCCCAGCAACAACACTTTGTAACCTAACCCCTGCCATAGATTAATCATATGCACACCCCCCCCCCCCCCCACTTCGCTTCCATAGACTAGCTCACCCAGCTAGCCTGGTGGCCCTCGCCTGCGGCCCTAAGAAGTCTCCCGCCTATTGTTCCCTCACGCCCCTCCCCCACGCCCATCGAAACCACTTCCCTCATGAAACCGACCCCAAACAATCGCCCAATTAACATAAGAGACAACCCAAAAAGAAAAACCACCCCAATAGTGTAAATCAAAGTAATATAAAGTAAAAAGCCCCACCAGCTACCCCCACCAAAACACCGAAAACCCACAGAAAGCGAATAACTTTTAGTTCCCCCTTCTTCAACCAAACTCAAATACAGAAGAGAAACAACAATAGAAATATATAAACATCACTCAAAAAGTTGCAACTTAAAACAAAAAGTTCTCAGTTCAGCACCAGCCCTTTCCTCTTGGCAAAGTCCATCGCGTCTTCGGGCGATTCAAAATAATGGTGCTGGTTCTCATACGTAACCCAAAGACGCGCCGGGTATAACAGTCCAAATTTCACCCTCTTCTTGAACATGATCTCCTTAACTTGATTAAAGCCTGCCCTCCTTCTGGCCACCTCCACGCTCAGGTCCCGGTAGACACACAAAATGCAGCTGTCCCATTTGCAGCTCTGCGTGCGCTTGGCCCACTGGAGAACACACGCCTTGTCCAGGAACCTATGGAACCGGACCACCATCGCCCTTGGGGGGTCCCCCGGCCGCGACTTCCTCACCAGCGCTCTGTACGCCCTGTCCATCGCCAACGGTTGGGGAAAAGCCCCCTCCCCCAGAAGCTTCTGAAACATACTCGGCGCAAACGCGCCAGCATCAGCCCCCTCAGGGAGACTGAGAATTCTTAAGTTCTGCCAGCGGGCTCTATTCTCCAGGTCTTCTACCTTCTCCAGCAGCCTTTTTTGCTGATCCTTCAGCATCCTCACCTCCAGCTCAACCACCGTTTGGTGCTTCTCCTGGTCCGCCAGTGCTTTCTCCAGCTTCTGAATCATCCGATCTTGGGCATCCAGCCTGCGCTCCAGCCGATCAATCGATTCCTTTATCGGATCAAGACAGTCCCGTTTCTGCCCTCTTGAATGACCTGCATCAACTCCTCCGTTGATGGTTGGGCCGTCACAGCAGGGGTTCGAACATCAGGCATATTGACTTCTGCCGCAACCTCCACCCAGCCCTTGCTTGTCTTCTTATTTCTCCTTTTTCGATGCCTTGGCGTTCTTCGTTCCATACACCAATGTGTGGAACCAATGCCAAATTGACTTCACCTTCAAAGCCAGCGCTCAAAAACGCAAAAAATGTCGGAGGGAAAGGTCCAAAAGTCTGGCCGGAGCAGGAGCCACCAAATGCGCGACTTACTCCTTGATAGCTACCACCGGAAATCGGCAGTGCACCTTGTTGATGGTAAACAATGCAGACACAGTGTATTGGCGGAATGAATGGGTGCCAATCAAGTGGGTTGCTTTGTCCTCAATGGCATAGAGCTTATTGAGTGTTGTGGAGCTTTACCCATCCAGGCAAGTGGAAAGTATTGTATCACTTGCTTAACTTGTGCCTTGCAGATGGAGGAAAGGCTTTAGGGAGTCAAATGTGAGTCATTATCCACATTATAACCAGCCTCGGACAAGATCTTAGAAACAAAGTATTTATGTTGCTTGGACAGTCAATTTTGGTCAATGGGGACACTTCATGCATAAAAGCTTTTGGATGTCTTTTAAACAACACTCTTTCCTTGTCTGACTTTTCTTTGAACAGCAAATGTAAAAAAAATTCTGAGACCACTGCTGTATTTTCTGTTTCTTTTTTAAAATAAATTTAGAGTACCCAATTCTTTTTTTCCAAATTAAGGAGAAATTTAGCATGGCCAATGTACCTCTGCACATCTTTTTGGGTTGTGGTGGTAAGGGAGACCCACGCAGACACGGGGAGAAAGTATAAACTCTACACGGACAGTAACCCAGGACCGGGATCAAACCCAGGTCCTTGGCGTTGTGAGGCAGCAGTGCTAATCACTCTGCCACCCAGCTGCCCTATTTTCTGTTTCCTTTTAATGGCATCGGTATAATTCATATAAAAAATTGAAAACTTTCCACAATTGCATCTCCTCAAACTTGTTTTGTCTAATGTACCTCAATGATGGTTAGATGACTTGACATTTCTATTTGCATATTTAAAGAAGGAACATATGTATGAGTTTAACACTTCTCTCGTGCCCTGATTATTTCTGCAGAATTCTGCTACATTGTGCCCATTTTTACCGACTGTCGTGTGCTAATGAGTTGGCAGATAATTCGGTGCAAATAGACATTGGCAAAATGGCAGCAGAATTTTGTGTAATTTCCAGTGGAGTTTACAGAAAATGCTTCACAGTAAATTTCATCACTAGAAATTAATTGAGCTGGAGAAGAAATTGATCAGATTGAAATCTTTGAGAGAAATTGCCAATATGATACCAGAAACATTATGTAATATAAAATTAATCTACAAAGTATAGATTGAGAACCTTTTATTGTCTTCTACTGAATTAGCTTGTGTAATGATTTCTACTTCAGATATACTATTGCATAACAATTATTTATTTTCCTGTTTCTCCTGTTAAATAAATTTACTTAATGCTTCTAAATTCAAAATCAGGTCTGAAGATGTGATTTGTTCATCAAAGACCCATGAGAGCCTATAAATTCCAATAATTAATTGCAATTAGTAGATAGGCTTTTCTGTTTCATTACTGTAGACCAAGTGGTCACTTGATGAGATGGCTGCTTAGAGGATCATATGTCGGAAGCGGGGGAGTTCTCCCCGGAGCAGGGGTAGAGTGGAAGCATGTAAGAGCTGCACAGAGTATTTAATGAACTATTGTTATATGACCTTGGTCACCAGTCATTGGAACCCAGCACTTCTACATGTTCTCAGGAGTTCGCACAATGGGAGAAGGATTTCGTATTGACCGCTTGTGTTCGACGAAAACATTGCCAACTGGGCCAAGCTTGAAAAGGAATTACACATCTACTGTGGTTCTCAGTTATTGGACAAATCCAAAAAGGTCCAAGAATGCACCTCGTTAAATCTAGTGGGCCCCAAGGCCATCAAGAAGTTTGAATCTTTAGTTGTACAAATGGAGGAGGAAAAAGAGGACCCCAAGATACTGACACACGTTTAACACTACAAACCAAAGATCTAATGAATCGATAGTGTTGATGATATGTCAATGGGCTATATCATAGATGGATGGTGTGCGACTTCCAACCAGCAGGTGACGGTACAGACACACCATGTGGTCACTGGACCAAAGCCATGTGACCTGTGACACCCATATAAGGGGAGACACATCCGGCCATCCTGAGAAGAAGATTGAGAGAGTAATAAGACATACACGTGAATGGTCAGTGCTAGATGCAAGTTCCAGAGGAGTAGTTAGCAGACTCCATGATAATGTGCTCTGTATCAGATTGCTATCTTACCACATGAAACTCAATAAAAGATTCTGGTTTGGACAAGTTAAAGTGTTTGATGGATTCCTTCATAAGGTACAAAGGACCTAAGATAACATGGTACCACGAGTGCTGAAGATTTAAAGATAGCGACGGCCGTGACAATGTTAGGCATTCGGCTTGAAGACTGGTCTAGTGAACTGTAGCCTGAGGTGACCCAATGCATCAGAAAATGATGAAGCTCGAGATGGACTGACTGAAGGCCCCCCACCAGCTTCAGATGTCGGGTAATGTAGGTGAGAACTGGCAGCTGTTCAAACAGCAGTTCGAATTTTATGTTTCGGCCATGGGCCTGCAGGCCCAGCCTGATGAAAGGTGAATTGCGTTGCTGCTAACAGTAGCAGCTCTACAAGCGCTCGACTATATAACTCGAGCAGCTTCTTGCCGCCTCAACTGCTGGGCAAAAAGGCGACTAGCCTTCTCCCCATACTCGTACACTGCTCCCTTTACTTGACACAACACCCGGCCCATGAGCAACAGGTCAAGCTGTATTTCCAGCTTCATCCTACGCGCCCAAAGTTCTGGCGTAGGATCACTCACATACTCGCTATCCACCACCAAGATCTCATCCACCAACTTCTAGCACTTTTGCCGAGCCTTCCCATCCATATGAGCCTTGTACAAAATGACCTTCCCCCGATGAGGCCTTTAACGCTTCCCACAACCACAACACAGAGGGCGAGACCGTCCCATTACCATTCCATGCCACATAGTCCCCTATGGCCCTAAATGTATTAGGACACAACCCAAGGTCAGCCAGCAAACCCACATCCAGTTCACGCTGCGTTCGAACTTCCTCCAGCTTTAAATCCACTTAATGCAGCGCATTAAGCTTCACCCCGCTGGTTCACAAACCACCACGGATCTATCCCTCCTACCTCATCCATAATTGCAGTCAACAACTTTGCCATCCCCGAAAGAGAGAGCGACCTTGGTCTGGAGTGGTCTAACTTTGCATCAAAAATACAGTTAAAATCAATCCCTCAATTCAACTGGTGCGCATCCAACTCCGGAACAGCCGCCAACAGCCATTCCATAAACTTAACATCGTCCCAATTTGGGGCATACACATTCACTAGTACCACTGCCTTCCCCTCCAGTGTACCTGTAACCATCACAGAGCAACCTCCCGGACCTGCCACCATCACCCCCATCTGAAAATGAACCCTATTACTAACGAAAATCGCCACCCCCTTGATCTACTGTTGAACCCTGAGTGAAAAGCTTGGTTCACCCACACCTTCCGCAACCTGATCCGGTCCTGCACCTGAAGGTGAGTCTCTTTCCGGAACACCGCATCGGCCCCCAAACCCTTCAAATGGGAAAAAACCCTTGCCTTCTTCACTGGCTCCTCCATGCCACACACGTTCCAGGTGATCAACCTTGTCGGGGGTTTCTCACCAACCCCCCCCCCCACCCCACTTAAAGTTAGCCATCAGCACCAATATTTAACATTCCTGCCCAAATTTGCGATCCCAGACCATCTAAGATGGCTATTCGTCCCACCCCTAAGGGGAGACAAAGAAAAACCCTTGGACACTGTTAGCACCCCCATCGACCCCACCCCCGCAGCCTGCCTGTCACCCCAAACCCTCCATTTCCCCCCCCATCCCCCCACTACACAAACAAACAGCTAGGCCCATTGTAACCTATCTAAACAAGCCCAACAGACCCCAGCCTCTCCCCCCCAGTCCACTCCCGTTGGCTGGCCTTCCTTCTCCACATTGCGAGCAAAGTGACCCCTCGCCAAGGCCCTCCTCCAATATCCCCTCAAAAACATCAACCATCCCTTCTGGCCCAAACTCCCCACCAACAGGCTTAAACCTCACCATCTTTCCCGAGCCGCTTTTCCCCTCGAAAACACACCAAACCAACCCCTCAACTTTATTAAACCCCCCCTCCAAACAAGATCAAAAACACAAAACCCACAAAGGCATTAGTACAGAACACAAGCATCCCGCCTCTTACACAAAGTCCCAAACAGCCCATCTCACAGCCACCCCAACTTCTTCTCCCTGATGAAGGCCTTTGCCTGCTTTGGCATATCGAAAAAATTATCCTTCAAATCCATTGTGACCCACAAACTCGCTAGGTACACCACACCAAATCGGACCTTACTGTTGAAAGAAGCCTGCCTCTTCGCCAGCTCAGTCCCAACACCCTGATATATCCACACCATGTGCCCATACCAGTCGATATTCCAGATCCTCTTTGCCCACTCCAAGATCTGCTCCTTCCATTGGTAGTTAGGAAAGCGGATAATCATTGCCCGCAGTGGCTCATTTGGCCTTGGCTTTTGCCTGAGTGCCCGATGAGCTCTGCCTAATTCCGGAAGAGAGAACACCTCATCTCCGCCCACCAACCGAGAACTCATCTCCGAAAAGTACGAGGTAGCGTTTGAGCCATCAAATCCCTCTGGCAGCCCCAACAGCCTGAGGTTTAACCACCTTGATCCTCCACCTTCAACCTCAGGCCTTCTTTGCAATTTGCCACCATGAGCAACTCAGCCTCCAACGAGGCCAGTCAATCCTTGTGCTCTGACAGGGTCTCCTGCACACCTTTCAAAGTCTCAGCCTGTGAATTAAACACGTTTGAGGTGTTTACTAATTGTTCCCGAATCAAGCCCACAGCCTCCTCGGCAGTGGCTTCAAATGATTCTTTTTATCTTCTTGACCTGCCGCTCAAACTGCCGATCCATGTACTCATCGAATTTCTCTAGCTCCTGCGCCATCACTACAGTCACGTGTCTGAAGAAATGGGCTTGGCGGCCATCTTCCCTCCTTCACCTTCCTTCGCCGGGCTACCCTCCTGAGCTTTCTTCAAGTTGGGCTTCTTTGACGATCTTTTCAACATGCCCCCACAACGGATGTGTGGTCATCAAAATCCCCGGAAAGATGGGTAAAAGGGATCAAAAACAAAGACCCAGCTCGGAGCCAATTTCTGTGTGTAATGTTCTTACAGGACCTCACTGGAATTCCCAATGTTAAAGCTGTTTCTCTCTCCACAGATGCTTACATATCTTTTTGAGTATTTTCGCATTTTCTATTATTATTCCAAGATTTCCAACATCCACAATATTTTGCGTTTTTTAAGGCATAGGTGACCAAAAGGACGAAGGCACGACTGCAAATGGTGGGCAAAGGAAATCAGGAATGCACTAGATACCTGAATCGGATAAATGCAGCGCTCTTGGAAGATTTTTAATGGCACGCACCGGCCACAATGCACTCTCTGCAGTGCCGGTGCATGCCGGGAAAGTCCTCTCACGGGCTTCACGGCAGCCTTCGTGCCTCGCAGGATCCACCCAAGTCCAGCGAGGCGTCTGACTTCAGTGAGCTCACCCAGGATCCACCGGCCTCCTGGCCTCCCAGCGAGCTGGTACTGGTCCATAGAAACGTGGGTAAGGTGGAATGGCGCCCAGTGGGTATCCTGAGCCATCATAGACCCCTGGGTGGTTAGGGACAGTGCAGAGTGGCTCACTGGCACTGGGAGCACCTTGGCACTACCACTGACACTGACAAGGTGCCCGATTAGCACTGCTTAGCTGGCAGGAGCACTTCCCTGGTGCCAGTGCAAGGGTGCCCCAGTGGCACGACCAAGGTTCAGGGCCCGGGGGGGGGGGGGGGGGGGGGGGGGGGGCATACCCGTGAAAGGAGAGTGGAAGGGGGCCTTGGAAGGGGAGGGGCTGGAAGTGGGCGTGGGGGTCCTGAAGAAGGAGGACCCCCGGTGACCCCATAGCGGTGTGTCCTGACTTGGGGGGGGGCGTAGGATAGTGCCCATGTGCATGGGGGGGGGGGGGTCACATTGCCGATGAAAAGGGGCTATGGGGGACCCAAGCTCACTTAGGGTGTGATTCTCTTGACACGTTGTGCTCAAGTGAGAGCACAAAGCGGCCGGAGAATCCCAGGAGAGCCCTCCACCAGAGCTCCCATTAGGCTCCGCGCCTCGCGAGATTCACCGAAGTCCTGCGAGACGTCGGATTCGGAACGCTGCCCAAAATGGGCAGGACCAATGGCACTCGTGAAAGTAGATCGTAAAAGTACTTACGACCTACCTGCCGGGCCTCCCACAATTCTCCGGCCTCCCCGGGGAGGCTGCAGTTGGGTGCCAATCAGTGCTGGTCCACACTAATGTGGACCACGAGGAACGGCAGTGGGGGGGGGGGGGGGGGGAGTCTCCCAGGCCATCGGAGACCACAGGGTGGTCAAGGTAAGTGCAGGGTTGCTCCTCGGCCCTCCCCCTGGAATGTAGGCATCTTGGAACTGCCAGGCTTGCACCTTGGCACTGCCACCCAGGCAGTGGTACTGCCAACTTGGCACTGCCATGGCGTCTGGATGACACTGCCAAGCCCGCAGGACCACTGCCTGGATGGCAGTGCATGGGTGCCCAAGTGCCAGAGGCCGAGTGGGGCGATGACCATGAAATGAGGATGGAGGGAGGGCTTGAAGTGTATGAGAGTGCAGGGTAGGGTCTCCGGGAGGTTGGGGATTGACAGGTGGGGATCCTAGAAGGGAGAGGGTGCTGTAAGGGGGCTTGGGGGGACCTGAAGAGGGGGGAATCCCACGGACCTCAGAGCAGGCTGCCCTCACTTGGGGGTGTGTGGGGTAGTGTCCATGTGTGTGTGGGTGACATTGCCCATGGGTGGGGTGTGTAGGGGACCCACAAGTTCACTTAGAGATTGGGGAATCCTATCAAAATGGAGGCCCAATCTCTGAGTTCTGCTCCCCGCGTTCTGCTCCCCAGTGCTAAAAAAAATTCTAATTGTGGACGAGATCCGTGAGAAACTCCCGAGAGCCCAAAAAAGTGACTAAGTGTCATTCAATAGCCGTGGGAAACTCGCCAGCAGAGCCAGCGAGAAACTCCATGGGCTGGATTCTCTGCTCCTGAGGCTAACTGTTGATGCCATCGTGAAAGTGGTGGAGTTTCACGATGGCGTCATCGGGTCCCCAGCTGCAGCGATTCAACCGCTCCCAACGGGCGAGCACGGGCGGATCGTGAAACTCATCACTCTGTTAATGGACCAGCAGCCAATTCGCCGGTTCTGTGATTGACACCACACCGCAGCTGCACATGATTCATTCTCCCCTTCACACACACAAGCATCGCAGTCAAGATGGCCGCAAGAAGGGCAGCGCTGCGATTCTGGGACGTCCAATTGGAGACCCTCCTTGACTCTATGAGGGAGAGGAGGCTCACACTGTACCCAGGGCCGGGCCGGGCTTGGGGTCAGCAGGTGCCATCGTTCACCATGCCTGGGCAGAGGTGGTAGGCGCCGTAAGCGCTGTTCGGGAGGTGGCTCGGACTGCAGACCAGTGCAGGAAAAAACTCCACGACCGCTTCAGGGTGGCCAGGGTGAGTACCCAGCGCTGCGCCCCTGGCACCAAGCACCCCACCCCCCACACAAGTGTGACCCTCCCCCCACCTCTACCTCCACTAGAGTGATGGCAGGACCCCCACCCTCCCCACATGGCTGCACACACCCATGCCAGCCGCAATGGCTGTGTGCCCTGGCCTCTGATGACATCATAGACCCAACCCCTGGGCTGCTTGCGTCGGACCGTCTAACACTGTTGCTGCTTGTGTTTGCACCCCGCCCCCAGGACAAGGCTGCGCAAAACCGCAGGGAGCAGGAAAAGACCGGAGCGGGACCATCTGACCTGCGTCCCCTCACTGTGCCCAAGCAGAGGGCACTAGACATTGCCGGCGGGGCGGAGGAGAGGGAGGTCGCTGATGCGCCACGAAGGGAGACCCCCTGCCTGTTTGCGATTCCTCACGACAAATGTGTGCCCACCCCAACCTCCAGACCCCACACACCCCCTCACCCCACACAGGCCATTGCTGAGAGCATCTGCGCCATTGCCCAGGTGCTGGCCGACGTCGCACAGACTCAGAGTCAGGTTGTCCAGTCCCAGAGGAAGGTGGCCCAGAACAGACGGAGATAGCCCACTCCCTTTGCTCCATGGCCGCTAACATTCAGATGCTTGTCGATACCAGAGCGGGCATCTAGGACTGGCAGAGCCAGGTGTCAGGGGGGCCTCGGAGGTTGGCTCCGCTTGCACCCCCATCCCATGGAGAAGCCCGGGGGCCATTGGATACCCCGAGGTAGGAGGAGGTGATGGGGCCAGTGCCAGTGACTCCCGCTGGAGGGGTCCCGGAACAGAGCAGCACCTCAGACTCCCGCCTCCTGTCCTTGATGCATCTGGTGGGCAGCGGGCAGAACCCAAGACGTCCACAGAGCAGTCGGGTCCATCCAGGCCGGGCCGCCCCTTGGAGATGTGCGCCAATGAAGACCCTCATCCGAGGGCAGGGGTCACAACAGTCTACCTCCACTCCTGCTGTACCGTCTGGGCATAGTGTTAGGGCCTGTAAGGCCAGAAAGTTAGACACCAGTTAAGTTGGCACGTGTGCAGGGGACAGTTGAGTTATAGGGGCTAGGGCACAGACTGTATATACCTCTGCACATTAAACACATGTTAACACCGTTGAAACCTGCCTCGGTGCTCTGTCTGATGGGTGCTGGGGTGGTGCGGTAAGTGATGCCCCCCCTCTCCCCCCCCCCCCGCGCCCCCATCATCCCGTCCCCAAAATTTCGACAGGGCCATGAGATGGACTGGCTAGCTCACACGCAGGGATCACCCAGGTGGCAGGTGCTACTGTCGGCATGAATCAGACATTGTCTAATGATGTGGAGCACAGAGCTTATCGCAGAGCGGACTGTCATCATCCTCCATGCCATGGACCAGACCCGCTGTCACTACCAACTCATTGCCCCGGCTCGTAGTGCCGCAGATATATATCATGGAGGGGGGTGTGCATGCAGGTGTTTTGGTCATGTGGGAGGTGAGGGAGGTCGGTGGTGTGGGAGGTGAGAGTGTTCGATGGTGTGGGAGGCGAGGTTTTCCAGTGAAGGGGTGTGATATTGTGGTGTCCGCGGCCCTGCTGAGCAACCCCCCTAGTTGGAGAAATGTGTTGACTAATGTGTCCTGTGCTCGTTGGCCCTGCCGATAGCATAGTGCGGCCTCCCGTACATGGCCAGCCCCCATGTCCCGCTCATTGTCCCCCTCCACCTCATCGCCCCCGTCTGACGAGGCCTGCCCTTGCTCTTCATCCTCCTCAAGCACATCGCCCCTCTGCTGGGCTATATTGTGAAGGACGCATCAGACCACAACGATGCAGTTGACCCTCCTGTCCTCGTACTAGAGGGCCGCTCCAGAGGGCGGCCAGACACCTGAAAAGCATCTTCAGGACCCCGAAGCACCTCTCCACCACACCTGGTGGTACAATGGGCATCACTGTCGCAGGCCGCCACGTCGGTCTGTGGCCTCCGTATAGGCGTCATCAGCCACGACCGTAAAGGGTAACCCCTGTCGCCCAGCAACAAGCCCTGCAGCCGGGTGGGGAGGTTTTCCTTAAACATGCCGGGGATCACAGATTGTGCTATCACCGCGAGTGCAGTGCAGGGAGCTGGCACCGGACCCGGCAGTCCCCTTCTAACAAGATCAAGCAGGACTTAAACTCAACTTGCTCAGCCAACTTGCTCAGCTAGCTTGAAACAATGGCGGCCAGGAGACCAGCCCCAAGATTTGAGGATGCTGACTTGGGGAGGTTCCTGGACGCAGTGGAGGCCAGGAGGATGTGCTGTTCTCCCGAGGGTCCCGGAGGCTAAGCCACAAGGCAGCCAATGCTGCCTGGGATGAGCTGGTGGTGACCATAAGCTAGAGTAGTACGACCAAGGGGACTGGCCAGCAGTGCGGGAAGAAAAAAAAAATCTTGATTATTGTCACAAGTAGGCTTACATTAACACTGCAATGAAGTTACTGTAAAAATCCCCAGAAGGTAAACGACCTACATCGGGCAGCATGAGTGAGCAGACACCAACGCCTCCCACCTCTCCCCAAGGCAGCATCCAGCCCTCAACTCTCCATGTGAGCCCCAGCCCTCCCTCCCCACTCCCCCCACCCAACCCCACCTTCAAAGCCCCTCTCCCACCACTGTGAACCACATTGTGTGCCTAATGATGGCCCTCTCTATGTCCCTGCAGGAAAAGCTCTCCCACAATCGGCGGTAGAGGGCCCAGACTGGCAGTGGTGTGCCAGAGATCAAGAAGCGGGCCTTGGAAGTGACCGGTGTGGTCAAGGGCAGAGCGGTCACCAAGGCGGAGGCTGGCGGATGCCACAGAGGGGAAGAATCACCAGGCCTCACCTGAAGAACTGGTCAAACGCGAGTTGTTATTGCATTACTGACTGACTCATCCCTCCCACTGACCACATGTCCATTCTCCCACAGGTCCTCCAGCCAACGGCACGGCCCATCCTGGGTGGCACCCTCTCCAGACCCCCAGGAGACCACCTTGGAGAAGAGCTCAGAGGATGTGACCATAATAGTCGAGGCACAGTGCAGATACATACACCTCTGTGGGAAATGTTAGTGGGCAGGCCTCTGGGGCACCATCTGGTGAGCACCTCACAGCAGCTGATGAACATCAGGTGGAGGCAGGATCCCCCCCCCGGTGAGACAGCAGTAGAGGTCAGCTGGATACCAGGACCTTGCTGGTGTTATGGGCCAGGGTTTAAAAAAAACCCAGAGTATATCATGGAGTTCACCTGACCGACAACTGTTTATCGATTTAGGTTACGATGAGCACAAGGGCCTGCACTTCAGGTTTTATTCAACAGAGGTCTTTGGCACTTTTAATCAAAACAAGCTTTATTTTACGAATTTAGTTAACATTTTTAGAAACACACACAGTAAGCATTTTTATCAACGAAGAACATAAATACCCCACACAGCTACAGTAATCTATGTATCACCCTTAATAAATTCCCCCCTGTAACTGTTCGAATTTAATAACAAGATCCCATAAACCAGAAACCCCTTTTCAAAGGTGTGGCCCAACAAACGGAACTCTTACTATCTTTAAGATTTGGTATGGATACACCCGTTTCCTTTCCAAAACAGCAGGTTTGAATTCCTTCCAGAAAACAGTTATCATTTTTAAGTTATCAAGTAATCTGGAAACAGCTTTTAAACTAAAGATAACCAGACGCTTCTTTCCGACCTCTTTCTTATAGGGGCACTCCCATGACACTGGGTACCAGCCTGATGCTGAGCCTGTGGAAAAGAGTTAACCGGAGCTGATGGAGACATTAGGGAGCAGCCGGGACATTCAGAGGGAGATATCAGCGACACTCCAAAAGATCCATAGCCGTTTGGAGGAGTCCCAAAGACTACGCGCCAACACTGCTCGGGTGGCGACTGCAGTGGAGAGCCTCGTGCACGCCGTCTGTACCATGAGTGAAAGTGTCCAAGGCACCCCGCATTCGGTGGTCGCCATGGTTGAGGGTCTTGGCAGAATGACTGCCTCGCTGGGGGATGTCACCCAGTCCCAGATTGGGGTCATCCGGAATCGAATCGGTAGCTCTTTTCTCTCCTTACAGATGCTGCTGAGATTTTCCAGCATTTTCTCTTTTGGAACCAGGCTGGCCTTGATGAGGTTCTGCGGGGCATGTCCCGCTCTCAGATGGGAATGGCTGAGGCAGTACGGAGCTTGCCCTGCAGAACATGTCCCAGTCACTGAAGAGCATCAACACGATGGTGCGGACCATGGGGAACTGCCAGGGCTGGCAGAGCCAGATGATGCAGGGGGAGCCAGGGCTTGAACCAGCTGCCCCTCCATCCCAAGGTGAACCCCAAGGCCCTATGGGCACCGACCAGGAGGAGAGGGCACTGACTACCAATCTGGACCCGTCCCATGGAGTGGAGATGGTGGCCATCAGTTTCCCCAAGTTCCACCCTTCTGATGAAGCCGCGCCTCACAGCCAGCACAATGGGCAGGGCAGCATGGCTGTGCATGTGCCACCAACAAGGGAGCCGGGGCCCTCTGGCCCCAGAGGATGCCTGCCAGGGACATCAAAGGCAACGGGACGACATAAGCAGCTGGCTGCCTCCACCTCAGATGTGCATCCTGGGGACACACCTAGACATAGTGGTTGAGCTAGGAGGGAAAAGCACATTGAGGATCACTGAGGGCATCGGGAGAGGGGAGAGGGGGTTAGGTACGGGGTGAAGGGGCTGAACATGGGGGAGGAGGGAGCACCATCAGGAGGGTGGGGAATTGACAAACACAATAAACATCTTTGTGCACAATTAGTATGATGTCTCTGTCACCTCCTTCCGCAATGCGGGCTGACCTGTGAACCCTCGGCCCATCTCTCCAGGCATCTCCCCCTCCCATGGCATCCATCCACCCTCCGCCATGAACATGTCCCCGGAGCTGTGTCTCATCTCCTGGGTGTTCGGATGTTGGCTGTTGCATGTGTGGTTATGCCTCCCATAGTCATGAAGCAGTGTCAAGTTTTGATTGGGATGCTAAGCAATGACTCCCACATGCTACATGGCCTGCCCATCCATGGAAATCCATTTGGAATGCGTGAAGTGCTCACTTAACCTCAAATGCGAATTCTCTATTCGAGATAGCCTTTTGCTGCGCGGCCAGAGGCCTCGTCAGTCAGTGGGGGTTATGGGTGGTCGGTGGGGCAGACAGGCAGGGACCCAGGAACTGGTACACATGATTGAGGGATTGGCATGATGGTGCCGCAAGTGGTTGGCCCCCCCGGTTGCCTCCCCAGCGCACTTGCCCACCCTCCCAGGGCGGCCCACCCCTAGCCGAGAGTTCCCCACCCCATATCGAGTACTGGGGTGGCAAGCCCAGCACCCCGGGCTCTTTGCCTGTGAGCTCACCTCCTCAGCTCTCCACTGAAGCACTTCCGCCAGGTTCAAGTTTTTCAAAAGGAGTACTAATCGGCTCCAGTGTGACCACTTGTTGGATGACAGGAGACCATTGGAAATGGGGTGGCTCTTGTTAATTCTATGGAAATGGGGCTTAAGTGGTGACAATTGGTTTCTTGCCACGCTACAGTGAGATTGTTGTTGGTTGCATCGCAAACTGTTTGGCGCCGAGTGCGGTTCCCGTTTTGGCCTCTCGTGCTATTCACCGGTCTCGTTTCGCTTGAGCCACAGAGTAACAAGGCCGGAGAATCATGCCTAATGTTTGTGCTTTGGTTGAATTAGCAGCGTTCCAAATTTCTTTATAATTTAATCCAGCTATTTTCATGTTTCAACCTCTTTCTCTATGTCCTTGCGAAGTGTACTGAGCTCTAAAATACAGGATGTGATTTTGAGCCCGGATTAGTCATCAGCATAAACTGTGATGTTGGCTCAAAATCTCACGAGCATCAAGATATGAGATTCTCGCCAGCGAGATCTTGTTTCATGATTTTCTACATACTCACCTATGACATAACAAGGGCGCGAACCTCATTTCAATATATCTTAATTAATTTAAATGTCATTCGAGGGCTTCCCTGCAAAATGTTCCCCTTTTAAAAAAAATTTAGAGTACCCAATTCATTTTTTCCAATTAAGGGGCAATTTAGCATGGCCAATCCACCTACCCTAATCTCTGTGGAGCCCACTCTATCAGACCTTGCCCCACCAGAATGACGGCACAAACCACGCCCCCAGATTCCCTGTGCACTGAAGGCCAAAGAATCTGGAGAAAACGGGACTGCAACTGGAGAGCTACATGCTGGTTTTCAGCCTGAAATTAACAGTCTGACAAATTGTGGGAAGATTCCACCCATAGGTTTTTGACAGGATTAGGTAAATTGAAACAAATGTTGCAAAGATGCCAAGGAATACTTGAAGCCCGAGAACAATCACAAAAAAATTCTCACACACCGACAATTTGGTATTGCAGATTCATGACTGTCTAAGATTTCCTGCTGGAGCTCAATCAACAATCATGAATTAGTCATTCTGCCTGACATTTGCTGGGGCTATCAGTCAACTGAACTGCTAAATGTTTAATGTTCTTTTAATTCTATTGGGTAATGTTTTAATTGCTACATTTTAAATGCACTGCTGAACTGATGCTGGCGGTTATACATTGTATGACTATGGAAATGTGTGCACATGCGAACATAGGTGATATTTCCTTTTATAACAGAGCAGTATAAATATACAATTAAATATGGTTCGAAGTATGCATTAATTGTTCTTTGATTCCGAATTATTTTCCTCAAGCACCGGTAAATTATATGAGTTAAATCAATACAAGAATAATGTTCAATAATGGTACCCGAGGAAAAGATTGGGAATAATTAAGCCATTAAACAAAATGTCAGCAACATTTCATTCCTGATATTTTTCAATGCTTATTTTCTCCCTCATATCCTCTCATTGATGGCTATTCATGCACATATTCCATCAAGGATCACTGAACAGCAATGTGGGCTTGGAACTTTTGTTGATTTTCTTTCTCCTTCTTGTTCCAATTGTAGTAACAACTGCTCCATGGCTGAGACCTTATAATTCACAATAGATCAAGGTTCCGACTTGAGAGCTTCTGGTCTAAATGACTGTGCTAAATTGGGAGGTCCTTTTATCCAATAGTTATTAGGACTACTTCTAAGTGTTCTTTTTAAAATACTTTGTTACAAACATAAATTGTTTATATTTTGAACTCAGGACAGCTTTATGGATATTCCACTTCCCAAAATGACTGGGTTCTGTTGTAAAACATTCATAATTTTGCCTACAGTTGATCTTAAAGAAAAAGAACTACAGTGAAAAGTACATTTTGACAACAGGTGGCATTTTGACAACAGTATGTTTGGATAAAAAGTGCCCGTGTACTATGTGGCAGCAGTTGTGAGACTGCCACAGAATGTCAGGGCAACAAATGTGAAAATATGTTGGGCCAGATACCATAGCATGTTGTGTAAGGGCCCTTGCTGTTGATTTCCTTTTTTCCCCCCTTTATTTATTTTTTGCCATCATCATTTTGACCCATGGCTGCTTAATGGACATGTATCTTTAAGTCAAGCAGAAAGAATGAGGAAATCAAAAACGTGCAACATAGTATATGGTGCCAGTTTTCAAGCAACAGAACTCAGATTTTGTGGCACCTGAGAAATGTGGTGGGACTCAGTTCAATTGGTTGGCTGGTGGCCAATGAATTGGCCAAAAGACCATATTCTGCCCGGCAACAGGTGTGATTGGATCCTGCCTGAGTGATTTCCAGAGATCTAATGAAAGTAAAGTTGGATGAGGCTTGGATGCTGAGAGACAAGGACCAGCTCTTTCTCTCCCACGTGTTTTCTCCAGAAGAGCTGTATTTCTGAATCTGCAAAGACTTGAGTGAATCTACAGTGATAAACATTGCAGACTGGAAAGCAAAAAACCTCAAACTGAAAGCCTAGAAGGAAGGTGTTCTAGAAACAACCATCTGAAACAAAGGCTTTTATGCCTTTTACTTATTATTTTATCTCACTCTTCTCCCCTCTGTATTTGTCTGTCTTATGTGTCTGTGTGGGGCGAGTTTAAGTGGAATTAGATAATAGTAACCTGATGTATTTGCTGCTTTTTAATTATAGTTATTGTTAATAAAATTAATTGTGTTTAAATTTACAAACCTGGTGACTGTAATTATTGGACAGCCAAAGACTAAAAATGTTGCATACTTTTCGAAGAATTATTAGTTAATTCAATTATGTTGCAACTCCGGGTCAAGGGAGGCTGAAATTGACCGCGCCATTGCCAAGAGTGCCATAACAGTTGGGACACCAAGACCAGCATTTTCTGAACAGGTATAGATACCTCCGTAACGTGCTCGAATTTTCAAAGTGAGGGATGAGGGAGCAAGCCTGAATCCTGTTTATCTCCAATTAATGGCCTATTTAGCTCCTCGAGGTGCTTGTTAACAAGCTGGGAAGGATGTAAAACGATTTTCAACTTATACATCACAAAAGCTGAATAGTCTGCTAGTGCATAGCTGTTGGGTTCAATGCGGGCAGAAGTTCAAGCCTTTTCTTTAAATACTGAAATCTTTTGGGAACGGTGGTATCATGCTCTGGATGTACATTCCATTTAATTTGGCCACTCTTGTGTGTGTTGAGGCTGTTGGTCCTCTAAGGTGCTGCCTCCTCTCTCATGCAAGGCACCAGCAAATCCCATCATGGCAGCCATCTGCGGTAGCCGCTCTGCAGGCTTGGCACCGCTAATTGAATGACAAGCTTCCCGCCAGCCCAATTAAATCATTTATATTTGAAGATAGGATTGTGTGAGAGATGCAGGTGCGGCGGGGGAAGTGAGGGCCCAGAGACATGGAGGTTATCAGAGCATCAGGTTCTTCACTGCAAATTGAAAATCAAGCCCCAGATATTGCAGGATCTTTGGGCAGGTGACATCTGTATGTTCGGACACTGGATCCTAAATTATAATGGAACAACAAGTGCCATTTTATGTTGGGACAACATTTATCGCAGTATATTGGAATAATATTTGCCACAATATTCCAATCAAATGCCTCAGTATTTAGGGACAGCAGATGCTACCATAAATTGACACACCAGATATTACATTATGGTTGAACAATAGGTATAACAGTTTTTTGAGACTACAGGTGACATAGTGGGTGGGAAAACAGATACCACAGTCTGTCAGGCTAGATGCCTGTGTTTTGCGATAGCCATTACCATACCATCTTCGGGCAGATGTCACAGTATGATGGGACAACATATATCACATAATGGTGGGATAATAATTTCCGAATAAAGATACCACTGTTCCTTTGGGACAGAACAGCAGCCTTTTAAACGTTCAAGAAAATGAAAGAAATCTGAAGATTTTTTTTGAACAGAACCATTGTTGCTATGTCATGCATTCCTAGAAAGCAGACAGAATCTTTAGAATTTCTGTGCATGTACCATCTGCCACAGTATTAAAGGTATCTAATTGACAGTAAATCAATTAAAAAGTAATCTAGGAACATGAAACGCTTGCCACCTGAATTTTGGTCTTGGTGAACAGGTCAGCATGGGTGTGCTGAAGACCTTGGGCGCGATTCTCCCAAAACGGGAGAAATCGTAAAGCTGCCGTAAAACCCGGGCGGGTTTTACGGCAGCGCGCCCCTTCCCGACCGGGAACCGATTCTGGTCCCCGGTCGGGGCTAGCAGCCCGACGCCGTAGGCTCCGGCATGACGGGCTTAACGAAAATCGTTAAGCCCGCTTGCCGGAGTTAGCGCCGGCTGATGCGTCATATGACGTCAGCCGCGCATGCGCAGTTTGGAAGACTCCAACCCGCGCATGCGCGGGTGACGTCATCGCGTTTTTGCGCGAAACCCGCGCATGCACGGGCCGGGTTGCCCCTCAGCCGCCCCGCGAATGGATACTGCGGGGCGGCGGAAGGACAAGTAGTGCGCGGGCATCGGGCCCGCTGCCCGCGATCGGTGGGCACCGATCGCGAACCCATGGCACCCTTGGCACGGCCGTGGTACGGCCGTGCCAATCGGTGCCATGGTTATTAATAGCGAGTTAGTCACGCCGTTTTTACGAACGGCAAGACCAGGTGTGTTTGCCGTTCGTAAAAACGGCGTAAAGGGCTGGGACTTCGGCCCATCTAACAGCTGAGAATCGCTGCCGGCCGTAAAAAAACGGCGGCAGCGATTCGGGTCGGGACTTCGGCGGGGGGGGGGGGAGAATAGCGGGAGGGCGGCAAAAATGTCGGGAAGGCCCTCCCGCTATTCTCCCACCCGTCTGGGGGGCGGAGAATTTCGCCCCTTGTACATTGGGTAGAATTCAACCTTTGATAAATTACTTTTTGCTGAATTGCTTAATTTGTCCTATTCGGTATTATCGCACCACCTTCCTAAAAGTTAATCTGATGAATAAGGGCTACTTGTGACACGAATAAAGATTATTATTATTATTATTATTATTAAGGGGACTGAAGTGTTCTTATGAGACATGGAATGCTTTGTTTTATTCCCTTCCTAAAAACTTGGAAATTATTTAAAGATCCTGCTTCCAATATGAGCTTGTCATGATTGTCAGACTTTAGTGATGTTGAAGGCTTGAAGTGTTAGCAGATTCATAAATCTGAAATGTACTAGTGGAACAGTGTGCACAATAATTGTATAACGCTAAAGTAACCTCACATTTTGATATAATAAATCTTGCCACATTCCTGGATTTGTGAGATGTTGCACAATAAATTTGAATGATTGCAGCACGATTGGCAAATTATGGATAGAATTTAACTGAAAATTCCAAAATGCATGATTCTCCAGAAAGATTTATTTAAAAAAAAATTTAGACTACCCAATTATTTTTTTTCCAATGAAGGGTCAATTTAACGTGGCCAATCCACTTAACCTGCACATCTTTTGGATTGTGGAGGTGAAAGCCATGCAGACACGGGGAGAATGTGCAAACTCCATATGGACAGTGACCAAGGCCAGGATACGAACCCGGGTCCTCAGCGCCGCAGTCCCAGTGCTAACAATTGCGCCACGTGCCGCCCCTCCAGAAAGATTTCTGAACATGGTAACGAGTGGGAACTGCCTCAGGCTTCCTGGCACTCGGCCCAGCAAGGCCAGCAACCCATACAACATTAATTGGTCCACGTAACGAGGTCCCACGGGCTTCACGCCACAAATGAAGGCTTGTCAGCCAATTCACTGGGACCACACTTGCCAGTCCTCCGTTAACAAGGTCTAAAGCAGTAGTTAAACAGCTCTTGCATAGCCAACCCCACTCAGCTTGCAAACATGGCGCCAAGACGGCCGGCTCCAAGATTTGGAGGCGTGGACCTAGGGAGGGTCGTAGATGCAGTCGAAGCCAGCAGGGATGTCCTGTTCCCCCGAGGATCTCGGAGGGTGAGCTGCAGGGCAGCCAGTGCCACCCGAGATGAAGTATCAGTGGCCGTCAGCTCGGGCAGCATAACCAGGACTGGCCTCCAGTGTCGCAAGAAGATCAACAACCTACACTGGGCCACACGTGTGTTGACACCTCCCCCTGCCGAAACCTTACCACCCCAAGCAACAATGACACCCCAAGAAGATGCTGAAAGTTTAGAGGGAGAAGTACCCCTTCGTAGGCCAAATTCTAATGGGGATACGTTGGGATATATTCAAGCACTGCCAAGATTTGACAAGAAAGAGATGGAAGTATTTATTAACACGTTTGAGAAAGCAGTTAAAAAATTAAATTGGCCAAAAACCATGTGGGTATTGTTGGTTAATTCATAATTAGTAGGAAGAGCGAGCCAAGTGTTTTTGCCAGAAGCCTATAGTCAGAAGTTTAGAAATATAAGAAAAGTGCTCGGTCAGATGTATATAGAATTTGAAAGAATCAAACAAAATAATTTTGATAGGTGGATAATAGCATCAAAATAGACATGAATTCTAAAGCTCTTCGAGAAATGATTATTCAGGAGGAATTTAAAGATTCACTTCCTGAAGTAGTGAGAACTTGTGGAAGAGCAAAGCATTAAAACTGCCAGACAGGCAGAAGAAATGGCAGATTATTTTGAATTAATTCATAAATCAAGGTTTGGTTTGAAACATAATTTTCAGTCTGTGAAGGATAGAAACTGAGGAATGAAAAATCTACAGGTGGTCATGGCAAAGGATGTATCGTTGGAGATATTAAAGAGATTTTGCCTCAGGTTAAAAAGGAAACTTGACAAGTGGGAGATAGGAAAACTAAAATGTTTTCATTGAATAAAGTTAGACACACAAAATCGCAGTGTTGCTGGCTTAAGAAAAGTACTGGGAAGACAAACTGTTTAAAACAGGATAAGGTTTATTAAAGTGGCAAAATAAATCATGGGTGCTGCTGAAGAGATGAAAAAGTATGGACAGCTTGTTCAGAGGTTGGTTGATAAGCAGATGTCAGATCTTTTAAAATATTTTTTTTTGAGCATAAGGATTACTCATGTGTTCAAGGTGGAGTATGTAAGGATGGTAAAATCATAAGGGGTACAGGAGCAAGTCAATATTTATGGTGAGAGATAAGGAGAGGTGTAGTTCTGGAGAATGTAGCTCCAGAGATATGTATTGCCAGAGAAGGTGGTAAATATGTGGAATTGATGGTGAAGTGAGCAGTATTCCTTTATGTACGGTAAGAAAAGAGAGTCAGGTGAAAGTGGTGAAGTAGCAGGAGTAATCACAGAAATTTCCTTTTTTAGGGGGACAGTTTATCCTGGGTAATGATACAGCTAAATCACAGGTAGGAGTGATGCCCGTGGTTGAAAAGCTGATGGAAAGTCAAACAACTGAGGTTCTGCAAGAAGCATACCCTGGGGTGTTTCTAGATTGTGTGGTAACAAGATCACAAAGCCACAGGTTGAAGCAGGAGGAGGAGAATCAGGGAAGCTATGGACAGTTCAGGGGTTAAGCAATTTAAATCAACTATGTATCAACCAGAATTGCAGGAAACATTAGAAAGGTGGCATCAAACTTTAAAGACTATGTTGCGGGCCATTGGTCAGGATTGTCCAGAGGATTGAGATAAAGGAATTCCATTTGCACTATTTAAAATTAGGGATGTACCAAATGAGTCAACTAAATTTAGTCTGTTCAAATTGATTTTTAGTCATGAGGTAAGAGGACCACTTAAATTGACTAAGGAGAAATTGGTGAATCAGAATCATGAGACTATAGTTTTGGACTCTGTGTCAAACTTTAGAAGAGATTAAATTAGGCTGCTAAGTTGGCCAGTAGGCATTTAAATTGTCACAACATATGATGAAAAAAATGGCAGAAAAGAAATCAAAAACTGAGAGTTTTGGTATTGGGAAGGAAGTATTAGTGTTGTTACCAGTGTTAGGTGAACCATTAAAAGCAAGATTTAGTGGACATTGTTAAATTGAAAGGAAGTTGAATGAGGTGAATTAGAATCGTAGAATATGTACAGTGCAGAAGGAGGCCATTCCGCCCATCGAGTCTGCATCCACCCTCCGAAAGAGCATGAAACGCAGGCCCACTCCCCCGCCCTATCCCAATAATCCACCTAATTCTTTGGACACTGAGGGACAATTTCGCGTCTCTGGATTGTGGGAGGAAACCAGAGCACCCGGAGGAAACCTACGCAGACACAGGGAGAAGGTGCAAACTCCACACAGTCACCTGAGGCCTGAATTGAACCTGGGTCCCTGACGCTGTGCTAACCACTGGTCCACCATGCCGCCCCTTATTTGATAAGAACACCAGAGAGAAGGAAAACCCACAGATGGTGTCATGTTAAAATTCTCAAAAGGTATTTTGATAGGAAAGGAAAGTAGGAGTTAATCGATATGACTTGAGGAGAAGAGATAAATCCAGATGATTCTGAATTTGACATTCCTCAAATTAGATGGGTCATTGTGGGAACAAATTAGGAAGATTATACATTATGTAGATTTAGGACGTAGTTTTTTTTTAGAAAATATTTTATTGAGACATTTATAATTTTAACACTTTTAAACAATAACATCCAACAGAACTCACAACGAAATAACCATCATTGCCCCCAAACATAAACCCCAAACAACATGGTGTTATGGGCCAGGGTTTAGAGAACCCCAAAGTGTATCATGGAGTTCACCTGACACACAACTTTTAATAGATTGTGGTTATGGGGTGCACAAGGGCCTACTTCACAGGTGTGATGCAACAGAGATCTAAAGTACTTTTAAAACAAACTATGTTTATTTATGAATCCAGTTAACACTTTATCAACCCACAGTAAACATTTTTAACAACAATCAACATCAATAATCCCCACAGATACAATATTCTATAAGTAACCCTTTATAACTTTCCTAATAACATCTATATGTCAAACCCTTTTCAATGAAAGACAGCAGTGTGGTGATATGCATCACTGTAGATACACAGGGGGTTAATGTAAATACATGTAGACTAGCTAAACACTAGAGGGAGCATCAGAGACATGACACACAGACACACAACCAATAGGTCAGTAAGATAGGACACGACCAATGGGCATTCACGATACACACAGAGGTGACACTACCACAGGGGGGCATTACACCAAGCCATATATAAAGGACACAACACACATGATATTCCTCTTTCCAGTGGAGACAGTCAGTGAGTAGAGGCACAGGGTTGATTCAATATCACACCCACCACGTGGATTGTAGCAGACTGGTTTGTCAGTCTGAGTAGCTATAAGATGAACAACAGTAGGGTCGAACCCGAGTAGGAGAATTGTAAATAGTTCAATAAACGTGTTGAAGTTATCTCCATGTCTGAACCTTCCTTTGTTAGAGTGCACATCAAGGAAGCCGCTTATGCTACGTCAAGAGCATAACAAGACAAGCAGGTTTAAATTCTCTACAGAAACAGCTATTACTTTGAAATCCTCATATGAGCTGAAGACAGTCTGTGGCTCGCAGAGAGCGATCATTATACAGCTCCTTGCTTTGCCTACAGCTATCTAGCTCAGAAAACAAAACTAAAACATACTGTAGCTGCCTGCTCAAAAACGAAAGTGAAAGACAGCCAGCCCAGCTTCACATACACTCTGACATCACTGCAGCTATTTGATAAAGACCCATTTCTTAAAGGTATATCCACTACAGCTATTTGATAAACACCCAGTTCTTAAAGGTACTCTCACATGACACCTCCGTCCAAGAAAAAAAAATAAACCATCAACTTCAAGATGGTTTCATTTTTCACCTTTTCACTTTCCTTTAAGAAGTGACGGTGAATATACATTTTTTTTTTAACAAAACAAAACATGCAAACATTTATAATAACATTGTCCATTTTAGTTCTTCTTCCTCCACCAAGAATCCCTCTTGGTCGACAGTCTCTTTGGACAAGAAGGTATCTGCACAATCCATCTGTTTCTCTATGCCTCGGCATTTCTCTTTAAAGTCAGATACTTTAGTTCAATCTGATCACAGAGCCCCATGTAATTCTCCAATACAGGAGCTTTGGTTCTCACAGCCTTTAGGTCTTCAAATGCCTGTTGAAACTCCGCTGTCCACTGAAGGTTTTGACGTTTCTTCAGCAAGTTCATCAGAGGAGCAACCACGCTGCTAAAATTTGGCACAAACTCTCGATAAAATCCATTGATGTCAAGAAATCACATTATTTCCCTTTGTGTCGAGGGTATTGGAAACTCCCCAATAACTTTTGTTTTCACATCCCGTGGGACCATTCGACCCTGTCCGATTGTATGACAAAGGAAATTGACTTGGGTTTTTCCAAATTCACTTTTGGCTAGTTTTACCACCAAACCCGCATCCTGAAGTTGATCGAATAACTCCATCAGATGCGTTAAATGTTCTTTCTATGTCTGGCTGAAAATGACCAGATCGTCGATTGGGTAATCCTTTTCTTTAAAAAATGCATTTATTCAAACTTGTATCAAAGTAGTTCCAGCAAATAAACACCCCCGGGAAACATTCTTCCTAACAATCAACTATACAGTTTGTACAGATTTCCCTCCTTTTTCAACCCCCCCCCCGGCGAGGAACAGCACCTCAAACACGCCCCCCCCCCCCCCCCCCCCCGGCGAGGAACAGCACCTCAAACACGGTCACAAACATCCCCCACCTTTATTCAAACTCCCTGGCTGAGCCCCTTAACTCATACTTTATCGTCTCTAACTGCAGGAAGTCGTACAGGTCACCCAACCATGCTGCTACCCCCGGAGGCGATGCCGACCGCCACTCCAGCAAAATTTGTCGCCGTGCAATCAGAGAGGCGAAGGCCATGACATCAGCCTTCCTCCTCTTCATGAGCTCCGGCTTCTCTGAAACCCCAAATATCGTCACCAAAGGGTCCGGGTCCATCTCCTCCTCCACTGTCCTGGCCAAGACCGCAAACACTCCCGACCAGAATCTTTCCAATTTTTCACAACCCCAAAACATGTGCGCATGATTCGCTGGCCCCCGCCCACACTTCTCACACTCCTCTGCTACTCCCTGAAAGAACCCGCTCATTCTCGCCCGAGTCATATGCACCCTGTGCACCACCTTAAACTGCATCAGGCTCATCCTTGCACAAGAGGAGGTCCCGTTTACCCTTCGCAGTTCCTCACTCCATACTCCCCAATTGATCTCCATTTCAAACTCCGCTTCCCATTTCTCCTTGATCTTCACCACCCGCTCGACTCCCTGCTCCCCCAGTCACATATATATATATCCCCAATTCCTCCCTCCCCTTCCACATCCGGAAGCAACATTCGTTCCAGCAGGGGGTATCCTGGCAATCGAGGGAACCCCTTCCAGACCTTTCGAGCAAAGTCCCAAACCTGTAGATGCCTGAACTCACTACCTGTCGGCAGGTCTCACCCATGATTCTCGCATAGCGGCATAGCACCGACATCCCTTCCACCCCAAAATACCTCCTCAGCTGTTTCCATATCTTCACCGTGGACTGCACCACTGGGTTCCCTGAATACCTACTCTGAGCCATTGGCAATGTTGCCGTCACCATAGCTCTCAAACTAGACCCCTTATAAGATTCCTCCTCCATCCTAACCCACTCTACCCCTTCTCCTTCCCACCACTGCCGTACCTTGTCCACATTCGCCGCCCAATTATAATGAAGCAAGTTTGGCAACGTGACCCCTCCCCCCGCTGCATCTGCCTCTGTAGCAGGGTCCTCCCCACCCTCGGCACCTTCCCCGCCCATACAAAGTCAGAGATGATTGTGTCCACTTTCCAAAAAAAGGCCTTTGGTATAAAGATCGGGTGAGCCTGAAAGATAAACAAGAACCTCGGCAGAATGTTCATTTTCACCACTTGGACCTTCCCCGCCAACGTTAATTGCAGTGTATCCCACCTCTTAAGATCCTCCCTGGCCTACTCCACCATCTTTGTTAAGATTGGGTAATGCTGAAACAACTTTGTTAGTTAACCGTTGAATGTGGCTGGGGCGTTTTTCATGCCAAATGGCTTAACATTTTGAATTGGTACATACCATCTGGAGTCACAAAGGCTGAAATCTCCTTCGCCCTTTCAGATAACCCTACCTGCCAGTAACCTTTTAGTAAATCCAATTTGGAAATAAAAGCTGATTGTCCCACTTTCTCAATGCAATCCTCCAAACGTGGGATAGGATAAGGGTACATTCTTCTAACTGCGTTAACCTTTCAATAGTCCACACACTACCATTGGGTGCCATCTGGCTTTGGTACCACCACTACGGGTGAGCTCCACTGGCTGCAACCCACTTCAATTATGCCTGTTTTGAGCATACTTTCAATTTCTTCATTAACCTTTGCCAATTTTAAAGGGTTAAGTCTATATGAATGGTGTTTAATTGGAACAGCATTTCCTACATCTATATCCTGTATAGCCATTTTTGTGCTTCCCAATTTATCTCCATAAACTTGCCCATGTGATATCAATAACTCTGTAAGGTCAGCTCGTTTTTCCTCTGGAAGGTAACACAACAATCTATCCCAATTGTTAAGAACATCCTCGTTTTCCAATTTAATTTGAGGGATGTCAAAATCAAAGTCATCTGGATTTGGTTCGTCACTTTGAGTCAGAATCATTAAAACCTCATCCTTTTGTTCTCCTTCCTTTTCAAAATACCTTTTAAGCAGATTCATATGACACACCCGGTGACATACCCCACTGTCTTATCCTGTTTTACCACATCAGCCTTCCCAGTGCTTTTGTTCAACCACCAACACTGTGACTTGACATGGCCTAGTTTATTACAGTGAAAACATTTGAAACTTTTCATTTCTCTTCCACCCTCCTGGATTTATTTTTTAATCTGAGGTACACTCTCCTTATTATCTCCCATCAGATCTCCTTCACCTCTACCACATGAGTATTTCTCTTTTCCCCAGTTTCTATCCCTCACAGGCTGAAACAGATGTTGGAAACCAAGCTTTGATTAGTGAACTAATTCATAATCATCTGCCATTTCTGCAGCTAACCTCGTAGTTTTAACCCACTGCTCTTCCACATGAGTTCTCACTACATCAGGAATGGAATTTGTAAACTTCTCCAAAAGTATAATTTCTCTGAGAGCTTCATACGTTTGGTCTATTTTCAAAGCCCTTATTCAGCTATCAAAATTACTCTGTTTGATCCTTTCAATCTCCATGTATGCTTGACCAGGGTCTTCCCTTAAATTTATACACCTTTGTCTGTAGGTTTCAGATACTAATGCGCATGCACCTAAGATGGATTTTTTCACCTCCTCATATGTCCCAGATACCTCCTCTGGAAGTGATGCAAACACTTC
Source organism: Scyliorhinus canicula (assembly GCF_902713615.1). NCBI lineage: Eukaryota > Metazoa > Chordata > Chondrichthyes > Carcharhiniformes > Scyliorhinidae > Scyliorhinus > Scyliorhinus canicula. Next base: position 87,909,406 of record NC_052156.1, read on the forward strand.
ACTAGCCCTACCTGCCAGCTTTGTTTGAATCAGTAATACCCACATGTCCAGTGGCCATGTTATTTGTTTAGCCTCCTTCTCAAATGAAATGAAAAAAGCTTCTACCTCCTTCTCATCAAACCGTGGCAATGCTTGGACATATTTAAATAGACCCCCACCAAGCCTTCGACTATGACGCTCTTTCTCTTTATCCTCATCACTATCCTCCAACTGTACGTGTCTTTTTAAATGTGCAATTTTAACTGACTGTCATGTTTCATGGCCATTTTCTGAAGTTCAAACGCCCTCTCTTTTTCCCTTTCCTCTCTCTCCTTTTCTTTTCCCCTGATCTGTATTTCCCTTTCTCTCTCTTTTTCTCTATGTTCTGCCCTTGCTATTCTTTCTTTGTTTCTTTCTTTTCTCTCCTTTTCTTTGTCCTTCATTTCATATTTGTATTGAAGCTGCTTTAATTCTTTCTCATCTTCCAGTTGTTCAATCTGTAACTGAATTTTTGCCAGTTCTAGTGAGTCAGAATGTATCTCAGGCGATTTTAAATGCTCAGCTAGTGCCGTAAGTACCTCTTATTTTCGTATGCTGTCAGGTAACGTTAACTGCAATAATTTTGCCAAATCTAAAGCCTTTTTTTTAGTCTCTGTTCATAAGGTACTGCGTGTGACCTTATCCACCCCCAAAAACATCCGAGCCTCTGAAAGAGCCAGTTTCCAAACACACTCCCTATTTACAACTGGTATACCACACCCGAAAAGCAACCACAAACATGCTCACCCCTCACTGTCTTTAAGTTCACTAAGCCAGTCCAACCATGAAAGATATACTTTTATCCCAGACAAGCCCCCAATGTATTATCGGCCAGGGTTTAGAGAACCCCAAAGTGTATCATGGAGTTCACCTGACACACAACTTTTAATAGGTTGTGGTTATGGGGAGCACAAGAGCCTACTTTACAGGTGTGATGCAACAGAGATCTAAAGTACTTTTAAAACAAAACCATGTTTATTTATGAATCCAGTTAACACTTTATCAACCCACAGTAAACATCTTAACAACTATCCACATGAATAATCCCCACAGATATAACATTCTATAAATAACCCTTCATAACTTTCCTAACAACATTCATATGTTAAACTCTTTTCAATGAAAGACAGCAGGTTTAAATTCCCTACAGAAACAGGTATTGCTTTGAAATCCTCAAATGAGCTGAAGACATTCTGTAGCTTGTGGAGAGAGATCATTATACAGCTGCTTGCTTTGCTTGCAGCTATCCAGCTCTGGAAACGAAACTAAAACACACTGTAGCTGCGTGCTCAAAAATGAAAATGAAAGACAGCCAGCCAAGCTACACCCACACTCTGACATCACTGCAGCTATTTGATAAACACCCATTTCTTAAAGGTACATCCATTAAAGCTATTTGATAAGCACCCAGTTCTTAAAGGTACTCTCACATGACAATGGCTTATAAAAACACACCATCAGCCCTTCCCTGCCCTCCCGCCATTGGTTCTCCTAACCTTATTCGTCTCTTCCATGCCCCCCTCCCCACCCCAACAGTCTAATTTTTCTCAAAGTCGATGAATGGCTTCCAGCTCCGAGCGAATCTCTGGAACGAACCCCTCAAAGCAAATTTAAATTTCTCAAGCCTGAGAAACCCCGCCATGTCGCTAACCCAAACCCCCTATTTTGCGGCTCCAAGTCCCTCCATCCCAGTAAAATCCATCTCCGGGCCACCAGGAAAGTAAAGACCAAAACGTCGGCCTCTCTTCCGCCACCCCCCCTTTCCTGGAGCTCACGGATCTCGCGACACTCCAAAGATCGCCACCTCTGGACTTGAAGCCACCCTCCCTTGCAGGACCTCTGACCTGACGTTGACAAATCTCTGCCAAAAGCCCCTCCTAAAAACATCTTGATGATAAAAGTTGGGAGACACTGAAAAACAAAAGCAACCTCTGGAGGTCTGTCATTTTCACAGTCTGTACCCTCCCCGCCGACAGTGGAGCACGTCCCACCTCCAGAAGTCCCCTTTCATCTGCTCTATTAGCCTACCCAGATTCAATTTGTGAAGCTGTCCCCATTCCCGTGCCACTTGAATACCTAAGTACCTAACGCTCCCTCCCATCACCTTGAAAGGTATCTCCCCCAATAACCTCTCGTGCCACCCTGCCTGGATCGCAAAAAACTCACTTTTTCCCATATTCAATTTATACCCTGAGAACGGCCGAATTCCTCTAGTATCCCCATAATCCCTTCAGTTCCCCCAAACGGGTCTGATATTTATCAGAGCAAATTGTCCGCATAGAACGAGAACCTGTGCTCCATCTCCCTTTGTACGATATCCTGCCATACCTTTGAAGCTTGCAGCGCCATTGCCAAAGGCTCTATGGCCAGGGAAAACAGCAGTGGGAAGAGTGGATATCCCTGCCTCGTCCCCCGGTACAGACTAAAACACTCCGACCTCACCCGATTCATGCGCACGTTTGGTACCGGTGCCTGATGAAGCAACCGGACCCAGTCCACAAATCCCTGCCCAAACCCGAACCGTCCCAGGACCCCCCCATAAGTACCCCCACTCCACCCAATCAAAGGCCTCCTCTGCATCCATAGCAACCACCACCTCAACCTTGCGCCGCTCTGTAGACATCATGATAACATTCAAGAGCCTCCTAATATTGATCGCCAGATGCCGCCCCTTAAAAAACCCTGTCTGATCTTCCCCTATTACCCCTGGGACACAATCCTTGATCCGTGTGACCAGGATCTTTGCCAGCAGTTTGGCATCCACATTCAATCAGGATGTTCCGGGTCCTTGTCCCACTTCAAAATGAGAGAGATCGATGCCGGCAACAACGTCGGGGGAAGCACTCCCAACTCCTTTGCTTTGTTTAAGGCCCTTACCAACAGCAGTCCCAGCACCCCAGAAAACGTCTTATAAAATTCCACTGGGTATCCGTCGGTCCCGGGGCCTTCCCTGACTGCATCGCCTCCACCCCCTCTTACCTCCCCAGCACAATTAGAACCCTCAGGCTCTCTACAAGCTTCCTGTCCACCTTCGGGAACTCAAGCCCTCCCAAAAATCACCTCATCCCCTCTTCTCCAGCCGTTGTTCCGATTTATACATCTTGCTGTAGAAATCCCAAAACACTCCATTCACCCCGCCGGATCTAGGACCACCTTCCCGGCTGTATCTTTCACTTTCCCGATCTCTCTTGCCGCCTCCTGCTTCCTGAACTGATGTGCCAGCATCCTGCTCGCTTTTTCTCCATATTCATACACCGCCCTCTCACCCTCCTCGGCCGTCCCACTGCCTTGTCTGTGGATAGAAGACCAAATTCCAATTGTAGCCTCTGGTATTCTTTCAAAAGACCTTCCTCTGGAATCTCTACGTAACCCCTGTCCATCTGTAGGATTTCTCCCACCAACCTCACTATCTCCACTCACTCCGCCTTCTCCTTGTGTGCCCGAATAGAAATAAGTTCCCCTCTGATAACTGCCTTCCGTGCCTCCCAGACCATACCCGCCAAAACCTCCCCTGTATCGTTGATCTTTACATATCCCAGGATGACTTCCCTCACCTGCTCATACACCTCCTCTTCCGCTTACAGCCCCACATCCAACCTGCCCTGTGGGTGCTGGGCCCTCCGTTTGCCCACTCACAGGTCCAGCCAATGTGGGGTGTGGTCCTCACCACTACTGCTGTATATTCAGCGTATATCACCTCTGCCAACAGTGTTTTATCCAGCACAAAGAAATCTATTTGGGAGTACACCTTGTGCACATGGGAGTAGAATGAAAATTCTTTCTCCCTCGGCCTCCTAAATCTCCATGGATCGACCCCCCATCTGCTTCATCATGAACCCCCGGAGTTCCTTAGCCATAGCTGATACCTTCCCCCGACCTAGGGTTAGACCGGTCCAATGTTGGATCCAAGACTGTGTAAAAGTCTTCCCCCATAATCAGCCGATGAGAATCGAGGTCCGGAATCCTCCCCAGCACCCGCCGCATAAATTCCATATCGTCCCAATTCAGGGGATATATCCACCAATACAACCGGCATTCCCTCCAGTTTCCAAAGAACCATGACCTTTCTGTCCCCCCCACCTCCCCCGGATCCGCCTCTATATTTCCCATCTCGAACGCCACACGCTTATTGACGAAAATCGCCACCCCCTTCATTTTAAAGTCCAACCCCGAGTGGAATACTTGTCCAACCCTTCCCTTCCTCAACCTGTTCTGGAGACCCCCTTCAGGTGTGTCTCTTACAGCATGGCCACATCCGCCTTCAGTCGCCTCAAGTATGCAAATACACGGGCCCTCTTGACTAGTCCATTCAAACTTCGAACATTCCACGTGACCAGCCTGGTACCCCCCCCCAAAAAAATCAGGCGTGGCCCCTCTTCGGCCAGCCTCCGAGCCATGTCCCACATCTCCCTTGGCCTGCCCTCAGGCGCCCACCATCATCAACTCTCCTCCCCTCCAATTTAAAGGCCCCACTCTTGTCAGCACTACTACCCCGCCTTCCCGCCCAGATCCCCCAGCTCCCCCCCATCACCCCTCCACTTGCTAACCTTCAGCTCACCCCCCACTGTGCTTCTGTGAACTAGCCTGCCCAGCTAGCCTGGCAGCTCCTGCCTCGAAGCATAGCATCCTACCCCCCACTGATTCCCCTCCCCGCCCCGCTCAAACATTAGTGCAAACAATCAATAGGGACAGAAAAAAGAAACAATCACCCCCATCCCTTTACAAAGAACAAAAAATAAAAACAGAACTGAAGCCAAAAACAATGGAAAAATGAAATGGCCCCGTACCATTGTCAATGTACTCTTTCGATTATACTTTTGTCTACTATGTACATACTGTGCACGTTCCCTTGGCCGCAGAAAAATACTTTTCACTGTACTTTGGTACATGTGACAATAAATATCAATCAATCAATCAAAACAAATGTTTTGTGGGGCAGTATCACAACCCCTCCACCAGAGTTCAAGGTTCACCTTCCCCGTCCAGTTCATTGTCTCTCACAAACTCCACTGCCTCCTCCGAAGCTCCAAAATACAGCTCCCGGCCCCCATAAGTCATACATAGGGAGGCCGGGTACAATAGTCCAAACTTCACCCCCTTCTTCTGGAGGGCCGCCTTGACCTTATTAAAATTTTCCCTCTTCTTGGTCAGCTCTGCACTCAGGTCCTGGTACACGCGAATCTCACTGCCCTCCCAGGTGCAGCACCTCGTCTGCCTGGTCCACCTCATGATTCGCTTCTTATCAAGAAGTCGGTGCAGCTGCACCATCATCGCCCTCAGCGGCTCGTTCCCCTGGGGCCTCCTCATCAACACACTGAGTACTCGATCCACCTCCACAGGCCGGTCAAATGCACCTTCATCACGCAGCTTCTCGAGCATCTTCCCCACGCACGCGCCAGCACGACTCCTTCGCATTCCTCCGGCAGACCCACAAGCCAAATATTCTGCCTACATGACCAGTTTTCCAAGTCCTCCACCTTCTCCAACCGCTTCTGGTGATCCTGCATTAGCACCATCTCCACTGCCATCGAAGCAAACTCGTTGTGCTCCCCCGTCAGCTCATCCAACTTGTGGATTGTCTGACCCTGAGCTGCCAGCCTCATCTCCAAGTGGTCAACCACTGCCTTGATCGAGTCCACTGCCTTGGCCAGGTCCTCCAGACTCTCCTTTCGTTGCAGGGTGAACTTATCATTCAAGAGGCTCACCCACTGCTCCGTCGACCATCAAGGCGGCAGGGCCGCTTCCTGCCCCTCTGCCATCTCCACATGTGTTGTCAGCTCCACACCTGCTTCAACCGATTTTTTGGGGCGTGTCTGGTCCTCAGCTCCATAAACTACAGGATCAATCTCCTCCACTTCCACTCCTACACCTTTTTCCATCTCACTTCCACATGAAAACTGGGGAAAAAGCTCAAAAAAGACTGCCACGACTGGGAGCTACCGAAAGTGCGACCACTCACTCCATGGCCTCCACCAGAAGTCCTAGGACATACTGTTTCAATTAAGCAACATCCATACAGACTGAATCCACTAAAGTTGGCACATGTTTAAATGGAGATTAAGAATTATATCATTGAAGTGAGTTGCAGTTATTGGAGCACGCCTATAGTGATGGTACCAAAACCAGATGGAATGCAACAAATGTGTGTGGATTATAAGGGAGTCAATGCAGTAACAAAGTCAGATTCGTTTCCTATTCCCCGTTTGGAAGACTGTATAGAAAAGATGGGAGAAGAAAATTTAATTATGAAAATTGACTTATTAAAAGAATACTGGAAAGTGCCATTTATTGGAAAGGGCAAAGGAAGTTTTGGCTTTTCAGTTTAAGGTCATACTCATTGGAATAAAGAATGCACCAACAACAATCCAAAGATGAACCAATAAGGTCATTTCTGGAGTAAAGAAGTGTGAAGTGCACGTATTGATGATCTGGTAGTGTTTAGTCAAATGTGGAAGGAGCATTTGGAACATTTGAAGGAATTGTTCGATTGACTACAAGAGGCTGGCTTGCTGGTAAACTTGAGTAAAAGTGCATTCGCAAAAGTCCAAGTCACATTCTTCGGCCATACTGTTGGACATGGTCAGATGGTCCCACAAAATGTGAAAATGAAAACTAATGGGGAATTCCCAATCCCGTCACTGAGAACCAAAGTTCTGAGATTTCTGGGCATGAATGGTTTCTACAGAAACTTTGTGGCCAAATTTTAGAAGTGTGGTTGCTCCACTGACTGAACTTTTGAAAAGGAACAGGACATTTCATCGGAGGTCAGAATACCAGGAGGTATTTGATAATCTGAAAACTGTTGACCACAAACATCAATTTTGGCGACACTGAATTGTGTCAAGCAATTTAACGTGGCTATTGATGCGAGTGATGTAGGTGCTGGTGCTCTATTATTACAAGAAAATGATGAAGGTATAGAAAAACCTGTTGGTTATTTTTCCAGAAAACTAAATGTTCATCAAAAGAAGTATTCACTCCTTATAAATTAGCATTACTACATTTTGACATTTACGTTGCAAACTTTATTCATGAATTATATTTTAAATATATTGGTTTGCTTAATTGGATTACAGTGGCAGGTTTAGGAAGCAGGTTAAGATTTTTTTTTTACTGAAGAACTGTTGTAACTGTTAACTGTAAAACTATATATTTTTTGCTAATGTGGTTAATTCTGTGTTTAAATTAAAGGTTGTTTTAACATAAAATATATCCATTGGTCAGTGTTATCGCCCTTGTGGTGCAGTCCCATTTCCTCACTGTTTTACATATTAAAAATATTTGGTTCTCGACCAGATCCTAACAAGGTTGGGTTCTCATCCGGGACCATAACAAGACTCCACGCAAATCAACCATTTAGCTTTATATAATCATACCAACATAATCTTCTCCTCATTACTCTCTCATCTAGCTTACTCTTAACTACATTTATGCTATTTGCCTGAATTGCTTCTTGTGGTAGGGAATGCAGGTCAGCCGAAAATTTCAGTGAAGTGTACCTGTGGGTGAAATTTTCATGCTCTGTCCACTTCAATTTAAGAGTCATTCAGCAGTATGGTTATTGATTCTGTAGCCACCTGGGTTGGCCACTTCCTCACACAAAATGGAAGAACGCAAAGATTACAGGGAAAAATGGACATTAGCAAAGAAACAAGCAGTCTGCAGAATCCCCTGTATTCTAGCTGCTACAGAAACCCGACAGAATTGTAACTAACGAGCTGCGCATATTAATGAAGCGATTCACGGTGATTCCCAGGCACAATGGGCACAACAGTTAACTGCAATTGAAACATTCTATAGAAGGTCAGACATTCCGGCGCCAGTGGAGTCTAAGACAAAGGGCACCAATAAGGTGTAAGGAACCGCCAGGTGATCGAGGAACGGCCCCGTTATTGGGGAAATTCAAATCAATCGATTGGGAAGAGATCCAATCGATTGCAGGTTTAGAGAGGGTCCGCCCAGAAGGAAGCAAAGCCCCTGGGATCTATAAACGTCAGGTCCCAGGACTGATTCGTTCTTCTTGAACAGCCTCCCAGCGCTCTTCTTGACCAGCCTCCCAGCGCTCTTCTTGACCAGCTCGCCCTCCCAGCAGAACACCTTTGCAGTAGAAGAACCTTGAGAAGGAGTGGCCTGGTCAGCAGCCGCCATCAAGTAAGTGTCATACAACGCACGCTACGAGAGTAGACACTCCTAACCCCTTTAGTCCACACCGACTGGAAGCCTGCGGATCCAGGACAAAGCAAGAGGCCATTGTTCCCTGATCCGGCAGTTCCCTTATTCCAGATAAGTATTGGCCTGTTAGTGGTAGGATTCCTTAGAGATAAGGAATAAAACAGAGCCAAATTGAGTGTTAAGCACACTCACCCAGAACGAGCAACATTTAGTGGCATACTCTGACGGGACTCGACTAGAAGTGGCCCCCCCACTCCGTGAGGACCCAGCAATTTGAATCGGAAATCCAATTGGGAAAAGGAAAAACCACAAGTGTTCAAGTAGTTCAAATCAATCCTCACAATTCGGAAGTGTGTTTTTGCATGCGTAACTAACAGGGTTATAAGATAAAACCGAGAGATTTTTGTTGCGACAAACTGTCGGGAGTTTATAATTCGGAAAATAGCGAAAGCCGTACCCGTATTTTATAGCACTGCCTTATTATCCCTCGTTCCAAATTTAAAAGAGCATAAGATGGAAGAGATGGCCATGCAGGCAATGGAGCGTCTCATGAACCCAGAGCAGTTCGTGGTCGCAGCGACCAACAGCAGCAGAGTAGGTCAGTGTCCCGTTTGGGAGCTGGAACTCAGGAAGTACCTCAAAGGGAAAGGATGGCCCCTTTGGAGTAAGTTTTGTTTGAATGAGGAGACAGGTCCAGGAGTATAGGGCATACTTGGTGGGAGAACCTGTCTGAAATTCATAAGAAAGGTTTGAGTAAAGCACGTAAGCCGATGGCAATTGTGTCCTGCTTGGCACAATTGCGAGGCACAGAGGAGGTCATCAGGACGCTCCGAGCAGATTTAGAGGAGAGAAATAGAATGAGCAAAGTGGATGTCAGGGATATCGAAAGAGAGAATTTAGAATTAAGGCAAAAGTTGGCAGATAAGGATAGAGAGGTGGATGATGCCAAGAGGCTACACCAGTCTTGTCTAGCCCATCTGAGCAGCTCCCAGGTACAATACAAAAAAGCCTCTCAGGATGTGCAGCGTGCAGTCTTGATAAGACAAGAATCAGAGAAGCAGGTAGAGACACTGAAAAAGCAGTGTAGCGACCTGAAGGCAGCTTTAAGGGCACTCCATGCTGCCACCACTGAGCAAAGGCAAAGCACAGTGGACCATGCTAAATGTAGGAAACAGATTGTGGAGCTGCAATCTCTGCTTTCTGTGCAGAATGGCTTCCAAGAAACCTTTGGAACGCAATTAAAGGCAAAAAATGCACCAGATTGGCAGGAGTTAAGCGAGACAGCGCAGCGCTATGTTCAGGGAACATGTGCGCTAGAAACGCAGCAGAAAAGGAAAGCGCCCCAACCCCCCACAGATCAGATAGCACCCACACCAATGAACCCAGTCACCACCCAACGAAAAACAACTGCAGACGGCGCACCCGAGATCACTTACACCACCCCCTTAACCGTGACTCAACTAAGGGACGCGTGTGAGAAAATCACCCCATTTCTCCCCACTTCAGACCCCCACCAATTCTTTGCAAGAGTTAAGCAACAGGCGACCATGTACGGCCTTGATGCATGAGAGCAGGTTGAGCTCAGAGTTTTGAGTTTAGACTCATCGGTAGTGGCAGCCCTCCTCGACCCACAAAACGTTGGAGGAGGTACCCTCAAAGAAATGCATACAGCTATTTTGGATGCGATAGGGTACAACAGAGGAGACCCAGTGGAAGGCCTAAACAAGTGTAGGCAGAAAAAGACCGAGCACCCCACAGCATTTGCTGGAAGGCTGTGGATTCACTTCACTGCAGTTTTCGGTGAATTAGACCGCGCACATTTGACCCAAGATAACATGGTTAAATGGACCCGCACTATCATCTCCCACGCCACAGATGCAGGACAGAAAGTCTGCTCTAATTACGACCCCTCAGAAGAGGCCCATAATGAAAAATGGGTCTTGAAAAGATTGTCCCGCGCTTGGGAGCAATCTGTGCACAATAAGACAGCATTTAAGAAGCCCGAGGAGGCGCAAACCGAGGTAGATATCCAAGCAGCAGACAGGCACTCTGAGCAGGAACAGAGCGAAGCCTATTCACAGTATAGGGACGCATTCAGGACAGACCAATGTGGATGGAACGGACTGACAGTGTTCGGGCTCCCCCACTTGGGTCTGTGACACCCTCTGGGACAGATCTGGACGACCGGTAGTCACAGCGAAAATTCGGGGAAAGCCCATAGAATTACACTGGGACACAGGAGGGTCCCGCACGACCATTAATTCCTCCACTACACCACAGGCAAACACGTGGCCCACTACAGCCACAATAACGCTCAGCGGCTTTACAGGACACTCACAGCAAGGAACCATTACAGCCCCAGTACCAATTCAGCAAGGGAATATCTCCACCAGACACCCCGTTGTTTTAGTTAATCTGCCCCACATAGCAGAACACATACTCGGCATTGATTTTACGAATGCACACAGCCTGTCGTTCGACCCAGTCAATCAGTGTGTCTGGCGAATGGCAAAATCAGACAAAGCACCTGCAACGCTCACAGTAAGTGAATACGAACATAGGATTAGCGCAGTAGGCGACTATTGTTTTGACCCGACCACGCTCAGTACGGACAAACAGGTTAGGGCAGTTTTAAACAAGCACAGGACAGCATTTGCCAGTCACCGGCACGACTGCGGCAGAATGACTGGACAAGTTCAGATTACAGGACCTGACCCGCGACCACAAAGACAGCATAGATTTCCCCTGGAAGCGGAGGGAGAAATCGGAAAGGTTATAGAGAGCTTATTAGAGCAGGGCGTACTAAGGACAGTAGCCTCCACTAATAATGCCCCTGTTTAGCCAGTGAGGAAGCCCGACGGATCATGGCGTCTGAACATTGATTATCGGGAACTCAACAAAGTTACCCCAGCAGTAGACCCCATGGTAGCAACAAGTCCCGAGACCATGCTCAAGCAGGGACTCAGCAGGTATTTTACGGTGTTGGACATTAGCAACGGCTTTTGGTCAATCCCATTGGCGAAGGCGTGCCAGTACAAATTCGCATTCACTTTTAAAGGTCAGCAGTACACGTGGACATGCCTCCCACAAGGATTCACAATTCACCCTCCATTTTCCACCGACAGCTGGCAAATGGACTAGCAAAATTTTCCCCGACCCGAATATCTGGTACAGTATGTGGACGACCTATTACTACACCAAGGTAGAGCACATCACGCTTCTGTCTGAACTCCTACAACTCTTACAGTCAATCGGATGTAAAGTTAACCCCAGAATGGCCCAACTATTGGAGAATAAAGTGATGTATTTGGGTACAATCATCACGCACGGCAAACGCGAGATCGAATTCAAAAGAATTGACTCGATCGTCAAATTGCCCCTTCCCCAAAATGTTTCAGCCCTCCGGTCATTTTTAGGACTGGTTGCGTATTGTCGGAACCATATCGATGGTTTTGCGACCAAGGCAGCCCCACTTTCAGACCTCCTTAAGAAAGGAGCCCCTTGGGAATGGCTTCCGCAGCATACAGAGGCTGTGGAAGATTTAAAGAAAGCCCTTAGCGCAGCACCTGCACTACAAGTTCCAGACCCGCTCTCCCCTATGCGATTGAGGTAGCAAGCACAGATCTGACCCTCTCGGCCATGCTCCTTCAGGAACGGCACGAGCAGCTACGACCAGTAGCTCATGCCTCCCGACTTTTAGACCCAGTAGAGCAAGGATTTTCAGCCTGCGAAAGGCACCTACTCGCAGTATTCTGGGCAGTACAGTACTTTTCGTGCATTACCGGACTAAACCCCATAACGATTCAGACCGAACACACCCCCACACAGCTTCTATTGGACGGACGACTGAAGGACGGTTCAGTTAGCCAAATTAGAGCAGGTAGGTGGACACTTCTTTTACAAGGACGGGACATCACAGTGAAACGGACTAAGACACACACCTTTTTAGCAGACAACCTCCAATACCCAGGACAACCCCATGATTGCGAGATAATAGCCCCCCTCCACATCACAGGACCCTTCATTGCAAAGACGCCCCCAGGAAGATAGGAAGTTCAACTCAAAGCCCCCAGCACACAGACACGTGTGCCCCCTTGAAGATTTATCTGGATGGTTCATCCACTGTTTTAAATGGTGAGCGCATTACAGGATGCGGCATCTATGCAGAGGATGCGCAGGGACGTGCATTAGAAGCGATATCGTTAAAGTTACCCGGTCATTTAGGCACGCAGGCAGCAGAGCTCGCGGTCATAGCTTACATAGTGGACCACCCAGATTCGTTCCCCAGCCCGGCAGATATATATTCGGATAGTTTATATGTCTGCAACAGTCTGACGGATTTTCTACCCCTGTGGAAGACAAGAGGTTTTGTTTCTGCGGATGGAAAGCCCCTTCCATCAGACCCATTGCTCCGCCATATCCTAGAACAGGCAAAGGATAGGACTTATGGCATCATTAAAGTCAGAAGTCACCATCGGTCATCCCCCCCTGGAAATGTGAAAGCCGACGCACTGGCAAAAGCAGGTTCCAGGCACGGACATTTTTGGACACCCCCAGCTAGCGCACCAGCTAGCGCCCCTGTGAGTTCAATTCAGGTCTCAGACAAACATTGAGGACCTAGTACAGGCACAAAAACAGGACAGCAATCTCAGGGAGATTAGTAGAGGAAAGTTTTTGGCCCCGTACGACAAGTTTAAACACGCTCTGACCACACACGAGGGTGTGGTTATCAAAGATAAATTGTATGTGGTTCCTGAGAAAGACAGGAATCAAATGATTGCCTTATTCCATGACAGTCATGGACATCAAAGGATAGACCCCACCACAGCCCACCTGAGACAGCTCTGTTGGTGGCCGGATTTGAGAGAGGATGTAACGCACTACATTGAAAATTGTTTGAATTGTGCTCAGAATAACCCGGAGAGGTATTCGAAGAAGGCACAGCTCAGTCACACTCGCCCCGTTAATGGCCCCTGGACAAACCTCCAGATCGGTTTTATAGGTCCATTGCCCCCTTGCAGGAATGGCTATAGATACGTTCTGGTGGTCATTGATACGTTCACGAAATAGGTAGAGGCATTCCCATCTCGAACTAACACAGCCAAAACGACCGCAAAGATCCTGACCCACCACATCTTTACTAGATGGGGACTTCCCAGAAGTATTGAGTCGGACCAGGGATCTCATTTTACAGGGCGGGTCATGAAGAACGTCCTGACCATATTCGGCGTTAAACAAAATTTCCACATTGCGTACCACCCCCAGTCAAGCGGAATAGTGGAACACATGAATCGGACTCTAAAATCGACCCTTAGAAAGATGGTCCAGGAAAACAATACCACTTGGGATTCAGTGCTCCCATTCGCACTTATGTTCTTAAGGAATACTGTTTCAGCCTCAACAGGTTTCACCCCACACACACTCATGACCGGACGCCCCATGAATTCCTTTTAGGACTCGACATGACCAGCCCAGAAGTGACGACCCTCACGCACGAGACAACAGTAAAGCAATTAGTAGAAAATGTAAGATCGGCTCAGTTAGCAGCCGCAGTTAAATTGTGTAAGAAAAAGAAACAGAGCAAGGCTTGTTTCGACAGAACAGTACATTCCACAGAGTTTCAGGTTGGACAACAGGTAATGTTGTCTGTTTATAACCCCAGCACGTTTTTGGCCCCAAAATTTTCAGGTCCGTACTCAATTGCGGACAAAATCAGCCCTTCAGTATATAAGATAAAGTACCCCAACGGGAAGACTGCCTGGTTCCATATCAACCAGTTAAAGGCATATGGAACACAGTCAAACCACACACACCATGTCCTGCTAGACGCAGCAGAACACAACGCCCCGCCCACAAGAGATGCATTTCCACCCTCCCCCTCACAGACCAGCACCTCATCGGACTCAACCTCGACTCTGCCCATTGACTTCAGACCACGCCCCAAAACGCCCACAAGCTGCCACAGCAGAGACAGCGACTGTGACTTTGACGATAGCCACGGCACGCCTCTCTACTGCCCTGATACACCAGATCCCACAAACACCAACTACGACCCCGACTACAGTGACTTGGAGATCGCTTACATTAAGACACCAGACCCACACCGAGACCCACCGCCCAACTATGACGACCCCGACAACGTTCACACAAATTTGGGCACGACCATTTGGCACCGAGACAACTCTTACAGGCTCGTCCGGAATGACGAGAGAGACACTCGGTCACAAAACGCACTCATAGCATGCCTGATCCATACAAGGGTATGGGATCCGGGAGAAGAGGATGACTTTAAGTCTGACTCCCGACATGGCAACCCCTTTGCGACCCTGTTCGCAGAGAATGAAGACAATTGAGGTGTCCAGATGATGTAAAAAGAGGAACCCCTTGAGCGATAAACGGTGTCCTTTTCTGATGGAACCTGCAGTATGTTTGTTGCATGTTTGTTTGTTTGTGTTTTGTTTGTTTTCCAGCAACAGTAGCTCTGCGGCCACACGCACAGATTGTCTGCAGATACCTAAGAGAACTTGCCAGGCTTGCTGGTCAGCTAGGACAGCTGAGAGCTTGCCCGGACCCCAGTTTCATAACTGCTCTTCTGTTTGGAGGACAGAAGAGGCAACCCCCATGATGACTACATTCTTGCCCGTTCGTTTCAGGTCGCTCAGGCAGTGGAGAAATGGCATTGAGGACCCGCCCTGTCTGAGGACCACCCCACTGGTCAACTAAGCTCGGGTACAGCACAGCACGCCCTACCCGGGGATTCCACCCAAATCTTACCCGTCGCGGCCCATACGCAACTCATTCGAAAGTCTTATTTTTAAAACGTTTGGTTTTGTTTCCTTTGTTTAGGTAGCCCTTTGGTTGCCACTCCAAATGCTATTTACATCCAGAAACAGTGGGATGGTAAATTGCAAAGCCTGCGAGACGGCTCGCAGTGGTACAGGATTTGAGTATATGCCTGGTCCTAAATTCGTTTTGAAAAAAAAAATGAGGGGAGTCACAGGGAGTGACTTGACCATTCGTAAAGGGAAAAATTGGCACAAGAGGACAGATATACTATCATTCGAGGTATTAAGCAGAACACTAACGGATACTATGCTTGATCCCCTAGCTTTCGGATGTTCGAAGGAGGGATCAAAGCAGGATCAGAGCAAGATCAACAAGAAAGAAGACAGAAGGAAAAGAGAGAAGGAAAATGACAGCCGCGACTACATTTTTCTTCATCATTTTTGTATATTTGCGCGCGAACGCGAACCCCCTTACCCCCACCCGTTAATGTTTCCCAGACACAGACCACTCCTAGCCCAGTAAACAGTAACAGTATCCCGACCTGGTGTACCAGATTCATAACTTGGTACTCCTTGTCATATGTCGTAGAATCGCTTTTGGCACTAGCGATTGTCTGCATCCTAGTTCAGACACTTCGGATGAGGAAATGGCGAAGGAGAGCCTACCACTCTCGTACCTCGACGGTATATAGGATGAGATCCCCTATCTTCGGTTTCCATCAGTCCCCTGAACCCCTTGAAATGTGAATAAAGGATTTTTTTTTCGTTTTGCCATTCCATGTAAATAAAGGAACTTTTAAATGTTTTGTACCTCTGAGCTCGACTGCCGAGTCAGAGAAATGTGCCATGAATGCTGCTGTAAGTTTGTATTGATAGGAAGTTTAGAATGATTGCATGTAAGTGAGTGTAGTTTATTTAAGGATAGTTAGAGGTTCCCGTTGTGATTTTGGTAATGCATGTCCCCTATGACATAGCGCCAAATAGAGATTGTGGTTACAATGTTTCTGCATAGTTGAGGAAAGTGCAGAGGCCATGGAACTCGCTGAGGTCAGGGAACGGAGACACCGTACTTAGGTGATCCTTCACGCTTTCGTGTTAGGATCACAAGGAGGGAGTGTAGCCACCTGGGTTGGCCACTTCCTCACACAAAACGGAAGAACGCAAAGATTACAGGGAAAAATGGACATTGGCAAAGAAACAAGCAGTCTGCAGAATCCCCTGTATTCTAGCTGCCACAGAAACCCGACAGAATTGTAACTAACGAGCTGCGCATATTAATGAAGCGATTCACGGTGATTCCCAGGCACAATGGGCACAACAGTTAACTGCAATTGAAACATTCTATGGAAGGTCAGACATTCTGGCGCCAGTGGAGTCTAAGACAAAGGACACCAATAAGGTGCAAGGAACCACCCGGTGATCGAGGAACGGCCCCATTATTGGGGGAATTCAAATCAATCGATTGGGAAGAGACGCAATCGATTGCAGGTTTAGAGAGGGTCCGCCCAAAAGGAAGCAAAGCCCCTGGGATCTATAAAAGTCAGGTCCCAGGACTGATTCGTTCTTCTTGACCAGCCTCCCAGCGCTCTTCTTGACCAGCCGGCCCTCCCAGCAGAACACCTTTGCAGTAGAAGAACCTTGAGAAGGAGAGGCCTGGTCAGCAGCCGCCATCAAGTAAGTGTCATACAACGCACGCTACGAGAGTAGACACTCCTAACCCCTTTAGTCCACACAAACTGGAAGCCTGCGGATCCAGGACAAAGCAAGAGGCCATTGTTCCCTGATCCGGCAGTTCCTTTATTCCAGATAAGTATTGGCCTGTTAGTGGTAGGATTAGCCAAGTCTTGTAGTTTTATATGCATAAGTAGTAGATAACTATTATAATAAACGTGTCTTGTTTGAACTTACTAACTGGTGTATTGAGTTATTGGTCTGAACTTGAACTTGAATCTTGTGGTGGTATCTTAACGATACCTGGCGACTCTAGAGCTAAGGAATAAAACAGAGCCAAATTGAGTGTAAAGCACACTCACCCAGAACGAGCAACATTCAATCTATACAGATTTGTGTTGTGCCTGGAGAAGTAATTTAATGCTATATAACAGAGGTGAAGAACAGACCAGCACCATTGCCAACACCTGCAAGTCTGCCATTTCCAGTAGTGTTTTTATGCTTCACAATTTATACAGTGAAACGTGGGAAATTTCTTCACATCAGAAACTGTGTTAAGCAGAACTGTCACTGGCAGTGGGTGTGATCTAAAGAAAATTAACACAAGCAAAGCAGTGATAATGGCATTTTTCCACATACAATAAATAGTTTCAATCAAGATAACTATTAAAAATGTATGATTTTCCAATTTTATAAACAGCTACACAGAACTGGGTATTGTTAACAGTAGTGAATGCAAATGTGACAAAGAATTTCAGTAAGTCTTGCAACACCAGGTTAAAGTCCAACAGGTTTGTTTCAAATCAAGAGCTTTCGGAGCACTGCTCCTTCCTCAGGTGAAGGAAGGAGCAGTGCTCCAAAAGCTAGTGATTTGAAACAAACCAGCTAGACTTTAACCTGGTGTTGTAAGACTTCTTACTGTGCTCACCCCAGTCCAACACCGGCATCTCCACATCATAAATAATTTCAGCATTGCAGTAATAATTATTTGATTTGCCATCCTTTAGTAGATGTCACAGTGGATTTTTACTACATTTAATTGGGTGAATTCTCCTCTGGCGGGATTCTCTGTTCCGCTGGCAGCACACCACCACCTGTGGGTTTCCCAGAGATGTGGGTTGGCTATAATAGGAAATTCCATTGGCCAGCAGTGGAAAGGAGAATGCCCCTGCTAGTGACAGCTCGCCACCGAGAAATAGTCGGTTGGGAAGGCGGAGAATTCACCGCAATATAACTCCAACTTTTATCTTAAAAACAAGACGACATCAATAAGACTGTTGTTGAACAGGGCCAGAGACGGGAAGACTCTGATTTGAAGAAAACAAACACTACACACATGCACACCAGGAATCAGAGCCTCTCTGCATACAGGTCCTTGTTACCTTGGGATGTGGATCAGAGCCTTTTCCCATACATATCCTGTTTACTCTGCTATGGAGATCAGAGCCTCTCCTCGTACAGGTCCTGGTTACCCTAGGGTCAGAGATGGTCAGACGTTTACAGAAAACAAATGGCCTTATTTCCCCTTGTTACCTGGTTTGTGCTTCTAATGTTAAGAGGAGGAAAGGTATTAGATATCTTCCTGCTGTATAAAGACCCAGTTTTTCCTAGTTATAGATCCTGCTTCAGCTGTAGTCCAATCCCTCAGCCTCAAAGCTGCGTGTCACACAGTCGTTGGACAGCTGTTTATCCTTCAAACTCTGCTTATGCCTTTGGCAACGTACTGGAGCATTGTGAGAATCCTAGTCTCTCCCTTCATCGGCCAACTCCCATCTGCCCCATTCTCCCGTGTTTGCGTGGGTTTCGCCCCCACAACCCAAAGATGTGCAGGATAGGTGGATTGGCCACGCTAAATTACCCCTTAATTGGAAGAAATGAAGTGGGTACTCCAAATTTATTTTAAAAAGAGAAAAAAAACACTTTTCCGCCCAGTTGGGCCTCCTCAGGCTTACAAAACTGTGGAAATATTATCCTCCATTTCTGCCAGCATGTCACGATATAATAGCTCGATCAGCAGTCAACAAACTTAAGGGGAAATAAATGATTCCTCAAGCATAGCTCAATAGGCATCCATACAAGCAATTCCATTTTTATTCTATACCTTGGTTCATGTGACTGCCTCCCTCACAGACTCCTTTTTACAGGTTTGGCTGTTTAAGTCTCTGTTTTTGTTTAATGATCCAAATCCTGAAATCATGTTATTTGCGATGCAATGCCCCGCCCCCATAGGTGGAATCAGGATCCCGCCTAAGCGTGGCGCGAAGCCAATAATCACCGTTTAATTATACAATTAGCGAGAGCCATCCCATATCCAACGACCTCCCGTGGTTCAGCAGTCTACACAGCAAGTGGTCATGCTGGCACTGAATAGTACTTCTTTTCAAAAACGTGAACCAGGCAGAGTAACGTCTGCAGGGAGCCGAGGAGGTGAGTAGCCATCTTCGCTCACAGACAAAAAGCCCCAGTGCTCGACGGGGTTGGGTTGGCACCCTCGGTGCGTTGGGCTGCCATGGGGCGGTGGTGGGGGGGGGGGGGGGGGGGGGCGCAACCGCACATGCTCCAACCCTTGAGCTCCTGTCCTTGCCCATCCACCTCACTGACCACCCGTATCCCCCACCAACTGCTGGGCTGAAGGCTATTGCTGAAATGGCAATCATAGTTAAGTGAGCATTTCACACATCCCAAGTGGATTCCCGTGGGCGGACGAGCTTTGTAGCAGGTGCGAGTTATTTCCTGCATCCCAATTAGACCGTGATGCCTGGACACTGTGACCAAACACTGCGGAAGGCTACACCACACAAGCAGCCGCCGAGATCCAAACTCCCTGGGGATAGGACCCAGAACTGGGGACATGTCCACAGTCGGAGCAGGTAACGTTGTGTGTGGGTGTCACGGGTCCAGGGTCTGGGGTCTGTTGAGAGGGGGCTGGCTGCAGCCAGGAGTGTGTGGGCAGATCATGTATGGAGGGGGGGGGGGGGGGGGGGATCACTGGGGGAATGGAGGGTCCCAGGGTGGGACCCACCGCTGTTTGTCAGTTTAACTCCCTCTACCAATTCCTCCAGATATCCAACGGCATGGACGGTATTTTGGACCCAGCAGAACAGGTCCCAGTGGTGCTGCTGGTATGCCGGGCGGCCAGAAGCCAGAGACGGCAGCAGCAGTATCTGCAATGGCTCGAAGCGCCGGCCCATGTGCTGGACCCACACTCTGCCAAGCCGATCGCCCATCAGGCCAGGGAGAGACTCAGAAGAGGAGGCCCATGATGGCCCAGGGTGTACAGGTGTCACTGGTCGTTCGAGCAGATGACTGACAGTGCGTGCCGCAGGAGGCTCCACCTCAATAAGGGAACAGTGCAGCACCTGTGCCATGTCCTCGTTCATTTGGCACCAGGTGGAGGAGGAGGACACCCGCACTCCGTGGCCGTCAAGGTCACCGCAGCCCTGAACTTGTACACCTCGGAATCCTTCCAGGGCTCGAGCAGGGACCTGTGTGGCATCTCGCAGGCCACAGCCACAGGTGCATCCGCCAGGTCATTGATGTCCTGTTTTCCCAGGTGAAAAACTACAACTGGACTAAACCAAAAAAGATGCCTGGGCAGGATTCTTGGCCATCGCCGGGATGCCCCAGGTCCAGGGGCTGATAGCCTGCACACATATCGCCTTGAATGCAACATGCCAGCTGGGAGTGCTCTACATTAAAAGGAAGGGATTCCACCCCCTGAACATACAGCTCATGTGTGACCACATGCAGAATATGCACGTGTGCACAACAGTTACATCCTGAGGCAGTCATACAACCCTGGCCTCTTCGAGGACCACCGCAGGATGGCCGGCTGATTCTTGTGGGATAAGGAGTACCCGTTGAGGACCTGGCTAAAGATGCCAGGCTGGAGATCAAAGCGGACACCCGATACAGCGAGGCCCATGTGACCACCCGAACTGCCATTGAGCAGTGCATTGGACTGCTTAAAATACGCTTCCGATGCCTCGACAGCTCTGGTGGTGCCCTGCAGTATACCCCCGGAGTGTTGCCTGCTCTGTAGTGGCCTGCTGCATCCTCCACAACCTGGTACAGCAGAAGGGTGACGTTCTGGAGGTAGGGTATGAGGAACACTTGTCGGCGGCACATGCACAACAGTGTCGCCTTGTTCCGTGTGCTGACTGCGAGACGCGGATTCCTCAGAGGGGTGGAACATGGGGAGCTGGTGGCACCCCGATCCCGGCGATTGTGGGAGAGCTTCTCCTGCAGAGACACAGAGAGGGCATCGTAAGCCGTGGGTTGAGGGGCGAGGGTAGGGTGGGGTGAACGAAGTGTTGGGGGGGGGGCTGGTTGAGGGAGTTTAAGGGAGGGGTGAAGGGAGGGTTAGGGCACATGAAGGGTTGGGAGCAGGAAGGGCTGGTGTGGGAGCGGAATGGTTGGGGGGGGGGGGGGTCACCTCACCACTGATACCGGATGTAGGTCCAAAGCTGCTGATGAGCTTGTTGAAGATCAGGGTTGCATCAATACGAATCAGCTGATTTGTGTACTGCCTGCCAGTGAAGGTGCTATTTTCCCCCATTTCAAATCTCTGTCAGCAGTTCTGAAACACTAATGATCCTCAACAGCGTACACAGAATAACAATCGTCATTGGCTTACTCTCTCAATCCCATCTCTGTTTGACTGCACCAGCTGCCACGGGTTGATTATGTTGGAAGCCTGATCATGTTACACATTTTGTCATTGGCATTTGAAGTTGTATGCATGCATGAATATTATGCACAAAATATTTATTTAATGGTTAAAAAAAGTTAATGACCTCGGCTCCATTTAGAGACATGACTTCACATATCCAAAGATGTGCGGGTTAGGTGGATTGGCCATGCTAAATTGCCCGTAGTGTCCTAAAAAGTAAGGTTAAGGGGGGGGTTGTTGGGTTACGGGTATAGGGTGGATACGTGGGTTTGAGTAGGGTGATCATTGCTCGGCACAACATCGAGGGCCAAAGGGCCTGTTCTGTGCTGTACTGTTCTATGTTCTATATTGCTTTACAGACTTTTTATTATTACATAATATTAAACCATCTCAATTGTGCCAGCTCATTACATTTATGTTTCCTTCCTTCATGGTATTGGTTATAAATTCAATGTAGGGTGCGATCCTCTAGCCGCGCACACGAGATCAGGGATTCATTTGGGGGCCACGGACATCAGGTTGGCATTTTTAACGTGGCATCTCGATCTCTTGCTACAACGGGGAGTTCTGGCGAGCAGAGGTCCCCGTTTTAAAAGACGGGGATATGTGTGGGAAGTGTTATTCCACTGAGGTCTCTAGATCCAGACTTAAAACATCCAGTTTAAAACAAATTCAGTGTCACAGTCACCTTCACGGTGCCTTGCATTGAATGACCACCCAAGCAGTTGGAAGTGATAACCCCAGCCAGCATTTTACATTGAGAGGTTACTGTGACTCGTGACAGCCTGAGTTTTCCTTGGCATTGTGATTCAAGACATTTGAATGTAACGCATTCTCACTCTGTGTACTCGACGTGGCCAATAATTCCCCCCACTCTTCTGTGGTCGTAGCATCCTGTCCTCAGTAGCCCATTACTCTTGTACAGGTGTGACACACTCATCTTTTGTGTTCAAGTGCCTATGACTGGGCTGTCCCATTTTCGATGTGTATTATTCAACCCTGGATCTCAATGCTGTGCCTGCCTGTGACCTTACCTGGTGTCTGTCCACATGGTGCAGTGCTGGAGGCTCCACATTTAGTGTCAGAGGATATTGAAGTGTGCTATGAAGGCTGTTCTATAAATGTCAATCAAAACTTACCACTGAGCTCTATTTTTAAATGAATGATTAATTGGTATTGCGTTCGTAGATCTAGTATCAGTTTTGTGCTGGTTGATCAATAGATTTTGAGCTCTGGATCAATGGTCAATGCATTCTGGTAAATGGGTTTTGCATGCAAAATTAATGTGTGTTGTGTGTTCAATCAATCTGTGTTGTGTGTGCAATGCATGTTACATTTTCAATCAATGGGTGCTGTGTGTTGAATCACTGTGTGATGTGTGTTAAATCAATGGGTGTTCTGTGTTAATGGGTGCTGCGTACGGAGTCAATGAGTGCTGTGTGTTCAATCAATGGTTGTTATGTTAAATCATTGTGTGGTAAATCAATGGGTGCTGTGTGCTGAATCATGTTTGTTGTGTGTTAAATCAATGGATGCTGTATGTTAAATCAATGGGTGGTTTGTGTTGAATCAATGTGTGTTGTGTGTTAAATCAATGAGTGGTGTGTGTTAAATCAATAGATGTGTGTTAAATCAATGGGTGTTGAGTGTTGAATCAAAAGATGATGGGCGCGATTCTCCCAGAGAGGGAGAAATCGTAAGGCTGGCGTCAAATCCGGGCGGGTTTGACGCCAGCCTCCCCCTACCCGACCGGGAACCGATTCTGGTCCACGGTCGGGGCTAGCATGCCGCCGCCGTAAACTCCGGCATCGCGGGCTTAACGAAATTCGTTAAGCCCGCTTGCCAGAGTTTGCGCCGGCTGACGCGTCACATGACGTCAGCTGCGCATGCGTGGATTGGAATACTCCAACCCGCGCATGCGCGGATGACGTCATCGCGCATTTGCGCGAAACCCGCGCATGCGCGGGCTGGGATGCCCCTCAGCCGCCCCGCGAAGTGATACAGCGGGGCGGCGGAAGGACAAAGAGTGCGCGGGTATCGGACCCGCTGCCCGCGATCGGTGCCCACCGATCGCGGGCCCATGGCACCCTTGGCACGGCCGTGGTACTGCCGTGCCAATCGGTGCCATGGTTTTAAAAATCGGCACTTTACGGCCGTTTTTACGAACGGCCAGACCAGGTGTGTTTGCCGTTCGTAAAAACAGCCGTAAAGGGCTTGGAACTCGGCCCATCGGCCAGCTGAGAATCGCTGCTGGCCGTAAAAAAACGGCGGCAGCGATTCGTATCGGGAGTCGGGCGTGGGGGGGGGGGGGGAGAATAGCAGGAGGGCGTCAGACTAGCGTGGCCGTAAAAATTTACGACCCCCGCTATTCTCCGCACCGTCGTGAGTGCGGAGAATTGCGCCCGATGTGTATTAAATCTATGGGTGTTATGTGTTGAATCAACAGGTGCTGTGTGTGGAATCAATGGTTGTTGTGTGTAAAATCAATGGTTTCTGTGTGTTAAATCAATGGGTGTTGTATGTTAAATCAACGGGTGTTCTGTGTTAATGGGTGTTGTGCGCTGAACCAATGGGTGTCGTGTATTCATTCAATATTGTCGTGTTGAATCATTGTGTGGTAAATCGATGGGTGTTGTGTGTTAAATCAATGTGTGTTGTGTTAATGGGTGTTGTGTGCTGAACCAATGGGTGTTGTATGTTAAATCAATGGTGCTGAATGTTGAAACGAGTATAGTGTATTAAATCAATGTGTATGAGTCGAATAGGCCCGAGCAGGCCTAGATCGAGGCCCAATCTCAGGAGCGCCCGGTCCGACTATCAGCGCTGAATCTGACCACGTGACCTGGCCCAACCTGACCCCAAAAGACCGAGCCAGCGATCCAAGCATGGGCTAAACACTCCAAAACAGTAGAGCCCACGCAAGGGCCCGAACAGGCTGAAAGGACCCATCCGCGCGAAACCCCAGGGCCCGACCGGATCGCGAACATGACCCCCCAGTGACCCTGAAATCACAGACAGAGCCCAGGTCCCCTCCAGACACGAACACTTATCAAGGTCAGACGTCTCTCATCGGATCCTGGGACCATCCAGAAGTAACTGCCAACCGAGGAAATGAGGGAAACGCGCCCGTCTGGTGGTGAGACTAACACAACATAGTTTCAATTCTCCTCTTCCCAGCATATTCCTGGCAAACGTCCGAGCAATCAAAAACAAGCTGGACAAGCTAATGCTAGACTTACCTCTCAAAGGTAAGTGAGAGACTGCTGTGTGCCCTGTTTCAGAGACATGGCACACTCCTGCCTCACCGGACTGTGCCATACAACCTGAGTGTCAATTCACCAGATGACCGCATGGTGTCCCCAAGCACAGAGAAATGTGGAGGGGCTTGCACCCTCGTCAACTTCTCCTGGTGCTCAGACGTGGTGAACTACTGCTCTCTGGACCTGGAATACTTGACTGTGAAGTTCTACCCATTCTACCATCTACGAGAGTTCACTTCTGCCATCATCACAGCAGTTGAAAGGACTTCCGGTGGCGGCCATGGAGTGAGAACTGAACTGGGGAGAACTGAATATAGATGGGAGACAGAGGAGTTGTAACATTGGAGTTCGGAAGATGCGGGTAGTGTTGGGGTCGGAGGCTGGGGTGGGTGTTTCTTTTTGAGTGGGGCAATTTTGTTGCTGTGATTGTTCATTGAGGGGCAATTTATTTTTTGGAGGAAGTGACCTGTGGTTTTGAATACATCTTTATTTAGATGGGGAAGGGGGGTAGCCACAGGGAGCCGTTTGCACAGACCAGAGAGGGAAGGATGGGGATGGGGCAGATAGGAGGAGCCTTCAGGCAGGAGATACCACGCTGGCAGGTAATGCTGGTGATGGCCCTGAGGTGAGGGAGGAGGCCGTGGAGGTTGGCCAAGTTTGGGGGGAGAGGGGCTGGGGGGCGAGGGGGGCACGACGTGTCAGGATTGGAATAGGAGCAGGGTCATAGATGGAGACGCGGGTGCGGTTTAGGACAAAATTAAAGGGGACAGAACCGGAAGGGGAGGATGGTGGACAGTAGAGGGGAATGGGGCGCAGGCCGCCGGTAAGTTTTGTAACATGGAACGTACATGGGCTGAACGGGCTGGTCACAGGTCTTGCGCACTTGAGGAGCTTGAAGACGGCAGTGGTCTTTCTGCAGGAAACGCACCTCCGGATGAAGGATCAGGTTAGGTTGAGAAAGGGTGGGATAGGGGGAGGTGGGATGCGATGTGGCAGTATTGGAGTAGGAGTGGGGTCACGATGGAGAAGGGGGCCATCTTGGATGGGTCTGGTTCAAGGTGAAATTAAAGGTGACAGAACTGGAAGGGGAAGATGGTGGGCAGTAGAGGGTAATGGACGCGCAAAGCTCTGGTACGGGTCGTAACACGGATCGTACACGGGCTGAACAGGCTGGTGAAGAGATCACGGGTCTTTACGCACTGGGACCAACACTTAGGGCACGATTCTCTGGTATCATTGTGCTCTTGCTTGAGCGAAACAAGGCCAGTGAATAGTGCGAGAGGCCAAAAGCGAGATGCGTCAAACTGTTTGCGATGCAACCGGCCTGCTCCCGTAGGAAAAATCGGGATCTCACTGTAGCGTGCGAGAAATCAATTATCACCACTTAAGCCTTATTTCCATACAATTAATGGGAGCCACCCCATATCAAATGGCCTCCGGTCATTCATCGGCCTTCCCAGAAAGTAGTCACGCTGGCGTCAATTAATACTCCTTTTGAAAAAAGTGAACCTGGCGGAAGTTCTTTGACGGAGAGCTGAGAAGGTGAATAGACATCTTTCCTCACAGGCAAAGAACCCGGGGGCGCTGGGCTTGCCACCCCAGTAGTCGGCGGTGGGGTGGTGGACGCTCGGCTGGGTGGGGGGGCACTCTCCGGTGGGCTGGGCCGCCATGGGAAGGGGAGGTTGGTGAGGCGTTGCGGCGGGGGGGGGGGGGGGGGGGGGGGGGGGTAATCGCACGTGGTACCAGCATGCCAACCCCTCGATCGTGTGTACCCATTCTGGGGCAACCCTAGCCTCTGCCCGTCTACCCCACCGACCACCCATAACCCCTACCGAGGCCTCTGGCTGTGCAGCTGAAGGCGAATAGGAAATTGGCAATCATAGTTAAGTGCGCATTTCACACAACCCAAGTGAATTCCCATGAGTGGGCGGGTCATGTAGCATCTGGGAGTCGTTGCCTAGCATCCCAATCAGAACGTGATGCCTGGACACTGTGCTTGAACACTGCGGTAGGCAATACCACAAATGTAGCATACAACATACAAACACCCAGGGGATGGTACACAGCTCGAGGGACATGTCCACAGCCAAATGGTGTGTGCGTGCAATGGGGAGGGGACCAGCACCCGGTCAAGACAACGTTATGAGCGGGTGTCTGGGATGCGGGTTTCTTGGGTACAGGGTCTGGGGTCTTGTGAGGGGAGCTCACTGTGGTCGGGAGTGCATGAGCAGGGTGTTACGGATGGAGGGGGAGGGATCAATGGAAGGTTCTGGGTGGGAGCCACCGTTCTGTCAGTCGAACACTCTCTTCCAATTCCTTATAGATATTGAAAGGTATGGACGGTATTTTGGATGCTGCAGAACAGGGCCGAGTGGTGCTGAGAGTAGGCTGACAGAGGAATCATACTGGTTGGGCTCAAGGGTTTTTAAAGTGTCACAAGTGCCATACAATTCCCTACTCCCAATGCTTCTGCCCCACTCTACCCACAATCCTCTCAACCCCTATCTACCTCTCCCCACTCTCTCCCCCAGTTCCCTCAGAAATCCTCAATGTGATTGGCCTTCCTTGTTCTACCGCTGCGTCTGGGTGTCTCCCCAGATGCACATCTGGGATGGAGGCAGCCAGTGACTTACTTCATCCGTGGCCTTCAATGCCTTTCGTCCAGCCTTGGCGGCGCCCCGATGTCTGCACCAAAGTGTTGATGCCCTCGACAATGCTCCTCAGTGACTGGGACATGCTCTGCAGCACCTCGGCAATAACCACCTGTGACTCAGACAAGCTCCGCAGTGCCTCGGCCATTCCATCTGAGAGCGGGACAGGTCCTGTAGCGCCTGGTACTGGGTAATATCTCTCAGCGAGTCGGACATTCTACGGAGACCCTCAGTCTTCACCTTGGACACCTTTACCCATGCTGCCAACGTCGTGCACCAGGCTCTCCACTGCGGTCATCACCCTGGCAGTGTTGGCCTCGGTGCCACGCATTGCCAGCGTCATCTCCTGCGCCCGTAGCCTCTGGGACACCTCCAATCGGCTATGCACCTGTTGGAGTGTCGCCAACATCTCCCTCTGGGTGTCCTGACCGCACTCTAGCATCTCCATCGGGATAGTGGGGAATTACTACACACAATAAACACCCTATTGCACAACCAATATGAAGCCTCTGTCACTTTTCTTTTAGAAAATATTTTCTGAGGCATTTATAATTTAACATTTCAACATTTTAAACAGAGCGGTTCAACACACGCAAAAACCCCACAATAACATACCCAACTCCCCCACGCCCTAACTCCTAGCTACCCATATATTAGATTAGTGCCCTTATTCTTCACTTCCATGCCTCCATTTCCCCCCCCCCCCCCCCCCACATTACCCCCCACTCCTGCTGACAGTCAGTTTTCCTTAAAGAAGTCGATGAACGGCTGCCCCATCCAACCGAATCCCTGTAATGAACCCCTTATGACGAACTTAATCTTCTCTCGCCAAAGAAAGATGTTACTGACCCAAACCCCTGACTTTGGAGGCTCCAAGTCCCCCCATCCCAGCGAAATCCATCTCCAGGCTACCAGGGAGGCAAAGGCCAAAATGTCGGCCGCTCTGCCCCTCTGGGCTCCCGGATCTTCCTGACACTCCAAATATTGCCATCTCTGGACTATGAGTCACTCTCCCTTCCAGGACCTCTGACATGACTTCTGAGAATCTCTGCCAGAATTCCCACAGCTTCGGACATGCCCAAAACATATACACATGATTCGCCGGACTTCCCCCGCACCGCCCACATCTGTCCTCCACCTCCTCAAAAAACCTACTCATCCGGGTCATATGAGCCTGTGGACCACCTTGAACTGGATCAGGCTGAGCCTGGCACACAACGAGGATGCATCGACACTCCTCAGGGCCTTTTCCCATAGCCCGACTTCCAATTCCATTCCCAATTCGTCCTCCCACTTCCTTATCACCTCCCCGATTGGGATCCCTTCCCACTCCATCAGTTCCTTATATATTTCTGAGACCCTCCCCAACCCATTTTGGACATCACCTTATGCTGTAGTCCCCGTAGAGGAAGGCGAGGGAAGCTTGGAACTTGCCTCCGGACAAAATCCTGTACCTGCAGGTACCAGAATTCATTCCCACCCGGTAACTCAAACACCTCCTATAGCTTCTCCAGGCTTGGGAAACCCTCCTCAATGAAGAGATCCCCAAATCTCTCAATCCCTGCCCGCTGCCACCTCCTAAAGCCCCCGTCCAGCCCTCGCGGAGCAAACCTGTGATTGTCACAGATCGGTGACCATAACGACGCAGTGGGTTAGCCCTGCTGCCTCACGGCTCCAAGGTCCCAGGTTCAATCCCAGCTCTGGGTCACTATCCGTGTGGAGTTTGCACTTTCTTCCCGTTTTTGCGTGGGTTTCGCCCCCACAACCCAAAATGTGCAGGCTAGTTGGATTGGCCACGCTAAATTGCCCCTTAAAAAAAAATTATTGGGTACTCTGAATTGAAACAAAATAAATAAATAAATAAAGTTCGGAAGGGCCAAGCTCCCCCTCACCATGCCCCTGCTCAAGAAAGATCTTCTTCACCCGCGGGGCTTTACCGGCCCATATAAAAACCCGAGATCACCACGTTCATCTTCCAAAAAAATGCCTTGGGGATGAAGACTGGGAGACACTGAAACACAAACAGCAATCTCGGGAGGACTGTCATCTTCACAGTCTGTACCCTCCCCGCCAATGACAGCGGGAGCACGTCCCACCTACGGAAGTTTCCTTTCATTTGCTCAATCACCCTGCCCAAATTTAGTTTATGAAGCTGACCCCAGTCCCTTGCCACCTCGATCCCCATGTACCTAAAACTCCTTCCCACCACTTTGAATGGCATCTCCCTCAGTCTCCTCTCCTGCCACCTTGCCTAGATCCCAAAATCCTGACTCTTGCCCATATTCAGTTTGTAATCTGAGAACCAGCCAAATTCCTCCAGTATTCCCATAATTCCAGCGATTCCCCCCAACGGTCTGTAATATAAAGGAGTAAATCATCCGCGTAGAGTGAGACCCTATGTTCCACCCCCCTCTCACTATCCCCTGACAAATGTTCGATGCCCTCAGCGCCATTGCCAGAGGCTCTATGGCTAAGGCAAACAGTAATGGGGACCACTACCTTGTCCCCCTCCACAGACTAAAATGCTCTTACATTTGCCACCGGTGCGTGATATAGCAACCGGACCTAATCCATGCCCAAACCCAAACCTCTCCAAGACATCCAACAGGTACTTCCACTCCACCATTTCAAAGGCCTTTTCTGCGCTCATGGCCACCACCACCTCGACCTTGCGCCCTTCCGCAGGCATCATTATTACATTTAGGAGCCGCCTAATGTTGGAAGTCAGGTGTCGTCCCTTCACAAATCCCATCTGGTCCTCCCCTATTACCCCCGGAACACAATCCTCAATACGCATGGCCAAGGTTTTTGCCAGCAATTTTGCATTCACATTCAACAGGGAGATTGGCCTATACGACCCACAACTCTCTGGATCCTTATGCCGCTTCAAAATAAGGAAAATCGATGCCTGCGATAATGTTGGGGGGAGCACTCCCAGCTCCTTGGACTCATTAAAAGCCTTTACCAGGAATGGCCCCAACAGCCCGGAAAACTTTTCATAAAACTCAACTAGGTATCTGTCAGGTCTCAGGGGCTTACCCGATTGCATCACCCCCAACCCGTCTATAACCTCCCCCAGCCCAATTGTGGCTCCCAAACCCTCCACCAACTCCTTATCTATACTCGGAAACTCCAGCCCCGCCAGAAATCGCTTCATACTCTCCTCCCTGACTGGGGCTTGCGATTTATACAATCCACTATAAAATACCCGAAACATATAATTCACCCCTGCCGGATCTAAAACCACCTTCCCCCCTGTATCTCTTCCTTTCCCAATCTCTTTCGCCGCCTCTTGTTTCCTCAGCTGATACACCAGCATCCTGCTGGCTATTTCCCCATATTCATAGACCAACCCCTTTACCCTCCTAAGTTGTCCCTCCACCTTACCTGTGGACAGGAGCCCAAAGTCCATTTGCAGTCTCTGACGCTCCTTCAGAAGCCCGTCATCTGGAGACTCCTATATCTCCTGTCCACCAGCCTGTCTAACTCAACCCGCTAAGCATTCTCATTATGGGCCCGAATTGAGATGAGTTCTCCCTGAATAACCGCCTTCAGTGCCTCACCACACCACCCCAGCCGAAAACTCACCTGTGTCATTGATCTTTATATATCCCTGAATGGCCTCCCTCACCCGCTCGCACACCACCTCTTCCACTAACAGCCCCACATCTAACCTCTATTGCGGGCGCTGGGCCTTTCCTTTGTTAACTTGCAGGTCTATCCAGTGTGGGGCGTGGTCTGACATCACAACTGCTGAATATTCAGCCTCTACCACCTCAGCCAGCAGCGTTTTGTCCAACACAAAGAAGCCTATCTAGGAATACACCTTGTGCACAGGGGAGTAGAATGAAAACTCCTTACTCCTTGGCCTCCCAAATCTCCACAGATCAACCCCCCACATGCGCTCCATAAACCCCCACAGCTCCTTTGTCAAAGCTGATACCTTCCCAGACCTGGCACTCGACCGATCCAGCCTTGGATCCAGGACCATGATGAAATCTCCCCCCATAATCAATCGATGTGAGTCCAGGCCCAGGATCTTCCCCAGAATCCATCTAACAAATTCAACGTCATCCTAGTTTGGGCAACAATAACCTCTCCTCAGCCTGTCTTCGGCCCATTTCCCGGACCTCCCGTGGCCCGCCCTCTGGCAACTACCGTGATCAAACCCCCCCCCCCCCCCCCCCCCCCCCCCCCCCCCACCCCTCCCTCTCCATCTTGAAAGCCGCCTCCTCGTCTGCAGTCTACTCCAACTCCCCCACCCTCTCATCTCCCAATTCGGTCTTCAGCTCACCCCCCGCTTTGCTTCCGTGAACTAGCCCGCCCAGCTAGCCAGGCAGCCCCCCATCCGTGGCACCTAGCATCTACCGCCCTACTGGTTCCCCTCCCCCCCCCTCCCGCTCTTAGTGCAAATATTTGAAACAATCAAAACAAAGGCAAGTAGTAAAAAAAAACCAAAGACCCAGCCCTCCTCCCTTAACAAAGAACTATATCAGCCTCACCCCAAACAGGACCGGAAAAAAAATAAAGAAACAAGCAAAACCCCCGAAAAAAATCCGAACAAGGCAAAACTAAGTATTTACAGAACATAGTTCAGATATCCGCAGTCAAAGTTCAAGGTCCTCTTCTCCTGCTTATCTATTCTCCTTCATTAAGTCCGCTGCCTCCTCCGTCGAGCCAAAGTACAACTCCCGGCCCCCAGACCAAACTTTATGCCCTTCTTGTATAGGGCCGACTTGACCTTATTAAAGCTCGCCCCTCCTATTCGCAAGTTCTGCTCCCAGGTCCTGGTACACCCGGATCTCAACATCTTCCCAAGTGCATCGTCTCGACTGCCTGGCCCACCTCATAATACATTCCTTGTCCAGGAACCGATGTAATGGTACCACATCGCCCCTGGCGGCTCACCCCCCGGGGCTTGCGCATCAGAGCCCTGTTAGCCCAATCCACCTCCAATGGTCGATCAAACGCACCTTCTCCAACATGCGCACCTGCATCTGATCCTTCGATTCCCACCAGCAGACCCACGATCCGAATGTCTGCCTCTGAGAACAATTTTCAGGTCCTCCACTTTCTCCAACAGTCTCATCTACTGGTCACGCAGCATCCCAATCTCTGTTGTTATTGAGGTGGACTGTCCCTCCTGTTTCTCCCACCTGCTCCTCCAACCTCTGGATCACCTATCCTCGAGCTGCCAGTCTCGTTTCCACGCGGTCAACCACTGCCTTGATCGAGTCCCACCGCCCGGGCCAGATCCTCTGCACTCTTCTTCCGTTGTTGGGTGAACTTCTCATTTAAGAAGCTCACCAATTGGTCCATCGACCACTGAGCTGGCGGGATCGACCCTGTTCATCCGCCATCCCCATGCGCGTTGTCCGCTCCTCACTCGCCGCCACCTGGTTCGTTCCTTTCCGATTACTTCTGGACCGCAGCTCCATAAACCCGGGGGCAATTTCTTCTCTTCTTACTTCTGCACCTTTCCTCTACAAAATTCCTGCAACAAACCGGCGTAAAGGCCACAAAAAAACCACCATGAACGGGAGCTGCCAAATGTTCGACCGTTCATTTCATGGTCGCCACCAGAACCCCGCTGTCACTTTCTTCTGCAATGCGGGCTGACCTCCAAATCCTTGGCCCATCTCTCCAGGCAACCTCCCTCCCTGTGGCAGTCACCCACCCTCCGGCCGTGGACATGTCCCCAGAGCTGTGACCCATTCTCTGGGTGTTGGATATTGGTTGCTGCGTGTGTGGTGTTGCGCCCGTAGTGTTCAAACACAGTGTACAGGCATCACGGTCTGATTAGGATGTTAAGACAACGACTCCCACATTCTACATGACTGCCTACCCACGGGAATCCATTTGGGTTGTGTGAAGTGCTCACTGAACCACAACTGCCAATTCCCTATTAGCAATGGCCTTCAGCCAAACGGCCAGAGGCCCTGGCAGTCTGTTGGGATAATGGGTAGTCAGTGGGGCAGATGGACAGGGACAAGGATTGCCCCTGGAACGGTTACACACAATCCTGGGGTTGGCATGGTGGTGCCACGTGTGGTTGCCCTCCAGTTGCTCCCCCAGCACCTCCCCCCCACCCTCCCATGGCGACCCACTTCTGCGGAGGGTCCCCCACCCCCTCACCGAGCACTGGGGTGGCAAGCCCAGCAACCCTGACCTCTTTGCCTGTGAGCAAAGATGACTACTCAGCTCTGCAAAAGCCCTCCCACCAGGTTCACATTTTTAAAAAGGAGTACTAATCGGCGCCAGCCTGACCACTTTCTGGGGAAGCCGATGAATGATGGGAGGCCATTGGATATGAGTTGACTCCCGTTAATTGTATGGAATTAGGGCTTAAGTGGTGATAATTAGTTTCTCGCCATGCTACGGCGAGATCCCAATTTCGCCTATGGGAGAAGGCTGGTTGTATCTCAAACTGTTTGGAGCCTGGCACAAGTCTCATTTTCGGCCTCTCCCGCTATTCACTGGCCTCGTTTTGCTCGAGCAGGAGCACAACAAGGCCGTTGAATCGTGCCCTCAGTCTCAGTTTAATGTGACTCTTTGTGTATCTCTTTTGTGTTTATGCTGTACAGCTCGATTATCAGAATGACTCACTTGCCCAAGAGAAGGGGTTTGAGGCAAGTTCAAATAGATGAATAGAATTGAAAAGTTGGGAGGTATGCTCACCTGTATCAAACCTTGACCTAAACTGGAGTACTGCATAAAGTTCTGGTTGCCATATTATGAAAAGGACATAAAAGGACATGAAAAGGAGAGCATGGAGAGAAGATTTACAAGGATACTTCCGGAAATGTGTGGGCATATTTACCAGGAAAGAATTGACAGGCTGGGTCTCTTCTCTCTTGAAAAAACAAAGCTGAGGGGTGACCTAATAGAAGTCTTTCAAATTATGTAACGTTTTGATAGTGTGGATACAGAGAGAATGTTTCGTATTGTGGGGAAGGCATAACTTGAGTTTATTAATATAAGATAGTCATCAATATAGGAATTTAGAAGAACATCTTCACCTAAACAGTGGTAAGAATGAGGAACTTGCTACTTGGGAGTAGTTTGAAGTGAGTAGTATGGATGCAAAGAAGGGGAAACTAGACAAGCATATGAGGGAGATGATTTCAACGGTAGATTTAGAGGAGAAAAGATGGGAGGTGGCTGAAGTGCATTACTGTTATGTTCTGTGTTGTGGCCATGGTAAAGGTGCACACAGAACATCTTGTTCTCTGACTGGTAAGATAGTTTATTAACAAAATGAACACGTGAAAAGATAACTAACGAACTACGATACAAACGGTAACGAGTAAGTGAATGCTCCTGGAGTTACTTCAAATATGACTGTTCCTAGGTACAACTTACTACCAACTGCCGATCTGTGGAGTCACATGGTGGATCACAGTCCCCACCTGCTGATTGGAGGTTGTACATCCAACTATATACATTGCTACGCATATGCATGTCACCACAATAACTATCAGCATAGCTGGGCTACATGGTCTATTTCTGTGCCCATATATTTTTTGGTCTCAATATATAATCCTATGTGTTACACATGGACTGTGAGGAGGTGTCTGCACTGGGGCCATCTAAGGAGTGACATTTTTCGTGACCACTTCATAGCAGGAAAACCAAGTTGTAAGAGATAATTTCCCTTCTTTTCTGACTAACTACCCCACTCCTTCTTAAATGCTATTTTATTTGTTCGAGTTTATCCCTTCAACTTCCTTGAGTTCCTTGTCCTCGTGACCATTTGTCACAATTATTTTTAGGCATCAATGGAGGGGGGTTGAACTTAAAGTCCAATCTCATTCTCTAAATACTAAATATAAGGTCCATCAAGAAATGGTGAGAAGCAATCAAAGATGGCAACTCAGTCTGATTTATTCCCCCACCACCAGAGGGGTTTGAATGCAACTGTAGAGCATCAAGTGTTTTCCCAACTAATAACATGTAATTTGCACAAACTAGACAACAAACCTGGAACTTTTTGGTTTTGTAAGGTTCAGATATCATTGCCATATCCGCCTGCTTCATCAGGTAACACTTCTTTTGATAAATCTCTGTGCATACAGAATTTATAAGCTGTTATTTTTATTCTTTCCTAGCATGCAAGCACGGCTGATAAGACAAGCATTTATTGCCCATCTTTAATGCCCTCAAAAAGGTGGTGTGAACCACTTTCCTGAACTGTTGCAGTCCTTTGGGTGTAGGGTACTAGCCACAGTGGGGTCCTGGCACTGTGTGAAGCAGCAGTGCTAACCACTGTGGCCAGAGGGAGGAATTCTGGCCTCGGTTCACTGTGTGGAGGTTGCACTTCCTCCTCGTGTCTACGTGGGTTTAATCCGGGTACTCCAGTTTCCTCCACAGTCGAAAGATGTGCGATTAGGTGTATTGGCCCATGATAAATTGCCCCTTAGGCCCAAAAGGTTAGGTAGGATTACTGTGGAAACGGGATATGGTGGAGGCGTGGGCCTAAGTAGGAGTGCTCTTTCAGTGGGTCCCTGCAGACCCGATGGGCCGAATTCTATGATTCTACAAGTTGCGCGTCCAACAATACTTAAGAAGCTCGACATCAGCCAGGGAAAGATGGCTACCTGTTCCACAAACATTCAAACCCTCCACCAGTGACGAGCAACTGGCAGCCAGGTGTACTATCTACAGATGCACTGCAGGGACTCATCAAGGTTCCTTAGACAGCACTTTCCAAACACCGACCGCTTCCATCTAGAAGGACAAAAGCAGCAGATACCTGGGAATCCCAACATCTGGAAGTTCCTCTCCAGTCACTCACCACTCCTGGCATGGAAAATATATCGCTGGTTCCTTCACTATTGCTGGGTCAAAACTCTTGGAACTCCCTCCCGAATAGTACAGTAGATTTACCTACACCACATGGACTGTAATCGTTCAAGAACATAAGACAAATAACTAGGAGCGGAGTAGGCCATCTGGCCCCTCGAGCCTGCTCCCCATTCAATGAGATCATGGCTGATCTTTTGTGGACTCAGCTCCATTTCCGGCCCGAACACCATAACCCTTAATCCTTTATTCTTCAAAAAACTATCTATCTTTATCTTAAAAAACATTCAATGGCAGGAGCCTCTGCTGCTTCACTGGGCAAGGAATTCCATAGATTCACAACACTTGGGTGAAGAAGTTCTTCCTAAACTCAGTCTTAAATCTATTTCCCTTATTTTGAGGCTATGCCCCTAGTTCTACTTTCACCTGCCAGTGGAAACAACCTGCCCGCATCTATCCTATCTATTCCCTTCGTAATTTATATGTTTCGATAAGATCCCCCCTCATCCTTCTAAATTCCAACGAGTACAGTCCCAGTCTACTCAACCTCATCCTTGTACTCTAACCCTTCAGCTCTGGGATTAACCTAGTGATCTCCTCTGCACACCCGTCCAGTGCCAGGTACGTCCTTTCTCAAGTAAGGAGACCAAAACTGAACACAATACTCCAGGTGTGGCCTCACTAACACCTTATACAATTGCAGCATAACCTCCCTAGTCTTAAACTCCATCCCTCGAAGCATGAAGGACAAAATTCCATTTGCCTTCTTAATCACCTGTTGCACGGTAACCAACTTTTGGCGACTCATGCACTAGCACATCCAGGTCTCTCTGCACAGCAGCATGCTTTAAAATTTATCATTTAAATAATATGCCGTTTGCTGTTATTCGAACCAAAATGGACAACCTCACATTTGTCAATATTGTATTCCATCTGTCAGGCCCTAGCCCATTCACTTAACCTATCCAAATCCCTCTGCAGACTTCCAGTATCCTCTGCACTTTTCGCTTTAAATCACTCATCTTAGTATCATCTGCAAACTTGGACAAATTGTCCTTGGTCCCCAACTCCAAATCATCTATGCAAATTGTGAACAATTGTGGGCCCAACACTGATACCTGAGGGACACCACTAGCTACTGATTTCCAACCAGAGAACACCCATTAATCCCACTCTTTGCTTTCTATTAATTAACCGATCCTCTATCCATGCTACTACTTTACCCTTAATCCCATGCATCTTTATCTTATGCGCAAACCTTTTGTGTGGCACCTTGTCAAGGCTTTCTGGAAATCCAGATATACCACATCCATTGGCTCTCCGTATCTACCGTACTGGTAATGTCGTCAAAAAATTCCACCAAATTAGTTAGGCACGACCTGCCCTTTATGAACCCATTCTGCGTCTGTCCATTGGGACATTTCGATCCAGATGCCTCGCTATTTCTTCTTTGATGATAGATTCCAGCATCTTCCCTACTACTGAAGTTAAGCTCACTGGGCCTAATAATTACCCTCTCTCTGCTGCCTACCTCCTTTTTTAAACAGCGGTGTCACGTTTGCTAATTCCAATCCACCGGAACCACCCAGAGTCTAGTGAATTTTGGTAAATTATCACTAGTGCATTTGCAATTTTCCCTCGCCATCCTCTTTTAGCACACTGGGATGCTTCCATCAGGGCCAGGAGACTGGTCTACCTTTAGCCCCATTAGCTTGCCCATCACTCTCCCTCCTTAGTGGATAACAATCTCTCAGGTCCTCACCTGTCATAGGCCTCCATTTCTATCAGTCACTGGCATGTTTTTGTGTCTTCCACTGTGAGACCGACCAAACAAACCTGTTCAGTTCCTCAGCCATTTCTCATCTCTCATGATTAAACGCCCTTCTCTCCTCTGAGGACCAATATTTACCTTAGCCACTCTTTTTTGTTTTATATATTTGTAGAAACTTTTACTATCTGTTTTTATATTCTGAGCCAGTTTACTCTCATAATCTATCTTACTCTTCTTTATAGCTTTTTTAGTAGCTTTGTTGCCCCTTAAAAATTTCCCAGTCCTCTAGTCTCACACCAATCTTTGCCACTTTGTATGCTTTGTAAGGCAGCTCACCACCACTTTCGGAAGGGCAACAAATTTTGGCCTAACCAGCGACACCCACATCCCATAAATGAATTTTAAAAGAGTGTAAACTGGAATTTTATCTGCATGTAAGGATTCTTATGATCTGTGAGAGCTCTGTCCTCAGATCTTGTTTCCATCCAGGCTACCAACTTGGCTCTTAACTTTCTCTTATGTCTGAGCCACCCACCACACGTTGCTCATCGACTCAGAATCTCTCTCGTACGTGATCTGCTGCTCTCACAGGACAAGTTAGGGGAAGCTACAGTAAGGCAGATCAGCATTCCCAAAATCCTTCTACTCCTTGTGGTGAAAATAGTTTGGTTTGACAACACAGGAGTCACATCACCTAGCTTGCAATTATATTGCTTAATTCTTGCTGTGAAATGAGTAGGCTGTAACAAACATTATTATAGAACTTAGAACATAGAACAGTACAGCACAGAACAGGCCCTTCGGCCCTCGATGTTGTGCCGAGCAATGATCACCCTACTTAAACCCACGTAACCCGTATACCCGTAACCCAACAATCCCCCATTAACTTTACACGACGGGCAATTTAGTATGGCCAATCCACCTAACCCGCACATCTTTTGGACTGTGGGAGGAAACCGGAGCACCCGGAGGAAACCCACGCACACACGGGAGGACGTGCAGACTCCACACAGACAGTGACCCATCCGGGAATCGAACCTGGGACCCTGGAGCTGTGAAGCATTGATGCTAACCACCATGCTACCCGTGAGGCCCCTGTAGAGAACTGTAGAGTTAGTCTCAGAACAAGGACACAGGCTGTGCACGACAGCCTGTGAAAAGACAAGTGGATAGTGGAAACCATGGGACCAGATTTTTGTCACCACATAGAGCCTCTCGGCTATGGTGAAAATAGGTGAACTATCCAAAAGTACTGAGCCCTGCCTCCCAAACAGGGCACTTAACATTTTTGCAGGGATGGGAATGGTGGCAGCTGGCTATTTAAATCCGCAGCTGCCTCCACTCACGTCAGATTTGGGAGCGTAGAAATGTGAAATCCAAAGTGTGTAAAGTGTTTGTTGAACAGTCCACAAATCTAAGCTGAATTCATCATCTCTTGGGCTCCTACCTGATCTGCCTGCCCTCATCGCATGTCGTAAAGAGAAAAGAAGATGTCTGTATCCTCTCCATGGTGTGGTAGGTAAAGCTCTTCATATTCAAGAAGAGATGGTGGGGAACAGGCATGCGGCATGTATCACCATGCCGGTGCCTCATGGTATCTGTCTGTTGCAAAAAGAAGGAAAAAGGTCACATTTCTCAAAAATACAATAGAACGACCGACATTAAACATCCTCAATTGTTAATTGTTGCAAAGAAACTTAGATATATATCTGAAAAGGAAAATTTTGGAAGGCTCTGAGAAAAGGGCAGGAGAGCCTGACTGCTGAAGTCTGCAACAATCATGCCCATATTTATTAATTATATGACAAAATACTGGCTATTTAATGGAGATAATGGTTGTCTCGCTCGCTGGTGGAGAGCGAGAAGAGCCCCGCATCACCTCTTTTAAAGAAGGTCCGCTGCATTAAGTGCCACTCAGCATTTGACTGTTCAGTGTGGGCCATTCTCAGAATCATAGAATCATAGAGTTTACAGTCATTTGGCCCATTCCGTCTGCACCGGCCCTTCGTAAGAGCATCCTACTTCAGCCCCACACATCCATCCTATCCCCATAACCCAGTAACCCAGTTAACCTTTTGACACTAAGGGCAATCTACCTAAACTGCACATCTTTGGACTGTGGAAGGAAATTGGGAGCACCCGGAGGAAACCCACGCAGAACACGAGGAGAAGGTGCAAACTCCGCACAGACAGTGACCCAAGCCGGGAATCACAGACCCGTGAGTTGCTGACCTTTGAGTGAGAGATTCTCTCTCCTCCCTGCCCTCAGATTCTGCAAGCAACATTGCATGGGTTTGCTTCTTGGTTTTTTTGAAACAACATTTTATGAAGGCATATTGGTTTACAACAGCAGAAGATACAAATACAATGTAAACCTAATTGAGTGCGTAACACTCCATCCCCAACCAACAGCACACATAATTCCCAAGTCCATCCATCTCCTCTTGCTGATCCTGCCTAAAGTAAACTAAACTAAACTAACTCCCCATACCCCACTCAGTCCCTAACCCCCCCCCCCCACTTATTGTAGTTGCTAACAGTTTAGTTTTCCCCGAAGAAGTCGATGAACAGCTGCCACCTCCTGACGAACCCTAACATTGATCCTCTCAGGGCGAACTTAATTTTCTCAAGCCTGAGGACCCAACCATGTTTCTAACCCATACCCCCTGATTTTGGGGGCTCTGAGTCCCTCCAGGATAATAGGATCCGTCTCCGAGCTACCAAGGCCCTTCTGCACACCTCACACACCTGTCCCACCTCAAAAAATCTGCTAATTCCGGGCCACCGTCATATGTGCCCGGTGAACACCTTGAATTGAATCAGGCCGAGCCTGGCATGTGATGAGGACGTGTTGACTCTACTCAGAGCATTCTCCCACAGACTTGCCTCTAACTCCTTACCCAGCTCATTTCCCACTTGCGCTTTACCACCCCTATCTGGGTTCCCTCCCACTCCATAAGCTCTTTCTAAATTCCCCCCCCCCCCCCCCCCCCCCCCCCCATTTTAGAAACTACCTTATCATGTATCCCCTGTGGCGGGAGAAGTGGAAAGGTCGAAACCTGCCACAGGACAAAGTCCCTCGCCTGCACATAGCGAAACCCATTCCTACCCGGCAATTCAAACTCTTCGCCAAATCCTCCAAACAAGGAAAGCTCCGTCAATAAAGAAATCCCCCAGCCTCTCAATACCTGCTCTCTGACACCTCCGAAACCCCCCATCCAACCTCCCCGGGACAAACCGGCGATTGCCACAAATTGGAGCCCACACTGACGCTCCCTCCACTCCCATATGCTTCCGCCACTGTCCCCAAACTCTCAGAGCCGCCACCACCACCGGTACCGGGTCGGGGAGAACGGCAGAGGAGCCGAAATCAGTGCTCTTAAACTTGTGCCCCTACATGATGCCGTCTCCATCTGCTTCCCATACCGACCCCTCCCCCACAACCCACTTC
Organism: Scyliorhinus canicula; assembly: GCF_902713615.1. NCBI lineage: Eukaryota > Metazoa > Chordata > Chondrichthyes > Carcharhiniformes > Scyliorhinidae > Scyliorhinus > Scyliorhinus canicula. The sequence goes on from NC_052156.1 coordinate 87,950,659, forward strand.
CTGATCATGGCTATATTTGCCGCCCAGTAGTAATTCCTAAAGTTCGGCAGGGCCAACCCTCTCCCCCCTCGGTTCCACTCCAACAGCACTTTCCTGACTCACGGGGTTTTACCCGCACACACAAACCCAGAGATCATCGCATTAACCCACTTAAAAAAGGCCTTTGGTATAAAAAAAATGGAGACACTAGAGAACAAACAAAAATCTCAGAACCGTCATCTTTACCGTCTGTGCCCTTCCCGCCATTGACAACAAGAGCATGTCCCACCTCCGAAAGTCCTCCTTCATTTGCTCAACTAACCGGGCTAGATTTAATTTATGCAACTGCTCCCATCTCTGTGCCATCTGAATTCCCAAGTATCAAATCTCCCTCCGATCACTTTAAACGGCAACCCCCAGCCTCCTCTCCTTCCCCCTCACCTGTATCACAAAAAACTCACTTTTTCCCATATTCAATTTGTACCCCGAGAACCGCCAATTTCCCCTAAGATCTACATAATCTCTCCATCCCCCTAACGGGTCAGAAATATACAGGAGTAGGTCGTCCGCATACAACAAGACCCTCTCTCCAAAACCCCCCCCCCCACTTTCAGACTAGCCCCTTCCAGTCCTTTGACACTCTCAGCGCCATCGCCAATGTTCTATAGCCCAGGCAAACAACAGTGGGGAGAGCGGACATCCATGCCTCGTCCCCTGGCTCAGTCTGAAATATTCCAAACTCACCCGGTTCATCCGCCAGGCACTGTACCAGGCACTCGCCACCGGCGCCTGGTACAGCAACCGGACCCAGTCTACAAAACCCTGCTCAAACCCAAACCGCCCCAGGACCTCTCACAAATATTTCCATTCCACCCGGTCGAAGGCCTTCTCCACGTTCATAGCAACCACCACCTCCATCTCCCTTCCCTCGGAGGGCTTCATAATGACATTGAAGAACCTTTGAACGTTGGCAGTCAGCTGCATTCCTTTAACAAACCCCATCTGGTCCTCCGCTATCACGCCGGAACACAATCCTCTATTCTCGAAAGCAAAATCTTAGCCAGCAATTTGGCGTCAACATTTAATAGGGAGATTGTATGACCCGCATTGTTCTGGGTCCTTCTCCCTCTTCAGGATCAATGAGATCGGAGTCTGTGACATTGTTGGGGGAAGAACACCCCACTCCCTAGCCTCATTAAATGCTCTCACCAGCAGCGGATCCAGCACCTCAGAAAACCTCTTATAAAATTCCACTGGGTATCCGTCCGGGTCCCGGGGCCTTGCCCGACTATATAGCCTCCAATCCTTCTACTACTTCCACAATCCCAATCTCGGCTCCCAGTCCCACCACCAACCCTTCCTCCACCTTCGGAAACTCCAAACCCACCCCAGCTGGGGGCCCCAAATCATACAGCTGACTGTAAACACCCCGTTCACCCCCGCTGGGTCAAAAATCGTGTTCCTCATTCTATCCTTCACTCTTCCTATCTCCCTTTTCCTGAGCTGGTGTGCTAGCATCCTACTGGCCTTCTTCCATATTCATGCACCGCCCCTCTCACCTTCCTCAACTGCTCCACTGCCTTCCCCGTGGGATGTCAAACCAAACTCAATCTGCAGCTTCTGCCGCTCCTTCAACAATTCCGCCTCCGGTTCTTCTGAGTACCTTCTATCCACCTGGAGGATCTCCCTAACCAGCCTATCCATCTCTTCCCACTCCATCTTCTCCCTATGAGTACCGCACCGACATCAGCTCCCCCTTAACTACTGCCTTCAGTGCCTCCCATGCCGTTGCTGCCGAAACCTCCCCTGTGTCATTTATCTCCAAATAATTCTGGACGACCTCCCGCACCCGCCCGCACACCTCCTCATCCGCTCTCAATTGCGAGCGCTGACCCCCCTCCTTGCTCACCCGTAAATCCACCCAGTGTGGGGCATGGTCTGACAAAATAATTGCTGAATACTCGGACTGCTCAACAATTGCCGAATACTCAGCCGAAATAGCTCAGTTGGGAGAGCGTTAGACTGAAAATCTAAAGGTCTCTGGTTCAATCCTGGGTTTCGGCATCCCACGGGGCGCTGCGATTCCTTGCCATCTGTCAAGTCGCCCAGCCTTTTATCGGCCCGATGTGGTGCAGTGGATAGCACTGGGACTGGGGCACTGAGGACCCAGGTTCAAATCCCGGCCCTGGGTCACAGTCCGTGTGGAGTTTGCACATTCTCCCCATGTCTGCGTGGGTTTCACCCCCACAACCTACTGATGTGCAGGTTAGGTGGATTGGTCGTGCTAAATTGCTCCTTAATTGGAAAAAAAATAATTGGGTACTCTAAATTTGTGCATTGTGGATCGCACAATTGCTTCACAGCTCCAGGGTCCCAGATTCGATTCCGGCTTGGGTTACTGTCTGTGCGGAGTCTCCACATCCTCCCCGTGTGTGCGTGGGTTTCCTCCGGGTGCTCCGATTTCCTCCCACAGTCCAAAGATGTGCAGGTTAGGTGGATTGGCCATGATAAACTGCCCTTAGGTGTCCAAAATTGCCCTTAGTGTTGAGTGGGGTTACTGGGTTATGGGGATAGGGTGGAGGTGTTGACCTTGGGTAGGGTGCTCTTTCCAAGAGCCGGTGCAGACTCGATGGGCCGAATGGCCTCCTTCTGCACGGTAAATTCTATGGTAAATTCTATTTTCCATAATAACAGCAAAACCCTGTTCAAAACGAAAAAATAAATCTGGGTGTACACTTTGTGTACATGGGAGAAAAAAAAAAACTCCTTCGCCCTTGGTCGTCTGAACCTCCACGGATCTACCCCTCCCATCTGTTCCATAAACCCCTTTAGTTCCTTCGCCGCGGCTGGTCCCCTCTCTGTCCTTGAACGCGACTGATCCAACCTCGGATCAACAACATTATTGACGTTTCCCTCCCATGATCAGCTTATGCGAGTCCAGGTGCGAATCTTTCCCGACACCCGCCTCAAATTCCACGTTGTCCCAGTTTGGTGGATAGATATTCACTAATACCACCGGCATCCCCTCCAGCTTCCCACTCACCATAACGTACCCCCCCCCCCCACAAAGTCCGCCACTATAATATAATAATTGCTTATTGTCACAAGTAGGCTTCAATGAAGTTACTGTGAAAAGCCACATTCCGGCGCCTGTTCAGGGAGGCCGGTACAGGAATTGAACCCGCGCTGCTGGCCTTGTTCTGCATTACAAGCCAGCTGTTTAGACCACTGTACTAAACCAGCCCCTGATGCTCCCTGCCTCAAATGATACCTACGTATTGATCAAGATCGCTACCCCCCTCGTTTTAGAATATAGCCCCGAATGAAATACCTGCCCAACACTTTCCTCAGCCTAGTCTGATCCACTACCCTCAGGTACGTCTCCTGTAACATTGCCATGTCCGCTTTCAAACTCTTCAAATGTGTGAGACCACTTGACCGGCCCATTCAATCCTCTCACTTTCCATGTGATCAGTTTGGTCGCCCCCCCACAAGATCAACCATAACCCTTCTTAGGCCAGCTTCCAGTCCGTGTACCGTGCCTCCTCAGGTCCGCCCTAGGGCGCCCACCTGTCATCAACCCCCTATCTGTCTCAAGTCCCAGTCCCTCCCCTCTCAGCAGATCAATAGCCCCCTCCCTCCCTCTCCCCATAACAAAATAACAATCCCAACCCCCCTCAACAAACTGATCGCCTGCTCGTCCCCCACTTCCGTGAGCTAGCCTGGCGCCAATCGTCATATCCCCCACTGATCTCCCTCCCCCCGCTCAAACATACATTTTCAAAACATCACAATCCCCAACAAACACAAGAAGAAAATTCCACCCACCATCGCCCATTGAGGACAAAGTTAACTGCAAACAAAACAGCAACAGCCCCAAATTCAGTGGAAAACAATACATACAAAACCCAAAGAGAAAAGAAATTTAGCAGCATATCAAGAACATAGCTACTCGCTCCCAAGTTCAATGTCCTCCATCACCTGCCAGTCCCCTGTCCTTAACAAAGGTCATCGCCTCATCTGGCAATCCGAAATAAAGTTCCTGGCCCTGATAAGTGACCGAGAAACTCATGCCGAACTTCATCTCCTTCTGAAAGAGGGCCAATTTCACATTATTGAAACTTGCCCTTCTTTTAGCCAGTTCCGCACCCAAGTCCTGGTAAATATACAGTTCATTGCCTTCCCACATGCAGCTCCGAGCCTGCCTGGCCACCTCAAGGTCTGTTCCTTGTCCAGGAACCAGTGCATTTGTACCACCATCGCTCTCGACAGCTCATTCCTCAGCGGCTTCCTTATAAGTGCTCTGTGTGCCCTGTCCACTTCCACGGGTTGAGCAAATGCACCTTCCCCCAGCAGCTTCTCGAACATGCATGCCATGTATGTCCCTGTGTCCGGGAATCCCTCGTTGCACTCTGGAAGGCCAACAATCCTGAGTTCTGCCTGCGCGGTCTGTTCTCCAAATCCTCCACTTTCTCTTGCAGCCTCTTCAGGTGGTCCTTCATCAGCCCCATCCTCACCGCCATCGTGGCTAGCTGCTCCTTGTGCCCAGCAACTGCCTCTTCCACCTTCTGGATTGCGTGGTCCTGGGCTTCCAATCTCTGCTCCACACGATCAATCCCAGTCGAATTGGGATCCAGGTATTCCTTTCTTTGCTGAGCAAAGCTCTGCTGGAGAAAGACCACCAGCTGCTCCGTTGACCACTGGGCCGGCAGTTTCGGTCCCTGACCCTCCCCCATATTCTCCTGCGCTGCAGACTCCACTCCCGTCTTCGACCAGCGACTCTCCTTTTCAGACCACTTCTGGTCCATGAATCCATACACTGATGGGAAATCCTTCTCCTCTACTTCACCAGTTTCCTGTTTTGTTGGTCAAATCCACCGTAAATCGGGGAAAAAGGTACTAAAGGTCAACTACGAGTGGGAGCTACCATATAAGCAACCACTCACTCCATGGTCGCCCATTTCCACTCGAAACCAGGCCCACCCAAGATGGTCCCCCACCCCACCCATGACCACACTCATCCTCCATACCTGCCACGTCGGATTCCCCCCCCCCATCTCCCATCCCACCTCCCCTCCCCTAACTGGCCAACCATTACAGCCCCCCACCTCCCCCCGCGCCAACTGCACTTCCGTTCACTAGCATTTCTCACCCGAAGGCCCCCATCCCTCCCCCATATAACCCACCTTAACTTGCGCAACAGGTGCCCGATTAACATAAAAAGTATCAAAGACATCAAAAGCCCCAGAAATGCAACCGTTACAAAAAAAAATCAAAAAAACAAAAGACATGCCGAAAGAAATAGCGGGGGGGAGAGCAATTTTCCACTCCTAACAAATTTGCAAATTCTTAACTTCCCCCTACATAGACAAAGAAGAACAATAACAAAACCCAAAACCCATAATTCGTCCATCCAAAATCACCATTCAGCTCTCCCCCAGCTTTTGATCCCTGATAAAGTCATTAGCCTCCTCCGGCGTCCCAAAGTAATATTCCCAGCTATCATAAGTTACCCAAAGTCTGGCCGGGTACAACACTCCGAATCAAATCTGTCGCCGGGACAGCACTGCCTTCGCCTTGTTGAACCCCGCTCGCATCCTGGCCAACTCCGCTCCAATGTCGTGATAAATCTGGATTTGATCCCCCCCATTCACAGACCCGTTTCGCCCTGGTCCACCTCAGGATCCTTTCTTTGTTGAGAAACTTGTGCATTTGCTCAATCATTGCTCCCCTGCTCTCAGCTTCTGCCTCAAGGGCATATGGGCCGGGTCCATCTCTGGGGCCTCATCCAACACCTTCTCCTCCACAAACCTGGCCAACATTCTAACAACGTAGCTTGTGACACTCGTTCTTTCCACTCCCTCTGCCAAACCCACCATTTGCAGGCTTTGTCACCTGGACCTATTCACTTGGTCCTCCACCTTTGACTGCAGCGACTTGCATTGATCCCCCAGGATCTTCACCTCTGCCTCCAAAGACACAATATGGTCACTCTGTTCGAACTCCACCTCCTGGATCATTGCCCCGTGTTTCGCGGCACTTTTCCACCCATTCCATTGACCTGCAAAGAGGTGCCACTGCTCCCTCAATCACCATCAACCAATTATTTGCATTTCATTCCTTTGCTGCTCTTTAACGAAGCCCATCAATTGCTCCATCTGCAGCTTTCCCGTAGACGGCCCTTCCACATCCGCCATTTTCGTATATGGTACTGCGCCCCGAGTTCCCTCCAACTCTTTCACCAGATCTCTCATTGCCTTCAGCCGGGTCTGATAGCCTGCAACATGCCCCTCCAGGGAGAACGTCTTCCCCTACACCTCCGCTCCACTTTTCTGGCAATGTACCCAAAGCATGAGGCAAAAAGGCCAAAACCAACATCGTCAAGCAGGAGCTGCCCTTCGTGCAAACACTCACTCCATGGCCGTCACTGGAAGTTTTCTCTTTTTATTCCCCACATCATGAGTCCACCCGCCAGCTACTGGTTTAGCACAAGCAGTGGTGGGAAGAAGCCCTTAGACTCACAGAATGTTACAGCACAGAAAGAGGACATTCGACCCATTGTGTCTGCGCAGGCCATCAAGCACCTATCTATTCTAATCTAATTTTGCAGCACTTGCTTAAATGAACATTAATTTCTCATTTAACGGTCTCAAATGTGGCCGAGTGAGAAGGCCATCCACGGGCCGCCCTGCTTCGAACTTAGCCGTGTGGAGGTAGAAGGAGTGGGGGGGTCCCACAGGCAGATTAAATGCCTCCCACACAACCAAACATTCCATGGGGAGGGCGCTAAATTCTAATCACCATGTCTAGCATATACCTGTGTTTCTCATTTGATTTCACAGCAACAAGACTGTGCAATAAAATGAGTGCAGCTTCATTCAGTGGAACGCTAAGGTCCAGGTTTTCACCTGGGGTACCTCTCCATCATGGCAAAAGTCCAGGATATGACTGGAAATTCAAAGACCTGCCCCGGAACATGACACTTCTCATTTCAGGGTGTGGCGGGGAGGGGGGGTTGCGGTAGGAGTGGAATGGGGCTGGGGTTTGCGTGTGAGGTTTATGAAGACAACTGGCCATTTAAATCACAAGCAGTCTGCAGTGAAGTGGAATTTTGATAGACCAGGAGTGTAAAACCTGGAATGTGCAGATCAGGTGAGCTAAGAGGAGGTCAGAATTTGGTGGATTTGTTTAGATAGCCAGGACACCCTTGGAGGGGAGGGAATGCAGCCTTTGGGATTGTTAAACGCAAACATGATTGCGTGTAAATAATCCTTTAGTTCTTTGGAACTGTCAAGGAATTATCAAAATTGTCAAGGGACTGTCAAAGGATACTCGGTGAGTTGGGATCGAGGAGTGTAGAAACAAAGGGTGTGGGGATCATGAGCTGGCATGAGGCTAAGTTGGCATCGGACCATAAAGACTCATGGGGATCTGGGGGCACAATCCAGACTCACAGCCTCTGTCACTTAGAAGGACAAGGGCATGAGGACACCACCATCTCCAAGTTCTCCTTCAAGCCACACAGCATCCTGACTTGGAACTATGGGCGGCATTCTCCCCTACCCGGCGTGACGGACGGTCCCGGAGTAGGGGAGTAGCGCCAACCACTCAGGGGTCGGGCCTCCTCAAAGGTGGGGAATTCTCCCCACCTTTGGGGGCCAGCCCCGCGCCGGAGCGGTTTGCACCAGAAGACTGGCGCAAAAAACTCGGGGCTGGCCGAAAGGCTTTCGCCGGTCCGCACATGCACCGGCAGTGACGTCAGCGGCAGCTGGCCGCTGACGACACTGCCGGCGCATGCGCGCTGTGGGGTTCTCTTCCGCTTCCGCCATGGCGGCCACGGAAGGAGAAATAGTGCAACCAGGGCACTGGCCCGGAGTCTGAGCGGGGTCCCCGATCGCAGGCCAGGCCACCGTGAGGGCACCCCCCGGGGTTCGATCGCCCCCCGCCCCCCCCAGGACCCCGGGGCCCACTCGCGCTTCTGATCCCGCCGTTCCAGAGGTGGTTCAAACCTCGGCGGCGGGAGAGGCCTCCCAGCGGCGGGACTTCGGCCCATCCGGGCCGGAGAATCACCGCAAGGGCCTCTCCGATCGGAGTGGCGAGATTCCGCCGCCGCCACTTCCCGGGTGGCGGAGAATCTCTGCCACGGCGGGGGCGGGATTTTAGGCGGCCCCAGGCGATTCTCCGACCCTGCTGGGGGTCGGAGAATTTCGCCCCATATCACCATTCCTTCACTGTGTCTGGGTCACAATCCTGGAAGTCGCTTCCCAAACATAGTGGGTATAACACCAAATGGACAGTTCAAACTGATGACTCAAGACTACCTTCATAAAGGCAATTCAGAATGCCCACATCCGTGAGCGAATAAATTAAAAGAAAATACAGCAGGAATCCTTGGCTAGTGACTATGAGATAAGCAGTTTACTTTTCCCTCATTAGCCCAAAGATGCAGAGGGCAACTCCAGTATCCTGATTATTGCTTCAGCTAAGTATGTTCGCACTGACCAAGAAAATATACTTGGAATTTCCTAGGCTTTATAGATCAAAGCTATACTGGGACACATTTATCCATTAGGTTGGAGGCACGGAAACGCAGTGGTTAGCACTGTTGCTTCACAGCTCCAGGGTCCCAGGTTCGATTCCTGGCTTGGGTCACTGTCTGTGTGGAGTCTGCACGTTCTCCGTGTCTGCGTGGGTTTCTTCCGGGTGCTCTGGTTTCCTCCCACAAGTCCCAAAAGACGTGTTGTTAGGTAATTTGGGCATTCTGAATTCGCCCTCTGTGTACCCAAACAGGCGCCAGAATGTGGAGACCAGGGGCTTTTGACAGAAACTTCATTACAGTGTTAATTGGGGAGGGTTTAAACTAATGTGGCAGGGGGATGGGAACCATTGCAGGAAGCCGGAAGGTAATAAAACAGGGACAGAACAAAAGGCAGTAAGGGGGAAAGTGTAAGGCAGAGGAGCCATAGTCAAAAATCAAAAAGGGTGACAGTACAAGGTACAGTGACTGAGGGAAGCTCAGTGAATAGGCCCAGTAATACTAAAAGGAATAAAATGGGAAGTAAAAACATAAATGGTAAGCGACGTGGCAGGTTGTTGCATGAAGATATGGGTTCAACGACAAGGAAAATTAGGAGAAACGTTAAGAGGAAATATAACTTAGGAGAGGTTACTGATCGAGGTGTTAAGATTCAAAACAGAGTTATAAAAACCAATATAAGTGTACCTTACCTGAATGCTCGTAGTATTCGGAATAAGGTAAATGAGATGATGGCGCAAATCATCAGAATGACTATGATTTAGTGGCCATTACTGAAACATGGTTATAGGATGGTCACGACTGGGAGTTAAATATCCAAGGGTATCAAACTATTCGGAAGGACAGAGTGGATGGTAAGGGAGGTGGTGTAGCTCTGTTATTTAAGGATGACATCCAGGCAATAGTAAAGGATGACATCGGTGCTATGGAGGATAAGGTTGAATCCATTTGGGTGGAAATCAGGGATAGTAAGGCGAAAAAGTCATTGATAGGAGTAGTCTATAGGCCACCAAATAGTGACATTATGGTGCGGCAGGCAATAAACAAAGAAATAACTGATGCATGTAGAAATGGTACAGCAGTTATCATGGGGGATTTTAATCTACATGTCGATTAGTTTAACCAGGTCGGTCAAGGCAGCCTTGAGGAGGAGTTTATTGAATGTATCCACGATAGTTTCCTAGAACAGTAGGTAATGGAACCTACGAGGGAACAAGCGGTCCAAGATCTGGTCCTGTGTAAGGAGCCAGGATTGATTAAGGATCTCATAGTTAGGGATCCTCTCAGAAGGAGCGATCACAATATGGTGGAATTTAAAATACAGATGGCGGGTGAGAAGGTAAAATCAAACACTAGTGTTTTGTGCTTAAACAAAGGAGATTACAATGGGATGAGAGAAGAACTAGCTAAGGTAGACTGGGAGCAAAGACTTAATGGTGAAACAGATGAGGAACAGTGGAGAACTTTCCAAGCGATTTTTCACAGTGCTCAAAGGTTTATACCAACAAAAAGGAAGGACATAAGAAAGAGGGAAAATCGACCGTGGTATCTAAGGAAATAAGGGAGAATATCAAATTGAAGGAAAAAGCATACAAAGTGGCAAAGATTAGTGGGAGACTAGAGGATTGGGAAATCTTTAGGGGGCAACAGAAAGCTACTAAAAAAGCTATAAAGAAGAGTCAGATAGATTATGAGAGTAAACTTGCTCAGAATATAAAAACAGATAGTAAAAGTTTCTACAAATATATAAAACAAAAAATTTCTACAAATATATAAAACAAAAAAGAGTGGCTAAGGTAAATATTGGTCCTTTGGAGGATGAGAAGGGAGATTTAATAATGGGAGATGAGGAAATGGCTGAGGAACTGAACAGGATTTTTGGGTTGGTCTTCACAGTGGAAGACACAAATAACATGCCAGTGACTGATAGAAATGAGGCTATGACAGGTGAGGACCTTGAGAGGATTGTTATCACTAAGGAGGTAGTGATGGGCAAGCTAATGGGGCTAAAGGTAGACAAGTCTCCTGGCCCTGATGGAATGCATCCCAGAGTGCTAAAAGAGATGGCTAGGGAAATTGCAAATGTACTCGTGATAATTTACCAAAATTCACTAGACTCTGGGGTGGTCCCGTCAGATTGGAAATTAGCAAATGTGACACCACAGTTTAATAACGGAGGTAGGCAGAAAGTGGGTAATAATAGGCCAGTGAGCTTAACTTCGCTAGTAGGGAAGCTGCTGGAATCTATCATCAAAGAAGAAATAGCGAGGCATCTGGATGGAAATTGTCCCATTGGGCAGACACAGCATGGGTTCATAAAGGGCAGGTCGTGCCTAACTAATTTAGTGGAATTTTTTGAGGACATTACCAAAGCGATAGATAATGGGGAGCCAATGGATGTGGTATATCTGGATTTCCAGAAAGCCTTTGACAAGGTGCCACACAAAAGGTTGCTGCATAAGATAAAGATGCATTGCATTAAGGGTAAAGTAGTAGCATGGATAGAGGATTGGTTAATTAATAGAAAGCAAAGAGTGGGGATTAATGGGTGTTTCTCTGGTTGGAAATCTGTAGCTAGTGGTTTCCCTCAGGTATCAGTGTTGGGCCCACAATTGTTCACAATTTACATAGATGATTTGGAGTTGGGACCAAGTGCAATGTGTCCAAGTTTGCGGACGACACTAAGGTGAGTGGGTAAAGCAAAAAGTGCAGAGGATACCGGAAGTCTGCAGAGGGATTTGGATAGGTTAAGTGAATGGGCTAGGGTCTGGCAGATGGAATACAATGTTGACAAATGTGAGGTTATCCATTTTGGTAGCAATAACAGGAAAAGGGATTATTATTTAAATGATAAAATATTAAACATGCTGCAATGCAGACAGACCTGGGTGTGCTCGTGCATGAGTCGCAAAAAGTTGCTTTACAGGTGCAACAGGTGATTAAGAAATCAAATGGAATTTTGTCCTTCATTGCTAGAGGGATGGAGTTTAAGACTAGGGAGGTTATGCTGCAATTGTATAAAGTGTTAGTGAGGCCACACCTGGAGTATTGTGTTCAGTTTTGGTCTCCTTACTTGAGAAAGGACGTACTAGCACTGGAGGGTGTGCAGAGGAGATTCACTAGGTTAATCCCAGAGCTGAAGGGGTTGGATTACGCGGAGAGATTGAGTAGACTGGGACTGTACTCATTGGAATTTAGAAGCATGAGGGGGGATCTTATAGAACCATATAAAATTATGAAGGGAATAGATAGGATAGATGCGGGCAGGTTGTTTCCACTGGCTGGTGAAAGCCGAACTAGGGGGCATAGCCTTAAAATAAGGGGAAGTAGATTTAGGACTGAGTTTAGGAGGAACTTCTTCACCCAAAGGGTTGCGAATCTACTGAATTCCTTGCCCAGTGAAGCAGTTGAGGCTCCATCATTAAATGTTTTTAAGATAAGGATAGATAGTTTTTTCAAGAATAAAGGGATTAAGGGTTATGAGCTGAGTCCACAAAAGATCAGCCATGATCTCACTGAATGGCGGAGCAGCTCGAGGGGCCATATGGCCTACTCCTGCTCCGAGTTCTTATGTTAATGTAAGCCTACTTGTGACAATAAAGATTATATTAAAAACAATTAAGTTCTTGTGGCAGTTGGGTGCAAAACATTTTCAACATCAAGTAATTATCTCCAAGCATGTCCCTTACTTTAGGTATTATTAAAACATTGACCCAAAATACTTTTGTTGTTGCAGAGCAGTCTAAAATTTACGCAAACATTACAACATGGTTGAAAGGTTTCTGCAGATCTCCACTCAGCAGATATGTCTTTTTTTTAAAAACATAGTTTAATGCTCACCTTTCTTTTAAGCTTATGTTATGACAAGTTTTGTGTTCATCAAGATGTCACAATTTCCTCACCATTCTCGGCACCTAAGAAATATTCCACCGACTAACACCAATATATTATTTCTCCACTTCCTCGATTGACACATTGCAGTCCCCAACTTGGATTGCCAACTGGTGTTGAATTAGTAGCAAATTCACACTTGACTCCCAGTGACAGAAACCACGTTCTAATGTGTGATCCAGACTTTTCTCTCTCACTCCCATGGTTTATGATGGAGATTTTGGAAATAATTATTTTAGACATTGAATTTACAAATGAAAGATTAACAGTCAAAATGCTATTCTTAAGATAATGATGCAAACATTTCAGATTTTCTTTACAACATAAAATTTTCTGCATGAGACTTTCTTTGTGTAAAATCGGCAATAATCAACTTCAGTGCTAATATTTATGGGTTTCCTATGACCTACCTGTGCAGTACTTTGCTGTATGCTGTGTCTACTGGATAAGTGCTGTCAAATTAAAGGAAACATATTAGTAAAATGCATAATAATTGTAACAATTACAGGTTCTTATATTAGCTGTGTTCCTTGAAATTTTGGCTGACTCCTGTAACATTGTTGGACTCCATCCAAATCGCTGAACCAGACCCAAATATTTTATACATAGCAAAAGAGGGCTTTAGAATTTCAGGGTCGCAATAGACTCAGAGAAATAGGCATTATTAAGACAAAGAAATTCAAAGGATGCAGATATCATTGATTGAATTTGTGCAGTTGTCATACTAATGGGAAAAGGCAGCACCAATGCCTTTTATAAATAGATGTAAAAATATGTTCTTCAAATAGTTGACGACGTCGCCATCTATAACATTCAAATTTATATCAACCTTGACTCTGTGTTTAATTCCAGTTGGTTTTGCGCCCTACACACACGCACACATACTGTGGAGCAGACTGAGCAACGAGAACAATTGCAGATGAGCAATATTTGATCCAATGTCACAAAGAAAACCTTTTTAAAAAATAAATTTAGAGTACCCAATTAATTTTTCTTTAATTAAGGGCCAATTTAGCGTGGCCAATCCACCTATCCTGCACATCTTTGGGATGTGGGGCAAAACCCACGCAATTACGGGGAGAATGTGCAAACTCCACACGGACAGTGGGCCAGAGCCACGATTGAACCTGGGACCTCAGCGCCATGAGACAGCAGTGCTAACCACTGCGCCACAGTGCTGCCCCGATCACAAAGAAAGACAATAAATAATCCCTTTTGCAAGGTCTTACATATGCAAACTGATTATAAAGTTACATTTGTGTTTTCACCATTCTGCACATGGACCTTCCTTAATGTCAATTGTCAGCAGGTGACTTTACCTGATGTCTGGAGCAGTTCCATATATATCAAAAACAGAGTGTTGGCTTTTAATAATAGTTACAACAAAATGGCAGATTCAACATCAACTGTCAGTAGAGGGAGTAGACAAAGTCCCCTCTTTGGTGGTTCTCAGTGCCTCTGAAAGCATGTAGCCTGCTTCATTCATGTTACAGCATTACCTTGAATGCAAGGCCACAAGTTGGTAATTGGAGTATAAAATTAATATAACCCTGCTGCCTCTCTGCAGACTATTTCCAGACTGAACATTTGGAAGAAGTTCCAATCGATGGCAACACAGAGCTATTTTGCATAATTTCAGATGATCTTTCAAGCTGCACTTTTACACATGTTTGATACAGGATCTGCATATTAACCTGTTTGAGTGGTGCTGAATCGTCGTGATGGAGATCTTTTTATGCTTTAATATTTCATACATTCTATTACTCACTTTGAAACTGTCACAAGTAAGGCTCTTCATACAAATGTGATTTACTACATTGCTTCAGTAATTTAGTATTGTTTAGCGTTCAGAAAGAGATTAAGGGCTGGACACTCCGCTTCACCGGAAGCGAGAATTGCGATCGGACAAAGAATTACACGAAATTGAAAAAATCCATTTAGCGCACGGTGCCGATTCTGACACCATGGCAGCGAAATCGAAGATTGCATGCCATACTGGCGGGTTCATACAAAACTGTTATTTGCATCGATTTTAATATCATTAGCAGGTAGGATACTGCATGCTCCACCCCTCCGGGATGCTCTGCCCCTCTTAGATGTGGGAGTCCACCTAGGCCTCCACTCTGGGCACCCTCAGATCCCAGCTGATCCATTAAAGGGATGGGTGTGGCAAAGCACAATCACCGACCCACCAGGTGTTGCAACTCCTTATTGCAGTCATCAGAAGCGCAGCCCCAGTACAGGGGAATGGCAGAGCTCACCTCAAAGAAACGACACATGCACAGCTGCCTTTGACACCCTCCCTGGCACACTGCTTCTCTCAAGGCAGAGGCCTCACCAGTAACCCCATCAGCTAACCCACCACTGTTATGATCAGCTGTGGCTGACCAGCCGCCCTCAGGCAACTGGACGCGAACATGATCGGCTGGAACCAGCTCGGGTAGATCCGTGGCATGAGCATCATATGTGGCCTTCTGTTGGGCCCGGGACTGCAGCATTTTTTGTAAAACCGTGAGGTGGTCAAGGTCTGGAACATGGATGGCTGGAACTGTGGTCCTCAGAGTGCGATTCATGAGCATCTGCGCTGGAGACAACCCAGTGGACAGTGGGGTTGCCCTGTCTGCCAGCATTGCCAGGTTGAAGTCAGAGCCTGAGTCTGCAGCTTTCCACAGCAACCGCTTGACAATATGGACTGCTTTCTCGGCCTTCCCGTTTGATTGCGGGTAGTGGGGACTGGAGGTAACGTGACGGAAGTTGTAGGACTGTGCAAAATTAGACCATTCCGGGCTGTAAAAGCATGGACCACTGTCGCTCATTACCGTGAGCGGTATCCCGTGCCTGCCGAACGTTTCTTTGCAGGCTTTGATGACCGCCTTCGACGTGAGGTCGGACAGTTTCACCACTTCTGGGTAACTGGAGAAGTAGTCGACCAGGAGCATGTAGTCACGCCCCTTGGCGTGGAAAAGGTCCCACACCTACTTTGGACCACGGAGAGGTCACGATATCGTGCTGTTGCAGTGTTTCCTTGGGTTGAGCCGGTTGAAACTTCTGACAGGTGGGGCAGTTGAGGACTGTGTTGGCAATGTCCTGGTTAATGCCCGGCCAATGAACCGCTCTGCGTCGGCATTTCTTGACTCCAAGGTGACCCTCATGGAGTTGACCCAGCACCGTAGCCTGCATGCTCTGAGGAATAACGATCCTGTCGAGTTTCAGAAGAATTCCCTACACAACCGTCCACTCATCTTTCACATTAAAGAATTAGGAACATTGTCCCTTCTGCCAGCCATGCGTAACGTGCTGCATCACACGCTGCAGTAGAGGATCCTTGGCCGTTTCCTCACGAATTTGGACCATCCGTTCGTCAGAGGCTGGGAGGTTGGTGGCACACAATTGCACTTGCGCTTCTATGTGGCAGATGAAGTCACCTTGTTCACACGGTGTGGTGATGGACCGGGATAGGGCATCTGCAATGATCAGCTCTTTGCCTGGCGTGTAGACAAGTTCGAAGTCAAAGCGGCGGAGTCGAAGAAGAATTTGCTGTAACCGAGGTGTCATGTCATTTAAATCCTTCTGGATTATGTGGAATAGAGGCCTGTGGTCCGTTTCCACCGTGAATTTCGGCAGGCCGTAAACGTAGTCATGAATTTGACTACTCCTGTCAGGAGACCCAGACACTCCTTTTCGATCTGGGCATACCGTTGCTCAGTGGGCGTCATGGCCCTGGAGGCATGTGCCACGGGAGCCCAGGATGAGGGGTCATCTCGCTGGAGGAGCACCGCCCCAATGCCGTCCTGGCTTGCATCAGTTGATATCTTGGTTTTCTTGGTTGGGTCGAAGAACACTAGAACTGGGGCTGTGGTGAGCTTTGCCTTCAGCTCACGCCATTCCGCTTTATGTGTGGGCAGCCACTGGAATTCCGTTGACTTCTTGACGAGATGGCAGAGGGCCGTGGTGTGGGATGCCGTATTGGGAATGAATATCCCAATAAAGTTGACCATCCCGAGGAAGCAGAGGACCGCCTTCTTGTCCTCCGGAGTCTTCATAGCGTTGATTGCCAAGACCTTGTCGGCGTCTGGCCGCACACCCTGCTGCGAAATGTGGTCACCTAGAAACTTAATATCCGATTGACCAAATAAGCACTTGGCCCTGTTCAGCTGGAGACCATGTTCGTGAATTCGCTGGAAGACCTACTTGAGGCGAGCGATGTGTTCCTGGGGCGTTGTGGACCAGATAATTACGTCGTCCACATCCACTCGCACCCCCTCGATGCCCTCCATCATCTGCTCCATGATGCGGTGAAACACTTTGGAGGCAGATAGGATGCTGAAAGGCATGCGGTTGTAGCAGTAGCGACCGAACGGGGTGTTGAACGTGCACAGCGTGCGACTGGACGCGTCCAGCTGTATTTGCCAAAAGCCCCGGGAGGCGTCCAGCTTAGTGAAGAATTTGGCATGAGCCATCTCACTGGTCAACTCTTCACGTTTCGGGATTGGGTAATGCTCCTGCATGATGTTGCGGTTTAGATCCTTAGGATCAATACAAATGCGGAGCACCCCTGATGACTTCTTTACGCAGACCATGGAGCTGACCCAGTCTGTTGGCTCTGTGACTTTCGACATGATGTCCTGGTCTTGGAGGTCCTGTCATTGCTTTTTCAGACGATCCTTGAGGGGTGCCGGCACCCGGCGTGGTGCATGAATTACAGGGGTGGCGTTCTGCTTGAGCAGGATTTTATATCGGTACGGGAGCATGCCCATTCTATCAAATACGCTGTTGTACTGCGTGATAATGTCGCCTATGTCGGCTCGCAAATTTCCATCGGTGAGGCCATCGCCGGTGACGATGACATGGTGTGATCTCGCTGAACCAGGTTCAGGAGCTTGCAGGCGTGAGCAACGAGCAGGGACGCCCTGTCAGGCTTGACGATTTCAAACCGTAATGTTGCCTTGATCGCCTTGTTGGATACCCCTAGTTGACACGAGCCACTGGAAGCTATGGCATTGTCATTGTAGTCAAGGAGCTGGCAGGCCGGTGGAAGAATGCTTGGTCGGGCCTGGATGGTGTCGAGGTCGGATTGTGAGATGAGGTTCGCAGACGCGCCGCTGTCCAGTTTAAATCCGATGCGAGCCTTGTTAACTGTGAGGACAGCACATCACTCGTCGTCTGGATCCACACTGAGGATCGAGAGGCGTTGCGCAGGTGTGGTGGAGGCCAGCTAATGTGTGATTATGATGCCCACCTGATATGGAGACTTGAGGCAGTCAGCATCAGGGTCCGTTGGGCTGTCGGGATCGGAATCTGGCATGCCTTACTGTATTGAGCGGACACTTCTGCACTGCAGCTGGGATCGCTGGCTGCTGAATGGTGGAGCAGATCTACAAAGGGCTGCGTAGTGGCCAAGCTTGCCACACTGGAGACAGCGACGTCCTTTTGCCGGACATTGCCGCTTTAAGTGGGCGGGGCCACAATTCGGCCATTTCATGATGCTGACGTCAGTGCGTTCCGTGCGCCATTGCGCAAGCGCAGTGCGGTCGGTCAACATACGCACCTACACAGTCGGGTTGTCGGTCTCGTCGTCCACTCGATCGTGGCGCGCATGTGCAGGGATCCGGGAAAAGCGCGCAAAACGGCCACTCTCTTCGATGCTCAGGCCCTGCATCTGTGCGATGGCCTGCACTCCCTCCACCTCGTGGGAGGCCAGCCCTGCAGTTTCCGCCGCCCCGATGTTGGGATAACGATTCCTGGCATGCTCATGGACAACGCACGTTTCAATAGCGACAGAGAGTGTCAACTATTTGATTTTAAGGAGCTGCTGCCGCTGGGAGTCGGAGTGGACCCCGAAAACGATCTGATCCCGGATCATGGAATCAGCCGTTGAGTCTTAGTTACATGACTGCGCTAGGATGCGGAGATGGGTCAAGAAGGAGTGAAAGAGTTCATCTCTGCTGGAAGATGTACCGTTCAAAGCTCTCATTCACCTCAATGTCGCAGTGGCTGTCGAACTTCAGCAGGAGTGTTTTGAATTTCGTTTTGTCTTCGCCGTCGGCGAACGTAAGGGAGTTGTAGATATGGATGGCGTGATCCCCCCGCAGTGGAGAGAAATAGCACAATCTTCCTGGCATTGGATTGGATTGGATTTGTTTATTGTTACTTTTACCGAGGTACAGTGAAAAGTATTTTTCTGCAAGCAGCTCAACAGATCATTCAGTACATGGGAAGAAAAGGGAATTAAACAAAATTCAAGAAAATACATAATATGGCAACACAAGATATACAATGTAACTACATAAGCATTGGCATCGGATGAAGCATACAGGGTGTAGTGTTAATGAGGTCAGTCAATAAGAGGGTCATTTAGGAGTCTGGTGACGGTGGGGAAGAAGCTATTTTTGAGTCTGTTCGTGCGTGTTCTCAGACTTCTGGATTTCCTGCCCGATGGAAGAAGTTGGAAAAGTGAGTAAGCCAGGTGGGAGGGATCCTTGATTATGCTGCCCGCTTTCCCCAGGCAGCAGGAGGTGTAGATGGAGTCCATGGATGGGAGGCAGGTTTGTGTGATGGACTGGGCGGTATTCACGACTCTCTGAAGTTCCTTGTGATCCTGGGCCGAGCAGTTGCCATACCAGGCTGTGATGCAGCCAGAGAGAATGCTTTCTATGGTGCATCTGTAAAAGTTGGTAAGGGGTAATGTGGACATGCCGAATTTCCTTAGTTTCCTGAGGATATATAGGCACTGTTGTGCTTTCTTGGTGATAGCATCGACGTGGGTGGACCAGGACAGATTTTTGGTGATGTGCACCCCGAGGAATTTGAAACTGCTAACCATCTCCACCTCGACCCCGTTGATGCTGACAGGGCTGTGTACAGTACTTTGCTTCCTGAAGTCAATGACCAGCTCTTTAGTTTTGCTGGCACTGAGGGTGAGATTGTTGTCGTTACACCACTCCACCAGGTTCTCTATCTCCCTACTGTATTCTGACTCGTTGTTATTCGAGATCCAGCCCACTATGGTCGTATCGTCAGCAAACTTGTAGATGGAGTTGGAACCAAGTTTTGCCACGCAGTCGTGTGTGTACAGGGAGTAGAGTAGGGGGCTAAGTACGCAGCCTTGTGGGGCACCGGTATTGAGGACTATTGTGGAGGATGTGTTGGTGTTCATTCTTACTGATTGTGGTCTGTTGGTCAGAAATCGAGGATCCAGTTGCAGAGTGGAGAGCCAAGTCCTAGGTTTTGGAGCTTTGATAAGAGCTTGGCTGGGATTATGGTGTTGAAGGCGGAGCTGTAGTCAATAAATAGGAGTCTGATGTAGGAGTCCTTGTTTTCGAGATGCTCTAGGGATGAGTGTAGGGCCAGGGAAATGGCGTCTGATGTGGACCGGTTGCGACAGTATGCGAATTGAAGTGGGTCAAGGCGTTCCGGGAGTATGGAGGTGATGCGCTTCATGATCAGCCTCTCGAAGCACTTCATTAAAACTGACGTCAGGACCACTGGACGGTAGTCATTGAGGCACGTTGCCTGGTTCTTCTTTGGTACCAGTATGATGGTGGTCTTCTTGAAGCAGGTGGGGAGCTTGGAGTGGAGTAGGGACAGGTTAAAGATGTCTGTGAATACCTCTGTCAGCTGGTCTGCGCAGGCTCTGAGTGCACGACCAGGGATCCCGTCCGGGCCCCTCGCCTTCCGCGGGTTCACTTTCAGGAAGGCCGATCTGACTTTGGAAGCTGTGATGGTGGGTATGGGTGAATTATGGGCTGCTGGAGCCCTCGACAGCGGATGGTTGGTTACCTGCTCGAACCGAGCATAGAATGCATTAAGTTCATCGGGCAGGGGTGCGCTGCTGCCAGGGATACTGCTCAGCTTCACTTTGTAGCCGTTATGTTGTTTAGTCCTTGCCACAACCGCCGAGAGTCTGTCTGCGATTCTAGCTTAGTTTGATATTCTCTCTTGGCATCTCGGATGGCTTTGCGGAGGTCGTACCTAGATTTCTTGTATTGGACAGGGTCGTCTGCCTTGAACGCCTCAGATCTGTCCTTCAGTAGGGAGTCAATCTCGCGGTTGAGCCATGGTTTGCGGTTGGGGAACGCACGTACTACTTTCTTTGGCACGCAGTCGTCCACACATTTGCTGATGAAGTCTGTGACGGTGGCGGCATACTCATTTAAGTTAGTCGCTGAGTTCTTAAATATGGACCAGTCCACTGTCTCTGAGCAGTCACGTAAGAGCTCTTCTGTCTCCTCGGACCAGCACTGCACAACCTTCTTAGCTGGAAAATGGGTGTTTATCAGTGATGTCAAAGTGTGGGTGGAGCTGGGCTGTCTGTCTGCTTCTACTCTCGCTTTGGGCTGTTTGCTACAGGGTGTGTTTAGTTTGTTTTAGATTTGGAGAAGCTGCAGTCACAGCAAGATGTACGAATCTCTGCGAGCTAAAGAATGTTCATTTGGTGATTTCAAAGTGGTTACTGCTCTCAGTAGGAGAAGTTAAACCTCATGTCTTTCTGTAAAAAGTATTCTTTTTGTCATATGGATGTTGCAAGGAAAGATTAACAGTTACTAATAGAGTACTGTATTCTTTGGGGAATTTATTGGCGTTGATAGTTGTTAAGATGTTTTCTGTGGGTTTATAAAATGTTAACTGGTTTCATAAATAAACATTACTTAACTCTCTGTTGCACTCCACCTGTAAGGCAGGCCCGTGTGCTCCCCACAACCACAATCCATTAAAAGTTGTGGGTCAGGTGAACTCCAAGATACATTTGGGATTCTCTAAGCCCTGGCCCATAATAAATTGGGGGCCCGAGGGGGATAAAAGTCTATCTCTGGATTGGCTGATTGAAATTAAAGACAGTGAGGAGTGAGCATATTGTGGGTGCTTTCAGGTGTGGTATTCCAGTATTCCAGTTTAAGTAGGGAGTGTGTTGTGGACAATGCCTCTTTCAGAGGCTCTGAAGTTTTTGGGAGTGGAGACGGTCACACACAGTACCTTACAGACAGAAACTAAAAGCAGGCTTTTAGATTTGGCAAAAACATTGCAATTCACATTACCTGACAGAATACGAAAAGAAGAGGTACCACGGTAGCTGAGCATTTAAAATTGCCTGAGATACAGTCTGATTCATTGGAATGGCAAAGATCCAGTTGCAGATTAAAACAACTTGAACATGAAAAAGAATTAAAGAAGCTTGAATACACAATGAGAGAAAAAGAAAAAGGAAAGGAAAGATAAAAGAGAAAAAGCAAATAAATAATAACCCACGCAGAACAAAAAGAAAGAGAAAGGGAGTTACAGATCAGGGAAAAAAGAAAAGGAGAGATAGAAAGAAAAAGAATAGCCCTAGCAGAGCAATAGAAAGAGAAAGGGAGTACAGATCAGCGAAAAAGAATGAAAGAGAGAGGAAAAAGAGAGAGGAAAAAGATAAAGAGAGAGAGGAAGGGAAAAAGAGAGAGAGTTTGAACTTCAGAAAATGGCCATGAAACATGACAGTCAGTTAAAATTGGCGGACGTAAAGGGAAACGTGCAGTTGGGGGACAGTGATGAGGATAGCGAGAAAGAGCATCATAGTCGAAGGCTTGATGGGGATCTTTTTCAATATGTCCAAGCATTGCCAAGGTTTGATGAGAAGGAGGTAGAAGCCGTTTTCATTTCATGTGAGAAGGTAGCTAAACAAATGAAATGGCCACAGGACATATGGGTATTACTGATTCAAACAAAAGCTGGTAGGTAGGACGAGTGAAATGTTTGCATCACTACCGGAGGAGGTATCTGGGATGTATGAGTAGGTGAAAAAATCCACCTTGGGTGCATATGAACAGTGCATATGAAGACGACAGGCAAAGGTTTAGAGATTTAAGGAAAGAATTTGGTCAAACATACATGGAGTTTGAAAGGATCAAACAGTAGTTTTGAAAGGTGGATAAGGGCTTTGAAAATAGACCAAACATATGAACCTCTCAGAGAAATTATACTTTTGGAGGAGTTTAAAAATTCAATTCCTGATGTAGTGAGAACTCATGTGGAAGAGCAGAGGGTTAAAACTGCGAGATTAGCAGCAGAATGGCAGATAATTATGAATTAGGTCATAAATCAAAGCTTGTTTCGGACATCAGTTTCAGCCTGTGAGGGATAGGATCTGGGGACATGAGTAATACTCAAATAGTAAAGGTAAAGGTGATATGAAGGGAGATAATGAGAGTGTACCTCTGATTAAAAAAGAAATCCAGGAGGGTGGAAGAGAAATGTAAAGTTTCAAATGTTTTCACTGTAATAAACTAGGCCATGTAAAGTTACAGTGTTGGTGGTTGACGAAAAGCTTTGGGAAGGCTGATGTGGTAAAACAGGCTAAGACAGTGGGGTTTGTTAAAGTGGTCACGGAAAGCTCAAGTGAAGCGAAGGAGGTGCAACAGATTGTACAGCCTGATCAAGAGGTGATTGATAAGAAGGTGCCAGATCTCTTGAAAGAATTTACTTGTGTGGGTAAAGTTTACTCATGTGTACTAGAAGGAGCAGGTAAGGAAGTCGAAATGTTAAGAGATACGGGAGCTAGTCAATCTTTAATGGTAAGTGATGAGGAGTTATATAGTTTGGGAAGAATGATGCCTGAAAAGGTGGTAATATGTGGAATTCAGGGTGAGAAGAGTAGTATTCCATTATAGAAGGGAGCGTTCCAAGTCCAGTGAAGAGTGGTGAAGTGATAGTAGGAGTAATAGAGAAGCTATCTTGCCCAGGAACACAGTTTATCTTGGGTAATGATTTAGCTGGATCGCAGGTGGGAGTGATGCCTCCTGGTGTTGATAAGCTAGTGGAAAATCAGACAACTGAAGAACGAATATTCTGGAATTTTTCCGGATTGTGTAGTAAGAAGGTCGCAAAGGCACAAAGATAAAGTTGAAGTGCAATTATCAGAAGCAATTTTTGATCAGATGGCTGAAAAAGAACAAGAACAGGTGGAGGATGAGGCGGATATTTTTACTTCAGGAAAATTGGCAGAGTTACAACAGAAAGATATAGAAATAAAACGGATGTATCAGACAGCATATACAGAAGAGGAATATGAGTTTATACCAGAGTGTTATTACCATTAACGGGAAAATGGAGACCTTTACACAGGCAGACGAAAAGCGGGCAGAAGTTCATCAAATAGTATTGCCGGTAGGGTATAGAAAGGAGGTGTTGCGAGTAGCACGAGGTACCAGTGGGAGGTCATTTGGTAGTAAGGAAAATTAAAGCTAAAATACAAACATTTTCATTGGCCTGGACTACATACAGATTAACCATTAGTTAAATTTTGTCGATCATGTCACACATGTCAAGTGATAGGGAAACCTCAAGCAGTGATAAAACCAGCGTCCTTAATACCCATTCCAGCATTTGAGAAACCTTTTACAAGGGTCTTAATTTATTGCGTCGGATCGCTTCCTAATACGAAAAGTGGGAATCAATATCTTTGACTATAACGGATGTGTCTACTAGGTTTCCAGAGACCATTCCAGTACGCAATACTACAGCTAAAAAGATTGCGGAGGAGTTACTTAAATTCTTTACTAGATGTGGACTATCCACAGAAATATAATCGGATCAAGGATCAAATTTTACCTCAAAGCTATTCAAAGAACTCATGGAAAGATTAGAAATAAAACACTTCACATCAACCTCGTACCATCCAGAATCGCAGGGAGTGTTAGAAAGGTGGCATCAGACATGTTGAGGGCTTATTGTCAAGATTATCCAGAGGATTGGGATAAAGAAATTCCATTCGTATTGTTTGCAATTAGGGATTCACCTAATGAGTCAACCAAATTCAGTCAATTGAACTAATGTTTGGTCATGGCCATGATTAAGGAAAATTAACCGATTAAGGAAAAATTGGGGAGTGACAAATCGGAAATTAAATTATTGGATTACGTGTCAACTTTTAGGGAACGATTAAATAGAGCTGGGGAATTGGTTGGACATTTAATTTGCACAAAATGTGATGAAACGGGGAGGAGGACAAGAAATCCAAAGTTCGTAGTTTTGCCAGTGGAGATGAAGTTTCAGTATTGTTACCAGTGACAGGTGAACCTTTAAGAGCAAGGTTTTGTGGACCTTATCAGATTGAAAGGAATTAAGTAAGGTGAATTATGTAGTGCGAACGCCGGATAGAATTGAAACTCACCGAGTGTGTCATGTGAATATGCTTAAAAAGTACTTTGAAAGGGATGGAGAGAAAAAGGAGGTTTTAATGATTCTAACTCGAAGTGAAGAACCAAATCCAGATGACTTTGAATTTGACATACCTCAAAATAAATTGGAAAATGAGGGTGTTCTTAAAATTGGGATAAATTGTTGAGTTACCTTCCACAGGAAAAACAGACTGACCTGAAAGAGTTATTGCTATCACATGGGCAGGTTTGTGGAGATAAATTGGGAAGTATTAAAATCATGAGGTAGCTGTGGGAAATGCTGTTCCAATCAAACAGCATCCATATAGACTTAACCCTTTAAAATTGGCACAGGTTAACAAAGAGATTGAAAGTATGCTTACAAATGGCATAATTGAAGTGGGTTGCAGCCAATGGAGCTCACCCACAGTGATGGTACCTAAAGCAGACGGTACACAACAGTTGTGTGTGGACTATAGAAAGGTTCATGCACTTACAAGAACAGACTCTTATCCTATCCCACGTTTGGAGGATTGCATTGAGAAAGTGGG
Organism: Scyliorhinus canicula; assembly: GCF_902713615.1. Classification (NCBI taxonomy): domain Eukaryota; kingdom Metazoa; phylum Chordata; class Chondrichthyes; order Carcharhiniformes; family Scyliorhinidae; genus Scyliorhinus; species Scyliorhinus canicula. The sequence goes on from NC_052156.1 coordinate 87,975,747, forward strand.
ACAATCAGCTTTTATTTCCAAACTGGATTTACTTGAAGGTTACTGGTAGATACCTATATCTGAAAGGGCGAAGGAGATTTCAGCTTTTGTGACTCCAGATGGTATATACCAATTCAAAGTTATGCCATTTGGCGTGAAAAACGCCCCAGCCACATTTCAACAGTTAACTAACAAAGTCGTTTCAGGAATACCCAATTGTGCGGTATACATCGACGATCTGGTAATTTTCAGCTCGACATGGAAAGAACATTTAAAACATCTGATGGAGTTCTTCAATTGACTTCAGGAGGCAGGTTTGTGGTGAACCTCGCCAAAAGTGAATTTGGAAAAGCCCAAGTCACTTTCCTTGGCCATACAATCGGACAGGGTCGAATGGTCCAACGGGATGTGAAAACAAAAGTTATTGGGGAGTTTCCAATACCCTCGACACAAAGGGAAATAATGCGATTTCTTGGAATGAGTGGATTTGATCGAACATTTGTGCCAAATTTTTGTAGCGTGGGTGCTCCACTGATAGATTTGCTAAAGAAACATCAAAAATTTAGTGGACAGCGGAGTTTCAACAAGCATTTGACTGCCTGAAACTAATGCTCCTGTGTTGGAGAATTACACGGGATCTGTGATCAGACTGAACTAAAGTACCTGACTTTGAAGAGAAAAGCCGACGAGTAGAAAAATGGATGGATCGTGCAGAGACCTTCTTGTTCAAAGAGACTGTCAATCAAGAAGGAGTTCAGTTGGAGGAAGAAGAAATAAAAATGGACAATGTCATTATAAATTTTTGCATGTTTTGTTTTGTTAAAAAAGAAATGAGTATTCACTGTCCATGTTTCTTAAAGGAAAGTGAAAAGTTGAAAAATGAAACAATCTTGAAGTTGATGATTTATTTTGTTTTTCTTGGGGGGAGGTGTCATATGAGAGTACCTTTAAGAAATGGGTGTTATAAATAGATGTAGTGGATGTACCCTTAAGAAATGGGTGTTTATCGGTGATGTCAGAGTGTGGGTGGAGCTGGGCTGTCTGTCTGCTTTTACTTGCGCTTTGGGCTGTCTGCTACAGGGTGTGTTTAGTTTTGTTTTAGATTTGGAGAAGCTGCATCACAGCGAGAGGTGTATGAATCTCTGCGAGCTAAAGAATGTTCATTTGGTGATTTCAAAGTGGTAACTGCTCTCAGCAGAGAAGTTAAATCTGATGTCTTTCTGTAAAAAGGTTTTTTTTGACTAATGGATGTTGCAGGAAGGATTAAGAGTTACTTATAGAGTACTATATTCTTTGTTAACTGGTTTCATAAATAAACATTGTTTAGTATAGAAGTACTTTAACTCTCTGTTGCACTACACATGTAAGGTAGGCTCCCCACAATCATAATCGATTAAAAGTTGTGAGTCGGGGCAGCACGGTGGCACAGTGTTTAGCATTGCTGCCTACGGCGCGGAGGACCCAGGATCGAACCCCGGCCCTGGGTCACTGTCCGTGTGGAGTTTGCACATTCTCCCCGTGTCTGCGTGGGTTTCACCCCCACAACCCAAAGATGTGCAGGGTAGGTGGATTGTCCATACTAAATAATTGGGTACATTAAATTGTTTTAAAAAAAAATTTAAATTGTGAGTCAGGTGAACTCCATGATACACTTTGGGGTCCTCTGAACCATGGCTCATAACACAATAAACAAATCCAATCCAATCCATCCAATAAAGCAGCTTGAATTTGAAATGAGTGAAAAGTAAAGAATAGCCCAAGCAGAACAAATGCAAGAGAAAGGGAGGAACAGATCAGAGAAAAGGGAAAAGAGACCTTCAACTTCAGAAACTGGCCATGAAAAGTGAACGCTAGTTAAAATTGGCAGAGGTAAAGAGAAACGGACAATCTGAGGATGCTGATGAGGATAGTGAGAAAGAGCAACAACGCCATAGTCGAAGGCTTGGTGGGGATATATTTAAATATGTCCAAGCATTGCCAAAGTTTGATGAGAAGGAGGTAGAAGCCTTTTTCATTTCATTTGAGAAGGTGGTTAAACAAATGAAATGGCCACAGTATATGTGAGTATTACTGATTCAAACAAAATTGGTAGATCGAGGTAGTGAAGTGCTTGCATCACTATCAGAGGAGGTATCTGGGACTTTGAGGAGGTGAAAAAGTCCATCTTAGGTGCATATGAACTAGTGCCTGAAGCCGACAAAGGTTTAGTAATTTAAAACCAGGTCAAACTTACATAAGAGTTTGAAAGGATCAAACAGAGTAATTTTGATAGGTGGATAAGGGCTTTGAAAATAGGCTGAGCATATCAGGGTCTTAGAAAACGAATAATTTTGCAATAGTTCAAAAATTCAAATAGTTGGGTCGTGAGAACTCATGTGGAAAAGCAGAGGGTTAAAACTGCGAGATTAGCAGCAGAAATGGCAGATGATTATGAATTGGCTTATAAAGCAAAAGTTTGCTTTCCAACATCAGTTTCAGCCGTTGAGGGATAGAAACTAGGGAAAAAAGGAATACTCAAGTGGTAACGGTAAAGGGGATTTGATGAAAAAATGAAATGAAATGAAAATCACTTATTGTCATGAGTAGGCTTCAAATGAAGTTACTGTGAAAAGCCCCTAGTCGCCACATTCCGGCGCCTGTTCGGGGAGGCTGTTACGGGAATCGAACCATGCTGCTGGCCTGCTTGGTCTGCTTTCAAAGCCAGCAAATTAGCCCTGTGCTAAACAGCCCCTGGGAGATGGGAGATCATGAGAGTGTACCTGAGATTAAAAAAGAAATCCAAGAGAATGGAAGAGAAATGAAAAGTTTCAGATGTGTTTACGACAATAAACTAGGCCACGTAAAGTTACAGGGGTTGAAGAAAATCACTGGCAAGGCTGATGTGGTGAAACAGGATAAACCAGTCGGGTTTGTCAAAGTGGGAAAGGAAACTCATTTGAAGCGAAGGAGGTGCATAAAAATGTACAGCCTGATCAAGAGGTGATTGATAAAAAGTTGTCAGATCTCTTTAAAGAATTTACTTGTGTGGGTAATGTTTACGCATGTGTACCAGAAGGAGTAGGTAAATAAGTCAGAATTTCAAGAGATATAGGAGCTAATCAATCTTTGATGGTAAGAGATGAGGAGTCATGTAGTTTGGGAGGAATATTGCCAGAAAAGGTGGTAATATGTGGAATTCAGTGTGTGAGTAATGTTCCATTGTATTAGGTGAGTTTGGAGAGTCCAGTGAAGAGTGTATTGGGTGAGTTTGGAAAGTCCAGTGAAGAGTGTATTGGGTGAGTTTGGAGAGTCCAGTGAAGAGTGGTGAAGTGGTAATAGAGAAACTATCTCGTCCAGGAATACAGTTTATCTTGGGCAATGATATAGCTAGATCACAGGTGGGAGTGATGCCTACTGTAGTTGATAAGCTGGTGGAAAATCAAGCAACTGAAGTGTTGAAGGATGAATATCCTGGGATTTTTCCTGATTGTCTAGTAATAAGGTCACAAAGTCACAAGTTAAGACAAGAGGAGAAATCAAAGAGTGAAAATAAAGTTGACGTTCAATTATCAGAAATAATTTTTGATCAGATGGTTGGAAAAGAACAAGAACAGGTGGAGGATGAGGCGGATATTTTTACTTCAGGAAAATTGGCAGAGTTACAATAGAAAGATATGGAAATAACACGGATGTATCAGAAAGCATATATGGAAGCGGAATCTGAGTATATACCAGCATGTTATTACCTTATAAATAATGCCTTAATGAGAAATGGAGACCTTTATATATGCAGGTGGATGAAAAATGGACAGAAGTTCATCAAGTGATATTGCCGGTAGGGTAGAGAAAGGAGGTGTTGCGAGTAGTACATGCGGCACCAGTAAGGAAAACTCAAGCTAATATACAAACATATTTTTATTGGCTTGGACGACTTAAAGATGTAGATAAATTTTGCCGATCATGTCACACATGTCAAGTGATAGGGAAACCTCAAGCAGTGATAAAACCAGCACCCTTAATACCCATTCCAGCATTTGAGGAACCTTTTACAAGGGTCTTAATTGATTGCGTAGGACTGCTTCCTAAATCGAAAAATATCTTTTGACTATAATGGATGTGTCTACTAGGTTTCCACAGGCCATTCCAGTACTCAATATTACAGCTAAAAAGATTGTGGAGGAGTTACTAACGTTTTTTACTAGATATGGACTACTCACAGAAATACAAACGGTTCAAGGATCAAATTAACCTCGAAATTATTCAAGGAGTTCTGGATAGCTTAGAAGTAACACAATTTAAATCAACTGCGCACCATCCAAAATCGCAGGGAGCGTTAGAACGGTGGCATCAGACGTTAAAGACAATGTTGAGGGATTATTGTCAAGATTATCCAGAGGATTGGGATAAAGGAATTCCATTTGTACTGTTTGGAATTAGGGATGCACCTAATGAGTCAACTAAATTCAGTCCTTTTGAACTAATTTTTGGTCATGAGGTAAGAGGGCCATTTTAATTGATTGGGGAGAAATTGGTGAGTGAGCAGTCCTAAATTAAATTTTAGGATTACGTGTCAAATTTTTGGGAACGATTAAATAGAGCCGGTGAATTGGTTAGACAACATTTAAAAGTTGCACAGCATGTGATGAAAGAGGGAGCAGACAAGAAATCCAAAGTTTGTAGTTTTGCCTGTGGAGATAAAGTTTTAGTATTGTTACCAGTGGCAGTGGTGAAACTTTAAAAGCAAGATTTTGTGATCCTTTTCAGATAGAAAGGAAATTAAGTGAGGTGAATTATTTGGTCAGAATGCCAGATGGAAGGAAAACTCACCGATTGTGTCAAGTGAATATGCTTAAAATGGATTTTGAAAGGGAAGGAGAGCGAAAGGAGGAGGTTTTATGGAATCCAACTCAAAGCGAAGAACCAAATCCAGATGGCGTTGAATTTGACATTCCTCAAGTTAAATTGGATAATGAGGAAGTACTTAAAAATTGGAATAAATTATTGAGTTACCTTCCATAGGAAAAACAAACTGATCTGAACGAGTTATTAACATCACATGGGCAAGTTTGTGGATGTAAAATGGTTATCCATGATGTAGATGAGGAGAATGCTGTTCCAATTAAACAACATCCACATAGACCTAACCCTCTAAAATTGGCACAGGTTCATTAAGAAATTGAAAGTATGCTTAAAAATGGCAAAATTGAAGTGGGTTGCAGCCAATGCAGTTCACCTCTAGTGATGGTACCGAAACCGGACGGTACCCAACGAGTGTGTGTGGACTATAGAAAGGTTAATGCAGTTACAAGAACAGATTCTTATCCTATCCCAGAGTTGTAGGACTGCTTTGAGAAGGTGGGACAATCAGCTTTTATTTCCAAACTGGAATTACTTAAAGATTACTGGCAGGTACCTTTATCCAAAAGGGCAAAGGAGATCTCAGCTTTTGTGACTTCAAATGGTATATATCAATTCAAAGTTGGCATGAAAAACGCCGCAGCCACATTTGAAGGATTAACTAAGAAAGTAATTTCAGGATTATCTAATTGTGCGATATACATAGACAATCTGGTTATTTTTCATCAAACATGGAAACAACATTTGAAGCATCTGATGGAGTTATTCGATCGACTTCAGGAGGCGAGTATGGTGGTAAACTTAGCCAAAATTGAGTTTGGAAAAGCCCAAGTTGTGTTCCTTTGCCATAGAATTGGACATAGACAAATGGTCCCACGGATGTAAAAACAAATACCCTCGGCACAAAGGAAAATAATGAGATTGCTTGGCATGAATGGTTATTACCATAGATTTGTGCCAAATTTTAGCAGCGTGGTTGCTTCATTGACCGACTTGCAAAAGAAGCGTAGCACATTTCAGTGGATGGCGGAGCAGCAACAGGCATTTGCTGGCCTGAAGGCTGTGTTAGTCACTGCTCCTGTGTTGGCCACCACAAGTATCTCCCATCAGATCGCCTTTGCCTCTACTACTTGAGTATTTCTCATGTCCCCTGTTTCTATCCCTCACAGGCTGAAACCGATGTTGGATACCAAGCTTTGATTTATGAACTAATTCATAATAATCTGCCATTTCTGTTGCTAACCCCGCAGTTTTAACCCTCTGCTCTTCCACATGAGTTCACACTACATCAGGAATTGAATTTTTAAACTCCTCCAAAAGCATAATTTCTCGGAGAGCTTCATACGTTTGGCCTATTTGCAAAGCACATATCCACCTCTCAAAATTACTCTGTTTGAGGTTTTCAACTCTACGTATGTTTGACCAAATTCCTTAAACTTCTGAACCTATGTCTGTCGGCTTCAGGCACCCAAGATGGATTTTTTCACCTCCTCATACCTCCCAGATACCTCCTCTGGTAGTGATGCAAACACTTCACTAGCCCTACCTACTAGCTTTGTTTGAATCAGTAATACCCACATGTCCTGTGGCCATTTCATTTGTTCAGCTACCTTCTCAAATGAAATGAAAAAGGATTCAACCTCATTCTAATCAAACCGTGACAATGTTTGGACGTATTTAAATAGATCCCCCACCAAGCCTTTGACTATGATGCTCTTTCTCACTTTCCTCATCACTATCATCCAACTGTATGTTTCCTTTTACGTCTGCCAATTTTAACTGACCATTTGTCATGTTTCATGGCCATTTTCTGAAGTTCAAACTCTCTCGCTTCATCTTTTTCCATGATCTGTATCTCCCATTATCTTTATTTTTGTTCTGCTAGGGCTATTCTTTCTTTTCCACTTTCATCTCTCTCCTTTTCATTTGTCTCTCTCTTTCTTTTTCCTCTCTATCTCCTTCGTATTCAAGCTGCTTTAATTCTTTCTCATGTTCCATTTGTTTAATTTATCACTGAATTTTTGCCATTTCCAATGAGTAAAACTGTATCTCAGGCAACTTTAAATGCTCAGCCACCGCCATAATTACCTCATCTTTTCGGATTTTGTCAGGTCATGTTAACTGCAATGTTTTTGCCAAATCTTAGAGTCTGCTTTTAGTCTCTATCCGTAAGGTACTGTGTGTGACCGTCTCCACCCCCAAAAGCGTCACAGCCTCTGAAAGAGCCATTATCCACAACACAGTCCCCACTTAAACTGGAATACCACACCTGAAAAGCAACCACTATCTTTAAGTTCACTAAGTCAATCCAAGAGATAGACTTTTATCCCGGATGAGCCTCCAGTTTGCTATGGGCCAGGATTTAGAGAACCCCAAAGTGTATCATGGAGTTCACCTGAACCACAACTTTTAATAGATTGTGGTATGGGGAGCACACGGCCCACTCTACAGCAGAAATCGAAAAGTATTTTTTAAAGCAAAACAATGTTTATTCTATGAACTCAAGTTAACATTTTTAAAACATACAGTGAACATTAATTCAAATACAACCCCCAAAGAGTACAACACAAAGTAATCCTTACTTTCCTTTTAACATCCATAAGACTTAAAAATCCTTTTAACAGAAGTTTAAATTCACTACAGAGAACAGTTATAACTCTGAATTCACCAAATGATCAATAGATAGTCTTTACATGCAGACAGAACAACATTGCACACTCTGTGGCTGACTGCAGCTACAACACTGAAACAAAACCAAAAAAACAGACACACCTAAGCTTTTCTCAAAGTGAAACTAAAAGCTGACAGACATTCCAGCTCCACCCACACTCTGACATCACTGCAGTAATAAACACCCATTTCTTAAAGGTACACCCACTACAGTAATTCAATAAAAAACACCCATTTCTTAAAGGTATTCCCACATGACAAGTGTTAGGAATGGGCAAGTGAAAGGTGAAAAATGAAACCATCTTTGAAGCTAATGTTTTTTTTTTCTTGGGGGGTGTCATGAGAGTGTCCCTCTTGTCTCATCACATGGCTTCAGTAATGTCATTTTTGTGGGTGGAGCTGTGGCTGAGAGTTTTGTTTTTGCTTTCAGGTTTGGTTGCTGTGGACTCAGGCAGGTAAAATAAGTGTTTTGGCCTGTCCCTCTCTATTTTCATTTTAAATATCTGTTCCAGTAAAGAAAAATTACTTACTACAGCTACCTGCTGTTTTGAACACTTAAAATATATAGTTTGCTTTCCGAAAGTGTTTAAACCTGCTGGTGAGACAGAGTCAGAATCTCAGGAAAGGGCAGTCTTATTCAAGTGAGAATTCACAGTGCTGGGCCACACCCTTGAAAAGGGGTTTTTGGTATATGGGATTTTGTTTTTGAATTGGAACAGTTAAGGGGGAAATCATTAAGTGTTATAGACAGATTACTGTAGCTGTGCAGTGTCTTTGTTTGTAATTGATAAAAATTCTTGCTGTGTGTTTATATAAATGTTAACTATGTTCTTAGAATAAACCTTGGTTGTTTAAAGCGTCTGGGAAGACTGTTGAATCATACCTGAAGGGCAGGCTCTTGTGCTCATCCTAGCCAAATTCAACGAAAAGTTATGTGTCAGGTGAATTACATAATACACTTTGGAGTTTCTCAACCCTGGCCCATAACAATGGGAATACACCGAGAGGGGAAGGAGCACCAGATCTCACTATACGCAGATGTCCTACTTTTATATATTACGGATCCAGTCTCCTCAATTGAAAACATCATGAAGATACTCACGAGGTTTGGCACATTCTCAGGTGATAAACGAAACATCAGTAAAAGTGAGTGTTTCCCAATAAAGTCAATGGCCGAGGGGCTCGGCTGGGTTCTTGTTGTTTCACCACTCACCCTCTAATTTTCGTTATCTGTGGATCCGCATGGCCCATTACTAGGCCTTATTGCACAAAATGAACTTCTCAAGACTCGTCAGCAAGATCAAAATGGACTTATAGAGATGGAATAACCTCCCCCTGACTCTAGAGGGCAGGATCCAAACTCTTAAGATGAACTCTTAAGAGGGGCCTCACGGTAGCATGGTGGTTAGCATCAATGCTTCACAGCTCCAGGGTCCCAGGTTCGATTCCCGGCTGGGTCACTGTCTGTGTGGAGTCTGCACGTCCTCCCCGTGTGTGCGTGGGTTTCCTCCGGGTGCTCCGGTTTCCTCCCACAGTCCAAAGATGTGCGGGTTAGGTGGATTGGCCATGCTAAATTGCCCGTAGTGTAAGGTTAATGGGGGGATTGTTGGGTATACGGGTTAAAGTAGGGTGATCATTGCTCGGCACAACATCGAGGGCTGAAGGGCCTGTTCTGTACTGTACTGTTCTATGTTCTATGAATGTGCTACCTAGATTTCTGTTCCTATTTCAATGTATCCCTATTTATTTGCCCAAAGCATTTTGTATTACGGTCAACAAATTAATACCGGCAGTTTTCTGGGCAGGTAAGATTCCCGCAACGCTCTACTTCAGAGCGACAGAGAATCAGGAGGCTTGGCCCTCCCGAATCTTGTTTTATCACTGGGCTGCCAACATGCAGAAAATCCTGCAATGGCTCACAGATCCAAAATCAAAATGGAGTAGATTAGAGGCAGGGTCTTGTGTCACAGCCTCCTCCCTACACGCCCCGACGGAGTCCCTGGGCGAGCACTCAGATCCTGTGCAGGCCAGTTGTGCAAATGTATTCGCAGACATCTTCAACACCTTACTTCTCCACTCCGAGGTGCCCACCTCCATCAAGAAGACTGCCATAATACCAGTACCAAAGAAGAACAAGGTAACAAGCCTCAACGACCAGGGGCCTGACATCTGTTTTCATGAAATGCTTCGAGCGGCTAGTCATGTGACGGATCAACGCCAGCCTCCCAGATGATCGCAATCCATTGCAGTTCGCCTATTGCCACAACCGGTCCATAGCAGATGCTATCTCCCTGGGCTAACAATCAACACTCGGACACCACAACAATAAGGTAATCTACGTCAGACTGCTGTTCATAGACTATATCTCCGCCTTCAACTCCATTATGCCGACAAGATTAATAACCAAACTCTGAAATTTTGGACTTGACCCCTCCCTGTACAGCTGGATCCTTGACTTCCTCACCAACAGACCGCAATCTGTCTGGATAGGTAACAGCACCTCCTCCACAATAGTCCTCAATGCTCAGTCCTCTACTGTACTCCCAATATACACACACGACTGTGTTGCAAGATTTAACTCCAATTCGATCTATCAGTTTGCAGATGATACGACTGTGGTGGGTCGTATCTCAAACAACGACAAATCAGACTACAGAAGGGAGATAGATCACTTGATTGCATGGTGTACCGAAAACAACCTCCCTCTAAATGTCAGCAAAACCAAGGAACTGATCATCGACTTCTGGAAGCGTAGTACGACATATGGCCCAGTCTACATCAATGGGTCCGAAGTGGAGATGGTCCATAGGTTTAGGTTCCTGTGAGTAACCATCACCAACAGTCAGTATAGGTCCACCAATGTTTTTTTAAAAATAAATTTTCCAATTAAGGGGCAATTTAGTGTGGCCAATCCACCTATCGTGCACATCTTTTTTGGGTTGTGGGGGCAAAACCCACGCAGACACGGGGAGAATGTGCAAACTCCACACGGACAGTGACCCAGGGCCGGGATTCAAACCCGGGTCCTCAGCGCCGTAGGCAACAATGCTAACCACTGTGCCACTGTGCTGCCCTAGGTCCACCAATGTTGATGCAACAGTCAAGAAAGCCCAACAGCGTCGCTACTTCTTCCGGAAGCTAAAGACATTCCGTTAGTCTGCATCGACTCTCTCAAGATTGGTATCGCAACTACTCGGCCCAAGATCGGAAGAAACTGCAGAGTGTGGTGAACTCAGCCCAACGCATATCGCAAGCTTGCGACCCTCCCGTAGATTCTGTCTACACCTCCCGCTGCCTCAGGGAGGCAGCCAGCATTGTCAGACACCCTTCACACCCAGGGTTTGCCCTCTTCCAGATACTTTCATCAGGCAGAAGATACAGAAGTCTGAGGACCCACACATCTAGACATAGGAACAGCTCTTAACCACAGCTACAAGACTCCTCAACAAATCTCCCTCGGACTGATCTGTTCCCTGTCAGACACTATTTACAACGCCCGATGCTGCTCTTGCTCATGTATTTGCTTTGTTTGGCCCTTATTCCGCACAGTAACCAATTACTTATTTGTCAATGTATGTTGATGATTATTTTTTTTGTTTGCTGTGTACTGTTGAAGGTAGAGAGAAGGTTTTAGATAAAGTGTACGCTGGCTTAGGTGCCTATACAGGGGCATATTTTTAGGAATAGGTATTGTATAATTTTGTGTTAATCACTATATGATAAAAAAGGCTCCACTGTGTTAGCATCCATGTTAATAGAAACCCAGAATACTAAAAACACAAAATGGCTATTAGCTGAGTTAGCCACATTCCTGAACAACAATTAGCTGGATGAGTTGCAAACTGGTATAAACAACATTAATAATTACAGGCAGAAATAAGTTCAGGGAGATAATCATGGCTGATATTAGCAGAAGATCTACGGTACTGAATGGAAAACAGACACGTGGGATTACGGGAGGCATTCACAAACAAGTGATAACAAGATCCACAGAACAAGGAGAATTGTAGACCCTGTAGCATCAAGGACTACAAATGGAGACAGAGAAGATAATTTTAACAAGGTACCATGAGTCGTGTTCATGAGATCATGGGTTGAACATGTACTAACACACTTTACGTAATGTCAAATTTCATTGGATCTTTAACTAATCTAAGTAATCTATAATCAATATTATTGGACAAGGTCCAGCCATAATTGGCTGTGTCGATGTTTTTAAAAATGTTTTTCCTTTTTCGGTGGAGAGACGTTCTGGGTCTTTAACAGATGGCACCTCACTGCACACGTAATAAACCGTTTGATGCAAGGACCAGCCCTGAGCGTTAAGTGATTTCTTTGAGATTTTCTCCCATTAACAGTACGAATCGTGTACGTTCCCTTGGCCGCAGAAAAATACTTTTCAATGTACTTCGGTACATGTGACAATAGAATCTATGATTCTATGAAATCAATCAGCCATAATTCCCACTCCGTTGCCCTTCTCCCCGGTAGATCTTTCCTCCAACCCTCTGGTGATTTCATCCCTCAGGATTTGGAAGCAGTTTCAGCAGCACTTCAATCTTCTGTCACTGTCCTCACTTGCCCCGATATGCGACAACGCCTTCGGGTTTGGATCCATCATTCAGGTTCTGGAACGGGAAGTTTGGTGCACTTTGGGGCTTTATTCCGAGATGGAAGCTGTGCCAGCCTTGAACAACTCTCAGGCAGATACAATCTGTCTGGACCCAACCCTTTTCATTTCTTTCAAATTCGGAATTTCTCAATTAAGTTTTTTTCGTTCCCGCTGTTACCAGACTCCTAAACGACCCTCTTATGGACTGATCTGATCCCTTCACACATCTTCTGTACTGAGTAGTAATTTATCCTGTGCCAGACTGAGTTTGATTCACTTCAAAGTGATACCCAGAACACATTGGACGAAGGCAAGGATGAGTGGATTCTTTTGAAACGTGGAGAACAAGTGTGATTGCTGTTCACTTACACCGACTAACCACACACATGCGTTTGATCTTGTCCTCAGCTTGCTGGATACTGAGCTTCCTTTTTTGATACAATATCCAAGATTTTGCAGATAATCTTAGAACCATGCCCACTGATTGCAATATTTGGGGCTTCAGACTCCCCGTCTTTCTACTCGGGAGTGAGGGCGCACATTCTTGTCTTCGCCTCCTTAATGACCAAGAGCCGTATATTGGTCAACTGGAGATCCCCCTCCCTACCAAGGAAGACCTGATATCCGTCTGACATCTGGAGAAAGTCAAATATACCATCAGAGGCTTAGTGGGGAGGTTCTACCAGAGATGGCGGTCATTCATTTCTTTATTTAAGGACCTGGACTCTTTAGTGGGTAGGTTTGTATTTAGTTGTTTATGAAAGCTATATTGTATGTAGATTTGTGCCCATATGTATATTACATTTTCTGTTTGATAATTCAATAAAATGTTTATTTAAAAAATAGAAGCTGACTTACTGCAGTAAACTTGATTCACTGAGTCTAAAATTATTACTGTGTATAAAACCCATAATTCCTCATTAACAGAATATCTACCACAAATAAAATCAAGCTTTGGTTCTTCATGCTAATGCTTATTGGCAAGATTTATCACACGTGTTTCACGGCAGTAGGTGGTGGATCAACATTGACCGGCGGCAGGATCTTCTGGTCCTGCCATTATCAATGGGATTTGCCATTGAATGCACTCCTCGTTGCCATGATGGCGGAACTGGAAGATCCCGCTGGTGTGAACAGCCGGAAAGTTCCAGCCTATGCTTTTAATCAATTAGCTGTCATAAAGATATAAATATATGGAAAAACAAGAAGTGTCTGCAGCTGTGACTGAGCTATATATCAAGAATTGCTGTAGGCAGAGAAAAAGGGGAAAGAAAATAAATACAATCAGTATATCCCAAAATTTAAATTGCTGGCAGGCCTCACGGTACCCAGCCACCATAGATGTTTCACATTTCTCCACTGACAGCCATTACTGAACCCAGCTGATAACATTGATACACACAGGTTATTTTTAAAGCCCTTAAGATTGCCTTTGACAGTGTGTTATTGGAAGGCACACCAGTCGAAATGTCATAATCATCTTGGTGAACAGACAGAGGTGGTAAATTAGAGCTTTTGGCTTTCTGACAGATGTAATTTACATGCTGCACACAGCAATTGGACAACAGTGAACACTTACTAGTTTGTAGAGATCTGCCACGCTTAACTGTTCTGGGTCAACCATTTCAAAATCCTTTCTGGGAACTAGGTCCATGCCCATCTGTCTGATAAATCAGAGAAAATTGTATTAGTGTTCAAACAGCAAAAAATGTGCATTTAGCCCAAGTTTCTTTATGACTTCTGAGATCCAAGAATGGGCACTAGAACATAGAACATACAGAGCGGAGGTCATTTGGCCCATCGAGTCTGCACCGACCCACTTAAGCCCTCACTTTCACCCTATCCCCGTAACACAATAACCCCTCCTAACCTTTTTTTTGGTCACGAAGGGCAATTTATCATGGCCAATCCACCAAACCTGCACATCTTTAGACTGTTGGAGGAAACCTGAGCACCCGGAGGAAACCCACGCAGAAAAACTAATGTATATTTTCTACATATTTCGTATGAATATAGTATTGGATGATATGTAGCACAGAAGAAAAAACAGTGCAAACTGACTGCATTCGACCTTCTGTAAACTAGAGGTCATCTTAAGCTCCTGTCCATGTCTTAACTCACACCAAGCCCAGTGCACCTATCACCCATGTGCTCACTGGCTTTCAATAGCTCCCGGTCAGCAGCCTTGTTTTCAAACCCCCTTAAAGTCTCTACCCTCCCGATCGTCGTAAACTCCTCCTACCCCACAATTCCCTGACGTATCTATGCTCATCTAATTTAGTAAGAAGTCTTACAACACCAGGCTAAAGTCCAACATGTTTGTTTCAGACACTAGCTTTCGGAGCACTGCTCCTTCCTCAGGTGAATGAAGAGGTATGTTCCAGAAACATACATATACAGACAAATTCAAAGATGCCAGACAATGCTTAGAATGCGAGCATTTGCAGGTAATTAAATCTTTACAGATCCAAAGATAGGGGTAACCCCAGGTTAAAGAGGTGTAAATTGTCTCTAGCCAGGACAGTTGGTAGGATTTTGCAAGCCCAGGCCAGATGGTGGGGGACGAATGTAATGCGACATGAATCCTAGGTCCCGGTTGAGGCCGCACTCATGTGTGCGGAACTTGGCTATAAGTTTCTGCTTGGCGATTCTGCATTGTCGTGCGTCCTGAAGGCCGCCTTGGATAACGCTTACCTGGAGATCAGAGGCTGAATGCCCTTGGCTGCTGAAGTGTTCCCTGACTGGAAGGGAACATTCCTGCTTGGTGATTGTCGCGCAATGTCCGTTCATTCGTTGTCGCAGCGCCTGCATGGTCTCGCCAATGTCCCACGCTTCTGGACATCCTTTCCTGCAGCGTGTGAGGTAGACAATGTTGGCCGAGTCGCACGAGTATGTACCGCGTACCTGGTGGGTGGTGTTCTCACGTGTAATGGTGCGGCCTCAACCGGGACCTGGGATTCATGTTGCATTACATTCATTCCCCCACCATCTGGCCTGGGCTTGCAAAATCCTACCAACTGTCCTGGTTAAAGACAATTCACTGCTCTTTAACCTGGGGTTACCCCATCTTTGGATCTGTAAAGATTTAATTACCTGCAAATGCTCACATTCTAAGCATTGTCTGGCATCTTTGAATTTGTCTATATATATGTTTCTGGAACATACCTCTTCATTCACCTGAGGAAGGAGCAGTGCTCCGAAAGCTAGTGTTAGAAACAAACATATAGTAAAATAAGAGCCCATGGTATTCGAGGCAAGGTACTAACATAGATTGACGATTGGCTGTCAGACAGAAGGCAGAGAGTTGGGATAAAAGGTTCTTTTTCGGAATGGCAACCGGTGACAAGTGGTGTCCCGCAGGGTTGTGTTGGGGCCACAGCTGTTCTCTTTATATATTAACGATCTAGATGACGGGACTGGGGGCATTCTGGCCAAGTTTGCCGATGATACAAAGATAGGTGGAGGGGCAGGTAGTATTGAGGAGGTGGGGAGGCTGCAGAAAGATTTAGACAGTTTAGGAGAATGGTCTAAGAAGTGGCTGATGAAATTCAACGTGGGCAAGTGCGAGGTCTTGCACTTTGGAAAAAAGAATAGAGGCATGGACTATTTTCTAAACGGTGACAAAATTCATAATGCTAAAGTGCAAAGGGACTTGGGAGTCCTAGTCCAGGATTCTCTAAAGGTAAACTTGCAGGTTGAGTCCGTAATTAAGAAAGCAAATGTAATGTTGTCATTTATCTCAAGAGGCTTGGAATATAAAAGCAGTGATGTACTTCTGAGGCTTTATAAAGCACTAGTTAGGCCCCATTTGGAATACTGTGAGCAATTTTGGGCCCCACACCTCAGGAAGGACATACTGGCACTGGAGCGGGTTCAGCGGAGATTCACACGGATGATCCCAGGAATGGTAGGCCTAACATACGATGAACGTCTGAGGATCGTGGGATTATATTCATTGGAGTTTAGGAGGTTGAGGGGAGATCTAATAGAAACTTACAAGATAATGAATGACTTGGATAGGATGGACGTAGGGAAGTTGTTTCCATTAGCAGGGGAGACTAGGACGCGGGGGCACAGCCTTAGAATAAAAGGGAGTCACTTTAGAACAGAGATGAGGAGAAATTTCTTCAGCCAGAGAGTGGTAGGTCTGTGGAATTAATTGCCACAGAGGGCAGCGGAGGCCGGGACGTTGAGTGTCTTTAAGACAGAAATTGATAAATTCTTGATTTCTCGAGGAATTAAGGGTTATGGGGAGAGAGCGGGTAAATGGAGTTGAAATCAACCATGATTGAATGGTGGAGTGGACTCGATGGGCCGAATGGCCTTACTTCCGCTCCTATGTCTTATGGTCTTATGTTGGACTTTAACCTGGTGTTGTAAGACTTCTTACTGTGCTCACTCCAGTCCAATGGCGGCATCTCCACATCATGGCTGCCATCGACACTGCAAACTGCCGGCTCAAAGTGGAGAGGATCTCCAGGAAGATCGCGCATATAGACACTGACATTAAGTTTCTACAAAGATGCAAGAAAGCAGACAAGATGCCGAAAGGGCTGCAGATCACAAACCCACTCAAGTCGACCCACAACACAGACTACGCTGAGAGACTCTGCCGTCGCGCCTCTCTCACGCTCCTCAACCACTTCAAATGCCAGCTCTACGGCAGACAACGCAACCTGGAAACCAAGATAGAGGCCATATTCTCAACTTGCGCTCAGGACGCAGCAGACCAGCTGTGGAACACCGCCAAACAGATGAGACAACGATACTTTGACACCTATATGCACACCAAGAACAGGAAGCTTGAGAAACTCGGCATCACCATCAGCAGCAACAGGCCTCCCCCGGTACCATAGTACAAAACAATACATGGAAATCTATTGTCAACTTGTCGGACTACACCCTTCAACCAGACGAAATTGAAGTCCTCAGCAGAGGGCTCAATTTCTGCACCAACACCAAAATGGACCCCATCAGTCTCGCGGCAGACACGGAGGAATTCATTAGGCGAATGAGGCTCCGGGAATTCTTCCACAGACCTCAAGAGGCCAACAGCGAACCCAAGGAGACTACCAATGAACCGGAACAGCAGACCAAGAGATCTGCAGTGCGGCAACCGAAGAGGAAAGAGTCGAATGGACCCCTCCGGAAGGCCACTGCCCTCGACTCGACATGTATGCTTAAGCCGTCAGGAGTCGCGTCAATGCCAGATTCATCAGTCGCATTCACAAGACAGCCCCGAACGTCACCCAAGCACAAAGCAACACCATCCACGCTCTCAAGACCGACCGCAACATCGTCATCAAACCAGCAAAGGAGGGCCTACCGTCATACTCAACAAAACAGACTACTGCAAAGAAGTATACCAACACCTCAACAACCAGGAACACTACAGACAGTTACCCACAGATCCGACCAAGGAACACATCCGCCGACTCAACACACTGATCAAGACCTTGGATCCAGACCTTCAGAGCACCATATGTGCTCTCACCCCACGTACTGCCCGCATTGGAGATCTCTACTGCCTCCCGAAAATACACAAGGCCAACACACCTGGCCGTCCTATCATTTCAGGCAATGGGACCCTATGTGAGAACCTCTCTGGCTATATCGAGGGCAACTTGAAACCCATCGTACAAGGTATGCCCAGCTTCTGTCGTGACAAGACAGACTTCCTACAGAAACTCAGCACCCATCGACCAGTTGAACCAGGAACATTCCTCGTCACAATGGACGTCTCGGCACTCTACACCAGCATCCCCCATGACAACGGCATTGCTACAACAGCCTCAGTACCCAACACTGACAACTGCCAATCTCCATACTCAATTCTGCAACTCATCCGCTTCATTCTGGATCACAACGTCTTCACCTTCGACAACAAGTTCTTCATCCAGGCGCAGGGAACAGCCATGGGGTCCAAATTCGCACCTCAATACGCCAACATTTTCATGCACAAGTTTGAACAAGACCTCCCTCCTCACCGCACAGGACCTTCAACTGACGTTATACACTAGATACATCGATGACATTTTTTTCCTTTGGACCCACGGCGAAGAATCACTGAAACGACTACACGATGACATCAATAAGTTCCATCCCACCATCAGACTCACCATGGACTACTCTCCAAAATCAGTTACATTCTTGGACACACTCGTCTCCATCAAGGACGGTCACCTCAGCACTTCGTTTTACCGCAAGCCCACGGATAACCTCACGATGCTCCACTTCTCCAGCTTCCACCCTAAACACATTAAAGAAGCCATCCTCTATGGACAAGCCCTCCGTATACACAGGATCTGCTCAGACGATGAGGAGCGTAACAGACATCTACAGACACTGAAGATGCCCTCGTACGAACATGATATGGCGCTCGACTCATCGATCGACAGTTCCAATGCGCCACAGCAAAAAACCGCACCAACCTCCTCAGAAGACAAACACAGGACACAACCGACAGAGTACCCTTCGTCGTCCAGTACTTTCCCGGAGGTGAGAAACCACAACATCTTCTTCGCAGCCTTCAACACGTCATCGATGAAAATAAATATCTTGCCAAGGTCATCCCCACAACCCCACTACTTGTCTTCAAACAACCGCGCAACCTCAAACAAACCATTGTTTGCAGCAAACTACCTAGCCTTCAGAACAGCAACCACGACACCACACAACCCTGCCATGGCAATCTCTGCAAGACGTGCCAAATCATCAACATGGTTACCACCATTACACGTGAGAACACCACCCTCCAGGTACGCGGTACATACTCGTGCGCCTCGGCCAACATTGTCTACCGCATACGCTGCAGGAAAGGATGTCCCGAAGCATGGGACATTGGCGAGACCATGCAGACGCTGCGACAACGAATGAACGGACATCGTGCAACAATCACCAGGCAGGAATGTTCCCTTCCAGTCGGGGAACATTTCAGCAGTCAAGGGCATTCAGCCTCTGATCTCCGGGTACGCGTTCTCCAAGGCAGCCTTCAGGGCGCTCGACAACGCCGAATCGCCAAGCAGAAACTGATAGCCAAGTTCCGCACACGAGTGCGGCCTGAACTGGGATTGGGGATTCATGTTGCATTATATTCATCCCCCACCATCTGGCCTGGGCTTGCAAAATCCTACCAACTATCCTGGCTAGAGATAATTCACACCTCTTTAACCTGGAGTTACCCCTATCTTTGGATCTGTAAAGATTTAATTACCTGCAAATGCTCGCATTCTAAGCATTGTCTGGCATCTTTGAATTTGTCTGTATATATATGTTTCTGGCACATACCTCTTCATTCACCTGAGGAAGGAGCAGTGCTCCGAAAGGTAGTGTTTGAAACAAACATGTTGGACTTTAACCTGCTGTTGTAAGACTTCTTACTGTGCTCACCCCAGTCCAACGCCGGCATCTCCACATGATGGCTACCATCTAATTTAGGCCTCTTGAGCATCGCCAGTTTTAATCACTCCACACCACTTGTGGTCATGCCTTTAGTTGCCTCAGACCCAAGTTCTGGAACTCTCTCCCCAAATCTCTCTACCTTGTTTACCCACTTTAAGACACTCATTAAAACTTACTTCTTTGACCAACCCTTAGGTCATTTGGTCTAGTATTTCCTCATGTCAAATTTTGTTTTATAATGCTTCTGCAAAGCACCTTGAGATGTTTAATATCATTAAAGGCACTATATTGAGACAAGCTTTTTTGTGGGAGTTCAGTACATTTGGAAAAACTAAATAATTTTTTTTCTTTATTTTCAGTTCTGGCAGATTGTGATCGGGGCTTTGGGGTTCTGACAGTATTCCGGTAATAATACTGAAGACTTGTGCTCCAGAAGTTGCCACCCCCCTAGACAAGCTGTTCCAGTACAGCCACAGCACTGGTATCTATCTGGCAATATGGAAAATTGCTAAAATATGCCCTTTCCACAAAAAGCAGGACAAATGCAACCCAGCCAATTAATAATAATAATCTTTATTGTGACACGTAGGCTTACATTGCAATGAAGTTACTGCGAAAAGCCCCTAGTTGCCACATTCCGGCGCATGTTTGGGTATATAGAGGGAGAATTCAGAATGTCCAAATTAACTAACAGCAAGTCTTTCAGGACTAATGGGAGGAAACCATGGGGAGGATGTGCAGACTCCGCACAGACAGTGACCCAGCCGGGAATCGAATCTGGGACCCTGGTGCTATGAAGCCACAGTGCTAACCACTTGGCTATCATGCTGCCCCCGTCAATTACCCCGTCAGTCTACTCTTAATCATCAGTAAAGCAGTGGAAGACATCATTAACAGTGCTCTGAAGTGGCATTTGCTTAGGAATAAGCTGCTCAATGGTGCTTAGTTTGGACTCTGCCAAGGCCACTCAGCTCCTGACCTCTTTACAGCCTTGGTTCAAATATGAACGAAAGGAATGAATTCCACAGTTGAAAGTGACTGTCCTTGACATCAAAGCAGAATTTGACCGAGTGTGAAATGAAAGAGACCGAGGAAAACTGGAATCAATGTGAATAGGGGAAAACTCTCTTTTAGTTGGAGTCAAACCAAGCACCAATGAAGATTGTTGTGGTTGGTGGAGGTCAATCAGCTCAGTTCCAGGACATCACTGCAGGAGTTCCTCAGGGTAGGGCCCTTGGCCCAACCAGCTTTAGTTGCTTAATCAATTACCTTCCTTCCATCGTAAGGTCAGAAGTGGGGATATTCGCTGATGATTACACAATGTTTTTTAAAAAATAAATTTAGAATACCCAATTCATTTTTCCAATTAAGGGGCAATTTAGTGCGGCCAATCCACCTACTCTGCACATCTTTGGGTTGTGGGGGCGAAACCCACGCAAACACAGGGAGAATGTGCAAACTCCACACAGACAGTGACCCAGAGCCGAGATTCGAACCTGGGACCTCGGCGCCATGAGGCAACAGGGCTAACCCACTGTGCCACCGTGCTGCCCTGATGATTACACAATGTTGAGCACCATTCATGACTCTCAGATACTGAAATATTCCATGTTCAAATCCAGGCTTGGGCTGACAAGTAGCAAGTTACATATGCACCACACATGTTCCAGGCAATGACCACCTCCCAAGAAGAAAGATCCTAACCATTGCCTCCTAACATGCAATGGTATTATTATTGCTGATTCTCCCACTAACAGCATCGTGGGGGTTATAAGATGCACTGCAGGAACTCACCAAAATCCTTCAACAGCCCCTTCCAAACCCATGACTGCTACCATCTAGAAGGAGGCAGAAAGATGGGAACATCACAACCTGGAAATTCCTCTTCAAGCCACTCTTGATCCTGACCTGGAAATATATTGCCATTCCTTCACTTTTCCTGGGTCAAAATCCTGGAACTCCCTCCCTAATACTGTACATTTTATATATTTTGAAAAACAGATTAATAAATAGAAAGAAAAACAGCACTGAGTGTACCTGCGCTGCATAAACTGCAGTGGTTCAAGAAGGCAGCTCACCTCCACCTTCTCATGGGCAATTAGGGCTGGGTAATAAATGCTGGCCTAGCTAAACATAGTCCAAAGATGTGCGGGTTAGTTAGATTGGCCATGCTAAATCGCCCTTAGTGTCTAAAAACAGTCAAGTGGGGGTTACTGGGTTACGGCGATAGGGTAGATACGTGGGCTTGAGTAGGGTGCTCTTTGTAAGGGCCGGTGCAGACTCGATGGGCCAAATGGCCTCCTTCTGCACTGCAACTTCTATGATTCTATGATTCTAGTGGTGGGATGGCCACATCCCATGAATTAATTTAAAACATTACTTGCGACCAACCTATTTGCTCTCAGTTTGGATTAGATGGAGCCCATCTCAATGGTACAGTTTCTTCCTACTAGTGCCGGTGTCCAATGAAATGGAACCCTTCTTTCCAACACCACACCATCGGCCAGACAAAGGAATGAAGGAAAATGAATGAAATGAGTGGTAGAGTGAGCGAGATAGGAAGAGAGAAAAAAGGTGGGGGTTTAGTAGGAGAGGGAAAGAGTGAGTATGAGGTGAGTATGAGGCCAGGGAAAGTGGCAGAGGCAGGATGCAAATGAGATAGAAAGTAAGCAAATGAAACAGGGAGGAAGGAAGCAAGTGGGATGGGGAAAGAGGAAGCAAGTGGGAAGGGAAAAAAAACGTGGGAGGGGAAGGGAGGAAGGTGTTGGAAGTGGAGGAAGGGTGGAAACAAGTGGGAAAGGGAGGAAGGTGCCAGGGGGCGGGGGGGTGCAGTAGAAGGAGCAAATGAGTAGGGAAGCATAGAAAGCCACGGCCCAGGAGACAATTTGGTTTATAATTCCTTCACTTTGCAATTTCCTTTAGAAAGTTACTGCTAAATCGATTTGATTTAGTAGGCAGTGCGTTCTCGATCATTGAGCTCTTTTGCCAAACACCTTGATTCGGTATCTTTGGTTACTTCCTTTTC
The DNA here is from genome assembly GCF_902713615.1 of Scyliorhinus canicula. Taxonomy (NCBI): domain Eukaryota; kingdom Metazoa; phylum Chordata; class Chondrichthyes; order Carcharhiniformes; family Scyliorhinidae; genus Scyliorhinus; species Scyliorhinus canicula. The sequence goes on from NC_052156.1 coordinate 87,998,270, forward strand.
TGTCACTGGAAACAACTTCTCCTTACTCCAACAAAGCCATTCATAATTTTAAACTCCGCTATCAAATCTTCTCTCTACCTTTCCTGCTCTGAGGAGCACAACTCAACTTTTACAGCCTCTCCACATAAATGGAGTCCCTCGTGTCTGGTACCATTCGAGTAAATATTTTCTGCACCACTGACACGCTGCTTAAAGTGTGCATCCTGGAATTGAACGCCATGCTGCAGTTGAGGGCGATCCAGATATTTGCAAAGGTTTAAACTCCGTGTTCACATGTTCATTGTGCATAGTAGTAGAATTGGCCTATATTGCAGTAGAATGCAACTCTAATGCCTTTTTGTTAAAGAGTCAATCACATTGCTCTGGTCTGGAGTCACATGTAGGTCAGACTGAGTAATGAGGACGGATTTCCTTCCCTAAAGGGCTCTGGTGAACCAGATGGGTTTTTACAACAATTGACAATGACTTCATGGTTGTCATTAAACTTTTAATTCCAGTTTTAAAAATTAAATTCAAATTCCACCATCTTGGTGATATTCAAACTCAGGTCCCCAGACCACAACCCTGGGTCTCTCAAATACTAGTCCAGCAACAATACCACTGCGCCACGCCTCCACTATTGAGTTTAGTGTAAGGGTCCTTAATTGCCCATTTATTTTAGTTTCCTGTTCTTAATTTTGATCCATGGATGATTAGTGGACATGTAACTTTAAGTTAATCAGGATTAATGGACATTTCTCTTTAACATGCAGAATTCAGAAGTTACAGGAGAGAACACTCTGTTGGTTTAAAAAGGAACTCCAGGCTTGGCGGCACCAGCGAGAGAGATGGGGTGGGACTCAGTTTGATTGATTGGCTGTCGGCCAATGAATTGTCACAAAAGGCTGGACTCTGCCCAGCAACAGGTGGTGATTGGATCCTATCCCACTGGGGTGATTTCCAGAGTCTCAAGGTGTTTCAGTTTTGATTACTGAAAGCGCAAGGAGAATACCTCTTTCTCCTCTCTATTTCTCTCCAAAAAAGCTTGTGAGTGTTTGTTTCTGAACTGGCAGTGAATCTGAATGAATCCTTAGGAAAACCATTACAGGCAGCAAACAAAAGAGCAGACCGTGATAACTCTCTCCAGAAAGGCCTGTGAATACTGTATTTCTGAAACCACAGACACCCGAATGAACCTACAATAAAACCAGAAACTGAAAGCAAGATTTGAAGAGGACTAAAATGCTGGAAACAAAGACTCTTTTTTTCCTTTTACTGATCATTTTTTTTACCCCTTTCTGCCCCTCTGTGTTTGTGGGCATAGAGGGTTGCGGCAAGTTAAAGTGGGAGTTAAGAATTAGATAATAGTTAACCAGTTGCATATTTAAGTATAGATTTGTTATAAATAAACAGTAATTATGTTTACATTTACAAACCTGGTGACTGTAATTATTGAGCAGCCAGGGGCCAAAGACTTTGGGTATTGTTACAAGAGTAATGCACTTGTGTTGTGACTCCAGATCAAGTGGGGCTGGAATTGAATGTGCACTAACACAGGGTGCCGTAACATTTGAAAAATGAGAGATGATCTCACTGAAATGTATAGAATTCTTAAGAGATTTCAATAAGCTGATTAGGAGAGACCATTTCCCCTGGCTGAGAGTCTAAAATGAAGGGGCAGAATTCCAGGATAAGGGAATGTCAATTTCGATTTGATATTGGGTGAATTTTATTCTGTCAACAGATTGGGAATGTTTGGACTTCACAGAGGACTGTGGATACCCAGACAATGAGTATGTGCAAAGCTGAAAGTACGAGATTCACGTGTACTAACATAATTAAGGGATATGAGGATGGGGTGAGAAAGTGAAGTTAATGTCGAAGTTCAGGCTTGGGCGGGGGGGCAGGGGAAATATTCCCCTCCCTCCACATTATGTTTCTTCGTGGCGGGAGGCAGCCCGCCATTTCAGTGATGGGATCATCTGATCCCTCTGCTGTCAATGGGATTTCTCAGTGAATCCACCCCCAACTTCCGCAAAACCTGTGGCAGGGGTTCGCCGTCGGAAGATCCCATTGGCGAAAACAGTCTGAAAATCCCCATTGTTTTATTGAGCAGCAGAGCAGGCTCAGAATAAAGAACAAAGAAAAGTACAGCACAGGAACAGGCCCTGCGGCTCTCCAAGCCTGCGCCCACCATGCTGCCCGTCGAAACTAAAATTTTCTACACTTCCAGGGTCCATATCCCTCTATTCCCATCCTATTCATGTATTTGTCAAGATGCCCCTTAAACGTTACTATCGTCCCTGCTTCCACCCCCTCCTCCAGCAGTGATTTCCAGGCACCCACTATCCTCTGTGTAAAAAATTTGCCTCGTACATCTCCTCTAAAATTGGGAGTTGGTGGTGTAGTGGTATTGTCACTGGACTAGCGATGCAGAGAGCCAGGGTAATTCTGTGGGGACCTGGGTTCGAATCCCACCCCGGCAGATGGTAACATTTGAATTCAATTTGGGGCAGCACGGTAGCATTGTGGACAGCACAATGGCTTCACAGCTCCAGGATCCCAGGTTCGATTCCGGCTTGGGTCACTGTCTGTGCGGAGTCTGCACATCCTCCCCGTGTGTGTGTGGGTTTCCTCCGGGTGCTCCGGTTTCCTCCCACAGTCCAAAGATGTGCAGGTTAGGTGGATTGGCCATGATAAATTGCCCTTAGTGTCCAAAATTGCCTTAATGTTGGGTGGGGTTACTGGGTTATGGGGCTCTTTCCAAGAGCCGGTGTAGACTCAATGGGCCGAATGGCCTCCTTCTGCACTGTAAATTCTATGATCTAAACCTTGCCCCTTGCACCTTAAACCTATGCCCCCTAGTAATTGACCCCTCTACCCTGGGAAAAAGTCTCTGACTATCCACTCTGTCTATGTCCCTCATAATTTTGTAGACCTCTATCAGGTCGCCCCTCAACCTCCTTCATTCCAGTGAGAACAAACCAAGTTTATTCAACCTCTCCTCATAGCTAATGCCCTCCATACCAGGCAACATCCAGGTAAATCTCTTCTGCACCCTCTCTAAAGTCTCCACATCCTTCTCGTAGTGTGGCGACCAGAATTGAACACTGTACTCCAAGTGTGGCCTAACTAAGGTTCTATACAGCTGCAACATGACTTGCCAAATTTTATACTCAATGCCCCGGCCAATGAAGACAAGCATGCCGTTTGCCTTCTTGACTACCTTCTCCACCTGTGTTGCCCCTTTCAGTGACCTGTGGACCTGTACACCAAGATCTCTCTGACTGTCAATACTCTTGAGGGTTCTAACATTCACTGTATATTCGCTACCTGTATTAGACCTTCCAAAATGCGTCACTTCACATTTGTCCAAATTAAACTCCATGTGCCATCTCACCGCCCAAGTCTCCAAACGATCAGTCCTCATCGCTATCCGCAATTCCACCAACCATTGTGTCATCTGCAAACTTACTAATCAGGCCAGTTACATTTTCCTCCAAATCATTGATATATACTACGAACAGCAAAGGTCCCAGCACTGATCCCCGCGGAACACCACTTGTCACAGCCCTCCAATCAGAAAAGCGCCCTTCCATTGCTATTCTCTGCCTTCGATGACTTAGCCAGTTCTGTATCCATCTTGCCAGCTCACCTCTGATCCCGTGTGACTTCACCTTTTGTACCAGTCTGCCACGAGGGACCTTCTCAAAGGCCTTACTGAAGTCCATATAGATAACATCCACTGCCCTACCTGCATCAATCATCCTTGTGACCTCCTCGGAAAACTCCATCAAATTAGTGAGACACGACTTCCCCTTCACAAAACCGTGCTGCATAATCTTAATGAGCCATATGCCCTATTCCTGCTCCTATTTCTTATATTCTTATGACCCTACTTGCAAAGCCAACAATCCCATATGCTTTCGTAAATACCTATTAAATGGATGTGGCCATCACTAGAATCATAGAATCATAGAGGGGCGTTTGTGTGGGGATGGTAAGAACCAGAGGGTCACCAAGTCGACACAAGGAGGAAAATCATGGGCAGTCTAGCCTTGTGGCAGCCGAGAGGGTTAGGGGGTGGCTATGAGAGCCAAACACAGCGGGCGGGATTTTCTGATCCTGAGGCTAAGAGTTAACGCCGTCGAAGACGCCCCAGGATCAGCAATTCTGGCCCCTACAGGGGGCCAGCAGGGCGCTGATCCGGCCGTGGAATGGGCTCCGGGGGACGTGCGCATGCGCTGCCCCACCGTCACGATTTCCGTGCATGCGTGGTGTCTCCCTTGTCTGCGTCGGCCCCGACCCAACATGGCGCAGGAGTACAGGTTCCGGCGCTGAAGTAAGGAGGCCGGCCCGCTGATTAAGGGGTCCCGATCGCGGGCCAGGCCACATCGGACCCCCACCCACCCCCCATCCTCCCAAAGGCTGCCCCCGGACCCTTTAATGCCGAGATCCAGTCGGCTCAGAGCAGGTTAGAACGGCGCCGGCGGGACTCAATTGTTTTTTTATGGCTGCTTGGCCCATGCGGGCTGGAGAATCACGGGGGGGTGCGTAGAGCGCACGCGCGTAGAGTGGCCCCAGACCGGCACCGCGCCAACCACAATGGCCGTCAGGGCGGCATGGCACGATTCGCGTAGCCCGCAGGCAATTCTCCGACCCGGCACGGGGTCAGAGAATCCCGCCCAGAACGTGTGAGGCTGGAGGAGTCCTCCTGTAAGGGATTATCCCTCTGAGCCTTCACCATGGTAACTCTCCCATCCCCCCATCAAAGTACACACCTAAACTAGTGGTGGGAGCCACACTGAAGACATGGAACAAAATGAGGCAGCATTTCAGTCCAACCGAGATGTCCTCCACGGCCCCCATCTGCGGTAAGCACAAATTCCTGCCAGCTATGCTTGACGCTACCTTTAAAAAGTGGAGACCATGTTTATTTGCTGTAACCTGCTTTGCTACATGTTTGCAACAAAATACATTAAAAAAAAAGTGGAGACGGGACGGAGGGATGCTAGTAGTTGGAGACCTTCACATAGGAGAGAGACTCGCGACCTTGGACGAGCTGTCGGAGGACTTAGACCTGTCGACGGGACAAGAGCTCAGGCACCTCCAAATTAAACACTTTCTCCACAAGGAGATGGCCAAATACCCTAGGGCCCCGACCACTCTACTCGAGGAACTAATCAACACAGAGTAAGGAGGGGTGGAACTGTGGGAACATATATGGACGGTTGCTGGACCGGGCAAGACTACCACTGGATAAAGCTAGACGGAAATGGGAGGGTGAATTGGAGACGGAGGTGAGTTGGGGACTCCGGAGCGAAGCGCTGAACAGGGCCAGCTCCAACTCCTCCTGCGCTACGCTCATAAAGTTTAAAGTGTTGCACAGAGCCCACCTAACTAGAACCCGAATGAGCAGGTTCTTCTCGGAGGTGGAGGACAAATGTGAACGGTCCAGGGTGGCCCGGCCAACCACAACCACATGTTCAGGGCATGCCCCAGACTGGTTGGGTGCTGGACAACCTTCTTCAAGGCAATGTCCATGGTTGTGGGGGTGAGGGTGGAGTCGTGCCTCGGACTGGCGGTCTTTGGGGTATCAGACCAGCCAGATCTTCCTATGGTGAAGAGGGCCAAGAATTCTGCTCGGCTGGCGATTAGCAGCACCAGGCAGAATTTCACTACCTGGAGAAGATCAAGTACACCATATGAGGGTTGGTCGAGGGCTTCCACAAAGCGTGGGGGTCATTCATCAGCCTGTTTCAAGATCTGTTTGAGACCAAGTGACAAGGAAGAGAGGGGGGTGGGGGAGAGGGAATGGAACCCAAGTGAAGCACAAAACCAAACACGGGGACAAGGGGTGGAGGGGAAGGGCCACTCAGACCCCCATCCCAACAACAAAAATATGGAAAATCTCAAGAGAAATTTTAATGAGTTTAAATATTATTAGCAGCCCTCCCACCAAATGATCCCCCCCCCCCTCAATAAATATTTATACCTGGCCAACATAACTTTACAACAGGATTAGCCAGGTGTGAGGCAGTCGAGGGGATCCCTCCGGGGGCAGAGAGTTAAATATAGCCACCCCCGTGGGTTCGAGGGACATACCGGGCAGTGCCTTGGTACTTTCCTAGCTCAGGCTGGTTCTGTCAGATTAGCGCAGTGCCAGTTTGGCAGTGCCAAACTGTGCCAGACGGAAGTGCCGGGGCGACCCTAGTGGAAGGCCCAGAGGGATGCTCAGTTTGTGCTCTGCCAGGGTCACTCAGCTCTTAATCACATTACAGCCTTGGTTCAAATATGGACAAAAGAGCTGAATGCCAGAGGTGAGGTGAGAGTAACTGCCCTTGAAATCAAGACAGCATTTGACCAGGTGTGGCATCAAGGAGCCCTAGCTAAACTGGAGTCAATTGGAATCAGAGGGAGATCTCAACTGTTTAGAGTCATACCTGGCACAAAGGAAGTTGGTTGTGGTGATTTTCAAGAATAGGCCAATATTAACATATATACATGCAGTGGGTGTGAACACATGTACATGTGAAAACAACTGTCTAATGCGAGAACACAGAACATAGCAAACAGAACAAATGTTCATAAGTCCAATCTCTGATCCTGGTCGACCACCAAAGAGGTAGTGGTGGGGACGACAGCGCCTTGATGGGCGGGATTGGAGCCTGACTGGTGGCCTCGTGTGTCGAGGTATCAGGAGGTGGCAAAACAACAGAAGGAAATGGAGAAGAATGTGGTTGCAGGCAGGCAACTTTGCGCAGTGCCCGTCTGTTTCGTCACACAACAGAACCATCAGCCAGACGGACAACATATGAGTGGGGGGCAGTCTGCCAACAACGACAGCTGGAGCTGACCAGCCTCCATCAGTGATCTTGACCCGAACAGTGTCTGATGGGGATAACACGGGCAAATCGGTGGCATGAGCATCATAGTCCTGTTTTTGCCGGTCTCGGAGTTGCTGCACCTTCTGCAGCACCGAGAGGTGATCCAGGTTGGGCACGCGTATGGCTGGAAATGTCGTTTGCAGGTCCCTGTTCATCAGGAGTTGAGCCGGCGACATGCCAGTGGACAGTGGAGTCGCCCTGTACGCAAGCAGCGCAAGGTGAATGTCAGACGCAGAATCTGCGCCCTTGCAGATGAGCTGCTTTACAATGTGCACCCCTTTCTCAACTTTTCCATTTGACAGCAAATAGTGTGGGCTGGAAGTGGCGTGTTTGAACTGATATGACTGGGCAAACAGAGACCATTCATGGCTGCTGAAGCACGGGCCATTGTCACTCATGACAGTGAGTGGGCTACCATGCCTGAAGAACGTCTCGTTACAGGCCTTGATGCCGGTCTGAGAAGCGAGGTCTGAGTGCTTCATAACTTCAGGGTAACTGGAAAAGTAATCAATAATTAACACGTAATCATGACCATTTGCATGAAAGAGGTCAATGCCAACCTTGGACCACGGAGAGGTTTCAATTTAATGCTGCTGTAGTGTCTCTTTACTCTGCGCTGGCTGGAAGTGTTGACGGGTTGCACAGTTAAGGACCATGTTCGCGATGTCCTAGCTGATCCCGGGCCAGTAGACAGCCTACCTGGCTCTGCGTCTGCACTTTTCCACACCCAGGTGGCCCTCATGGATTTGACGGAGCACCAAGCTCTGGAGACTGTGTGGAATTACAATCCGGTCCAGTTTGAGGAGGATACCATCAACCACCGTCAGGTCGTCCTTTACATTGAAAAAATGAGGGCACTGCCCTTTTTGCCAGCCATTGGCTAGGTGTTGCATAACACGCTACAAGAGGGGGTCTTTGGCTGTCTCCTCACAGATATGAATCACCTTCTCATCAGATGCCGGGAGGGTGCTAGCAGACAGCTGCACCTGTGCCTCAACCTGTGACTCAATTTGCCGGATGATGTTCGGTGGTTCACTAGGTACGGTGATGGAGCATGATACTGTATCGGCAATGACGATCACCTTGCCAGGCGTGTAGACCAGGTCAAAGTCGTACCTTCTGAGTTTGAGGAGGACGTGCTGCAACTGAAGTGTCATGTCATTAAGGTCCATGTGGATAATGTGGACCGTAGGCATAGTCGTGAAACTTGAGAATGCCAGTGAGAAGGCCCAGGCATTCTTTCTCGATCTGTGCATACCTTTGTTCGGTGGGCGTCATCGCCCTTGATGCATAGGCAACCGGTGCCCAGGATGAGGTGCCATTGCGTTGCAGCAGTACCGCACCGATGCCATCCTGGCTCGCATCTGTCGAGATTTTCGTTCCCCTGTCTGGGTCGAAAAATGCCAATACGAGTGCAGTGGTGAGCTTGGCTTTCAGCTCCAACCACTCTTCCACTCGAAGGCAGTGTAATTCTTCACTAGGTTTCATAGGGCCATGGTGTGTAAGGCCAGGTTTGGGAAAAACGTGCCCAGAAAATTGACCATGCCCAGGAAGCACAATACCGCCTTTCTTATCTTCCGGGACCTTCATGGCTGCAATGGCCTTGACCTTGTCTGTGTCGGAGCACACGCCCTGCTGAGAGATTTGGTCTCCTCGGAACTTGAGTGTCAACATGCCAAAGCAACATTTGGCCCTGTTCAGCTTCAGGCCATTTGCGTGGACACGGCGAAATACCTGCTGGAGATAGGAAACATGCTCCCCAGGGGTTGTGGACCATATGATGACGTAGTCCACGTACACACAAACCCCTTCGATGCTCTCCATCATCTACTCCATGGTGTGATGAAATATCTCCGATGCCGAGGCAATGCCGAATGGCATACGGTTATAGCAGCACCTGCCAAACGGTGTGTTGAAGGTGCAGAGCCTTCTGCTGGACTCATCCAGCTGGATTTCCCAGAATTCATGTGACGCATCTAACTTTCTGAAAAACCTTGCATGTGCCATCTCACTGGTGAGTTCTTCCCGCTTCGGGATGGGGTAGTGTTGCGGGTTACAAACAACAATGTTGTTGCCAAATCTAAAAGCCTCTTTTCAGTCTCCATTTGTAAGGTGCTGTGCGTTACCTTCTCCATCCCCAAAAATGTCTGAGCCTCTGAAAGAGCCATTGTCTACAATACACTCCTAATTTAAACCTGAATACAACATCTGAAAAGCAAACACAAACATGCTCACCTCTCACTCATAAGTTCGCTAAGCCAACCCCAATCACGAAAGATAGACATTCATCCCACAAGCCCACAAATTTTGTTATGGGCCAGTGTTTAGAACCTCCAAAGTAAGTTATGAAGTCCACCTGACCTACAACCTTTATGTTAATTTGGCTAGGATGAGCACAAGAGCCTACCCTTCACGTGTGAGTAAACAGTCTTCCTTGACACTTTAATCAAAATAAGCTTTATTTTAATAACAGAGTTAAACAAACAGCAAGAATTCTTATCAATTACAAACATAAAGACCCACACAGCTACAGTAATCTATAAATAAGCTACCCTTAATGAATTTCCCCCTTAACTGTTCCAATTCAAAAACAAAATCACATAAACCAAAAACCCCTTTTCAGGTGTGTGGCCCAGCACTTTGCATTCTCACTTGAATGAGACTATATATTATTTAAGTTACCAAAGCAGGTAGTCACAACATGTTTACTTCTGGAACAGATATTTAAAATGAAAACAGAGAGAGACAGGCCAAAACACTTATTTTCTCTGTCTGTAGTCCACAGCAGTCAAAACAAAAGAGAAACTAAAGTCTCACACCCACAGCTAAGCTCCATCCACAAAATGACATCATAAAGCCATGTGATAAGACAAAAACCTTTCTTAAAGGGACACTCCCATGACACAAGCAACATCTCAATCACATCATAGAAAATTAATGCTGTTTTAAGGTTTAGCTCCTTACAATCTTTTGAGGAATTAAATGTCTCCAGTATTGCAAATGAAATGTGTAAATCTGAAGTTTATGCAACATTTTGGTTTAAACAAACTTCAGAATTCCCAAGGAACTGAAGATTACAAATATCCATTCCTTTTATTCATTTAATTAATTTGATGATCCAAGCAACACTACTATTACTGACACTCAAAACTAATTCACTTAATATTTTTTAATACATTGCTAGAATCTTAGTTGCCATAATAATTTATGCCATCAGTCAAAATTATCAAAAATGCACATTCCATAAAGGTTAAATGGCTTCAAGGTTGGAAAAAAGTAGCATTTTAGTGTTACGAAACCAGCTGGAACACACAAGAAAGAAAGAACGGATTCCGATATTTGGCACAATGCTTCATTTACAGTATTCAATTGTGGGAACAGGGGGCAGTGAAATAAAAATGAAAGAAAATGTTGCAAATTGTCCTCTTGTGCGCTAATTTGTATTATGTTTTTTCTAAAGTCACTGGGCACACTTACCAGGACTGGGAGCACCTGTGAAGAGGAAGAGAGTAGACACGTTCAATTCACCCAAATGGAAACAAAGTTCTATGGCATCATTTTTAAATGGCATCCCATTCAGCGAGGTATCTGAAGCGATCCCCAACCACCTCTCCAGCCCAAATGCACTACATGAGGGCCCACGGCATATTTTGTGCGCGTGCGATCGGGTTGGAAGTGCCTGCGTGGGTGTTGGGGGAGGTGTGGGGACCCTCCCATTGCGCATTTGGGCTGGGGGAGGGGTCATGAATCGCTTTGGGGCCTTGGAGATCTCTTGCAGAGCTCCGCAGTGTACAAAATGAAGCTGTGTGCAAGCTATGGGACTTTGTTCCCAATTAGTTTAATTGAGCCCTTAGTTATTTTTTGGGTGAATTGCGTCCTGTAATCTTTAGACCATATAAAGGCATCCCTTCTTTGGCAGCTAGCAGATTGTAAAGATGATCATTGGTATTGTCAGCACACACTTAGAATATTCAGAATTGCAAGTCTCAGCAGCATGCAACTTCTGATGCTATATCATGATTGCTGTTACCGGTCAAGCATGACCCAGAAGAAAATGTGATCAACACTTTGTATTTCTCGTTCTGGATAGTGTACCTGTGACTTCATCTCAAGTTGAAAGATATTCAAGAAGCAATGCAGTGATGCGGAACACTGTCAGGTGTTCATACGAAAAATCCAGCTCACAAATGAAACAAATTCATGATAATCATAATCTTTATTAGTGTCACAAGTATGCTTACATTAATACTACAATAAAGTTACTGTGAAAATCCCCTAGTCGTCACATTCCGGTGCCTATTCGGGTACACGAATATCAAGTTCACCTAACAAGCACGTCTTTCGGGACTAGTGTGAGGAAACAGGAGCACCTGGGGGAAAGTCACGCAGACATGGGGAGAACGTGCAGTCTCAGCACAGACAGTGACCAAAGCCGGGAATCGAATCACACACAGGCTAGGGTTGACAGTACAGAATGGAATTCTATTTGGGACCGGTATAGCTCAGTGGACTAGACAACAGGCTTGTGATGCTGAACAAGCCCTGAAGTGAAGCACGGGTTCAATTCCCGTATCGGATAGGGTTATTCATGAATGGCCCCGTCTTCTCAACCTTCCTCCTCGCCTGAGGTATGGTGATCCTCAGGTTAAATCACCACCAGTCAGCTCTCCCCCTCAAAGGGGAAAGCAGCAAATGGTCTCTGGGACTATGGTGACTTTACCTCTGAGGGTGGCATAGTGGCACAGTGGTTATCACTGCTGCCTCACAGCGCCAGGAACCCTGGTTCAATTCCAACTTGGGTCACTGTCTGGGTGGAGTTTACAAGTTCTCCCCGTATCTGCATGGGTTTCCTCCAGGCGTTTCAATTTTCTCCCACAGTCCAAAGATGTGCAGGTTAGGTGGATTGGTCATGATAAATTGTCCCTTAGTGTCCAGGGATGGGCAGCTTAGGTTCTGGGATTACGGGAATTGGGAGGGAAGTGGGTCTAGGTGGAGTGCTCATTTGAAGGGTCCGTGCAGAGTCGATGGGCCGAGTTCCTCCTTCTGCACTGTAGGGATTCTATGATATTATTGGGAATCCATGTGATTGCTGGGGGCTGGTTTGGCACAGTGGGCTAAACAGCTGGCTTGTAATGCAGAACAAGACCAGCAGCGCGGGTTCAATTTCCATACCGGCCTCCCCAAACAGACGCCGGAATGTGATGACTAGGGGCTTTTCACAGTAACTTCATTGAAGCCTACTTGTGACAATACGCGATTATTATTATATTATTATTTCTCTCTGCTTGCATAGTAGAATCCTTGACCAATTGCACGAGGGACATCTGGTGAGATGAGGATGAAGGAATTGGCATGCAGTTATTTTTGGTGGCCTGGATTAGATACTTAAATTGAAGAGAAATCTGGGCAATGCCAATCTCGTAGAAGATTATGGAACACTCCACCATTACATCCAGGGAAATGGCTGACTCAGCCATGGCAGTAAATACACATTGAATATGGTGGCCCACAGGAGGGAGACATGTTCTTGGTGATTGTGACGCACATTTGAAATGGACAGAGGTCGCAATGATGAAGTCAACGATGACTGGAGGACCTGTGATACACTAGACAAATATTTGCAAGATTTGGAACACTGGAGCAGATTGTCAGTGATAATGGTGTACAGTTTATTTCAAAGGAGTTTGAATATACACCATATCAATCAGTACCATATCATCCAGCAATGAATGGATGGACGTTTTGTGCAATCATTAACATATTCTAGCAAAGCATTGAAGGACCAGCGGACATTATCTAGGAGAGTAAACAAATATCTAATATCTTAATGGAACATTGAACATGCTACCACGCAAAGTTCACTGGCAATGCTGTTCAAGAGGAAATTACAAACACATTTTGATTTGTTAACTATACCTGATACTTTAGCGATTGTCAAATGACAACACCAAACACAAATTGCTGGAAGGGAGAAAATCTCTTAAAAAGTAGTATTCAACTCGGGAGCGCGAGTGTTATCTAGAAGCTACATCACCAATGAGAAATGAGTACCAGCTGTCATCCTAGCTTAAACAAGTACATCGTACAGATGGATCATGAAAGAGTTTGGTGACGTGGTCCTGATCAATTACTTGCTGCACGAAGTGAGTTTGTAGAAACTTCTCAAGAGATTCCATCTTTAAAATATCTGGAGAGCTACTTGTGGACAAGTTCAGATTCTGTTTCTAACTTTTCATGCCTATAGTGATAGATACTGAAATAACTACTCAAGAAGTACTATCTACAGAGAGGAATGATGATACTTCCAAAGTAACAAGTAGCTGAGTTCAAGATTGCCAAATTCTACCAAAAAGGAATACATGTCCACCAGAGACTGTCTCATTGAATTGTATATATGCGTAGAAATAACTTATCGGGATTTGTTGTATAACTGTTAACTGTTGTTGCACTAATGAAATAAAGAGGGAAGGTGTTATGTATCTGGGAATACATTCTTGGTGATTATGCATCACATGATGTACAGTGATGTAAGCAGAGTGTTTGCATGGGCTTTGAGCAGATCACTATCTTGTTTGTATGAGCAACACCTTAATAAACCTTGCAACGTGTTTTACAGGAATCCAAAGGGTGGGCACCTCCATACGTTTTCTCTTTGAGGCAGCAAATAAGTATAACATGATTAAATTCCAAGATGATGTGGAAGAGGGAAAGAAGTAAGATGGACCAAAACAGTTAGATATAGTAAATTAATTATTTCCGGAATTCCAATATTAAAACTATTCTAAGATCAGATAATTTACGTATGTATCTCGAACAGATCCACAATTTGCTAGCATTTAAATGTGTAATTACTGTATTATAGTTGAGATGAAAGTGAAGTATAGCTTAGCTCACTTATACCCTGCACAGTTTGGGCACTTGGACACAAGGAGAAGATGGACAATAATATGAACAGTCAGTATTACATCAAATATTAATGATAAAACCACATTTCCTCGATTAACTTACTCATTTCCCCAGTCCAAGCGGACTGTGATGTGTCGTTTGACATCACGGATTTGGTCTTGGGTCAGGTGACCAGATAGAAGCTGTCTCCGCAAATCAATCAGTTCATTCATTACATGGCGTAGTTTGTAAAATAAATCCACCTTGTGTTTCTGTTGAGGGAAAAATAGAGAAGGCGATTAAACAACATTTTTACAACCTTGTTGAGGAATTATCTGCTTATCTTCATTCCTCACACCCGGCACTGCTTCTCCTAATTATAAGCTGACTAATTTTCTATGATACCACAGCAATCGAGGGAGGAGAAGAATTCAACATGTGCATTTTTGTATCCATTAAAATCAAAGTGTCGTCATCAAGTACGCTCCCATGTCAGTGGTAGTGTAGTGACAAACAGTAGATGTTTCGCTATTCTGCCATGACAGTATGCCTCACAACTCTGAAGAGCATTCTTTTTCACAATGGTGTGAATTTTATCATTACCTACACGAGCTTGTGATATACTTGAGGAAGAATGCCAATTTAATAATAATATTTATTAGTGTCACAAGTAGGCTTACAGTAACATGCAATGACATTACTGTAAAAATCCCATAATCTCCACACTGCGGCGCCTGTTCAGGTACACTGAGGGAGAATTCAAAATGTACAATTCACCAAACAAGCACGTTTTCGGGACGTGTGGGAGGAAACTGGCACTGTGAAGCAACAGTGCTGACCACTGTGCTACCGTGTCGCCCATATTTGAATTATAGATATCTTTATATGTCATATTTGTGTTAAAACACATTTGATACTGGGACCGTTCTCATTGGAAAGAATTGTCCATGGATGTACAAACATACAAGTTAGGAGCAGGAGTAGGCCACTAGGTGCATCAAGGCTGATCTGATTGTAACCTCAACTCCACATTCCTGCCTACCCACAATAACAAGTCACCTCTTTACTGAACAGGTTTTGCATTGTCAGTCTAGACTGGATTTGAACATTATGGACGCGATTCTCCCTAAAATTTCTCAGTTCATTTGTGGTGGGTTTTTCAGGGAGCTTCCCGTTGGCTTTTCCGGCGAATTCCTCAACACCATTCAATGACACTTATCATTTTTTTTGGGCCCTGGGGAGTTTCTCACTGGTTTAGCCGAAACGTAGAATTTCTTTTTAGCGCTGGGGAGCTGAACTCAGCAATCGGGCTGCCATTTTGAAAAGGTGCCCTGATCTCAAGTGAGCTTGAGGTCCCTCACACCCACCACCCATAGGCAATGACACCCCCAAACACATGGGCACTATCCCCCCCCCCCCCCCCCCAGTGAGGACACCCTGCTGTGGGGTCCCTTGGGGCCCCCCTCTTCAGGCCCCTTGTAGAAGGGACTTTAGTGTGCGGATTCATTGCCCGCTTAAGGGTATTCGTTTTATATAGCTACGTGGCTATATTTTATAAGAAAGGCACTTGCTAAAGCATGCTGGGAAGCTTGACTATAGTTTAACACTGCATTTGAACAAAAATAATTAGGTCAGGTAACGTAAACAAAATACTGCTCAGTATTTTCGACTCGATAATCAGTTGTACTTCCGAAGGACAACAAATGGGCAAACATTCATATTTCCTCTTGCATATGTTCCTAAGGTTTATCTCTTCAAAGTTGTTTATTTCACACTATAAATACACGTCAGGCAAATATTTGTTCTTAGAAGATACATTATCGAGAGCATCGATACAAAGTATTAGCAGTGAAATTGCTGAAGATGGAGATCTGCATGTCAATCTTCATTCCACAACTACCAGTATCACATACAAAACTATGTCAGATCCAAGAAGAGACCAGGAAGGGTCAAACTCTTCAAGAGGTGATGAGGAACATCAACTCACACTGGCCCAGAAGTCAATGTATAGAGTTCTACAATATAAGATCTGAACTTAGTATCATTAATAGAGTGGTACTTCATTTGAACACTATAGTCATACCTCAATCTTTTCGTAAGGATATATTGAAGAGGATACACGAAGGGCATCTAGGTATTGAAAAATGTAGACGCAGAGCTCGTGACTCTGTTTACTGGCCAGGTATAAACCAGGATATTGAAAGGATGGTCAGTTGTGTGACACATGCCAGATGCATCATTGCAAGCAAACAAGGGAACCTATGCAAATATCTGATTTCCCCACAACGCCATGGCAGAAAGTAGCTCTTGATCTCTTTCGCCTTCAAGGGAAAGATTATTTAATGATCATAGACTATTTATCAAACTATCCCGAAATGGCACTGCTGTCAAGCATAACGGCAAGCAGTGTAGTATTGCATACAAGTCAATTTTTGCGAGACACGGAATTCTGCAAGTTGTCATGCGTGACAACGTCCTTGTTTTAGCTGTAAAGGCAGTCACGTATGATTTCAATCACTTCACGTCAAGTCCGTTGTACCCTCAAGCCAATGGAAAAGCCGAAGAAGGTGTATATATTTGTGGTGATCTACCACTGTATATGTATGTGTGCGCTTGTATTAGGGGGTGTACGACAGTACCTGTATTACAGGTTTTCCGGTAAGCCCCTGCCGGCTAGCTCCGCCCACAGGGGCAGTGGGCGTCGCCATTTTGTCCCGCCCCCGTAACGTGCGCTCAATGGTCGCCGCCAACTTGCCCCGCCCACGCAACATGCACTGCATGGGCGCCACCATCTTCTTCCCCGCAGGTACTCCGGACGCCGCCATTTTGTCCTCCCCTCGGGACTGGACCACGGGACCCGGGTCGCTGCCGCTACTTACTCATCGGACTCTACCGCCTCTTCGGACGATCACCCGCTACTCACCTCCATGAAGCTCGACCAATCCCGTCCTCGCAACCTGGCCACCGCTTCTACGACGGTGCTCGTCAACGGCCACGTGACCTCCTTCCTCATCGACTCCGGGAGCACAGACAGCTTCATCCATCCGGACACGGTAAGGCGCTGCTCCCTCGCTGTCCATCCCACCAACCAGCGGATCTCCATGACCTCCGGATCTCACTCTGTCCCGATCCGGGGTTTCTGTCTGGTCAAACTCACCATACAAGGCGTTGAATTCAACCGTTTTCGCCTGTACGTTCTCCCCAACCTCTGTGCGACACTTTTACTGGGCCTGGAATTCCAATGTAACCTCCAGAGCCTCACCCTCAAATTCGGCGGACTCCTACCCCCACTCACCATTTGCGGCCTCACGACCCTCAAGGTTGACCCTCCCTCCCTCTTTGCCAATCTGACTGCAGATTGCAAGCCCGTCGCCACCAGGAGCAGACGGTACAGCACCCAGGACAAGACCTTCATCAGGTCCGAGGTCCAGCAGCTGATTCGGGAGGGTATTATCGAGGCCAGCAACAATCCCTGGAGAGCCCAAGTGGTGGTGGTTAAAACTGGGGAGAAACACAGGATGGTCGTGGACTGCAGCCAGACTATCAATCGGTAAACGCAGCTCAACGCGTACCCCCTCCCTCGCATATCTGATATGGTCAATCAGATTGCACAGTACCGGGTTTTCTCAACAATTGACCTGAAATCCGCCTACCACCAGCTACCCATCCGTAAATCGGACGGTCCCTACACTGCCTTCGAGGCGGACGGTCGACTCTATCAATTTCTTAGGGTTCCCTTCGGCGTCACTAACGGGGTCTCGGTATTTCAACGAGAAATGGACCGAATGGTTGACCGGTACGGACTGCGGGCCACGTTTCCGTACTTAGATAATGTCGCCATCTGCGGCCACGACCAGCAGGACCAGGACGCCAACCGTGCAAAATTTCTCCACACCGCATCTCTCCTCAACCTCACTTATAACAAGGAGAAGTGCGTGTTCAGCACAGACCGCTTAGCCATCCTCGGCTACGTAGTCCAAAACGGACTACTGGGGCCCGATCCCGACCGCATGCGCCCCCTCATGGAGCTTCCCCTCCCTCACTGCTCCAAGGCTCTCAAACGATGCCTGGGGTTCTTTTCTTACTACGCCCAGTGGGTCCCACAATACGCGGATAAGGGGCCCGCCCACTGATCCAGTCCACGCAATTCCCCCTCATGGCCGAGACACAACAGGCCTTCGCCCGTATTCGCTCAGACATAGCCAAGGCCGGGATGCACACAGTAGACGAGACACTGCCCTTCCAAGTAGAGAGCGACGCTTCAGATGTCGCCCTTGCCGCCACTCTAAACCAGGCAGGCAGACTCATGGCATTCTTTTCCCGCACCCTCCATGCCTCCGAAATTCGACATTCCTCTGTTGAAAAGGAGGCCCAGGCAATCGTTGAAGCGGTGCGGCACTGGAAGCATTACCTGACTGGCACGAGATTCACTCTCCTCACTGACCAACGGTCGGTAGCCTTCATGTTGAACAACATGCAGCGGGGCAAGATCAAAAACGACAAAATCATGCGGTAGAGAATCAAGCTCTCCACCTTTAATTACGAGATCTTGTATCGCCCCGGAAAGTTCAACGAGCCCCCAGACGCCCTCTCCCGAAGTACATGTGCCAGCGCACAAGTGAACCAGCTCTGTGCCTTGCACGAGAGCCTTTGCCATCCGGGGGTCACTCGGTTGTACCATCTGGTCAAAGGCAGCAATATGCCCTACTGCGTCGAGGAAGTATGGACAGTCACCAGAGACTGCCAGGTCTGTGCGGAGTGCAAGCCGCACTTCTACCGGCCAGACCACGTGCGCCTGGTGAAAGCATCCCACCCCTTTGAACGCCTCAGCGTGGATTTCAGAGGGCCCCTCCCCTCCACCGACCGCAACACCTACATCCTTAGTGTGGTCGATGAATTCTCTAGGTTCCCCTTCGCCATCCCATGCCCGGATATGACGTCTGCCACCGTCATCAAGGCCCTGGATTCTATTTTCGCCCTGTTCGGTTTCCCCGACTATATCCACAGTGACAGGGGATCCTCGTTCATGAGTGATGAGCTGCGTCATTTCCTGCTCAGCAGGGGTATCGCCTCTAGCAGGACGACCAGCTACAACGCCCGGGGAAACGGGCAGGTAGAGAGGGAGAACGGGACGGTATGGAGGGCCGTCCAGCTGGCCCTACGGTCCAGGAACCTCCCAGCCGCTCGCTGGCAGCAGGTCCTCCCTGACGCGCTCCATTCCATTCGGTCACTCCTGTGCACCGCAACTAACAACACACCCCATGAACGTGTTTTTGCCTTCCCTAGAAGTCTACATCCGGGGTGTCGCTCCCGACTTGGCTCGCAACTCCAGGGCTGGTCCTACTTCATAGGCATGTCAGGCTCCACAAGGCAGACCCTCTGGTGGACAAGGTACGCCTGCTCCACGCAAACCCCCAGTATGCCTATGTGGAGTTCCCCGACGGCCGCCAGGATACAGTCTCGCTCAGGGACCTGGCTTCCTCGGGTGCCGATCCCATGCCCACACACATCCCTACCCACGCACCACCCTCCTTTTCTCCGGCGCCCCCAACATCAGCCCTACCAGGTCCATCCCTCGTTCCCCGGCCCACATTTTGGCTCGCTCCCGGAGTCATCCAGCCACTGGCCAGCACCAACACCGCCAGCACCAACACTGCCAGCACCGACGCCGTCGACGCCGACACCGCCTGTGCAGATGTCGCCACCTCTGCTGCGTCGTTCTCAACGAACCGTCCGACCGCCGGTCCGACTCAACCTGTGATGGGCACCGGGTTGCAAGATGGACACTTGATTTTTTTTCGCCCTCCCCCTCTGTAAATAGATCACGGTTATGTATTATAGTTTCACGTCACCCCCGCCGGACTCATTTTTAACAGGGGGTGAATGTAGTGATCTACCACTGTATTTCTATGTGTGTGCTTGTATTAGGGGATGTACGACAGTACCTGTATTACAGGTTTTCCGGTAAGCCCCTGCCGGCTAGCTCCGCCCACAGGGAGCAGTATAAATATTCATAAGTTCCCCTGAGCTGCCATTCTACAGCTGCAGCCGAAGGAATAACATCTCACGGTAATAAAGTCTCTCTTGTACCGACTCGAGTCTTGGTGTGCAATTGTTAGCGCATCAATATTGTTAAGCAATTGTTGAAGAAAGCAATGGACAGCCAATCTGATCCATATCTCGCATAATTGAGTGACAGAGTGTCACATTGTCACATGGTAGATCGCAAGCAGAGTTACTCATGAACAGAAAATTGCATACCACACTTCAATACTTGGCAAAGAATGAGGGGAATGCAATGGTACTGCAGGAAATGCTCAACATTAAAAAGAAACAAAGGCAATTATATGATAGAGTGTCTAGAACTTTACCACCTCTTAGTGATGACATTGTGAGATGGAAGATTCAGGCAATTGGTCAAGAAAAGCCATTGTACTTGAAGAGGATGGGTTGGTTTTAAGAAGAAATCATCGTTCACTCTTTAAAAGCAGGGACTTTCACAACAACTTGGTGGATGATGAATCAATGTCAGTAACAACGCAAGCTGCAGTTTGAGATAGTTCCTGAGTATGAAAATGTCATGGAGAACATTGAATCTACAAGTTCTGAGCAGTAAAGTCAAACTTTGAGTCAGAAGAAAATCTGATCAAATCAATTCGTAGATTTTGACTATTCATGCATACTATGCTTGCTGTCCTTGTTAAACCAGTTTTAAAAATAAAAAAAATAATGTTGGACTCATCGGCTCATGATATCACATGTAAATATACTGATGATAATATATTGATTTATTCCTTCAAAGGATTGGATTGGATTGGATTTGTTTATTGTCACGTGTACCAAGGTACAGTGAAAAGTATTTTTCTGCAAACAACTCAACAGATCATTCAGTACATGGAAGAAAAGGGAATTAAACAAAATTCAAGAAAATACATGAGAATACATAATAGGGCAACACAAGATATACAATGTAACTACATAAGCATTGGCATCGGTTGAAGCATACAGGGTGTAGTGTTAATGAGGTCAGTCAATAAGAGGGTCATTTAGGAGTCTGGTGACAGTGGGGAAGAAGCTGTTTTTGAGTCTGTTCGGCGTGTTCTCAGACTTCTGGATCTCCTGCTCAATGGAAGAAGTTGGAAAAGTGAGTAAGCCGGGTGGGAGGGATTCTTGATTATGCTGCCCGCTTTCCCCAGGCAGTGGGAGGTGTAGATGGAGTCCATGGATGGGAGGCAGGTTTGTGTGATGGACTGGGCGGTATTCACGACTCTCTGAAGTTCCTTGCGGTCTTGGGCCGAGCAGTTGCCATACCAGGCTGTGATGCAGCCCGATAGGATGCTTTCCATAGTGCATCTATAAAAGTTGGTAAGGGTTAATGTGGACATGCCGAATTTCCTTAGTTTCCTGAGCAAGTATAGGGGCTGTTGTGCTTTCTTGGTGATAGCGTCGACGTGAGTGGACCAGGACAGCTTTTTGGTGATGTGTACCCCTAGGAATTTGAAACTGCTAACCATCTCCACCTCGGCCCCGTTGATGCTGACAGGGGTGTGTACAGTACTTTGCTTCCTGATGTCGATGACCAGCTCCTTAGTTTTGCTGGCATTGAGGGAGAGATTGTTGTCATTACACCACTCCACTAGGTTCTCTATCTCCCTCCTGTATTCGGACTCGTCGTTATTCGAGATCCGGCCCACTATGGTCGTATCGTCAGCAAACTTGTAGATGGAGTTGGAACCAAAGGAAAGGGGATGCAGTGATAGCATGCTTGTGCTGTAATTCACTGACTGACCACAAGGAGTCTCACTAGTATATAAGTGAATGTTAGAGTCAGGTGACCTCAGACTGGCTGGAGGAAGCTGAAGAGAGAGGTTGCTTGTGCTTGATTTACTGTTATCCATCTGTTGTTTTGTATATAGTTTACCCACAGTAAATGCTGATAAATCGTTTATAGCTTTAGCTACAAGTATTCTTGTCATGAATAAGGCCATCCAACAAGAATATTACAACATTCCTCTGCGTTTGTGTCATGTCATTATCTGAACATTTTGACAAAGTGAAATGATGAGGCTTTTAAAAAATAAATTTTAGAGTACCCAATTAATTTTTTCCAATTAACGGCAATTTGGTATGGCCAATCCACCTACCCTGCACATCTTTGGGTTGTGGGGGTGAAACCCACGCAAACACTGGGAGAATGTGCAAACTCCACACAGACAGTGACCCAGAGCCGGGATCGAACCTGGAACCTCGGCGCCATGAGGCTGCAGGGCTAACCCACTGCGCCACCGTGCTGCCCTTTGATGAGGCTTTTTGAATATTGATAAACAGTGTGATGAAATATGGAAGACTTTTATGAGACAAACAGGTTAACTGAATGGGTAGAAAGCTAACGGGTGCAATTTAAAGTGGAGAAGTGGGAAGAAATATATTATTGCAATACATTAAAATGACAGAAGCAGTTCAGAGGATGTCAACCGGCAATCTCTTCCCCTCTTCCCTACTCCCCCCCCCACCCCTTAGAATAGGCAGAAGGGGCTAGCCTTTCAAATCAAGTAAGCATGGATGGAAAGTAGCTGTGGTTCAAGGACCCCAAGAACGTATTTCCAAATGCTAATTCCTCCTCTCTGACCGTGCCAGCATTCTCCTGCACAGCACCCCTCAGACCAACACATCTTGCAGCTCCATTGATACAGTTCTCTCAGGGCATCTCCTGATGGGGAGGAGGACAATCACACATGGCAGCACCATGCCAACTCCTAGATCATGTGGGAGCCGTTCTGGGAGCAACCCTTGTCGCTGTCCGTCTGCCCCACCGACCACCCATAACCCCCGCCGAGGCCTCTGGCTGTGCAGCTGAAGATGAATAGGAAATTGGCAATCATAGTTAAGTGCGCATTTCACACAACCCAAGTGGATTCCCATGAGTGGGCGGGTCATGTAGCATCCGGGAGTCATTGCCTAGCATCCCAATCAGAATGTGATGCCTGGACACTGTGCTTGAACACTGCGGTAGGCAATACCACAAATGCAGCATGCAACATACGAACACCCAGGGGATGGTACACAGCTCGAGGGACATGTCCACAGCCAAATGGTGTGCAAGTGCAATGGGGAGGGGACCAGCACCCGGTCAAGACCTCGTTATGAGCGGGTGTCTGGGATGCGGGTTTCTGGGGTACAGGGTCTGGGGTCTTGTGAGGGGGCTCACTGTGGTCGGGTGTGCATGAGCAGGGCGTTACGGATGGAGGGGGTCAATAGAAGATTCTGGGTGGGAGCCACAGTTCTGTCAGTCGAACACCCTCTTCCAATTCCTTATAGATATTGAAAGGTATGGATGGTATTTTGGATGCCGCAGAACAGGCCCGAGAGGTGCTGAGAGTAGGCTGGGTGACCAGAGATGGTGGTAGCAGCAGCGTCCATGTCCCGCCCCACAACCTGAGGACTCGGCCGCCCATCAGGCCAGGGTCAAACTTTGAGGGGGAGGCCCGCGACGGCCGAGGATGTACAGGCGTTGCTGGTCATTTGAACAGATGACAGACAGCGTGTGCCGCAGGTAGCTCCGCCTCAACGATAGGGCAGTGCAGCGCCTGTGTCATACCCTCACGTGGAGGAGGAGGAGGACACCCACACCTGGTGGCCATCACGGTCACCATAGTCTTGAAATGATATGCCTCAGGACCCTTCCAGGGCTCGAATGGGGACCTGTAAGGCATCTTGCAGGCCACAGACCACAGGTGCATCAACAGGTCATGGATGCCCTGGTGCCCAGGCGCAAAACTATATGAAATTTGACATGGACCAAGGCCAACAAGATCCTCTTCATCGCCGGAATGCCCCAGGTCCAGGGGCTAGGAGACTGCACGCATGTCGCCTTGCGTTCAACAGGCCATCTACGAGTGCCCTACGTTAGTAGGAAGGACTTCCACTTCCTGAACATACAGCTCATGTGTGACCATCGCACGAAGATCATGCACGTGTGTGCACGATTCCCTAGTGGGCGACACGGTAGTACAGCGGTTTTTGCTACTGCCTCACAGCGCTGAGGACCCAGGTTCAATCCCAGACTGGGTCAATGTTCATGTGGGATTTCCACGATCTTTTTTTTTGTAAACTTAAGAGTACCCAATTCATTTTTACCAATTAGGTGCAATTTAGCGTGGTCAATCTGCATACTCTGCACATCTTTGGGTTGTGGGGGCAAAACCCACAAAACACGGGAAGAATATGCAAACTCCATACGAACAGTGATCCAGGGCGGGATCGAACCTGGGACCTCGGCGCCGTGAGACAGCAGTGGTAACCACTGCGCCACTGTGCTGCCCAAGGGCTTGCACATTCTCACCGTGGCTGCGTGGGTCTCACACCCACAACCCAAAGATGTGCAGGGTAGGTGGATTGGCCACGCTAAATTGCCTTTTAATTAAGAATTTTGTTTTCAAAAAAGTGTGTGCACGCTTCCCAGGGAGTGTCCACAATAGCTATATCGTGGGGCAGTCGGTCATCCCCGGTCTCATCGAGAACCACCCACAATGGGCGGCTGGCTCTTCGGGGATAAGGGGTATCAAGTGGGGGCCTTGCTAACGATGCAAGTATGGAGGCTGGAGACCGAGGGAAAGACCCGATACAACGAGGCCCATCTGGCCACGCGGGCTGTCAGTGAGTGGTGCATCGGTCTGCTCAAAATACCTTCTGGTGGTGCCCTGCAGCAAACCCCCTGGAGGGTCACCCGCTTTGTGGTGGTCTGTTGTGCTAAGTAATGGATTAATAGACATTCCAACTAGTTGTCTCATTTCTGTTAAGTATCCAATAATTGACACAATATGTAAAGAGGCTTCAGGTGGCCTTTGTGTCAGGTGATGTGGTGACAGTTTTGTGCAGAGTCTGTTAAAGTAAAATAAAGGTGTTTGTGAAAAGGAGCAGAACCTTTGACTCTTTATACAACAGCAGCTAAACGTCTAACAAATGGTAGCAGAGGATGGTTGCTGTGGAAACGTGATGGGTTGAAAGATACCACTTTTCCAGACCAAACCAAGGAGTGAGTGAGAAGAAGAAAAAAGGATATATGGCTGAACCTAGGATAAAGATGACCGGATATGACTATCCCTTCATTTCTGAAAGGGGATCATAAATCCTTGGGAAAGAGAAAACAAGTTATGGCATTGGCTCTTTCTCTACATTATGACAGTAAAATCCGAAGCAAAGTGTTTTCTGAGCTGGAATTGGAAGAGTTAAACTCAGTTACATGGATAAGGTTAGACTTATGTTACATGGATAAGATTTATAAAAAGGATGACTTGTTAAGTGCCTATGAAGCATGGTCGGATTTTGATAAGTTCCGGAAAATAGAGAATTTCTCCATTGAAGACTACATAATAGAATTTGGCAGACAATATAAAAGTTTACAGAATTTGGCAGACTATAGAAAAGGCTACAGAAACACAACCTGGAATTTCCACAGTCTGTGTTGGCCTTTAAATTACTTGACTGTGCTAGAGTGAGCAACATGGATAGGTTCCTGGTTTTGGCAGGAGTTCAGTTTGTGGATAAGAATACCTTATTCAATCAGGTGACAGGAGCTTTAAAAATGTTTCTGGGGAAACATTTGATTCCGATAGCTCTGATGACCCAAATAGGCGAGTTTGCAATAAAGCAGAATATGGAAGATACACGACTAACAGGATGGCGAAATCGTACGGCTACGAACAGGTTCCAAGACTACAGAAGGAGAACGGGACCCAGAAATTGAAGACAGAAACCCAGTTAGAACCTACTGTAGGAAGATGAACCCTAGAAATGCACGGGGTATGATAAATCGATGTTTTCGATGCGACTCTCAAAACCATTATGCTTTCAACTATCCAACACGCTATAATAGAGTGTTTGAAGCGACACATGACATGGAAGAGTCAGAAGAGGAAAAAGATATGAAAATGAAAATGATATTGACCAGTAAAAATGCATTGTCCTATTAACAAGAGTTTTACTCCAGTAATAAGGGCGTTGGTTGCAGAATCCTTCAATTGTGCTGTGTTGGACAGTGACTGCACATCCACTGTGTGGGGAATTGACTGGTTAAAATGTTACCTGGACTCCTTGAATGCTGAAAATCGTAACCAGGTTAACGAATTTGAAAGTTCCACAAGTTTCAGGTTTGGGGATGGGACAATGGGAGAGAATTTGCTCATGATGAGTTTAGGGATATGTGTGAAAATGTGAATATCACAGTTCTGAATACGACTGCAGAAAGCCCATTTAGTAATGGTGTGTGTGAAGAAACCATGCGGTAATAGATGACATGCTCTGGAAGACTTTGGCAGATAGAGCAAACCGTAAGCTAAATTCAGCTTTCGCGTGGGTGGTACATGCAAAGAATTCATTGCAGATGGTTGGGGGCTATGGTCCATCTCAATTAGTGTTTGGGATGACGTCTATACTAAACTGATAGAACAGGTTAGTGATCGCTGTGAAGTTTGTAGGAAGTACAGAAGGACACCAGCATGATCGATAGTAACCCTACCTTTGGCCAGGGATTTTAACAACATTGTGGCCATGGACCTTAAGATCTGGGATAAAGCAAATAATATAATTATTTTGCATTTTGTAGATTTAGCAACCAGATTTAGTCAATCAACGATTGTACGAAGTAAAGAAAAGAGAGTAATTCTGGATCAAATCATGGAAAAATAGATCGGGACAGGAATGGGTCCACCGGCAAAATTCCTTACGGACAATGGGGGAGAATTTGCTAATGATGAGTTTAGGGATATGTGTGAAAACATGAATATCAGAGTTATGAACACGGCTGCAGAAAGCCCATTTAGTAATTGTGTCTGCGAAAGAAATCATGCTGTCATCGATAACATCCGTCGGAAAATATTGGCAGATCGACCAAACTGCAGGCTCAATTCAGCTTTAGCATGGGCGGTACATGCAAAGAATTAATTGCAGATGGTTGGGGGCTATAGTCCCTATCAATTAGTATTTGGTAGAAATCCTAAAATTCCGTCCATTTTGGATGACCAGCCTCCAGCTTGGGAAGGGACTACAATTGGCTCTGCCTTTGCTGAGCATTTAAATGCATTACATAGCAGTAGAAAAGCTTTTTTGGAAGCAGAAGTCTCTGAAAGAATTCACAGGGCTTTAAGGCATAATTACAGCCATCATACCATTTTTCAGCAAGGAGACATAGTATACAATAAGAGACACAAATTTAATGAATGGAAAGGTCCAGGAATGATCATATGCATTGATGACAAAACAATTGTTTTGCAATATGACAATCAAACTGTTAGGGTACATTCATCAAGGATAATGGGTACAGATTACAAATTTTCAAATTTTGACATGATGAGGAACCAGGGTTATCTCTAGAGGAACACAACACTTCTGATGAATGTGAACAGGCCATTTTTCCGAAAGGACAACTGCCAAAAGTTGGGACAAAAGTGACATACTTGCCTGAAGGGTCTAGTCAATGGAGGGATGCAACTGTTATCAGTAGAGCAGGGAAGGCCACTGGAAAGTATAAACATTAGTTGAATGTACAGCATTCAGGGGAGGGAGTCAAGACAATGGATGGGGAACACAAAGTTCAAAAATGGAGGGCACAGAAACGCAGTGCCAGTTCAGACTGTACATCGGATAGTGTACAGGTCCGCAGGAAAAGGTCGAGAACTACTGAAAGGACATTCCACAGCAGAAGGGAAAGATCAAGCAGTAGCAGTACAGAATGAGATACCAGGCGGGAGAGGGACGTAGTTTATCAAGGTCTCGGAACATGAGTAAGACTACAAATACTAATAGGAGTAGAAGCCCACATGCACATGAGATTTTGGTGGCTTCCAATAAATTAGATGAAAAAGTTATCAAAGATGCCAAACAGCAAGAACTGCATAGTTGGAATGAATTTGGGGTATGCACAGAGGTATACACAGAAGTACCGGATAGTGGACAAAGAACTCTATCCCACAGATGGAGTTGCACGGAAAAGGTTCTTCCGGATGCAACTTATAAGGCAAAGGCCAGGCTTGTGGCGAGGGAATTTGAGGAAAACTTAGAAGATCAGGATTTAAGGATAGATTCACCTACGGCAGGAAAGGTTATTTTAGTATAGTTTTTTTTAATTTTTAAAAATAATTTTTATTGGAATTTTTGACAGAAAATATAAAAATATAACAAGTAATAATATACAACTAACTGCCCCATAACACCCGCAAATCCCCCCAAATCGTAACATCACATGTATCCCACGCCCCCCACCCCCCCTCCCCAACAAGAAAACTTAACCATAAATTAAAATTAAATAAATCAAATTTAAATAAAGTAAACAAACAAACAAGTCATCGTTTCACCCCCCCCCCCCCCCCCCCCCCCCCCCCGGAAAGTTTATTTTAAAGATCTTCTTGGCTCTATTAGCCACAAAGTTATGGGAACGAAAATCGACAGATATAAAAGTTGCCTTTTTGCAGGGGCATAAGCTCCAAAGAGACATCTTTCTCCGTACTCCTAAAGAGGCAGCTAACACAGAAGGGGTACTCTGGAAGTTGAACAGATGTGTATATGGATTAAATGATGCGTCTAGAGTCTGGTATTTTTCGGTTAAGATCAGTTTTGTTCACGTTAGGCTGTTGCCAGTTGAAAGCAGATCCGGCAATGTTTTACTGGCACTATAAAGGAAATTTTTCTGGCACCTTTATGACGCATGCCGATGATTTTTTGTGGGGTGGGACTAGTAATTTTGAAGCTATTGTAATCTCTGGTTTGAGGAAAGAATTC
This sequence comes from Scyliorhinus canicula, assembly GCF_902713615.1. Taxonomy (NCBI): domain Eukaryota; kingdom Metazoa; phylum Chordata; class Chondrichthyes; order Carcharhiniformes; family Scyliorhinidae; genus Scyliorhinus; species Scyliorhinus canicula. Next base: position 88,026,796 of record NC_052156.1, read on the forward strand.
AGGGTTGGAAGTCAGGCTTCTGGTGCATTTTAATATATTGGACTGAAAATCGGACAGACTAAGTTATGAGAAACTTTATGTCAGCCATTTTATTTGGAAAGCCATCAGCCCAATCGCAATTGTTTGTGGCCGGGCTTCACAAAAAGACGCAACGGTTTCAAAGATGGAAAAAGAGCAACTGCGAAGTTTAATTGGGCAACTGAATTGGTTAGTTAGACAGACTAGACAGGACATGAGTTTTGATGTCTTAGAGTTGAGTACAAAAATGAATGATCCCAAAGTGGAAGACATAATAAGAGCAAATAAAGTGTCGGTCAAAACTAAAAATGCAGGAGTGTGTTTTGAGGTTCCCGGTTTTAAGTGACCTTAGGCACTTGAAACTCATAGTTTATAGTGATGCGTCCTATGCAAATTATGTGATGGGGTTTCAAGCGAAGGAGGTGTTGTAATTTTCCTTTTTGGGCACAATGGTAAATGTTGCCCTCTTGTGTGGGAAACAAAGAAAATAAGGAGAGCAGTCAAAAGCTATTTGGCTGCTGAGACATTAAGCCTTGTAGAGGCGGTGGATATGGCCTTTTACATATCTCAGACTTTGACAGAAATTTTGGGAGTAGGGGATTTGGGTAATATACCTATTGAATGTCACATTGACAATAAATCCCTATGGGAAAATGTGCACTCTACAAAAAAGTGCCAATGAAAAAAGGTTAAGGATAGACATCGCAAGTTTGAAGCAGATGTTGGACAGAGGGGAAATAGCTAAAATTAAATGGATCGACAGTAGCTATCAATTGTCAGACTGTTTTACAAAAAGAGGGGCTAGTTCACAGAAACCTTTGGATATTGTTAATGACGGCCACCTGTTTCTGTGACTGTTTTTTTTCCCCCAAAAATGAAAAAAGGGGGGGGGGGGGAATTCCGTGTGTTTTTAGTTTTCACCGAATTTTTTTTTTCTCCAAGGAAGGGGAGACTGTTAAGTGATGGGTTAAGAACATAGAACATACTGTGCAGAAGGAGGCCATTCGGCCCATCGGGTCTGCATCGACCCACTTAAGCCCTCACTTGTTCCCGTCACTCAATAACCCCTCCTAACCTTTTTGGTCACTAAGGGCAACTTATCATGGCCAATCCACCTAACCTGCACGTCTTTGGACTGTGGGAGGAAACCGGGGCACCAGGAGGAAACCCACGCAGACACGGGGAGAAAGTGCAAATTCCACACAGTCACCCGAGGCCGGAATTCAACCCGGGACCCTGGAGCTGTGACGCAGCGGTGCTAACCACTGTGTCATCATGCCGCCAAATAAAATGCCGCCAAATAAAACGTGCAGACTCCGCTCAGACAGTGTCCCAGTGGGGAATTGAACCTGGTGCTGTGAAGCCACAGTACTAGCCACTTGTGCTACCGTGCTGCCCTAAGAGACATTCCAATTAGTTGTCTCACTTATGTTAAGTATCCAATAATTGACACTGATTATGTAAAGAGGCTTCAGGAGACCTATGTGTCAAGTGATGTGGTGATAGAGTTCTGTGCAGAGTCTGTTAAAGTAAAATAAAGGTGTTTGTGAAAAGGAGCAGAACCTTTGACTCTTTATACAACAACTAAAGCTAAACATCTAACATACTGTGTCCTCCACAACCTGGAATAGCAGTGGGACGACAAGCTGAAGGTTGGGGATGAAGAATATGTGCCCACCTTCAAGGAGATGTAGAAGGACAAGAATGATGAGGCGGTGCCGGACCAATTGGTGCTGGATGACAATCCCAGGGAGGAACCAGAGGACCAGCCGCAGGCTGCAGGAAAGGCGGCAGTGACGACGATCCGGCAAGCCCGGAGGGGCACAGATGCCCTCATATTTATCAAAGAGCGTGAAGGGAGCCAGGAGTTTAAAGTACAGCTGACTGGAAGCAGAGTCGGAGGGCGGAGGTCCAGTTGGTCCACGGGGCAGCTAATTCTGTAAAGTAAGAGGGGATGGAGGCTAGGGCAGTTGCATGCTCCTCCTGTAGGATGTGGGTGGTGAGGGATACCACTGGTGTCCCCACTGACTATACCTGCGGGAAGTGCACCCAACTCCAGCTCCTCAGAGACCGTGTTAAGGTACTGGAGCTGGAGCTGGATGAACTTCGGATCATCCGGGAGGCAGAGGGGGTCATAGAGAAGAGTTACAGGGAGGTAGCCACACCAAAGGTACTGGACAAGAGTAGCTGGGTTACAGTCAGGGGAAAGAAAACTAACAGGCAGACAGTGCAGGGATCCCTCGTGGCCGTTCCCCTTCAAAACAAGTATACCGTTTTGGATGCTGTTGGGGGGGATGACCTACCGGGGGAAAGCCCCAGCGGCCAGGTCTCTGGCACTGAGTCTGGCTCTGGGGATCAGAAGGGAAGGGGGGAGCATAGAAAAGCAATAGTAATAGGAGATTCAATGGTTAGGGGAATAGATAGGAGATTCTGTGGTCGCGAGCGAGACTCCCGAAAGGTATGTTGCCTCCCGGGTGCCAGGGCCAGGGATGTCTCTGATCGTGTCTTCAGGATCCTGAAGGGGGAGGGTGAGCAGCCAGAAGTCGTGGTGCACATTGGTACCAACGATGTAGGTAGGAAAAAGGGTGTGGAGGTAATAAACAAGTTTAGGGAGTTAGGCTGGAAGTTAAAGGCCAGGACAGGCAGAGTTGTCATCTCTGGTTTGTTGCCGGTGCCACGTGATAGCGAGGCTAGGAATAGGGAGAGAGTGCAGTTGAACACGTGGCTGCAGGAATGGTGTAGGAGGGAGGGCTTCAGGTATTTGGATAATTGGAGCGCATTCTGGGGAAGGTGGGACCTGTACAAGCAGGACGGGTTGCATCTGAACCAGAGGGGCACCAATATCCTGGGGTGGAGGTTTTCTAGTACTCTTCGGGAGGGTTTAAACTAATTTGGCAGGGGTATGGGAACCGGATCTGTAGTCCAGCAACTAAGGTAGATGATAGTCAGGACGCCAAAGCACGTAGTGATGCAGTGGGGAAGGTAACAACGACAAAGGAGAGTACTTGCAGGCAAGGAGATGGGTTGAAGTGTGTATACTTTAATGCAAAAAGCATCAGGAATAAGGTGGGTGAACTTAAGGCATGGATCTGTACTTGGGACTACGATGTGGTGGCCATCACGGAAACTTGGTTAGAAGAGGGGCAGAAATGGTTGTTGGAGGTCCCTGGTTATAGATGTTTCAACAAGATTATGGAGGATGGTAAAAGAGGTGGGGGGGGGGGGGGTGGTATTGTTAATTAGAGATAGTATAACAGCTGCAGAAAGGCAGTTCGAGGGGGATCTGCCTACTGAGGTAATACGGGTTGAAGTTAGAAATAGGAAAGGAGCAGTCACCTTGTTGGGAGTTTTCTATAGGCCCCCCAATAGCAGCAGAGATGTGGAGGAACAGATTGGGAAACAGATTTTGGAAAGGTGCAGAAGTCACAGGGTAGTAGTCATGGGCGACTTCAACTTCCCAAACATTGAGTGGAAACTCTTTAGATCAAATAGTTTGGATGGGGTAGTGTTTGTGCAGTGTGTCCAGGAAGCTTTTCTAACGCAGTATGTAGATTGTCCGACCAGAGGGGAGGCCATATTGGATTTAGTACTTGGTAATGAACCAGGGCAGGTGATAGATTTGTTCGTGGGGGAGCATTTTGGAGGTAGTGACCACAATTCTGTGACTTTCACTTTAGTAATGGAGAGGGATAGGTGCATGCAACAGGGCAAGGTTTATAATTGGGGGAGGGGTAAATACAATGCTGTCAGACAAGAATTGAAGTGCAGAAGTTGGGAACATAGGCTGTCAGGGAAGGACACAAGTGAAATGTGGAACTTGTTCAAGGAACAGGTGCTGCGTGTCTTTGATATGTATGTCCCTGTCAGGCAGGGAAGAGATGGTCGAGTGAGGGAACCATGGTTGACAAGAGAGGTAGGTTGAATGTCTTGTTAAGAGGAAGAAGGAGACTTATGTAAGGCTGAAGAAACAAGGTTCAGGCAGGGCGCTGGAGGGATACAAGATAGCCAGGAGGGAACTGAAGAAAGGGATTAGGAGAGCTAAGAGAGGGCATGAAAAATCTTTGGCGGGTAGGATCAAGGAAAACCCCAAGGCCTTTTACACATATGTGAGAAATATGAGAATGACTAGAGCGAGGGTAGGTCCGATTAAGGACAGTAGCGGGAGATTGTGTATTGAGTCTGAAGAGATAGGAGAGGTCTTGAACAAGTATTTTTCTTCAGTATTTACAAACGAGAGGGGCCATATTGTTGGAGAGGACAGCGTGAAGCAGACTGATAAGCTTGAGGAGATACTTGTCAGGAAGGAAGATGTGTTGCGCGTTTTGAAAAACTTGAGGATAGACAAGTCCCCTGGGCCTGACGGGGTATATCCAAGGATTCTATGGGAAGCAAGAAATGAAATTGCAGAGCCGTTGGCAATGATCTTTTCGTCCTCGCTGTCAACAGGGGTGGTACCAGAGGATTGGAGAGTGGCGAATGTCGTGCCCCTGTTCAAAAAAGGGAATAGGGATAACCCTGGGAATTACAGGCCAGTTAGTCTTACTTCGGTGGTAGGCAAAGTAATGGAAAGGGTACTGAGGGATAGGATTTCTGAGCATCTGGAAAGGCATTGCTTGATTAGGGATAGTCAGCACGGATTTGTGAGGGGTAGGTCTTGCCTTACAAGTCTTATTGAATTCTTTGAGGAGGTGACCAAGCATGTGGATGAAAGTAAAGCAGTGGATGTAGTGTACATGGATTTTAGTAAGGCATTTGATAAGGTTCCCCATGGTAGGCTTATGCAGAAAGTAAGGAGGCATGGGATAGTGGGACATTTGGCCAGTTGGATAACACTGGCTAACCGATAGAAGACAGAGAGTGGTGGTGGATGGCAAATATTCAGCCTGGAGCCCAGTTATCAGTGGCGTACCGCAGGGATCAGTTCTGGGTCCTCTGCTGTTTGTGATTTTCATTAACGACTTGGATGAGGGATTTGAAGGGTGGGTCAGTAAATTTGCAGATGATACGAAGATTGGTGGAGTTGTGGATAGTGAGGAGGGCTGTTGTCGGCTTCAAAGAGACATAGATAGAATGCAGAGCTGGGCTGAGAAGTGGCAGATGGAGTTTAACCCTGACAAGTGTGAGGTTGTCCATTTTGGAAGGACAAATCTGAATGCGGAATACAGGGTTAATGGTAGGGTTCTTGGCAATGTGGAGGAGCAGAGAGATCTTGGGGTCTATGTTCATAGTTCTTTGAAAGTTGCCACTCAAGTGGATAGAGCTGTGAAGAAGGCCTATGGTGTGCTAGCGTTCATTAGCAGAGGGATTGAATTTAAGAGCCGTGAGGTGATGATGCAGCTGTACAAAACCTTGGTCAGGCCACATTTGGAGTACTGTGTGCAGTTCTGGTCACCTCATTTTAGGAAGGATGTGGAAGCTTTGGAAAAGGTGCAAAGGAGATTTACCAGGATGTTGCCTGGAATGGAGAGTAGGTCATACGAGGAAAGATTGAGGGTGCTAGGCCTTTTCTCATTAGAACGGAGAAGGATGAGGGGCGACTTGATAGAGGTTTATAAGATGATCAGGGGAATAGATAGAGTAGACAGTCAGATACTTTTTCCCCGGGTGGAACACACCATTACAAGGGGACATAAATTTAAGATAAATGGTGGAAGATATAGAGGGGATGTCAGAGGTAGGTTCTTTACCCAGAGAGTAGTGGGGGCATGGAATGCACTGCCTGTGGTAGTAGTTGAGTCGGAAAAGTTAGGGACCTTCAAGCGGCTATTGGATAGGTACTTGGATTAGGGTAGAATAATGGAGTGTAGGTTAACTTCTTAAGGGCAGCACGGTAGCATTGTGGATAGCACAATTGCTTCACAGCTCCAGGGTCCCAAGTTCAATTTCGACTTGGGTCACTGTCTGTGTGGAGTCTGCACATCCTCCACGTGACTGCGTGGGTTTCCTCCGGGTACTCCGGTTTCCTCCCACAATCCAAAGATGTGCAGGTTGGGTGGATTGGCCATGAAAAATTGTCCAACATTCTATGATTAACCTAGGACAAAAGTTCGGAGCAACATCGTGGGCCGAAGGGCCTGTTCTGTGCTGTATTTCTCTATATCTATATTCACCCGCATCACTTAGGATGTGGCCTGATGCATCATCAATACCTTTCCCACCCCTCATCCCCATCGCCCATCTTATCAGGGTCTGTGTCACATCACTCCAGGTGCTGGGACTGTGTTTGCACCATCAGTAGGTCACTGTTGAGGGCAGAGGGGTTATGATAGCCTGCAGATAGGGTGGCATGCGGCGCAGTGGTTAACACTGGGACTGCGGTGCTGATGACCTGGGTTCAAAACCCGGCACCGGGTCACTTTCCGTGTGGAGTTTGCACATTCTCCCCATGTCTGCATGGGTTTTACCCCCACAAACCAAAGATCTGCAGGTGGACTGGCCATGCTAAATTGCCCCTTAATTTGAAAAAAAAAATTTGGATTGTCTAAATTTATTTTTTTAAAAGATAGCCCACAGAGAGCTGAGTCCCAGTATTCCTCAATCTAGTTTGACCTCTGCCTGTCTGCTGAGTGCTTGCTCACACCCAGCACCTGCATGCGCTGTGTCCGGGGAGGGGGAAATGCCTAGAGAGATAGGCCAAGTGTTCGGAGGTCGGCCTCATTGCGAAAGAAAGTGACAGAGGAATCATACTGGTTGAACAAGAGTTTTTAATGTGTCACAGGTGTCCAACAATTCCCCACTCTCCCGATGGTGCCACCAACCCTCCTCACAACCCCCTCAGCCTGACCCTACCCCCCTCCCCCGGTGCCCTCAGTGATCCTCAACATGCTGAACCTTCCTAGCCCTACCGCAACGTCTAGATGTCTCCCCAGGATGCATATATGAGGTGGAAGCAGCCAGCTGCTTAACCCGTCTCGTGGCTTTCGATGCCCCTGATAGGTTGGCACCCAGCGTCTTCTCCTCCCACTTGGTATCCATAGGGCCCCGGCGTTAGCCTTGGGACGGAGGGGCAGCTGGTTCGTGCCCTGGCTGTCCCTGCATCATCTGGCTCTGCCAGCTCTGTCTGCTGCAAGGGTCGACACCCTTGGCGATGCTCCTCAGTGACTGGGCCATGCTCTGCAACGCCTCGGCACGTGTTGCGTCTTTTCGTCCGACGTCATTTCGTCCAACGACACTTCGTCCACGTCTTTTGGTCCAACGTCTTTTTGTCCGCCCGTCTTTTGGTCCAACGTCACTTCGTCCAATTAACCAATTACAAATCAACTCCGTATAAAAGCATTTAATTGATAGAAAGCAGGCACAATACAGCAAGTGAATTTAATTGCTAAAATGCAAGTAATTGATGAAATGCAAGTAAAATGCAAGCTGAAAAATGCAGTTAAAAAGTTAAAAAATCTAAAAATGCATTTAAAAAGATCTAAAAGTTTACTAAGGATGAATTCCCGAAATTACTTAAAATTGATGTAAATTGTGAGCAACATTCCTCAAGAAATCAATTTTCGCTGTAGGAACATATTCAACGACCAATCTTTTGAGGCGTTCAGTTATTTTCTTGTATCGCGTACATGAAGTCGACTGATCTCCCCGAAGAATTTGAGCCTTTTTGCCTATTATTAGCCCTTCCTCTTCCTTCAGAGTTTTGATTAACCTCCAGATATTCAAATGAGCTCCACCCGCCGAACGCTTTATCGCAGAATGAAACCCCTCAGCAGCATTATTTGTTCTCGGTAGATCTTGTAGAACACGCTGATTAACATTCCATACAGCTGTCGGGAATGTAGGTGTTTCTCTCCTTCGTCTGGCACCACGTCCTCTCACAATGCCTATGTAAGTCAAGTCGAAGTAAACGATGAATTCAGCAGGTATTTCTTCATCGTCTATCAAATCTTCCTAAGCCTCTTCGACATCTTCAACGGGGAGGAAAGCTAATGCTGGGAAACATCGAATTTTAAGACAGAATTCAGAGTCTGTGTTGTATTTTTCTTTGAGGCCTAAATCGGTAATTTTTCGAAACACAGATTGGCTCAAATGAAACAAACATGCGACGACAGATGCATTAAAGAATGATGAATTAATTGCCTTGTGAACTGCAACTTCGAAATATGCCATGATATCAATCGGATCTGCATTAGGTTGCATAATTTTCAATTGGTCAAAGAATAATTTGTATGTCTGCTTCCTTTTATTCGGCAGTAATGCCTTGGTAGACTGCTACCTTTAACTTGTACATGAATGCAGAAAAGTTGAAACCACTGTTGTGGCACAATCTTGAATGTTCCATCACATGCCCAATGAGGATATGATGCTAAATCCTGAACAGCACTTTCTGATGCGAATACTAGTAAGCGCTGTTGATCCTCGACGCCCGAATCGTACCTCAGAAACTGCTCGCCATTGTCAAGCTTGCAATATTTTTCAGGTATTTCAAAACCGCGTCTTGCCGCTGGATTAGCGGGAAATCCAGAATTTTTTTTTCGGCACCTTTGAATAGTCCTTGAGACGACGGGCAACCTTGGGAGTTGAGAGCAGGTATTTTCTGATAGCTGCGTAAACTTGGCCGCTAGTATGCTACGCGAACTTGCTATGTTTTCCACCGCTTCAAGCTTTAATTCTGCAACTGCTTTTCTAGCATTTAACGAATCAACATCAGCTGGATGAAGGTGCTCATTAGAGAAATAAATAATTTTAGGCTCATTGTTTTCCGTGACCGTGCACTGCTCGAATGAAAATCGTAGATATAGTTATTTCCATCAGCCACCTTCCGTTTACTCTTCGTTGACACAATGAACTTTGCCATTTCGGGATGGGCGAATTCGGGATTACGAAAGAGACCGATAATATCTATCCTTTAACGAGGCTCGTTAAAGGGGAGAGAACGATAATAACTATCCTTTAACGAGGCTCGTTAAAGGAAAGAGGCCGGTAATAAAGATCCTTTATTGTATATTATGTGCAATTGAGAAGATTTCTATTTACAAAAGGGGAGATTTGCATACGTGCAGTGCGGTCAGCGTAAGTTGAAGGTGCACCTGCATTAGTGACCCGAGGAGTTCGCCGGAAGTCAAGCATCCAGCAGGGGGCAGCGGAGCAGAGCTTCTGATTGGCTGTTCCGGGGAGATTTGCATACGTGCAGTGCGGTCAGCGTAAGTTGAAGGTGCACCTGCATCAGTGACCCGAGGAGTTCGCCGGAAGTCAAGCATCCAGCAGGGGGCAGCAGAGCAGTGCTTCTGATTGGCTGTTCTGGGGAGATTTGCATCCGTGCAGTGCGGTCAGCGTAAGTTGAAGGTGCACCTGCATCAGTGACCCGAGGAGTTCGCTGGAAGTCAAGCATCCAGCAGGGGGCAGCAGAGCAGTGCTTCTGATTGGCTGTTCTGGGGAGATTTGCATCCGTGCAGTGCGGTCAGCGTAAGTTGAACGTGCACCTGCATCAGTGACCCGAGGAGTTCGCAGGAAGTCAAGCATCCAGCAGGGGGCAGCGGAGCAGAGCTTCCGATTGGCTGTTCCGGGGAGATTTGCATTCGTGCAGTGCGGTCAGCGTAAGTTGAAGGTGCACCTGCATTAGTGACCCGAGGAGTTCGCCGGAAGTCAAGCATCCAGCAGGGGGCAGCGGAGCAGAGCTTCTGATTGGCTGTTCCGGGGAGATTTGCATACGTGCAGTGCGGTCAGCGTAAGTTGAAGGTGCACCTGCATCAGTGACCCGAGGAGTTCGCCGGAAGTCAAGCATCCAGCAGGGGGCAGCGGAGCAGTGCTTCTGATTGGCTGTTCTGGGGAGATTTGCATCCGTGCAGTGCGGTCAGCGTAAGTTGAAGGTGCACCTGCATCAGTGACCCGAGGAGTTCGCCGGAAGTCAAGCATCCAGCATGGGGCAGCGGAGCAGAGCTTCTGATTGGCTGTTCCGGGGAGATTTGCATACGTGCAGTGCGGTCAGCGTAAGTTGAAGGTGCACCTGCATTAGTGACCCGAGGAGTTCGCCGGAAGTCAAGCATCCAGCAGGGGGCAGCGGAGCAGAGCTTCTGATTGGCTGTTCCGGGGAGATTTGCATACGTGCAGTGCGGTCAGCGTAAGTTGAAGGTGCACCTGCATCAGTGACCCGAGGAGTTCGCCGGAAGTCAAGCATCCAGCAGGGGGCAGCAGAGCAGTGCTTCTGATTGGCTGTTCTGCGGAGATTTGCATCCGTGCAGTGCGGTCAGCGTAAGTTGAAGGTGCACCTGCATCAGTGACCCGAGGAGTTCGCCGGAAGTCAAGCATCCAGCAGGGGGCAGCAGAGCAGTGCTTCTGATTGGCTGTTCTGGGGAGATTTGCATACGTGCAGTGCGGTCAGCGTAAGTTGAAGGTGCACCTGCATCAGTGACCCGAGGAGTTCGCCGGAAGTCAAGCATCCAGCAGGGGGCAGCAGAGCAGTGCTTCTGATTGGCTGTTCTGGGGAGATTTGCATCCGTGCAGTGCGGTCAGCGTAAGTTGAACGTGCACCTGCATTAGTGACCCGAGGAGTTCGCAGGAAGTCAAGCATCCAGCAGGGGGCAGCGGAGCAGAGCTTCTGATTGGCTGTTCCGGGGAGATTTGCATACGTGCAGTGCGGTCAGCGTAAGTTGAAGGTGCACCTGCATCAGTGACCCGAGGAGTTCGCCGGAAGTCAAGCATCCAGCAGGGGGCAGCGGAGCAGAGCTTCTGATTGGCTGTTCCGGGGAGATTTGCATACGTGCAGTGCGGTCAGCGTAAGTTGAAGGTGCACCTGCATCAGTGACCCGAGGAGTTCGCCGGAAGTCAAGCATCCAGCAGGGGGCAGCGGAGCAGAGCTTCTGATTGGCTGTTCCGGGGAGATTTGCATACGTGCAGTGCGGTCAGCGTAAGTTGAAGGTGCACCTGCATCAGTGACCCGAGGAGTTCGTCGGAAATCAAGCATCCAGCAGGGGGCAGCGGAGCAGAGCTTCTGATTGGCTGTTCCGGGGAGATTTGCATACGTGCAGTGCGGTCAGCGTAAGTTGAAGGTGCACCTGCATCAGTGACCCGAGGAGTTCGCCGGAAGTCAAGCATCCAGCAGGGGGCAGCAGAGCAGTGCTTCTGATTGGCTGTTCTGGGGAGATTTGCATCCGTGCAGTGCGGTCAGCGTAAGTTGAAGGTGCACCTGCATCAGTGACCCGAGGAGTTCGCCGGAAGTCAAGCATCCAGCAGGGGGCAGCAGAGCAGTGCTTCTGATTGGCTGTTCTGGGGAGATTTGCATCCGTGCAGTGCGGTCAGCGTAAGTTGAACGTGCACCTGCATTAGTGACCCGAGGAGTTCGCAGGAAGTCAAGCATCCAGCAGGGGGCAGCGGAGCAGAGCTTCTGATTGGCTGTTCCGGGGAGATTTGCATACGTGCAGTGCGGTCAGCGTAAGTTGAACGTGCACCTGTATTAGTGACCCGAGGAGTTCGCCGGAAGTCAAGCATCCAGCAGGGAGTAGCGGAGCAGAGCTTCTGTTTGGCTGTTCCGGGGAGATTTGCATACGTGCAGTGCGGTCAGCGTAAGTTGAAGGTGCACCTGCATCAGTGACCCGAGGAGTTCGCCGGAAGTCAAGCATCCAGCAGGGGGCAGCAGAGCAGAGCTTCCGATTGGCTGTTCTGGGGAGATTTGCATCAGTGCAGTGCGGTCAGCGTAAGTTGAACGTGCACCTGCATTAGTGACCCGAGGAGATCGCCGGAAGTCAAGCATCCAGCAGGGTGCAGCGGAGCAGAGCTTCTGTTTGGCTGTTCCGGGGAGATTTGCATACGTGCAGTGCGGTCAGCGTAAGTTGAAGGTGCACCTGCATTAGTGACCCGAGGAGTTCGCCGGAAGTCAAGCATCCAGCAGGGGGCAGCGGAGCAGAGCTTCTGATTGGCTGTTCCGGGGAGATTTGCATACGTGCAGTGCGGTCAGCGTAAGTTGAAGGTGCACCTGCATCAGTGACCCGAGGAGTTCGCCGGAAATCAAGCATCCATCAGGGGGCAGCAGAGCAGTGCTTCTGATTGGCTGTTCTGGGGAGATTTGCATCTGTGCAGTGCGGTCAGCGTAAGTTGAACGTGCACCTGTATTAGTGACCCGAGGAGTTCGCCGGAAGTCAAGCATCCAGCAGGGTGCAGCGGAGCAGAGCTTCTGTTTGGCTGTTCCGGGGAGATTTGCATACATGCAGTGCGGTCAGCGTAAGTTGAAGGTGCACCTGCATCAGTGAACCGAGGAGTTCGCCGGAAGTCAAGCATCCAGCAGGGGGCAGCAGAGCAGTGCTTCTGATTGGCTGTTCTGGGGAGATTTGCATCCGTGCAGTGCGGTCAGCGTAAGTTGAACGTGCACCTGCATTAGTGACCCGAGGAGTTCGCAGGAAGTCAAGCATCCAGCAGGGGGCAGCGGAGCAGAGCTTCTGATTGGCTGTTCCGGGGAGATTTGCATACGTGCAGTGCGGTCAGCGTAAGTTGAAGGTGCACCTGCATCAGTGACCCGAGGAGTTCGCCGGAAGTCAAGCATCCAGCATGGGGCAGCGGAGCAGAGCTTCTGATTGGCTGTTCCGGGGAGATTTGCATACGTGCAGTGCGGTCAGCGTAAGTTGAAGGTGCACCTGCATTAGTGACCCGAGGAGTTCGCCGGAAGTCAAGCATCCAGCAGGGGGCAGCGGAGCAGAGCTTCTGATTGGCTGTTCCGGGGAGATTTGCATACGTGCAGTGCGGTCAGCGTAAGTTGAAGGTGCACCTGCATCAGTGACCCGAGGAGTTCGCCGGAAGTCAAGCATCCAGCAGGGGGCAGCAGAGCAGTGCTTCTGATTGGCTGTTCTGGGGAGATTTGCATCAGTGCAGTGCGGTCAGCGTAAGTTGAACGTGCACCTGCATTAGTGACCCGAGGAGATCGCCGGAAGTCAAGCATCCAGCAGGGTGCAGCGGAGCAGAGCTTCTGTTTGGCTGTTCCGGGGAGATTTGCATACGTGCAGTGCGGTCAGCGTAAGTTGAAGGTACACCTGCATTAGTGACCCGAGGAGTTCGCCGGAAGTCAAGCATCCAGCAGGGGGCAGCGGAGCAGAGCTTCTGATTGGCTGTTCCGGGGAGATTTGCATACGTGCAGTGCGGTCAGCGTAAGTTGAAGGTGCACCTGCATCAGTGACCCGAGGAGTTCGCCGGAAGTCAAGCATCCATCAGGGGGCAGCAGAGCAGTGCTTCTGATTGGCTGTTCTGGGGAGATTTGCATCTGTGCAGTGCGGTCAGCGTAAGTTGAACGTGCACCTGTATTAGTGACCCGAGGAGTTCGCCGGAAGTCAAGCATCCAGCAGGGTGCAGCGGAGCAGAGCTTCTGTTTGGCTGTTCCGGGGAGATTTGCATACGTGCAGTGCGGTCAGCGTAAGTTGAAGGTACACCTGCATTAGTGACCCGAGGAGTTCGCCGGAAGTCAAGCATCCAGCAGGGGGCAGCGGAGCAGAGCTTCTGATTGGCTGTTCCGGGGAGATTTGCATACGTGCAGTGCGGTCAGCCTAAGTTGAAGGTGCACCTGCATCAGTGACCCGAGGAGTTCGCCGGAAGTCAAGCATCCATCAGGGGGCAGCAGAGCAGTGCTTCTGATTGGCTGTTCTGGGGAGATTTGCATCTGTGCAGTGCGGTCAGCGTAAGGTGAACGTGCACCTGTATTAGTGACCCGAGGAGTTCGCCGGAAGTCAAGCATCCAGCAGGGTGCAGCGGAGCAGAGCTTCTGTTTGGCTGTTCCGGGGAGATTTGCATACGTGCAGTGCGGTCAGCGCAAGTTGAAAGTGGTTTGTGAAGGGGCTGTTCTCGAGTGACAGCTTTACCCGAAACACTACTTACGTAGTGTCTCCCACCCATCCTCCTCCTCTAACCAAAAAAAAAAGTTCTGTCCGTTGGATTGCTAAACTAACAAGTTTTTTATTTTTATTTTTCAGTAGTTGGGAAGTTAGTTCAGTTGGAATGGAGGCTAGGGTAGTTGAATGTTCCTCCTGCAGAATGTGGGAGGAAAGGGTCACTTCTAGTGTCCCTTCTGACTACATCTGCGGGAAGTGCACCCAACTCCTGCTCCTCGAGAGCCGCGTTAGGGAGCTGGAGCTGGATGAACTTCGGATCATTCGGGAGGCGGAGGAGGTTATTGAGAGGAGTTATAGGGAGGTAGTCACACCTCAGGTAAAAGAAGAAGGTAGATGGGTTACCGTCAGGGGAGGGAGAGGGAACCGGCAGGCAGTGCAGGGATCCCCTGTGGTCGTTCCCCTCTATAACAAGTATGCCGTTTTGGATACTGTTGCGGGGGACGACTTACCAGGGACAAACAATAGGGCACAGGTCTCTGGCACAGAGTCTGTCCCTGTTGCTCAGAAGGGAAGGGAGAAGAGGAACAGAGCACTTGTCATTGGGGACTCCATAGTTAGAGGAACAGACAGGAGGTTCTGTGGGAATGAAAGAGACTCACGGTTGGTGTGTTGCCTCCCAGGTGCCAGGGTCCGTGATGTCTCTGATCGTGTTTATGGGATCCTTAAGGGGGAGGGGGAGCAACCCCAAGTCGTGGTCCACATTGGTACCAACGACATAGGTAGGAAGAGAGATGGTGAGAGCTAGAACAAACAGAGTTGTTATCTCTGGGTTGTTACCCGTGCCACGTGCTAGTGAAGTGAGAAATAAGGAGAGAGAGGAGTTGAACACGTGGCTACAGGGATGGTGCAGGAGGGAGGGTTTTGGTTTCCTGGATAATTGGGGCTCATTCTGGGGTAGGTGGGACCTCTACAAACAGGATGGTCTTCACCTGAACCAGAGGGGTACCAATATCCTGGGGGGGAGATTTGCTAGTGCTCTTCGGGGGGGTTTAAACTAATTCAGCAGGGGGATGGGAACCTAAATTGTAGTCCCAGTGTACAGGATGTTGAGAGTAGTGAGGTCAGGGATAGGGTTAAAAGTTCGAAAGAGGGCACCGGCAAGCAGGACGCTGGTTTGAAGTGTGTCTACTTCAACGCCAGGAGCATCCGGAATAAGGTGGGTGAGCTTGCAGCATGGGTTAGTACTTGGGATCTCGATGTTGTGGCGATTTCGGAGACATAGGTAGAGCAGGGACAGGAATGGTTGTTGCAGGTTCCAGGATTTAAATGTTTCTGTAAGAACAGAGAAGATGGTAAAAGAGGGGGGGTGTGGCATTGTTAATCAAGGAAAGTATTACGGCGGTAGAAAGGACGCTTGAGGACTCGTCTACTGAGGTAGTATGGGCCGAGGTTAGGAACAGTAGAGGAGAGGTCACCCTGTTGGGAGTTGGCTATAGACCTCCGAATAGTTCCAGAGATGTAGAGGAAAGGATTGCAAAGATGATTCTCGACAGGAGCGAGAGTAACAGGGTAGTTGTTATGGGGGACTTTAACTTTCCAAATATTGACTGGAAATACTATAGTTCGAGTACTATAGATGGGTCAGTTTTTGTGCAGTGAGTGCAGGAGGGTTTTCTGACACAGTATGTAGACAGGCCAACAAGGGGCGAGGCCACATTGGATTTGGTACTGGGTAATGAACCCGGCCAGGTGTTAGATTTAGATGTAGGTGAGCACTTTGGTGATAGTGATCACAACTCGGTTATGTTTACTTTAGCAATGGGCAGGGATAGGCATATACCGCAAGGCAAGAATTATAGCTGGGGGAAAGGCAATTATGATGCTATTCGGCAAGATTTAGGATGTATAGGATGGGGAAGGAAACTGCAGGGGATGGGTACAATCGAAATGTGGAGCTTTTTCAAGGAACAGCTACTGCGTGTCCTTGATAAGTATGTACCTGTCAGGCAGGGAGGAAGTTGTCGAGCAAGGGAACCGTGGTTTACTAAGGAAGTTGAAGCACTTGTCAAGAGGAAGAAGAAGGCTTACGTTAGGATGAGACATGAAGGCTCAGTTAGGGCACTTGAGAGTTACAAGGTAGCCAGGAAGGACCTAAAGGGAAAGTTAAGAAGAGCGAGGAGAGGACACGAAAAGTCGTTGGCGGATAGGATCAAGGAAAACCCTAAGGCTTTCTATCAGGAACAAAAGAATGACTAGAGTAAGATTAGGGCCAATCAAGGATAGTAGTGGAAAGTTGTGTGTGGAATCAGAGGAGATAGGGGAAGAGTTAAATGGATATTTTTCATCAGTGTTTACACTGGAGAAAGACAATGTTGTCGAGGAGAACACTCAGGTTCAGTCGACCAGGCTAGATGGAATTGAGGTTCAAAAGGAGGAGGTGTTAGCAATTTTGGAAAATGTCAAAATAGGTAAGTCCCCTGGGCCAGATGGGATTTATCCTAGGATTCTCTGGGAAGCCAGGGAGGAGATTGCAGAGCCTTTGTCCTTGATCTTTATGTCGTCTTTGTCGACAGGAATAGTGCCGGAAGACTGGAGGATAGCAAATGTTGTCCCCTTGTTCAATAAGGGGAGTAGAGACAACCCTGGTAATTATAGACCTGTGAGCCTTACTTCGGTTGTGGGTAAAATGTTGGAAAAGGTTATAAGAGATAGGGTTTATAATCATCTTGAAAAGAACAAGTTGATTAGCGATAGTCAACACGGTTTTGTGAAGGGTAGGTCATGCCTCACAAACCTTATTGAGTTTTTTGAGAAGGTGACCAAACAGGTGGATCAGGGTAAAGCTGTTGATGTGGTGTATATGGATATCAGTAAGGCGTTTGATAAGGTTCCCCATGGTAGGCTATGGCAGAAAATACGGAAGTATGGAATTGAAGGTGATTTAGCGGTTTGGATCAGTAATTGGCTAGCTGAAAGAAGACAGAGGGTGGTGGTTGATGGCATATGTTCATCCTGGAGTTCAGTTACTAGTGGTGTACCGCAAGGATCTGTTTTGGGGCCACTGCTGTTTGTCATTTTTATAAATGACCTGGAAGAGGGTGTAGAAGGATGGGTTAGTAAATTTGCAGATGACACGAAGGTCGGTGGAGTTGTGGATAGTGCTGAAGGATGTTATAGGATACAGAGGGACATAGATAAGCTGCAGAGCTGGGCTGAGAGGTGGCAGATGGAGTTTAATGTGGAAAAGTATGAGGTGGTTCACTTTGGAAGGAGTAACAGGAATGCAGAGTACTGGGCTAATGGCAAGATTCTTGGTAGTGTAGATGAACAGAGAGATCTCGGCATCCAGGTACATAAATCCCTGAAAGTTGCCACCCAGGTTAATAGGGCTGTTAAGAAGGCATATGGTGTGCGAGCCTTTATAAGCAGGGGGATTGAGTTTCGGAACCACAAGGTCATGCTGCAGCTGTACATAACTCTGGTGCGGCCGCACCTGGAGTACTGTGTGCAGTTCTGGTCACCACATTATAGGAAGGATGTGGAAGCTTTGGAAAAGGTTCAGAGGAGATTTACTAGGATGTTGCCTGGTATGGAGGGAAGGTCTTACGAGGGAATTGAGGTTGTTTTCGTTAGAGAGGAGAAGGCTGAGAGGTGACTTAATAGAGACATATAAGATAGTCAGAGTGTTAGATAGGGTGGACAGTGAGAGTCTTTTTCCTCGGATGGTGATGACCAACACGAGGGGACATAGCTTTAAATTGAGGGGTGATAGATATAGGACAGATATCAGAGGCAGTTTCTTTACTCAGAGAGTAGTAGGGGTGTGGAACGCCCTGCCTGCAACAGTAGTAGACTCGCCAACTTTAAGGGCATTTAAGTGGTCACTGGATAGACATATGGATGAAAATGGAATAGTGTAGGTCAGATAGGCTTCAGATGGTTTCACAGGTCGGCGCAACATCGAGGGCCGAAGGGCCCGTACTGCGCTGTAGTGTTCTGTGTTCTATTGCCCTCCAGTGACAGCCCACTGCTAATGTGCGCACATTTGGGCCCCTGGGCAGAGGGCTTTGATCCAGACGTCTGCAGTTGTCAGCAGTGACTTTCTGCGATACTCTGGGCCTTCTATGACACTGGTGCTCAAAAATGTCAAGGGATCTGATTCTGTGCCTGCGGACCCTGGGTTGGGGCCTCTCCTCCTGCAAGCTGTGTCCCTGTGTCAAATCTTCTTTGGAGGGGCTGATGAGAAGACAGCAGATGTTGCTGCTCGCATTCTTCCTGGTGATGCTGGTGTTAATAGTCCTGTTTTCCTCTTCCTCTCATCCAGGGGGGATTGGATTGCAGCTATACAGTTACATCGTTTGAAGACTTCCTAGTTTGTCAGATTCAGTAATGTAGCACTCTCCTGTCTCACTCCTGCTGGATCCTAACAAGTTGCGCACAACTCAGGAGACCAGATTACCGGTTGTTAAAGGCAGAATACTTGGTTAGATCAGGAGTTAAATGCCTTCTTTTACATTTAGTATGATATTTCACTTCAGAAAACAATGTGACGCAAATTACAAGCCAGGTCAGGCCATAAGACCATAAGACATAGAAGCAGAATTAGACCACTTGGCCCATCGCGTCTGCTCCGCCATTCAATCATGACTGATATTTTTGTCATCCCCATTCTCCTGCCTTCTCCCCATAACCCCTGATCCCCTTATTAATCAAGAACCTATCTATCTCTGTCTTAAAGATACTTAGTGATTTGGCCTCCAAAGCCTTCTGCAGCAAAGAATTCCACAGATTCACCACCCTCTGGCTGAAGAAATTCCTCCTCATCCCTGTAAGATTCTCCTCCTGCAAGCTGGTATGTGTGGCAGGTCCCTTCTTTGAAGGGCAACTGAACTAGTTTGATTTTTGCAACAATCTGGCAGGGCTGCTAGGGAACCGCATTTCCATAGATTCCCTACATTGCGGAAGGAGGCTATTTGGCCCATCGAGTCTGCATCAACCCTCTGAAAGAGTACCTACCTAGCCCCACTCCCCCGCCCAATCCCCTTAACCCCACCGAACCTGTACATCTTTGGACTGTGGGAGGAAACCGGAGCACGCAGAGGAAACCCACGCAGACATGGGGAGAATGTATAAACTCTACAGTCACCCAAGGCTGGACTTGAACCCCAGTCCCTGGCGCTTTGAGTGCCAGAGTAGCCGGGACGCACCACCAGTGTCAAGGTACCACCCTGCCTAAAGGGCATGCGCCTGGGGCCTCTGATTCCCTGGGCAATAATTATTAAAAACCTTGGGGAAGACAACAGGATATAACAATGTGGAGGTGGAGGGGAGTAACAGGATACATCAATATGGTGAAGGCAACAGAGAATAATGTTGTTGGAGGGTAACAGGACATAACAATGTGGGAGTGTAGTTGAACATAACAGGATGACATCCGAGACTGAGTGATGGTGGGATCAAAAGTACATCTCCATACCAATTAAATGTAATGATTGGGAAAGAAACAGAAATGACAGTGGAAGGCGAAACTGAGTGGATTAATTAAGAGCCAAATCAGGTACAGCAAAATAAATAAAGAGAGAAAAAGAATTAGATTGAGGAGAGACAGAAAGAACATGAAAGAAAAACATATTAAAAAATTGTGATGTTTTTAAAAATTTCGAACAATTGAATACATGCAGCAATGCATCTCAATTTAAATTGTTTCCATCCTGGACCAGAGGAATTGATTGACATTGCATTCACAATTGCCACATTGTGGGGAAAAAAGGTTTAATGGACAATTAATTTGCCAATCCAGCAAGCTCCACAAACAATGGGGAGGTTAAGGGTGAAATGCCAATTGTGAGAAGCAAATAGCTGAGTGCCATAAATGACCAACAAGGTCTGGAGGTTCATAACTCACAGTGTATCTCTTAATCCCTGAATTTTCTAGTCAATTTACACATTAATAATAGCATGTCATTAACATTCCTGTATTTCTAAAGTAAGATTTGGCCATTAAAATCCAGAAGAATCAACCAGTAATTTTTTAAAATTCCTCGAAGTACCAAATAGTACTGGGTTGGTGATTCAAGTCTAAATAGCCAACACCAACCAATGTGAATAGCAATACCAACAATTACTAAAGCAGAAAATAAATTATGAGTCTGTAACCTGTGTTCACAATCATCCAAAGGACATGACCCAGTGTAAGCAGTGCAGTGGAGTATAATTGACTGAGTAAGTACATCTGTGGGATCAAGGCTAAACATACCATCTTATTAAGTAGTCAAGCTCAAAGACTAGCAATAGTAATTCAGTTTTCAAAATTAAACTTAGCTACAGAAAACAAAACTACTCTTTGAGGGAAAATGGCAGAGTATGAAAAGTGTCCTGATATCAGTCTAGAATTTACATTTACAACAACAACTGTCAGGGGACAAGTGGTAAAATCGATTGTCAGCTGGCTTTTATTTCATTCTTTTGTGGGGTTTGGGCATTGCTGGCAACACCAGCATCTGTTGCCTAGCCTTAATTGTCCTTGAACTGAAGAGCTTGCTTGGCCATTTCAGAGGCAGCAAGTCACTTGTAGGACAGTCCAGGTAAGAATCACAGATTTCCTTCCCTAAAGGGGATTGGTAAAATAGATTGTTTTTTATGACAATCAATGATCATTGGCATGGTCACAATTATCAGTGATGAGACCATTGATGTTCACCATTTGCATTAACAATGTTGACTCTGAAATCAAAAACACAGAGTGTGATCTTTCCAAGAGGCAACAAAGTCCCCGAGCGAGCGCATTTAGCTGCCAGTTCTCCGGCATTCACAGTGCCGAGAAACACATGGCTATTCAACGCGGCTCGTGGTGAATTAGGGGCCTGAACGGGGACGCATGACCGAAGCCACACATCGCTCCGTTTTTTACAATGGGGAGCTCCACTCTCCGGAACTCTCCGTTGTAGCAAGAGATCAGGATGCCATTTTTGAAAACTGGCCCAATCGCAAAGAATTCCAGCTTTGCACTTTGGCAGTATTAGGATCGATCCCCTCCACCTCAGACTTCGGGTGAACGCCGTTCAGTACTGATCTCCACAAATGGGGACCAGGCGGAATGGCATTCGTTGGGGTCTCCCAGGGGATTTGAGCCCCCCAGGCAGTACCCTGGCATTCTGGTGCCAGCATGGCACCCTGACAGTGCCACCTGGGTGCCAGTCTGTCACTGCTAAGGTGCCCAAGTGGCACTGCCAGAGTACCTGGTTGGCACTACGAAGGTGCCAAGTTGGCATTTTAGACATGGTGGCAATTAGGCCTGGGATGCACTGCACGGGTGTTGAGAGAGGGGGGTCCCTCCCATAGTGAGTTGGGACTTGGGGAGTGGTAGTATCAGGGGCTCTGGAGGTCGTGATGTACTGAGGAGTTCCAGCGATTAGAGTTCCTCAGTGCAGAAAACGGGGCTGTCCAGCCTTGGCCGCACGTTCCCCACTGAGGCCCCGTATCTAACCCGATCTAAGTTCTGGGAAACAGGCAACTAAATTTGTTCGCTATGGGTCTTTGTTCTCATTTAGTTAAATTGCGTCCTACATCTACTGCTTTACCTTTATATTCCCGGATTGTTACATGCCCTTTCACAAAACATATTTGGCTGGATTCTCTTTTATTGAGATTACGTGCCGACACTAACGGAGGATCCGTAGTGTTTCACGACGGGAAAATCAGTGCAAAACCCTCATCGATTCCACTACCGATTAGGGGCTAGCACCGGCGCCACATGAAACACCCGCAGAACATGCGAAAAAAGGTTGAAGAATCGCCGGGTCCGTGCTGCACATATGCAGGGCAGACAGGCTGCAGCCATGCGTACGCCTACACCCCCCCACACACGCACAGATCACGTCAGAAAAGATGGTGGCGGCAGGCTGGGCCATATACCCGCCCGCACCAACCCCACAGCCCACCTTCTGGCCACTCCCCACCACTCCAGCCCTGTCAGAAGCCCCCCCAGCCAGCGGCACGGATCTCGGCCGAGTGTGGCTGTGCTGCACACTGTACGCACGCCCCCCTCTCTCCCTCTGCATGCGACACGCCACATGTAGCCCGCGCCATCGGAAACTCGGCCCATCGGAGGCGGAGACTTGCAGGTGGGCCCGCTGATGATATTCCAACGGTGTTTCAACTACACGTGGTATGCGTTTTGTTGCTCTTTTATCTTTATTAATAACCACAAGATGCGAGTACGTTCCGTGTATTGGACAAATGACCACACAACCAGTATATTAGTTCAATTATTGTTTATTATTAAATATAGGCTTGGTTCTTTGCGTAATAATCTACATGCGGCTACACATTAAACTATACTTAACAGCTTAAATGACATTTACTTAACTTTCAAGTGACCGGCTCTATGCAGGTTAGATAAGGCGTTTATCTGATTCCCCATATCTGGCGGCTGGAAGTTGTCAGGTAAGTCTAGGCTGCGGCTTGTCCTTCAGGTAGCGATCGGGGGTCCTTGAACTTGGCTGGTCGATGTGCTGCAGTTGCTGGTGCAGAGGCCGGTCCCAAAAGGGACAGAATGTTAGTCGCGCAGTTCCCCTTATCCTCCAATCTTTGCGCTCTTTTGGACGGTCCCAACTCGGGATCCAATAGATCGATAGAATTTCGATCACCCTCATCAATTCTGGCCAATTAGGAGCGGGTACCTTGATATCTGGGCGGGTCCTACTTGTTATTGTCCAAGGCACGTAAGCACTCCCAAATAAGGTGAACAGGCGCCCCCGAGTCTGTTGCTACTGCTATGTTTCAATCTAAGTCCCATTGTCCTGGGGAGATCGGTGATTGACCTTTAGCAGTGCAAGTATCTGTGTAGGTCTGGCTTCCTCTGCACAATACACAGGGGCTATGTATCGTCTGTGTCCCAACCTGACCACAATTCCCATTATCGTTTGCGGGCGGCCATTTTAGATGGCCACAGTTTCGATGATGCCGATTTGGAAGGGGCGGAGCATCGCAACCTGGCGTCAAACCTGCAGTGACCTCGTGGATTCTGTCTATGCACTGAATTATAAAATGTACTGCATCAATTCTTAAATGTCCCAAATAAATCAATGAAGCAATCAGTAAATCAATAAATCTGAAATCTATCATTCCCTCCTTTTGATTATTCTAAACAAAAATAGAATAAATCAAATACAATAGTAAAAAGAAAAGGAAAGACCCATAAACACATTTGCAGTTTCTGATGAGTAATTAATAGTAAGCGCCTCTCCCATCTTGTAAATGTTCAGGTAATTTGGTGTTTTTTTACAAATACATTTGATTGTCAGAAATACAAGATATATCGCAAAAATAACTGATTCTATAAAGAACATGACCAAGCCTTGCACCACTGAAACTCCTAAGGATCCCAATGACCCCGTAACCCAACTCCAAAGAGTACTGGACTCCGATTTTTTGAGTTTTTCAACCTCACTTTTAATGTGTTTTGCCAAATTAGTGATCTCTTTGTAACTATCTGGAATATAAGTACATTCTGATCTGATCAGGGTACATGTGCCATCTTTCAAGAATATAATCAAGAGCCATTTGATTTTGTACGGCCACAGTATGGTTAGCTAACATCTCAGCGGAAATTTTGACTAGGGCTCTAGAAGTATCATCAGCTACCTTGTCTCTGATTACTATTATTTCATTAAACTCTCTGGCTCCCTTGATATCCCAATAGAAAGGAAAGAACTGAGCAAGAAATCTGTCTTGTGTAATGAGTGTACGTCTACTTCTCACCTCTGTTACCTCTGATAAAGAAGCAAAATGACGAATAGCAGGTATTACATACCCCAAATAACATGATACTGATCAATAACGTGGGAGCCAAGGGTAGGTCCTATAGTTACAAATAAAATATGGAACAAAATAATCAGTAAAATGGGTATTATCTTCTAGTCACCAGCGGTCTGAGAAGTTCTTACCATTGGTGGAATTGTATAGACTATTCAATGGATAGGAACCAAAAGCGGTTTGGAGTACATTAGTACTTACACCAAAATAGTATGTACAATTACTATATCCCATTTTAAAACCTTTGGGTGATGACTTGTCAAACAGACTGATCATTTCTGATTAATGGTAGAAGGTTAATATCGGGAAGATTCTGGTTCCAACTTTAATTGGGTTGGTACCAACTTCAAAAGGTCGTCAATGAGTAACCTGCAGATCTCCATAACTGAACCCTCCTTTTCAGGTAGACCCAAAATCTATATCGTCCACATGTTTTGGCCCCTTCATGAACTTGGGAGCAACGGGCAGTACTTAGCAAAATATACCATTCTGCAGTTTTAGAAGTATTAAAAGGAGAGGGCAGCACGGTGGCGCAGTGGTTAGCATTTCTACCTCACGGCACCGAGGTCCCAGGTTCGATCCCGGCTCTGGCTCACTGTCCATGTGGAGTTTGCACATTCTCTCCGTGTTTGTGTGGGTTTCGCCCCAACAACCCAAAGATGTGCAGGGTAGGTTGTTTGGGCATGCTAAATTGCCCCTTAATTGGAAAAAATTAATAGGGTACTCTAAATTTGTAAAATCAAAAAGAAGTATTAAAAGGAATAGACATACCCAACATTTGAAAACATTAATATTTTTGGCATATAATTTGGACATATAAATAAAAGTGTTTGCAGTTGTTTCCTTCTGTGAGCCGACCATGGTCTGTTAATCTAAAAAGACTAACTAAAAATCCAAATAGTAGCAAACATTTCACAGGAATTAATCTTAACCATAATAAGCTCTTTTAACATGAGAAGCATGGATCCAAGAAAGCGCCAGGGACCTGGGTTCGATTCCGGCCTTGTTTGACTGTGTGGGTTTCCTCCGGGTGCTCCAGTTTCCTCTCACAGCCCAAAGATGTGCAGGTTAGGTGTATTGGCCATGCTAAATTGCTCCTTGTTGCGCGAACAATTGCACACAGAAACACGAAACGGTACAAAAGAGGCTTTATTACCGTGAGATGTTATTACCTCAAGTGGAGCTGTAAAATGGCAGCTCAGGAGACCTCATGGATATTTATACTGCTCCTGTGGGCGGAGCTAGCCGGCAGGGGCTTACCGACAAACTATGCAGGGGCTTACCGACAACTGTAATAGCCGGTACTATTGTACATCCTCTAATAGAGACACACACATATATATACAGTGGTATTACCACATTCACCCCCTGTTAAGAATGAGTCCGGCGGGGTGACATGAAACTATAATACATAAGCAGTGATTTATTTACAGAGAGGGGGGGGAGAAAAAAAAAATCAGGTGTCCATCTTGCAACCCAGTGCCCGTCATAGGTTGAGTCTGACCGGCGGTCTGACGGTGCGTTGAGAGCGACGCAGCAGCGGTGGCGACGTCTGCACAGGTGGTGTCGGCGTCGACGGCATCGGTGGTGGCAGTGTTGGTGCTGGCCAGTGGCTGGACGACTCCGGGAGCGTGCCGAAATCTTCCATGTCCTCTGATGTGGGCAGGGGAACGAGGGATGGACCTGGTGGGGCAGATGTTGGGGGCGCCGGGGAAAAGGAGGGTGGCGCGTGGGTGGGGAGGTGTGTGGGCGTGGGATCGGCACCCGAGGGAGCCAGGTCCCTGAGCAAGACTGTATCCTGGCGGCCGTCGGGGAACTCCACGTAGGCATACTGGGGGTTTGCGTGGAGCAGGCGTACCCTGTCCACCAGAGGGTCCGCCTTGTAGAGTCTGACATGCCTACGAAGTAGGACAGTCCCTGGAGCTACGAGCCAAGTCGGGAGCGACACCCCGGATGTAGACTTCCTAGGGAAGGTAAAAACACGTTCATGTGGTGTGTTGTTAGTAGCGGTAGGATGAGTGGGCGGGGTAGGATTGCACTTTACGGGAAGCGGCCGTCATAGAGAGTGCTAAGTCTTTGTCGCTGCTAGATCGAGCGTGGCCCCTTCCAGCAGTCGTTGCCGGATGGGGTCCGATGCAATACCCGTTACAAATGCATCCCGCATGAGGAGATTGGAATGTTCTGTAGCCGAGACGGCCTGGCACTCGCAGTCCCGTACTAGAGGGATAAGGGCCCGCCAGAAGTCCTCAATCGACTCACCCAATTGCTGGACGCGAGTGGCGAGTACATGCCTTGCAAACAGATTGTTCGTCGACTGGACATAATTCTCTTTGAGCAGTTCCATTGCACGGGCGTAGGTCGGTGCGTCCTGTATCAGCGGGAGCACTCTGGAGCTCAGTCTGGAGTAAAGGGGTTGTACCTTCTGAGCCTCCGATGGTGCAGGGTCCGCTGAGGAGATGTAGGCTTCGAAGACAGCCAGCCAGTGGTTAAAGTCTTTCCTGCTGTTCGGCGATTGCGGATCCAGCTGCAGGCGATCAGACTTGATTCTGATGTCCATGATTTGGGAAATCTCACGGTAATAAATTGTTGCGCGAACAATTGCACACAGAAACACGAAACGGTACAAAAGAGACTTTATTACCGTGAGATGTTATTACCTCAAGTGGAGCTGTAAAATGGCAGCTCAGGAGACCTCATGGATATTTATACTGCTCCTGTGGGCGGAGCTAGCCGGCAGGTGCTTACCGACAAACTATGCAGGGGCTTATCGACAAACCTGTAATAGCCGGTACTATTGTACATCCCCTAATAGAGGCACACATATATATATAGTGGTATTACCACACTCATTACTGTCCAAAGATATGCAGGTGAGGTGAATTGGCCATGATCAATGCACGAGTTTACGGGGATTGGGCGAGCAAGTGGGTCTAGGTAGAGTGCTTTTCCGGAGTGTCTGTGCAGACTCGATGGGCTCCTTCTGCACTGTGGGGATTCTGTGGTTGCCTTTCAAATATTCTACCTCTGGCAATCTCTCATTCTTTCTAACTCGCCATTCATTTTGTAGAATTACTCACTTCCCATCCAATTATTTGCTCAAGTCGCTTTTCACCAACAGATATATCCCTTCCCAAGTTCCCAAGCACTGGTACCACCGAGAATGTGCACGTCTATGAACCCTCTCTCACTTGGGTCACAACAGTCGTAATGTTACAGAAACAGCAGAGACTCTCTTCTCTGATACCTTTAGATAGTTTGATGGACTCTGGGAACACTGCGGCAGCAGCAATGGGTTTTGTATAATCCAAAACCATTGCCCTTTGTCTTCAGCTCTTTCCTCTTTCCAACTAAATAACACACATAGTAACAAAATTTATGTTCTATTCTCAGAGACCTACTTCAAAACAGGGTTCTATTGCTAGATACATAGGTTTTAGGAGCAGAAGTCGGCTGCTCCGCCATTCAATCAGTTCATGGCTGATCCCTTCCTGGTCTCAAATCCACCTCCCTGCCTGTTCCCGATATCCTTTTAACCTGTTTTTAAAAATAAAAAATATGTTTATCTCCTTCTTGAGGTACACAGGTTGAAAAACTGACAAACAGAAAACTGTTCCATTTGGAAAAATCCTTGCTTGTTTTCTCTTACATTAATTCCATGTGTTCTGTACAGGCAAACAGAAAACACTGGCTGAATCAAACTCACTGAAAATGGCAGTTTACCCGTTACTTTGTAACTGATCAACCCCATGGACACATGGGCATTCCTAATGTCATTATCAAGAAACCAATTAACCCTCTTTCGGAATATTTCCAACCCACTTTCGTCTGAAAAGAGCTCTGCACAAAAAGAAAATAGAGGCTCCCTGTAGTGATCTCTGTATATCAATTTCCACGATCAATGTAGGTAAACCTAGTCCAGTCAATTCAACACTCGATGTCTCACTATCAGGTGATATATAAAGGACTTTGCTGCCCTTTCTGAGTGAGTGTGCTTCGTAGTAACAGAAGTTACGACGTTGAAATCAGCAAATGGACATCCATAAGCTTGCAGAGATTCACACACGTCCTGCTGTGCCAAAACTAAAATGAAACCAAACCCACTCTGCATAAAAAACCTAAAGCGAAAGTAAAAAGCTGACAGACAGCCCAGCTCCACCCACTCTCTGCCATCACTGCAATAATACACACCCATTTCTTATAAGTATTCTCACATGACACCTCCCCCCAAGAAAAAAAATTAAACAATCAACTTCAAGATGGTTTCATTTTTCACCTTTTCACTATCCTTTAAGAAATGCACAAAGTAAATCTACTTTTTCATTTAAAAAACAACACACGCAAACAGGTATAATAATGCAGTCCATCTTTTTTTTGTTCCTCTTCCTCCAACTGGAATCCTTCTTGATTGACAGTCTCTTTGAACAAGAAGGTCTCTGCACGATACGTCCATTTCTCTACGCCACGGCATTTCTCTTTAAAGTCAGATGCTTTAGTTCAATCGGATCACAGAGTCCCTTGTAAATCTCCAACACAGGAGCATTCATTATCACAGCTTTCAGGCAGTCAAATGTCTGTTGAAACGCCGTTGTCCATTGAAATTTTCGATGTTTCTTCAGCAAGTCTATCAGTGGAGCAACCACGCTACAAAAACTTTTCACAAATGTTTGATCAAATCCACTAATGCCATGAAATCGTGTCGAGGGTATTGAAACCTCCTCAATAACTGTTGGTTTTACATCCCGTGTGACCATTCGGCCCTGTCCGATTGTATGGCCAAGGAAAGTGACTTGGGTTTTTCCAAATTCACTTTTGGCCAGGTTTATAACCAAACCCACCTCCTGAAGTTGATCGAATAACTCCATCAGATGTTTTAAATGTTCTTTCCATGTCTGTCTGAAAATTACCAGATCGCCGATGTATGCCATACGATTGGCTAATCCTGAAACAACTTTGTTAAAATGTGGCTGGGGGGTTTTTCATAGCTTTGAATTGGTATAAACTAATTCATAATCATCTGCCATTTCTGCTGTTAATCTCACAGTTTCAACCCCCTGTTCTTCCACCTGAGTTCTCACTACATCAGCAACAGAATTTTTAAACTCCAAAAGCATAATTTTTCTGAGAGCTTCATACGTTTGGTCTATTCTCAAAGCCCTTATCCACCTATCAAAATTACTCTGTTTCAGCCTTTCAAATTCCATATATAATTGACCAAATTCTTTCCTTAAATGTCTAAACCTTTGTCTGTCGGCTTCAGGCACGAGTTCATGTGCACTTCAGGTGGATTTTTTCACCTCCTCATACGTCCCAGATACCTCCTCCGGTAGTGATGCAAACACATCACTAGCCCTACCTATCAGCTTTGTTTAAATCAGTAATACCCACATGTTCTGTGGCAATTTCATTTGTTTAGCTACCTTCTCAAATGAAATGAAAAAGGTTTCTACCTCCTTCTCATCAAACCTTGGCAATGCTTGGACATATTTAAATAGATCCCCACCAAGCCTTCGACTTTGATGCTCTTTCTCATTATCCTCATCACCATGTGCAAACTGTGCATTACCCTTTACGTCTGCCAATTTTAACTGACTGTCATGTTTCATGGCCATTTTCTGAAGTTCAAACCTTTATCTTTTTCACTAATCTGTATCTCCCTTTCTCTTTCTTTTTATTCTGCTAGGGCAATTCTTTCTTTTCTCCTTTCTTCTCTCGCTCTTTCTCTTCCCTCTCTCTCTCTCATTGTCTTTCCTCTCTCTCTTTCCTCTCTCTCTCTCTCTTTCTTTCTTTTCCTCTCTCTCTCTCTTTCTTTTATCTCTCTCTCTTTCGTTTTCCTCTCCCTCTCTCTTTCTTCCCCCCCCCCCCTCTCTCTTTCTTTTTACTCTCTCTCTCTCTCTCTTTCTTTTTCCTCTCTCTCTCTTTTTCTTTTTCCTCTCTCTCTCTTTCTTTTTTCCCCTCTCTCTCTCTTTCTTTTACCTCTCTCTCTTTCTTTTTCCTCTCCCTCTCTCTCTCTCTTTCTTTTTCCTCTCTCTCCATCTTTCTTTTTCCTCTCTCTCTCTCTTTTTCCTCTCTCGCTCTCTCTCTCTCTTTTTCCTCTCTCTCTCTCTCTCTTTCTTTTTCCTCTCTCTTTCTCTTTCCTCACTCTTTCTCTTTCTTTTTCCTCACTCTTTCTTTCTTTTTCCTCACTCTTTCTCTTTCTTTTTCCTCACTCTTTCTCTTTCTTTTTCCTCACTCTTTCTCTTTCTTTTTCCTCTCTCTCTTCTCTTTCTTTTTCCTCTCTCTTTCTCTTTCTTTTTCCTCTGTCTTTCTCTTTCTTTTTCCTCTCTCTCTTTCTCTTTCCTTTTCCTCTCTCTTTCTCTTTCTTTTTCCTCTCTCTTTCTTTCTTTTTCCTCTCTCTTTCTCTTTCTTTTTCCTCTCTCTTTCTCTTTCTTTTTCCTCTCTCTTTCTCTTTCTTTTTCCTCTCTCTTTCTCTTTCTTTTTCCTCTTTCACTTTCTTTTTCCTCTCTCTCTCTCTCTCTCTCTCTCTTTTTCCTCTCTCTCTCTCTCTCTCTTTCTTTTTCCTCTCTCTTCTCTTTCTTTTTCCCCTCACTCTCTTTCTTTTTCCTCTCTCTCTCTTTCTTTTACCTCTCTTTCTCTCTTTCGTATTCAAGCTGCTTTAATTCTTTCTCATGTTCCATTTGTTTAATTTGTAACTGAATTTTTGTCATTTCCAATGAGTGAACTGTATCTCAGGCAACTTTAAATGCTTAGTCACCACCATAATTACCTCGACTTTTCGCATTTTGTCAGGTAATGTTAACTGCAATGTTTTTGCCAAATTTGCTTTTAGTCTCTGTCCGTAAGGTACTGCGTGTGACCGTCTTCACCCCCAAAAACTTCAGAGCCTCTGAAAGAGCCATTGTCCACAACACACTCCCTACTTAAACTAAAATACCACACCTGAAATGCAACCACAATATGCTCACCCCTCACTATCTTTAAATTCACTAAGCCAATCCAATAGATAGATCGAGCCCCAAATTTGTCATGAGCCAGGATTTAGAGAACTCCAAAGTGTATCATGGAGTTCACCTGACCCACAACTTTTAATAGATTGTGGTTTGGGGAGCACACGGCCCACTCTACAGGTGTGGTACAGCAGAAATGGAAAAGTATTTTTTAAAGCAAAACAATGTTTATTCTATGAACTCAAGTTAACCTTTTTAAAACATATAGTGAACATCTTAGCAACGATTAATCTTAGCAACCATTCAACACTAGATGTCTCTCTATCAGGTGAGATAAAAAACATAGAACATAGAACAATACAGCACAGAACAGTCCCTTCGGCCCTCGATGTTGTGCCTCTTTCTGAGAGAGTGTGCTTCAGGAGAGTGAACAGACAAGACATAGAATAGCTAGAGAGAGAGAAGTTACAAGTTATTTCATTATTGCATTGTGTAGTTATTTAGTTATCTTTACTATATTTTATGTCTTTACCAGTTGAGTATTAAATACAAAGGACTTACAAATATTATTTATATTACTCAATAAATTAGTTCAGCTTTACAAGAAGACTATTGTTAATTTCATCACCTCAGCTGGTTCAAAAGAGTAATATACGATATTACACAAGGTAATATAAAACTTTCCAAAGCACAAAGGTCATCACACCAATTTGACACCAAGTAAGATTCTGATCACATAAACACGTGATCACAAGACTTCCATTCCAAAACATTGCCCAATTATACTCCTGTCTCAGCTCATATGCTACTGAAAATCTCTTCCATGCCTTTGTTCCTTTTAGACTTCAAAAATACTTAAATGACAGTGAAGTGCTTAAAGATAACTGGTGGTCATAAAAAGTACTATACAAATGCAAGTTTTTCTTTTCTTTTTGACTAAACTAACAGAGCCTGCAACAGGGGCCAAGGGCAGCCGCAACTTTAACTCTCACACACATAGTCTTAAAGTAAACAACATTAACTAACAAGCAGAAGTCACATACAAGCAATGTAAAGGAGGGATTGACAGGCAATATACAGTGGAGGTTAATTTTTCTGTGTTCACCAAAAATAGGAAATCTCTGAAAGTGTTACATTAAAAGATATAATTACACAATGCAGAGTGAGGTGAGCATTAGTGTCTTCTTTAAACTTGGAGGAGACAGGCAAATGTTTCACTCTACTGAACAATAATACTTGTGTAATCATTTATCACAGCCTGGCTGGATACTGACAACAATAAAGTAGTGATTCTTTTTCTTAAAGGGGTGAGTACTGAAAATGTTAATTGGCCCATCAATTCAATAAAGTCAATGTAGCAACAGAGAATCAGCAAGTCACTTGGCGGTTCATTGACCCCAATTATTCCAAACAAACTAGCCCAAGCCTGAGCTTTATGCTCAACTTTAACTCAGCAGTGTTGTCAGTCTTCAACTCGAAACTAACCATTAGCTTTGTCTGATTTATATAATGTGTTCTGCTAAGGTTGTCAGCAGAAAGATACTCATTTCAACAGCTCTATCTTGGAGTAGCATGACAACGAACGATTACAGAAAGTGAGACAGGATTTTCCGAAAGGTTCTAATATAAGAATGCACAGAATAATAACCTACAGTTCACTTATTATCAATATCATATTTAACTGAATGTGAAAGTGAAAATTTCTGACCAATAATTTTAGCATCTATTAAAATGTTTTAAAACACCTAATGATTTGGAATATGGATAAAAAGGGACGGGGGGGGGGGGGGGGCAGAGGCGTTGGCTGGGCTCGTGAGGGTGATAGCAGTAGAGGACCTGTGAAGGTTCTTACACCCGAGGGAACGGAAGTATTTGTTTTTCTACCCGGTGCACAAGGTGTACTTGAGGATTGACTTTTTACTGGTGGGGAAGGCACTATTGACTGCGATTAGGAAGGGTGGGGAGTAGTCAGCAGTCAAGATTTTGGATCATGCTCCGCATTGTTTGGATGTGGTTTTGGATAAGAGGATAGCCCAGAGGCCGGAGTGGAGAATAGATCTGGGTTGTTCGCAGACCGGAGCTTTTGTGATAAGATCGGAAAGGTGATCGAGGAATATGTGGAGTTCAATTGCACGGGGAGGTTTTGCATTTGGTGGTTGGCAGGCTCTGAAGGCAGTGGTGAGAGGGGAGGTGATCTCATTGAAGGCTAAGATGGACAAGGAGGAGAGGGAGGAAAGGCAAAAACTGATGGAGGGGATATTGGAGGTGGATGGGAAGTTTGCGGGTGACCCAGACCCAGGTCTCCTGGCCAAGAGGAAGGTGATGCAGGTGAAGTTCGACCTGCTATCCACGGGAAAAGCGGTGCGCCGGTTGAGAAGGGCAAACCGCTGAGTACGGTAGAAAGCAGGGCGCATGCTGGCCCACCAGCTCCAGAGGGAGGCGCCGGCGAGGGAGATAGTTCGGGTATGGGAGAAGAAAGCGAAGCTGGTGGTGGCCCCGGAGCAGATGAATAAAGTATTGAGAAGGTGCGGGGCTGGGGCCTCTGTGATTAAAGATGGAGGTGGACTCGTGTAGGGGGCTAGCAACGGCTCTGCTCCCGATGGCTCCAGCAAAGTGCTGGGTACTGGGTGCTGCTGTGTTCCACAGGGATCAGTTCTGGGGCCTCTGTTGTTCGTGGTGGATATAAATGATTTGGAAGAGAATGTAGCTGGTCTGATTAGTAAGTTCGCAGACGACACAAAAATTGATGGAGTTGCGGATAGTGAAGAGGATTGTCAGAGGATACAGCAGGATATAAACTGGTTGGAGTCTTGGGCGAAGAAATGGTAGATGGAGTTTAATCCGGACAAATGTGGGGTAATGCACTTTGGAAGGTCCAATGCATGTACAAATTTCACAGTAAATGGTAGAACTCTTGCGAGTACTGACAGGCAGAGAGATTTGGGCGTGCATGTCCACCGATCACGCATGTGGATAAGTGGTCAAGAAGGCATACGGCATAAAATACAATAGAATTTACACTGCAGAAGGAGGCCATTCGGCCCATCGAGTCTGCACCAGTTCTTGGAAAGAGCACCCTACCCAAGCCCACACCTCCATCCTATCCCCATCACCCAGTAACCTCACCCAACACTAAGGGCAATTTTGGGCACGAAGGGCAATTTAGCTTGGCCAATCCACCTAACCTGCTCATCTTTGGACTGTGGGAGGAAATCGGAGCACCCGGAGGAAATGCACGCACACACGGGGAGAACATGCAAACTCCGCACAGACAGTGACCCAAGCCGGGAATTGAACATGGGACCCTGGAGCTGTGAAGCAATTGTGCTAACCAGTATGCTACCGTGCTGGCCTTCATCGGCCAGGGCATTGAATATAAAAATAGGCAAGTCATGTTGCAGCTGTACAGGACCTTAGTTAGGCTTCATTTGGATTATTTTGTACAATTCTAGTCACCACACTAACAGGAGAGAAGTATGGGTTGGCACAGGACAGGAGTTCACTCTGATCCTTTGAGAGAGCAGCTTTTAAAAATCAAGCATATTACCCTGTCAGTCGTGATTGAAATATGTACAGTGCATGAGCTCGCCAAAAATCGGTATTCCCAATACAAATCGGCTGAAAATTAGAAACTTGCTTCCCACGAGGCAGAGAGTGTGCAGGCCATCCCCCGGATGCAGCGCCTCAGCATTGATGAAAGCGGCCATTTTGCGTGCTCTTCCCGGAGCCCCACGCATGCGCGATGCGAATGGGATAACGAAGCGGCCTATCACCACACTGCACAGGTGCGAACGTCTGACGACCGCACTGTGCATGTGTGACGACACATGGAGCGTAACGACGTCATGACATGCCCGAACTGCGGCACCGCCCACTTAAAGAAACAGTGCCCTGCAAGAGGCAGGTGCTGTTTAAATTGCGGAAAGCCTGGACACTATGCAGCCTTGTGCAGGTCTGCACCACCAGTCAAGGGCCAGCACTCCCAACTCCAAGGCATCCGCGTTGGTTTACAGGATTCTGATCCTGGCAGTACAACGGATCCAGAGGACGATTGCCTGGAGTCCCTCGACCATGTGGGCATCATTACCACACGTGAACATGCCTCACCAACATCAACACGGAGCCTGCCCATCCTCACTGTGGATTATGCAGACGAATGGCGTGCGGTGATGCAAGTAAATCAATGCTCTATCCAGTTCAAGCTGGACACAGGAGCTTCTGCCAATCTCCTTCCACAGGCAGATTTCAACTGCATCAAGAAGCCAACCAAGCTCCTTCCAGCAGCCTGCCAGCTCCTGGACTATAACGGCAATGCCATCACAGCACTGGGATCCTGCCATCTGCTTGTCTCCAACAGGAGCATTCATGCAAGGCCAAGGTTTGAAATCGTCAAGCTAGACAGGGCAGCCCTGCTCGACACACATGCATGCAAGCAGCTAAACCTTGTGCAGTGTGTCTACACAATGACCTCCTCCAACGTGGCTCTTCAAGCCGGCATTGACGACATCCTTGCTCGGTATCCGGATGTGTTTGACGGGATGGGCACTCTGCCATATCGGTACAAGATCCTGCTACGGCCTGATGCCACACCTGTGGTCCACGCACCGTGCCGTGTCCCGACTCTACTGAAAAAGCGCCTGAAGGCGCAGCTTAAGGATCTTCAGGACCAGGGCATCATCTCCAAAGTTACAGAACCGACTGACTGGGTCAACTCAATGGTATGTGTAAAAAAAGCCTTTGAGGGAGCTGCGCATCTGCATTGATCCCAAGAATTTCAACTAGAATATAATACGGGAACACTACCCCATCCCGAAGCGGGAGGAACTCACAAGTGAGATGGCACACGCCCAGTTTTTCACAAAGTCAGATGCGTCACGTGGATTCTGGCAAATCCAGATGATGAGTCCAGCAGAAGGCTCTGCACCTGCAACACATCTTCCATAGAATTATGGAGCAGATGACGGAGGGCATTGAAGGGGTTCGTGTGTATGTGGACGACGTTATCATATGGTCCACAACCCCAAAGAGCTCTTCTCCGGCAGGTATTCCGCCATGTCCATGCCAATGGCCTCAAGCCGAACAGGGCCAAGTGTTGCTTTGGTATGTCGACACTTAAGTTCTTAGGTGACCAGATATCTCAGCAGAGTGTGCGCCCGGACACAGACAAGGTCAAGGCCATCAAAGCTATAAAGACCCCTGAAGACAAGAAGGCGGTGCTGCGCTTCCGTGGCATGGCAAACCTTTTGGACAAGTTTATCCCAAACCTGGCCTCGCACACCACGGCCCTCAGACACCTGGTGAAAAAGTCTACTGCCTTTGAGTGGCAGGCAACTCATCAATCAGAGTGGCTGGAGATGAAAACCAAGCTCACCACTGCACCTGTATTGGCACTTTTTGACCCTGATAGGGAAACAAAAATCTCGACAGATGCGGGCCAGGACGGCATCAGCGCGGTGTTGCCTCCAGCACGATGACACCTCATCCTCGCACCGGTTCCCTATGCATCACGGGAGATGACACCCCCGAGCAGCAGTACGCTCCAAATTGAAAAGTAATGCCTGGCCTTCTCACTGGAATTCTCAAGTTCCACTATTATGTCTACGGCCTGCCGAAGTTAACTGTCGAGACGGACCGCAGGCCTCTGTCCACGTTATCCACAAGACCTTAACGACATGATGCCCTGCTGCAGTGCATCCGCCTCAGACTCAGAAGGTACTACTTTGAACTCGTGTAACACGCCTGGCACGGAGCTCATTATTGCGGATGCCTTGTCCCGCTCCATAACCTTGCCTGCTGACTTCGCCGGCATTAGAACATAGAACATAGAACGATACAGCGCAGTACAGGCCCTTCGGCCCACGATGTTGCACCGACATGGAAGTCAAAAACTAAAGGCCATCTAACCTACACTGTGCCATTATCATCCATATGCTTATCCAATAAACTTTTAAATGCCCTCAATGTTGGCGAGTTCACTACTGTTGCAGGTAGGGCATCACGGCCTCACCACTCTTTGCGTAAAAACCTACCTCTGACATCTGTCCTATATCTATTACCCCTCAATTTAAGGCTATGTCCCCTCGTGCTAGCCACCTCCATACCACGGGAGAAGGCTCTCACTGTCCACCCGATCTAACCCGCTGATCATTTTGTATGCCTCTAATTAAGTCACGTCTTAACCTTCTTCTAACGAAAACAACCTCAAGTCCTCAGCCTTTCCTCATAAGATTTTCCCTCCATGCCAGGCAACATCCTGGTAAATCTCCTCTGCACCCGTTCCAAAGCTTCCACGTCCTTCCTAGAAATGAGGCGACCAGAACTGTACGCAATACTCCAAATGCGGCCGTACCAGAGTTTGTACAGCTGCAACATGACCTCATGGCTCCGGAACTCAATCCCTCTACCAATAAAGGCCAACACACCATAGGCCTTCTTCACAACCCTATCAACCTGGGTGGCAACTTTCAGGGATCTATGTACATGGACACCGAGATCCCTCTGCTCATCCACACTGCTAAGAATTTTGCCATTAGCCAAATATTCCGCATTCCTGTTATTCTTTCCAAAGTGAATCACCTCACACTTCTCTACATTAAACTCCATTTGCCACCTCTCAGCCCAGCTCTGCAGTTTATCTATGTCCCTTTGTAACCTGCAACATCCTTCCACACTGACTACAACTCCACCGACTTTAGTGTCGTCTGCAAATTTACTCACCCAACCTTCTGTGCCCTCCTCTAGGTCATTTATAAAAATGACAAACAGCAACGGCCCCAGAACAGATCCTTGTGGTACGCCACTCGTAACTGAACTCCATTCTGAACATTTGCCATCAACCACCACCCTCTGTCTTCTTTCAACTAGCCAATTTCTGATCCACATCTCCATATCACCCTCAATCCCCAGCCTCCGTATTTTCTGCAATAGACGACCGTGGGGAACCTTATCAAACGCTTTACTGAAATCCATATACACCACATCAACTGCTCTACCCTCGTCTACCTGTTCAGTCACCTTCTCAAAGAACTCGATAAGGTTTGTGAGGCATGACCTCCCCTTCACAAAACCATGCTGACTATCCCTAATCATATTATTCCTATCTAGATGATTATAAATCGTATCTCTTATAATCCTCTCCAAGACTTTACCCACAACAGACGTGAGGCTCGCCGGCCTATAGTTACCGGGGTTATCCTACTCCCCTTCTTGAACAAAGGGACCACATTTGCTATCCTCCAGTCCTCTGGCACTATTCCTGTAACCAATGATGACATAAAAATCAAAGCCAAAGGCTCAGCAATCTCTTCCCTGGCTTCCCAGAGAATCCTAGGATAAATCCCATCCGGCCCCGGGGACTTATCTATTTTCACCTTGTCCAGAATTGCCAACACTTCTTCCCTACGCACCTCAATGCCATCTATTCTAATAGCCTGGGTCTCAGCATTCTCCTCCCACAACATTATCTTTTCCTGAGTGATACTGACGAAAAGTATTCATTTAGTATCTCACTTATCTCCTCAGCCTCCACACACAACTTCCCACCACTGTCCTTGACTGGCCCTACTCTTACCTGAGTCATTCTTTTATTCCTGACATACCTATAGAAAGCTTTTGCGTTTTCCTTGATCCTACCTGCCAAAGACTTCTCATGTCCCCTCCTTGCTCGTCTTAGCTCTCTCTTTAGATCCTTCCTCGCTTCCTTGTAACTATCAAGCGCCCCAACTGAAACTTCACGCCTCATCTTCACATAGGCCTCCTTCTTCCTCTTAACAAGAGATTCCACTTCTTGGTAAACCACGTTCCCTCGCTCGACCCCTTCCTCCCTGCCTGACTGGTACGTACTTATCAAGAACATGCAATAGCTGTTCCTTGAACAAGCTCCACATATCCAGTGTGCCCAACCCTTGCAGCCTACTTCTCCAACCTACACATCCTAATACATGTCTAATGGCATCATAATTGCCCTTCCCCCAGCTATAACTCTTGCCCTGCGGGGTATACTTATCCCTTTCCATCACTAACGTAAAGGTCACCGAATTGTGGTCACTGTTTCCAAAGTGCTCACCTACCTCCAGATCTAACACCTGGCCTGGTTCATTACCCAAAACCAAATCCAATGTGGCCTCGCCTCTTGTTGGCCTGTCAACATATTGTGTCAGGAAACCTCCTGCACACATTGTACAAAGAACGACCCATCTAATGTACTCGAACTATATCTTTTCCAGTCAATATTTGGAAAGTTAAAGTCTCCCATAACAACTACCCTGTTACTTTCGCTCTTTTCCAGAATCATCTTCGCCATCCTTTCCTCTACATCCTTAGAACTATTAGGTGGCCTATAGAAAACTCCCAACAGGGTGACCTCTCCTTTCCTGTTTCTAACCTCAGCCCATACTACCTCGGAAGAAGGGTCCCCATCTAGCATCCTTTCCGCTACCGTAATACTGTCCTTGACTAGCAGCGCCACACCTCCCCCTCTTTTGCCCCCTTCTCTGAGCTTACTAAAACACCTAAACCCCAGAACCTGCAACAACCATTCCTATCCCTGCTCTATCCATATCTCTGAAATGGCCACAACATCGAAGTCCCAGGTACCAACCCATGCTGCCAGTTCCCCTACCTTATTTCGTATACTCCTGGCATTGAAGTAGACACACTTCAAACCGCCTACCTGAACACTGGCACCCTCCTGCGAAGTCAAATCTGTGCTCCTGACCTCTATACTCTCAATCTCCCGTACCCCAAAACTACAATCCAATTCATCCAACAGATCGAATCACAGGTGCAGTTGTGGGCCAGCAACCTCCCGATGTCGGATGAAAAGGTGATCCGCATTCGCGACGAGACAGCCGAGGTCCCTCTTCTGCAGCGTGTCATACGCCACCTCGCCAATTGCTGGCAAAAAGGGCAGTGCCCTCAATTCTTCAATGTGAAGGACGACCTGACAGTGGTTGATAGTATCCTCCTCAAGCTGGACCGCATTGTCATTCCACTCAGTCTCCAGAGCTTGTTGCTCCGGCAAATCCACGAGGGACATCTGGGTGTCGAGAAGTGGCAGGCGCAGAGCCAGGCATGCTGTCTACTGGCCTGGGATTAGTCAGGACATCTGAAATATGGTCCTCAACTGTCCGACTTGACAGCGCTTCCAGCCAGCACAGAGCAAGGAGACCCTTCAACAGCACAAAATCGTGACCTCCCCGTGGTCCAAGGTGGGCATCTTCCTCTTCATGCTCATGGTCGTGATTATGAGTTAATCATTGATTATTTTTCCAACTACCCAGAAGTCATGAAGCTCCCGGACCTCACATCCAAGACCGTCATCAAGGCCTGAAGGAGACGTTCTCCAGGCATGGTATTCCACTCACTCCATCATGAGTGACAACGGTCCTTGCTTCAGCAGCCCAGATATATCAGTTTCATCACGTCACTTCCAGCCCACATTACCGGCAGTCCAAGGTTGAGAAAGGGGTGCACATAGTGAAGCAGCTCATCTGCAAGGCTGCGGATTCTGCTTCTGACGTCAACCTTGCGCTGTTTGCGTACAGGGCAACTCCTCTGTCTACTGGCATGTCACCGGCTCAACTCCTGATGAACAGGGACCTGTGGATGACTCTTCCAGCCATACACTTGCCTGATCTGGATCACCACCCGGTGCTGCAGAAAGTGCAGAAACTCAGGGACCGGCAAAAGCAGGACTATGATGCTCGTGCCACCGATTTGCCTGTGCTATCCCTGGCGGATGCTGTTCTGATCAAGCTACCTGATGGAGGCTGGTCAGCTGCAGTTGTTGTTCGACAGGCTGCTCCTCGATCGTATGTTGTGCGTATGGCTGATGGCTCTGTTGTGCGGTGAAACAGATGGGCACTGCGCACAGTTGCCCACCCACAACCACATTCTTCGTTGTTTCCATCTGCTATTGTGCCATCTTCTGATACCTCAAACCAACGAGGCCACCAGACCGGCTTTCAATCCCGCCTATCAAGGCGCCGTCACCCCCCTCTCCGGCCGTCGACCAGGATCAGACTCAAGCCTCAGAGACTGGACTTATGAACATTTGTTTTGTTTGCTATGTTCTGTTTTCGCACATTAGACACCTGTTTTCACATGTGCATATGTTCCCATCTGCCATTGTATGTAAATAAGTTATTCGGCCTACACATGTAAATACTTTCACATATGCTACAGAAAAAAACATTTCAAAAGGGGAGATGTCATGATATGCAGATGTGCACATAATGAGATACAGACAGGCAGCTAATGAACACAGAGAACAGGACATAACCAATCAGCAGGCAGAACACTTGGGGGTGGTTTCCCACTTTAAAGCAGGCAGAACACTTGGGGGTGGTTTCCCACTTTAAAAGGCACGAAGCACTCAGACTCCGCCTCTTTCCACTGGGGACATCTACAGACTGAGTCAGGTGTATATATCACATAACACTTACAGCACGTGGTTAAGAGCTGGTCTGGTTCTGTCAGACAAGAGTAATCATACTCAGGTTAGCAGAGAGTCGAACGTACAGAGAACTGAGCTAACTGTGTGACAGGTTCAATAAATCAAATTGAACTAACTTCAAGGTCTGGAGTATATTTCAGTTATAGTTGCATCCAGTTGCAGCCGTGGTATCTCAGTGTGCTTAACACAACATTATTGGCCAGTGAATGTGGAGAAGGTGCGGTGCTGGAACAGGGAGGGAGGCTCTCTGGGTAATGATGGAGACGGGCTTGTGTCGGAGGTCGGGATTGGAGGCACTGGCAATGGTGCCACTCCCAATGGCTCCAGCAAAGACTCAGTGAGTCCGGTGGTAATGGCCACATTAAAGATTTGGAGGCAGTTTAGGTAGCACTTTAAGCTGAGGGCTGGGTCGGTGGTGGTGGTGGTGGTGGTGGTGGTGGGGGGGGATGCCGATCAGGGGGATTTATGGGTTTGAGCCAGAGAGGATAGATGCGAGGTTTCAGGGATGAGACTAGAGGGGGATTAAGGAAATTAAGGATTTGTTCCTTGAAGAGTGATTTGTGAGCCTAGTGGAGTTGGTAGAGAAGTATGGGTTTGCAGAGGGGGAAGGGTTTAGGTACACGCAGGTTCGAGACTTTGCATAAAGGTTTTTCCGACCTTCCCGATAGTGACGGACTCCTCGTTGCAGGAGACAGTGCTGTCAGTGGGAGGGTTGGAAAGGGGGACCATTTCAGCAATCTACGGGAGATCCTGGAGGAGGATAGGGTGTTCGTGGAGGGGATTAAGGCAAAGTGGAAGGAAGAGCTGGAGGAGTTGCTGGAAGAGGGACTGTGGTGTGAGGTGCTGCAGAGGGTGAATGCCTCGACTACGCATGCGAGGTTGGGGCTGATACAGCTCAAGGTAGTGTTTCGAGCGCACCTCACAAAACCAAGGAAGAGACGGCTATTTAGCGGGGCAGAGGATGTCTGTGGGCGCTATGGGAGGCCGGCAACACAATTAACGCTAATTGGTCCACTTAATGAGGCCTCATAGGCTTCTCGTCGCAAATTAAGGCTCGCCAGCTGATTCACCGGGACCGCACTCACTAGCACTCCGGTAACAAGGTCCAGCTGCACCTAAGCAAATTTGCTCAGCCAACCCCAGCCAGTTCGCAACAATGGCGCTGAGGAGACCAGCACCAAGATTCGGGGACACTGACCTGGGGAGGCTGCTAGGTGCTATGGAGGCCAGGAGGAATGTCCTGTTCCCCAGAGAATCCAGGAGCCTCAGCCACAGGGCAGCCAGTGCTGCCTGGGATGAGGCAGCGGCAATTGTGAGCTCGGGGAGTGAGACAAGGTGAACAGGCCTTCAGCGCAAGAAGAATGATGTGTTGGGCACTTTGGATCCGTGAAGTAGACATAGGCCATCAACACTGAAGATGGTTCAACACTATTTTATTAACTCTTATAAAATGCTAGACATACTATTACTGTGGGTTCACATTATGCTAGATTAACTGGAGACCTGTGCCTGTCCGAACCAGTTGAATCACTCAGCACATGGTGAAAGTCTGTACTGTAACTGATAAGCTCTTGTGCTTCTGAGAGGCAGCATCCAGAATGAGCGGGAAAAGTGACGCCCTCTGTCTTTATAGTGCATGTGTTCTAACTGGTGATTGGCTGTGGTGTTTGTGCAAGTTGATTGGTCCTAGTGTATGTCCATCAGTATGTGTCTGCACCATGATATACTGGTGTATATTATGACATCCCCCTTTTAAAAAATGTCTGTGTATGTGTGACAATAAATAGTGTGAGTGTGTGAGAATGTCCCTAACCACATGTGAGGTGCAAAGACATATGTACAGAGCTATATACAGGAAAACGAAGCTATATACAAGGGAAGGTGCCTAGTGCAGATAAGTAGTAAGCAACAAATTGAACAAGAACAGTGCTATATATAAACCAATAGAAAATGATTAAACAAGGAAGGAAACATCTCAGAGAGTCCATAAATTTGCAAAGTTCATAAATTCAGTCTCTGAGGTGGGCGACGAACTCTGGTTGACCGCCTCAAGGGTGGGTCGAGAGCCGCCAGGTCAGGGGCTGGGTGGGCTGCAACACAGTCAGGAGGAGGCAGAGTGACCGGAAGCTCTGCACAGTCCATGGCAGGGTCAGCAGGGGAGCAACCTGGAGGATCCCGTGACGAGTGTGGAACAAGGCGAAGGGCACGCCGATTGCAGCACCAAATAGATCCATCTGGTATCCGAAACAGGAAGGAGCGGGGGGCCACCTGCCTAATATCAACAGCAGTTGCAGACCAGCCACCATCCGGGAGATGAATGCGAACGTTGTCGTTTGGCTGGATGTCGGGGAGATCAGCAGCACGTGAGTCGTGTGTCGCCTTTTGCTGCGCCTGAGACGTCTGCATCCTGTGAAGCACAGGAACATGATCAAGATTCGGTGTATGAATAGACGGCACTGTCGTCCTCAGGGTGCGATTCATTAACAACTGTGCGGGCGACAGCCCAGTGGAGAGCAGGGCGGAGCGATAGGCCAACAGAGCGAGATAGAAGTCAGACTCAGCATCGGCAGCCTTGCACAGTAGCCTCTTGACTATGTGAACCCCCTTTTCTGCTTTGCCATTGGACTGAGGGTACAGGGGACTGGATGTGACGTGTGCGAAGTTGTACTGCCGGGCGAAGCTGGCCCATTCCTGGCTGGTGAAGCCAGATTGTCCGACATCACTGTGAGCAGGTCTAGCTTCAGGAGAACCCCATCAACGACTGCCAGATCGTCTCGAACGTTGTAAAACTGCAGGCATTGGCCCTTGAGCCCTTGGTGAAGTGTTGGGCAGTGTAGACTTGTGAAGCTAACATATGCCACCAACACTGAAGAAGGTTCAACTACTTATAAAATAATAGACATACTAGAACTGTGGGTTTAAACGATGCTAGTTTAACTAGAGACCTGTGCCTGTCCGAACCAGCACATGGTGTGAGTCTGTACTA
This sequence comes from Scyliorhinus canicula, assembly GCF_902713615.1. Classification (NCBI taxonomy): domain Eukaryota; kingdom Metazoa; phylum Chordata; class Chondrichthyes; order Carcharhiniformes; family Scyliorhinidae; genus Scyliorhinus; species Scyliorhinus canicula. The sequence continues at coordinate 88,070,761 of NC_052156.1, forward strand.
AACTTGATGAGCTCTTGTGCTTCTGAGAGGCAGCATCCAGAATGAGCGGGAAAAGTGATGCCCTCTGTCTTTATAGTGCGTGTGTTCTAACTGGTGATTGGCTGCGGTGTTTGTGCATGTTGATTGGTGCTAGTGTATGTCCATCAGTGTGTGTGTCTGCACCATGATATACTGGTGTATATTATGACAAAGATCAATGACCTACAACTGGCAGCACGAGTGAGTACACACTAACACAGCCACCACCCCACCCTCCCAAGGGAGCATACATCCCCCCAACTCCACATGTGACCCTAACACTCCCTCCACCCCTTCCTCCTTCAGCCCCCCAACCCTCCCCCTTCAACCTAACCCCACCCAACCCTCCCTCACACCATCCCCTCCCCCATCAACCCACCAACAACCCTCCCTTCACACCTTCCCCTTCCCACCGTTGTGAACCATGCTAACAATGCCCTCTCTGTGTCTCCTAAGGAAAACCACTCCCATAATCGTCGGGATAGGGCCCAAGTTGGCGGTGTGGTGCCCGACTTAGGAATTCTCACATGCTTCGAGGATCATGCTCTGGAGGTGACCGGTGTGACCGAGGACAGATCGCTAACCAACGTGGAGGCTGGCGGATGCCGCAGAGGTGAGGAGCCACCGGTTTCCACCCAGAGGACCTATCAAACGTGAGTTGTTATTGGCTTGCTGACCACATGACCCTCCCACTGACCACAGGTTCATTCTCCCCAAGTCTTCCAGCTAACGGTGCCTGCCCATCCCGGGCGCCACGCTATCCTGACTCCCAGAAAACAACCTCGGAGGAGAGCTCAGAGGATGCAACTGTTATATTCGCGGCATAGCTCTCATCCCCTCCCTCCACCAGCGCAGATACACACTCGGTGGAAAATGTTAGTGGTCAGGCTTGGGGCACAATCTGGTGAACACCACACAGCTTTGACAAAGAGTCATCAGACTCGAAACGTTAGTTCTTTTCTCTCCCTACAGATGCTGCCAGACTTGCTGAGATTTTCCAGCATTTTCCCTTTCGTTTCAGATTCCAGCATCGGCAGTAATTTGCTTTTCACCACACAGCTGATGATGTACATCAGGTGGAGGCAGGAACCTCCAGGCGAGACAGCAGTCAGATGTCTGCTGGATCCCAGGACCCAGCTGGGTCCCAGCCTGATGCTGAGAATTGTGGTACAGAGGTACCTGCAGCTGATTGTGTCGATAGCGAGCAGTCGGGACATTCAGAGGGGGATGTCAGCAGCACTCCAGAAGATCCATAGCCACTTGGAGGATTCCCAGAGGCTCCGGGCGCAGGAGATGTCGCCGGCAATGCATGGCACCAAGGCCAATACTGCTGGGGTGGCGACCGCAGTGGAAAGCCTGGAGCATGATGTTGGCACCATTAATGACACTGTCCAAGGCGTCACGCAGTCGGTAACAGCCATGACGGAGGGCCTTGGCAGAATGTCCGATTGGGGAATATCACCCAGTACCAGGCTGTCCTTGATGAGGTTCTGTCGGACATGTCCCGCTCTCAGATGGGAATCACTGGGGCGCTGCAGAGCATATCCCAATCACTGAGGAGCATCGCCGAGGGTGTTGACACAATGGTGCGGACCATGGAAAACTGCCAAGGCTGTCAGAGCCAGATGATGCAGGGGCAGCCGGGGCTCGAACCAGCTGCCCCTCTGTCCCAAGGTGAACCCAGGGCCCCATGGGCACCGAGCGGGAGGAAGGGGCACTGAGTGCCAATCCGGACCCGTCCCATGGAGTGGCGTTGGTAGGTACCAGCTCCCCTGAGTTAAACCCCTCTGATGAGGTCACATCTCAAAGTCAGCACACACGACAGGACGGCACAGCTGTGCATGTGCCACTCGCAAGTGAGTCGGGACCCTACGGCCTCAGAGCCCCCAGAGGACACCTGCCCGGGGCATCGCAGGCCAGGGACACTGGCTGCCTCCACCTCAGCTGTGCATCCTGGGTGCAAACATAGATGTAGGGGTTGAGCTAGGAAGTCCAGGTACATTGAGGATCACTGAGGACACCGGAGGAGGGGGGACAGGGTTGGGGTTGGGGGTCCAGGTACGGGGTGGGGAGTGCGGGTTGTGGGGGTGGGGGAGGCGACATCATCAGGAGAGTGGGAAATTGTAAAACTCCTTTTTCAAAAGGAGTGCTGATTGGCATCAACGATAGAACTTGCTGAGGAGGCCGTTGGATATGCGGTGGCTCTCGTTAATTATACGGAAATTGGGCTTAAGCGGTGATAATTGGTTTCTCGTCACGCTACGTTGAGGTCCTGATTTTGCCTATGGGAGCGGGTCGGTTGCTTCACAAACTGTTTGGCGCCTAGCACGGTTCTCATTTTGGCCCCTCCCACTATTTACCGGCCTCATTTTGCTTGAGCGAGAGCGTGACGAGGCCGGAAGATCGCGCCCGATGTCTTCTACAATTATATCAAGCGGTGTGCTGTAAGATCACAGCTAGAGTACTGTATTCAGTTTTGGTCTCCTTATCAAAGAAAGGTATTACAATCAAGTGAGGAGGGGTGAGCAAACAGGGTTCGAAAGCTTGCAACTTGGGATTGGAGAGAGAGGGGAGGAGGGACTCCACTAGAGTCTTCTCTTGTCAGTGTCTCAGCTGCATGTCCTCTTATTATAGAGAAAGCAGAAGCTTAAACACTATGGGAATGATCTTAATGGCTACATCGCGCTGGGCGAGAATCCGGGTGAGCCAGTTAGATCGCGGGAGGCTGAAATCAGGAAGCCGGTCAGATCACTTGAGAGGCCAAAATCAGGAAGTAAAATTGGTTTCCGATCTAACCAGCCCGCTCTCATTGGTGAGACCCGGATAATCATTAATTAAGACCAATCTCCATTGCATTAAATGGAAGGATTTCCTATCGAACGACCTCTCGTGATATCCCCAGCAAGCAGTCATGCGGGCACCATTTAGTGCACCTATTTAAAAACGTGAAGCTAGGGAACTGGATGCTGTGGGGATTGGAGGAGGTGGGTAGCCATCTTGGTGAATGGGCAATTAGCTAGTGTACTGGGCGGTTGGGTGGTCAGGGAGTTGGAGTGGTAGCTGAGTCTGATGGGGTAGTTTGGTGATCGAGGAGTAGTCAGGTCAGTGGTTAGTCAAGGGGTTGAAGGGAAGATTGGTCTCGAGTGTAGTTAAATCAAGAGGTGTTAATCGGGGGAATCTAGGTGAGGCTAATCGGATGGTCAGTGTATCGTTACTTAGGAGTTAGAACTGGTTTTAATCCTTATAACTTTTCCTGGCAAGCAAATTGGAACGATCCGAAGTAGGGGCGGGGTAGAAGGTGGATCGGGGTGATAGTGCAGAATGGGTCGGGGGAGAGTCAGGTGGTAGTCTGGGGTTTGAGAGGGTAGTCAGGGTTTCTGGGTGGTAGTCTAGGGATCAGAGTGGGGGTGGGTGTATTGTCGGAGGTCCAGTGGGAAGTTTAAGTGGGGTTGCTGGTAGTGGTTGCTGTTAGTAATATAGTTATACAGCAGCTAGAACTGGTTTTAATCCTTACTTTTCCTGGGTAACTATTCTGGTGAGTCGGAACCATGCAAAATCTTCGGTTAGAGTTTCAGATGGTTCCAGGAGCAGTGGAGTTGTCCATCAGAAGTCTAAACTCCCTGGGAAATTCAGTATGTCAGTCAGTGTGTCAGGACATCAGAGAGGTTCCCCAAGTTCTGGGCTATATGTATCTCAAACAGAGTTGGCAATCACATATATTCAAACTTACCGTGTTGTATTTCAAATGAATTACTTTGCTTTATCTTTGGAAACCTGCCACAGACAGGAGTTAATAATGGTATATTTTCCTGTCAAATTAATAATGTTGCACAATGCTGTTAAAGTAAATTTTGTACTTTCTGGTTTGGTTAATAGTCACAGTGGAATCACCTGTAGGAAACCCTTAGAGGAACACTTGATCAGCAAGTCTGAAAACCCTGCTAATTGCTACTTCTTACTGAAATATCGTTTCAATACCTACTATGGTATCACGGTACCACGGTACCATTTAGGCCTCACGGTAGCATGGTGGTTAGCATCAATGCTTCACAGCTCCAGGGTCCCAGGTTCGATTCCCGGCTGGGTCACTGTCTGTGTGGAGTCTGCACATCCTCCCCGTGTGTGCGTGGGTTTCCTCCGGGTGCTCCGGTTTCCTCCCACAGTCCAAGATGTGCGGGGTTAGGTGGATTGGCCATGCTAAATTGCCCGTAGTGTAAGGTTAATGGGGGGATTGTTGGGTTACGGGTTACGTGGGTTTAAGTAGGGTGATCATTGCTCGGCACAACATCGAGGGCCGAAGGGCCTGTTCTGTGCTGTACTGTTCTAAGTTCTAAGTCTAAGTCTAAATGTACAAATGTTTGTCCTATAAATGGGAAAAATCTTCACCATGAAGATAATCAGCAACTAAATCACTGCAAGCAAGTACGTTCAAAGTTTTATCATACAGTATGCAGATAAATGCTGTGCCATTTTCACCAAACACACAAACAACTATGGTGAGCGAGAACAGCCAACACTCTGCCTTCGCTGTTATTCTGTTACATTTACAAACCTTTGGCACAGTAATTTTACAGGATGTGGGTGTTGGTGACCAGGCCAGCACTTATTGTCCATCACTAATTGGCCTTGAAAAGGTGACGGAGAGCCACCTCTTGAACACAGCAGTCAATGTGGTGAATCTACATCCACAGTGCTGTTAGGGAGGGAGGTCCAGGATTTTGACCCAGTGACAGTGAAGGAAAACCAATACATTTCCAAACCAGGATGGCATGTGGCTTGGAGGGGAATTTCCAGGTGGTGATGTTCCCAGATATCTGCTGTCCTTGTCCTTCTAGACTGTAGCAGTCATGGTGATTGGAAGTTGCTGTTAAAGAAGCCTTGGTGAGTCTCTGCAGTGCATATTGTAGACAGTACACACTGCTGCTACTGTTTGTTCACGCTGTTAGAGCACGTGAATGTTTTTGAAATGATTTTCAATCAAGCGCACTGCTTTGTCTTGGATAGTCAAGCTTCTTGAGTGTCTAATTGGTGACAAACAAATGGCAGAGATGCCTACTTAAGAGTTAGTGAAAAAGTGGAAACATGGAAAGCACTTGGGTTTACTTGTCAGATTCTATCCTATTCATTTGTCAAATTCTATCCAATTCATACATGTCATTTTTTAATATTCCTTGGCAGGACAGAAATTTCAACTCATGCTCCGTAACTGAATTCATGCAATAACATACAGTGGAATTGAGGAGGAAGATAGGCTTACCCTAAATGATATGCTGCAACATGAAAAGGATGTGACTGGTCTCCCACTCAATGAATTGGATGGAAAAGAAAATATATTGCAGTGTGAAAAGTTTTGTTGGTTTTGGTTTTGTACTGCCCACCAAGACCAATTTATACCTTGATATTTTTCTGTATTTATTGATTTATTAGCACAATAGTTATATTCCTGAATGGTCCCAAAATTTCACTTCATGCAAAAGCACTACTGCTTTCCTTTCAGTAGCTGACAGTCTTTCACAAGTTAGACAGATAGGCCAACGAGGATCAATTTTTACATTGAGCCCCAAAGAAAAATATTGAAATAAGTTGTGCGATATGTATTGTTAGGCTATTTTATAAATTATTTCTGTACTTTCAACAACTGTCAAGGTCAAATATGAGACATGTTCACTCCCATTATGTATATCGGCATTATATGGTACATTCTGGGGTAGGTGGGACCTCTACAAACAGGATGGTCTTCACCTGAACCAGAGGGGTACCAATATCCTGGGGGGGAGATTTGCTAGTGCTCTTCGGGGGGGTTTAAACTAATTCAGCAGGGGGATGGGAACCTAAATTGTAGTCCCAGTGTACAGGATGTTGAGAGTAGTGAGGTCAAGGATAGGGTTAAAAGTTCGAAAGAGGGCACCGACAAGCAAGACGCTGGTTTGAAGTGTGTCTACTTCAACGCCAGGAGCATCCGGAATAAGGTGGGTGAGCTTGCAGCATGGGTTGGTACATGGGATCTCGATGTTGTGGCGATTTCGGTGACAGGGGTAGAGCAGGGACAGGAATGGTTGTTGCAGGTTCCAGGATTTAAATGTTTCTGTAAGAACAGAGAAGATGGTAAAAGAGGGGGGGGTGTGGCACTGTTAATCAAAGAAAGTATTACGGCGGCAGAAAGGACGTTTGAGGACTCGTCTACTGAGGTAGTATGGGCCGAGGTTAGGAACAGGAGAGGAGAGGTCACCCTGTTGGGAGTTGTCTATAGATCTCCGAATAGTTCCAGAGATGTAGAGGAAAGGATAGCAAAGATGATTCTCGACAGGAGCGAGAGTAACAGGGTAGTTGTTATGGGGGACTTTAACTTTCCAAATATTGACTGGAAATACTATAGTTCGAGTACTATAGATGGGTCAGTTTTTGTGCAGTGTGTGCAGGAGGGTTTTCTGACACAGTATGTAAACAGGCCAACAAGGGGTGATGCCACATTGGATTTGGTACTGGGTAATGAACCCGGCCAGGTGTTAGATTTAGATGTAGGTGAGCACTTTGGTGATAGTGATCACAATTCGGTTATGTTTACTTTAGCAATGGGCAGGGATAGTATATACCGCAAGGCAATAATTATAGCTGGGGGAAAGGCAATTATGATGCTATTCGGCAAGATTTAGGATGTATAGGATGGGGAAGGAAACTGCAGGGGATGGGTACAATCGAAATGTGGAGCTTTTTCAAGGAACAGCTACTGCGTGTCCTTGATAAGTATGTACCTGTCAGGCAGGGAGGAAGTTGTCGAGCAAGGGAACCGTGGTTTACTAAGGAAGTTGAAGCACTTGTCAAGAGGAAGAAGAAGGCTTATGTTAGGATGAGACATGAAGGCTCAGTTAGGGAACTTGAGAGTTACAAGTTAGCCAGGAAGGACCTAAAGGGAGGGTTAAGAAGAGCGAGGAGAGGACACGAAAAGTCGTTGGCGGATAGGATCAAGGAAAACCCTAAGGCTTTCTATAGGTATATCAGGAACAAAAGAATGACTAGAGTAAGATTAGGGTCAATCAAGGATAGTAGTGGAAAGTTGTGTGTGGAATCAGAGGAGATAGGGGAAGCGTTAAATGGATAATTTTCGTCAGTGTTTACACTGGAGAAAGACAATGTTGTCGAGGAGAATACTCAGGTGCAGTCGACCAGGCTAGATGGGATTGAGGTTCACAAGGAGGAGGTGTTAGCAATTTTGGAAAGTGTAAAAATAGATAAGTCCCCTGGGCCAGATGGGATTTATCCTAGGATTCTCTGGGAAGCCAGGGAGGAGATTGCAGAGCCTTTATCCTTGATCTTTATGTCGTCTTTGTCGACAGGAATAGTGCCGGAAGACTGGAGGATAGCAAATGTTGTCCCCTTGTTCAATAAGGGGAGTAGAGACAACCCTGGTAATTATAGACCTGTGAGCCTTACTTCGGTTGTGGGCAAAATGTTGGAAAAGGTTATAAAAGATAGGGTTTATAATCATCTTGAAAAGAACAAGTTGATTAGCGATACTCAACACGGTTTTGTGAAGGGTAGGTCATGCCTCACAAACCTTATTGAGTTTTTTGAGAAGGTGACCAAACAGGTGGATGAGGGTAAAGCGGTTGATGTGGTGTATATGGATTTCAGTAAGGCGTTTGATAAGGTTCCTCATGGTAGGCTATTGCAGAAAATGCGGAAGTATGGGAGTTAAGGTGATTTAGCGGTTTGGATCAGTAATTGGCTAGCTGAAAGAAGACAAGAGGGTGGTGGTTGATGGCAATCGTTCATCCTGGAGTTCAGTTACTAGTGGTGTACCGCAAGGATCTGTTTTGGGGCCACTGCTGTTTGTCATTTTTATAAATGACCTGGAAGAGGGTGTAGAAGGATGGGTTAGTAAATTTGCAGATGACACGAAGGTCGGTAGAGTTGTGGATAGTGCTGAAGGATGTTAAAGGTTACAGAGGGACATAGATAAGCTGCAGAGCTGGGCTGAGAGGTGGCAGATGGAGTTTAATGCGGAAAAGTGTGAGGTGGTTCACTTTGGAAGGAGTAACAGGAATGCAGAGTACTGGGCTAATGGCAAGATTCTTGGTAGTGTAGATGAACAGAGAGATCTCGGCCTCCAGGTACATAAATCCCTGAAAGTTGCCACCCAGGTTAATAGGGCTGTTAAGAAGGCATATGGTGTGCTAGCCTTTATCAGTAGGGGGATTGAGTTTCGGAGCCACGAGGTCATGCTGCAGCTGTACAAAACTCTGGGGCGGCCGCACCTGGAGTACTGCGTGCAGTTCTGGTCACCACATTATAGGAAGGATGTGGAAGCTTTGGAAAGGGTTCAGAGGAGATTTACTAGGATGTTGTCTGGTATGGAGGGAAGGTCTTACGAGGAAAGGCTCAGGGACTTGAGGTTGTTTTCGTTAGAGAGGAGAAGGCTGAGAGGTGACTTAATAGGGACATATAAGATAGTCAGAGGGTTAGATAGAGTGGACAGTGAGAGTCTTTTTCCTCGGATGGTGATGACCAACACGAGGGGACAAAGCTTTAAATTGAGGGGTGGTAGATATAGGACAGATGTCAGAGGCAGTTTCTTTACTCAGACAGTAGTAGGGGTGTGGAATGCCCTGCCTGCAACAGTAGTAGACTCGCCAAATTTAACGGCATTTAAGTGGTCACTGGATAGACATATGGATAAAAATGGAATAGTGTAGGTCAGATAGGCTACAGATGGTTTCACGGGTCGGCGCAACATCGAGGGCCGAAGGGCCCGTACTGCGCTGTAATGTTCTATGTTCTATAACAGACAATATAGAAAAATATACAACAGATAAACACTTGGGGCCCAGATTTAAAACTCCACCCACAATTTTGGTGGAGCCAGGCCATTTGTTAGTAGATGAGGTTCACTCCACTGAAGAAGAGTGGCGAACCCTGGGAATAGCCTCGGCCTGAGTCATCAGCCAAAAAAAAACAGTCATTCTACATTCCTATTGAAATATACTGACACCCTTACCTTATTAAAGTTTCCAATCAATCATAGCCATAGTATCAATGCCAGATGTTCTTCTCCACATTATACCACTCAAATGTGTGAAGGTAAATACACAGATCACAAAGAAAAACTAACTTACTACAATGTATTAGAGATGCCAATCAAACAAAGCTCTCACTTCTCTGTAAACTGTATAAACATTGCCTCCTCAGCCATGCTTGGAGCTAAGCCAAGCACTCATAATTAGGCCATCTAGCAACTGTATCAACAGATAGGGGCAGCACGGTAGAATTGTGGATAGCATAATGGCTTCACAGCTCCAGGGTCCCATGTTCGATTCCGGCTTGGGTCACTGTCTGTGTGGAGTCTGCACATCCTCCCCGTGTGTGCGTGGGTTTCCTCCGGGTGCTCCGGTTTCCTCCCACAGTCCAAAAATGTGCAGGTTAGGTGGATTGGCCATGATAAATTGCCCTTAGTGTCCAAAATTGCCCTTAGTGTGGGGTTACTGGGTTATGGGGATAGGGTGGAGGTGTTGACCTTGGGTAGGGTGCTCTTTCCAAGAGCCGGTGCAGACTCGATGGCTGAATGGCCTCCTTCTGCACTGTAAATTCTATGAAACAGTAAGAATAGATAGACAGTCATTTGGTTTTTCCAGGTGAGTGTGAAATGGTGAAATGATAACTTTGAATGGTTGAAGCTGATGGACACATTTAATGGTAAGCTGAACAGTTTTTTTGTTCAAGCCTCTGCTATGTTGTCAGTTTCAGGATCATTTCAAAGACTTGCAGATCTGCTGATAGCTCATTAGTTCTGAGCAGTGTATACTGAATGGTAGGAACGATGCATGTGGCATGGAAGGGACATGAAATGAAGAATGAAAATTGCTTATTGTCACGATAGGCTTCAATGAAGTTACTGTGAAAAGCCCTAATCGCCACATTCCGCGCGCTGTCCGGGGAGGCTGGTACGGGAATCGAACCGTGCTGTGGCCTGCTTGGTCTGCTTTAAAAGCCAGCGATTTAGCCGAGTGAGCTAAACCAGCCCCTAAGAGGGCGGGGAGAGACAAGAGGAGGTGGGGAGAGGCAAGAGGAGGCATGCAACATATGTGTGGGCGCACAAAATATAGGGGGGGGCGTGCAACATGAGGTGCGCAACATATGAGGGGACATGCAACGTATATTGGGACATTGTGGCATGGAGGGATAGGGGGCGGCACGGTAGTACAGTGGTTAGCACTGTTGCTTCACAGCGCCAGGGTTCCAGGTTCGATTCCCGGCTTCGGTCACTGTCTGTGTGGAGTCTGCACGTTGTCCCTGTGTGTACTTTGGTTTCCTCCGGGTGGTCCAGTTTCCTCTCACAAGTCCCGAAAGACGTGCTGTTAGGTGTATTGGACATTCTGAATTCTCCTCTGTGTCCCCGAACAGGCATCGGAGTGTGGCGACTAAGGACTTTTCACAGTAACTTCATTGCAGGTTCAGTTAAAAAAAGTATATTTTTTACAAGGTATAAACCAATGTATAGTTCATGGAGGGATGTCCTGACTGAACAGTGCAGGCTTTAAAACACAGGTGTGGGTCTTTGGCTTTTCTGCTAAGATTGGTTAAGTTATAGGTCTTCAGAAATAAAATGTATTGGGGATGTTACGGATCTATGCTGATAATGCTAAATAATGTTCTGGGCCAGGGTTTAGAAAATTCTAAAGTATATCATGGAGTTCAGCTGACCTACAACTGTTCATTGAATTTAGCTAGGAGGAGACAAAGAGTCTGCCTTTCAGGTGTTATTCAACAAAGTTCTTTGGTGCTTTTAATCAAAAAAAACAAGCTTTATTCTAAGAATTTAGTTAACATTTGCATAAACACACACAGTAAGAATTATCAACTACAAACACAAACTACCCACACAGCGATAGTAATCTATGTATAACCCTTAATGAATTCCCCCTTAACAGTTACAATTCAATAACAAGATCCCATAAACCAAAATCCCCTTTTTACCAAAACAACAGATAACTATACTCAGTGGGTTTCGTCCTTGGAATAACACTTTAAAATTGAAAACAGAGAGACAGGCCAAAATACTTCTCTGTCTGAGTCTACAGCAGTCAAATGTGAAAACAAAAGTAAAAACTCAGAGCCAAAATGCAAAGTGAAAGTAAAAAAACTCAGAGCCACAGCCCTACTCCACCCACACAATGAAGCCATGTGATAAGACAAACACATTTCTTAAAGGGACATGCCCATGACAATAGGCATTAGCAAATCAGCAACTCAATTCTTATCTCACCTGACATTCTTTTCTTCTAACTTCTGTTGACATGTCCAGCAGGTAATGGGAAGAGTCATGTGGAAATGAAAGATCTAGCATGATCTTGGGGTTTTCTGAACTGCCATTTAGAAAGGCTGACTGATGGGGCAACGATAAGAATATTTTACCAGTGGACCGGTGGAGGCGCGGAGCACGGGCTGGAGGCGGGCCTAAAACATGGGATGGCTGATCAGTGGAGGAGGGGGTGGAATGAGCCCTCCAACTAGGCTGATCACCTGGAATATTCGAGGGTTAAATGGGACAGTCAAAAGGGCACGAGTGTTCGCGCATCTTAGGGGATTGAAGGCAGACGTGGTAATGTTGCAGGAGATGCACTTAAGAGTAACGGACCAGGCTAGACTTAGGAAAGGCTGGGTCAGTCAGGTCTTTCACTCGGGACTAGATGAAATGAAAAAAAGACTAAATGAAATGAAGAAGAAATTAAGAAAAAAAAGATTCAAAGACTAGAGGGGTCGCGATCCTGATCAATAAGCGGGTGGTGTTTGAGGGCGATAAAATAGACTCGGACGTGGGAGGTCGGTATATTATAGTCAGTGGGAAGCTAGATGAGGTGCAGGTGGTATTAGTAAATGTGCATGCGCCAAATTGGGATGATGTGGAGTTCATAAAGAGGATGCTGGGGAAGATACCTGACCTGGATTCGCACAGTTTGGTCATGGGAGGGGACTTCAACACAGTTATGGACTCTGGCTTAGATTGGCCAAGCTCGAAAACGGGCAGGATGCCAGCTATGGCAAAGGAACTAAGAGGGTTCATGGAGCTGATGGTGGGGGGTTGGATCCATGGAGATTTGGGCAGCCGAGGGTGAAGGAGTTCTCCTTCTACTCACACGTGCATAAAGTGTACTCCCGGATTGATTTATTTATTTTGAGCAGGGGTGGGGTGGTGGACACTGGGTTCTCGGCAATTACAATCTCAGACCATGCTCCGCATTGAGTTGACCTGCAGGTTAGTAAAGACAGTAATCAGTGCCCTCACTGGAGGTTGGATGTGGGACTTTTGGCGGATGAAGGGGTGTGCGAGCGGCTGAGGAAAGTATTCAGAGTTATGGGTCAACGACACGGGGGAAATTTCAGCAGCGGTGGTGTGGGAAGCACTGAAGGTGGTGGTTAGGGGGACCTGATCTCGATCCGGGCCCATAGGGAGAAGGTGAACAGGGCAGAGACGGACCAACTGAAAAAGGAGATACTACAGATTGATAGGAGGTATGCGGAGACCCCAGAGGCAGGGTTTTTAAGGGAACGGTGGAGGTTACAGGCAGAGTTTAGCTTGCTGACCACAGGGAGGGTGGTGGAGCAGCTGAGAAAGGCGAGGGGGTCGATCTATGAACATGGAGAGAAGGCCAGCAGAATGCTTGCACAGAAGATTAGGAAGAGGGAGGCAGCTAGGGAGATAGGGGAAGTAAAGGATGGGGATGGGAACCTGGTTGGAGATTCAGCAGGGGTGAAAAAGGTGTTTAGGGATTTCTACAGCAGGCTGTACAGGTTGGAACCCTCGACGGAGCCGGAGGGGATGAGGCACTTCTTGGAGGGGCTGAATTTCCCAACGGTGGACGGGGAGCGGGTAGAAGGACTGGGGGCCCCAATGGGGCTGGAAGAGATAGTGGAGGGCTTGAAGGCCATGCAGGCGGGTAAGGCCTCGGGTCCAGACGGGTACCCAGTGGAGTTTTATAAAACGTTCTCGGGGATATTGGGGCCAGTGTTGTTGATGATGTTCAATGAGGCAAGGGAAAGAGGAGTGTTGACCTCGACGATGTCACAGGCAACAATTACACTGATTCTTAAGCGGGACAAGAACCCGGAGCTGTGTGGGTCCCACAGGCCGATCTCCCTGTTGAACGTAGATGCCAATTTGCTGGCCAAAATCTTGTCCTCCAGGATCGAGGATTGTGTTCCGGACGTTATTGGGGCAGGCAGTTGGTAGCCAATGAAAGAAGGCAGTTAAATGTGATCATGATGCGCCCGGAAGGTAGGGAGGTGGAGGTAGTGATCGCAATGGATGCAAAAAAGGCTTTTGATCGCGTAGAATGGGACTATCTGTGGGAGATACTGTGACGGTTCGGATTTGAGCGGGGCTTTATTGACTGGGTCAGGTTACTGTATCAGGCTCCTGTGGCAAGTGTACGGACAAATAGGACAACATCGGACTATTTTAGACTACACCGGGGGACAAGACAGGGATGCCCCCTCTCCCCACTGTTGTTTGCGCTGGCTCTAGATTCCGAGGTGGGGGGAGGGGGGGGGTGGAGCACAGGGTTTCGCTCTACGCGGATGACTTGCTTCTGTACGGTTCGGACCCAATAGAGGGGTTGGAAGAAAACATGAGGACTCATGGGGAATTTGGCCAGTTTTCGGGATATAAGCTAAATATGGGGAAAAGTGAGACGCTTGTGGTCCAGGTGAGGGGACAGGAGAGGTGACTGGGAGAGCTACTATTTAGGTTAGAGAGCTGTTTAGGTTAGTAGAGGGAAGCTTTAGGTACCTAGGCATCCAGGTGGCGCGGGAATGGGACTGGCTGTACAAATTAAATCTGGCCCGGCTGGTGGACCATATGAAGGACGATTTTCGGAGATGGGACGCGCTTCCATTGTCTCTGGCTGGGAGGGTGCAAACAGTGAAGATGATGGTCCTCCCGAGATTCCTATTTGTATTTCAGTGTCTACCCATCTTTATTCCGCTGTCCTTTTTTAAGCTGGTCAACTGAGTGGTCACGGGCTTCGTCTGGGCGGGCAAGACCGAGTAAGGAAGGTAATGCTTGAGCGGAGTCGGGGAGAGGGCGGGCTGGCGCTGCCAAATTTGAGCAACTATTACTGGCCGACTAATATAGCCATGATCAGGAAGTGGGTGGTGGGGGAGGGGTCGACATGGATGTGTATGGAGGCGGCTTCATGTCAGGGCACCAGTTTGGGGGCATTGATAACTGCGCCTCTGCTGTTCCCGCCAGCATGGTACCCCACCAGTCCAGTGGTGGTGGCGGCCCTGAGAGTTTGGGGCCAGTGGAGGTGGCATGTGGGAGCAGTGGGAGCATCGGTCTGGGCCCCAATCTGTGATAATCACCGGTTTGCCCCGGGAGGTACGGACGGGCGGTTCCGGTTATGGCGGAGAGCGGGGATTGAAAGGCTGGGGGATATGTTCATAAAGGGGGGCTTTCCGAGTATGAGGACGATGGAGGAAAAGTTTGGGTTGGCGAGGCGAAACAAATTCAGGTATCTGCAGGTGAGGGACTTCCTTCGTAAACAGGTGTCAACCTTCCCGCTCCTACTGCTAAGGGGGATTCAGGACAGGGTAGTTTCCAAAGGGTGGGTCGGAGAAGGGAGCGTCTCGGACATTTATAAGGAGCTTATGGGGTCGGAGGAGACGCAGACCGAGGAGCTAAAGCACAAGTGGGAGGAGAAGCTGGGAGGTGAGATAGAGGATGTTCTATGGGCAGACGCGTTGAATAGAGTCAACACGTCCGCAACATGTGCCAGGCTCAGCCTGATACAATTTAAGGTTGTTCACCGGGCTCACATGACAGTGGCCGAGATGAGCAGATTCTTTGGGGTGGAGGACAGGTGCACAAAATGTGTGGGATGACCGGCGAACCATGTCCAAATGTTTTGGACATGTCCAAAGCTTCGGGGATTTTGGCAGGGTTTGCAGATGTCATGTCCACAGTGTTAAAAACAAGGGTGGCGCTGAGTCCAGAGGTGGCGATTTGCGGGGTGTCAGAAGACCCAGGAATGCAGGAGGAGAAAGAGGCAGACGTTCTGGCCTTTGCTTCCCTGGAAGCCCGGAGACGGATAGTATTAGCTTGGAGGGACTCAAAGCCCCCTGAAGTCGGAGACTTGGCTATCGAACATGGCTAGCTTTCTCTGTTTGGAGAAAATCAAGTTCGCCTTGAGAGGATCACGGTTAGGGTTCACGGAGAGGTGGCAACTGTTCGTCGACTTCTCTGCGGGAAATTAATCGTCAGCAGACGGGGTGGGGGGGGGGGGGGGGGGGTAGTTTAGATTAGAGTAGGGGATCAATAAGGGAGGGACCTGTACGAGAGGTAAATGGCTTTTGCACTATGTTTATGGTTCATTGTATATTGTTTATTTTGTTGTTGTTACTATACAAAAAATAGCTCAATAAAATGTTTATTAAAAAAAAGAATATTTTACCATGAGCATTCCCGAGCAAGAATGATAATGGGTGGAATGTTCCAATCAGTGAAGTAACTGTTTGTATTGAGTTAGGAATTTTTCAAGCAAATGGTACATTTTGATGGAACAGGTATTCAAAGGCAGCCCATGACTTTATAAGGAATAGAACTCTAGTAGGTACATGATGATATCCTATGTTGCAAGACTTGACATACACTTTCCCATCTGACAGCCATTTATTTTACAACAGACATAAGCTTTATGCTAGATTGATAAACTGCTCTTTCCTTTCCGCAAATTGTGGTTCATGAGTCAATTAATTTAAATTTTACCTCTAGAGTTTATAATCAATGTTAGCTCTTCCAAATTAATCCCTTACCGTCACTCCTGCATCCATTTTGCCATGTCATCAGAGGAAGAGTACCTGAAATAAGATTGATATTGACTCAATTACATCATTGGAAAGAACTGTTTCTATGGACTTGATGAGAATTAGCAATTACATTCTTTATTGACTTAGAATAGCCTGAAAATCTTGAAACATATGAATCTAAGATAATTTTAAAACAAGTCCTTTGTCATGAAATTACAGAGCAATATGTTGCAAGTTGAACCTCAACCATTCTCTAAATAATCTCCATTCCCAATTTCAATCATGCTGGCATGATAAAGATACAAGAGGAAGAAAAGAGACATGGGAGAGAGAGAAATAAAGACATGTACCCCAAGCCCACTACCCTTAATCTCTCAGGGAGACAGGGGTAAAGGGCCAAGAAATATTTCCTGTCTGCCATCTCAACTAGGACTGAATAATAGCAAGGAAGGACATAAAGGAGATGGAAGTTAAATATGCCAATTTATCATCACAATAGGATCTGTGAAAGGTGGGCCTTCCATCTTGCCAGATTAATGTACAGGTCGTGAAGACAGTAAAAGCTTATTCCATTGTCTGTCTCTCTTCAAATGTTTTTCTTTCTCACCAGTTCAATTCTGCTTACCCTCACGATGTAGCAACTTGAATGACAAAATTAATTATTTTATTACTGTGAGCTTTCGAACACTCATTCTTAAAAAGGTAACCGTGGGCCGAAGGGCCTGTTCTGTGCTGTACTGTTCTATTTATCTATCTAACACTACAAAGTGGCTAGCAATAAGTTAAAAAGGGTTGAAATAATTTTCTTAAACTTATAAATCAAATTAGCTTCAGAATTAGCCATTCTTATGAACAATTTTGGATTGACTTCATACTTTGAGCAAATGATTAGCATTCTCACTCACACAAAATTTCCTGTCTTTTAGATACTGTAATTCATAATAGGGAAAGATGTGTCATTTGAAACATGGAAGTCTGGCAATATCTGGTCTGAGAGAAACATGAGAGGATACAGGGAAATATCCCACGAAGGGTTAATAGCAGCTGCAAAGAGCAGGATTATAAAATGCAGATTCCTTCTCCCAAACAAACAAAACAGGATTCTTGTATGAAGCTAAAAACAATGGCTCACACCTTCATTGAAATTAACTATCTTAGTAAGCATCTGGAAAAGCATGGATGAGAGTTTCAGTTGAGCTAAGTGATAAATGTAAACCTTTCAAGTTATAACCAAGTGGATTTTTAGCATTAAGCTAAAAGCAAGGTTTCACACCTTCATTGAAACTAACCACCTTAGTAAGCAGCTGGAAAGGAAAGGATGAGGTTCAGTTGAATTTGGTGACAATTCTAGGTGTGAAAATCTGCTAACATCAGGTAAATTAAAGAAATTGGAGACTATCAGTCTACGAGAAACATAATTTAAAGTCAAAATCAAAGTCAAAGTTATGAGCTGGGGACACAATTGGAAAATAAAACTATAGAAATGACAGGAACCAAACCAAAATTCACACCTCTATTGAAACCAAAGCATTTTTGAATATCACAAAGGAACTTTGAACATCACAAAGGAAACAATGTAATCAGAGACCTGAGAGGTGAGGTCATGTCAAAATGAATACTTAGTTGTATTAGAATGTTTAGATCAAAGATACTTTTTTACAATCAAAGTGAAAATAATAGTTACTTACAATAAGGTCATAAAAACTTAATAACTGTTAGAAAGAGAATATAAACCCAGAGACCAGAGCAGGAACTACCAGAACCAGAACTCAGAGAGAAGGAGTGAAGGAACAAGAGAAGCAAGCAGAGTCAGCTTACAGCCAGCTCGGTCATGGGAATGATAAGACATAGCAGCCGAGCTAAAACAGCTAATATATCTAAGGAAGACTAGAATTTAAAGAGGAGGCAGAGTCAGCTCAGAGTCAGCTCAGAGATATCCAGCAGAGTCAGCTCTCATAGCTCAGTACATGGGATTGACAAGACATAGCAACCGAGCTAACCAGCGAATCCATCTCAAGAAGAACAGACTTTAAAGAAGATTGATTGTCAAGTTGGGCCTGAAGGTCCCATCAACCAACCAGAAGGATCCAGAAGCCAGATCTTTTTACCTTTCTGTAAAGAAAGTGATTGCAGCTTTTCAAAAAATATATAATAATAAAATAACTTAAAAGTTTTAACCTGAAACAGTGGTTATTCCAAAGTCTACTTTACTTACTTAGCAATGCGGGACCCAGGATCCATGCTACTAAGTGGTAAGTAGATGAAATCTTCGGTGAGGGTATGGGTTATACCGGGGGATAACTTGAAAATATAGTTTGACCTGAATAGCACCACCGAAGCCTGCATCAAGTCAGGGAGTGATAATCCCTGGTCACCATTTAGAACGTCGGCCCTTTTTGGTACAGGGGGACTTCTAAGAATAGTGGTGAGTTTTCAACAACAAGGCAGCATTGTGGCACAGTGATTAGCATTGCGACCTCACAGCTCCAGGGACCTGAGTTCAATTCTGGGCCTTGGGTAACTGTCTGTATGAGGTTTGCACTTTCTCCCCATGTTAGCGTGGGTTTCCCCCGGGTGCTCCAGTTTCCTCCCACAGTCCAAAGATTTGCAGGTTAGGTGGATTGAAATTTCAAATGCTAAATTGTCCCTTTGTGTCTAAAAGGTTAGGTATAGTTACGGGGATAGAGTGTAGGCATGGACTTAAGTAGGGGGCTCTTTCCAAAAATCAGTGTAGACTCAATGGGCCTAATGGCCTCCTTCTGCACTGTAGGGATTCTATTGTTCTATTTTGAAGATTAACACTGACATTAGGTATTTTCAATTCTTGTTTTATGATTAATTGTATGAAAATAGTAGGGGTGTGAAGAGAGGTAGGGGAGTAAGAGAAGATAGAACAGGATGACGAGGAGGAGAGCAAGGAAAAGTGGGGGATGAGACAAAGAATGGGAGGAGGAGGAGGAGAAAGGAATCAAGGAGGAAGGAGAAGAGGCAGAAGGGAAGGGTGTAAAGCGAGAGAGGGAGACAGGAGGGAGAAGAGGGGGCGAGGAGCAGGAGGTGGATGAGAACAGTCTCAATATTGCAAACATCTAAAGCAACAACACAGAGGGGAAATGGAATCCAATAATTGGAGGCATGGTTGATTTGAAAGGTATCGAAGTGGGGGGCGGGGGGGGGATCAAAAATGTGGGGTCAAGGTTATAACTTTTTGGCTTTCGAATTAAATGAGATGGGAAATGAGAAGCCATTGTTGGTAAGGATAGATGTGATTTGGCACACAAGTTAGCATGGTACAGGAACTGTACAGCAGAATTCATTCTAGGTGGGATATTGTAATAGGCTCTCTCTTTTACTGCTGCAGCTTATCATATCTTACTTGACATTTTTTATTTGGAAGAGGTCTTACAACACCAGGTTAAAGACCAACAGGTTTGTTTTGAATCACTAGCTTTCGAAGCGCAGCTCCTTCCTCAGGATTCACCTGAGGAAATAGCTGCACTCCGAAAACTAGTGATTCGAAACAAACCTGTTTAACATAGAACAATACAGCACAGAACAGGCCCTTCGGCCCTTGATGTTGTGCCGAGGCTTGTCCAAAACCAAGATAAAGCTATCCCACTCCCTGTCATTCTGGTGTGCTCCATGTGCCTATCCAATAACCATTTGAAAGTTCCTAAAGTGTCCAACTCCACTATCACAGCAGGCAGTCCATTCCACACCCTAACCACTCTCCGAGTAAAGAACCTACCTCGGACATCCCTCCTATATCTCCCACCCTGAACCTTATAGTTATGCCCCTTTGTAACAGCTACATCCACCCTAGGAAATTGTCTTTGAACGTCCACTCTATCTATCCCCTCATCATCTGGTACCAGCCTCCCCGGACAGGCGCCGGAATGTGGCGACTAGGGGCTTTTCACAGTAACTTCACTGAAGCCTACTCGTGACAATAAGCGATTTTAATTTCATTCATTTTCATCTTATAAACCTCTATTAAGTCGCCTCTCATCCTCCTCCGCTCCAAAGAGAAAAGCCATAGCTCCCTCAACCTTTCCTCATAAGACCTATCCTCTAATGCAGGCAGCATCCTGGTAAATCTCCTTTCTACCCTTTTCAATGCTGTTGGACTTTAACCTGGTGTTGTAAGACTTCTTACTGTGCCCAACTCAGTACAACGCCGGCATCTCCACATCATTTTTTATTTGCACATCCTTTGACTAACGGTCCCGCTGGGGTAGGGGGTGGCCCTGCAGGGGGCGGGGGGTTGGGGGGTGGGTGGGGGGGGGGGGGGGGGGGGGTGGAGAGATAGGGGAACAGGCAATGTGGCCCGGGGTGAAACCCCACGGTACTGCAGCGATGCCCAGGCATGGACTGCCACTGCTGCGGCCTGCAAGGCACCTATCTTGCTGCGTACCCCATTGACCAAACACCTTTGCCCCTGGTTCTGCAATGATATCGGCTTTATGGGTGCCCCCATCCCTGCCAACACTCTAGCACCCCCGCACCCCAGCCACCACCACACCACCCCCCCGTACCGAAGCCTCCATGCCACAGTGCCCACAGTCCACCGTACCATGCCCAACAACCCAGCTCCCACCACCCCCCCCCCCCCCCCCCCACCGCACCACACCACACCCCACAGCCCAGCTCCCACCCTCCACCATAACCCTCCCCTCCTCCAACCCGCCGCCATCTGCCGGTGGGGCATCAGGCGGCTCATCCAGGGCGCCGGACGATGGCCGCAGAATTTACCGCTTGTAATGATATGTATATATGCAGACAAGTAAAAGGTTAATTATTGCATCTCAGTGTAATACAAATACTAAAGGGCACCACTAGTTCCCAGTATAAATAGAAGAATTCAGGGAATCTTGGGTACTCGTCAGTTGAGTGGCAGCAGAGAGATAGATCACAGCATAGTTACGACTAGATAGAAGTGACACGTGTAGTTCAATTAGTTATTACTTAAATATAGATTAATTTATTAATAGTTGTAGTTCTGTGGAGTGTGCAAACTCAATATTATTTCATTGTTATTCAATAAATCAGTTTTGCTTTGTTAGAGATCGGTGGTTTCTTTATAATCACACCATCAGACCATTCTGGATTACAAAGCAAAGAGTAACGATATATTACCAAAGAGTACTGTAACACCGTTGGCAAGGGCAGTGCCATCCGACGGAACAACGGGCAGCAGGAGCCGGTGCCAGGGCCAGAGGCCCCCATGGTGCTGGGCACCAACGGGGCTTGGGTGCAGAGAGGAAGAAAGGGATGGGGGGGTGAGAACATGGAGGGTCAGAGTCCACAGTGCTAACCAGGGCACCATGTAGCCCATTAATGGCGGAGGACACCCACTCCCAGTGGCCATCAAGGTGATGGTCGCTCTGAACCTTTACGCCATGAAGTCCTTCAGAGCCAAGTGGGAACCTGTCTGGGACCTCACAGAGCTCGGTGCACAGGTACCTGCGCCGTCACGGAGGCCCCATCTGCCTAGTTGCACAATACATCCATTTCAATGTAGACAGAGCCCACCAGGATGCCATGGCAGCAGGGTTCGCCAGGGTCCAGGGGGTGATCGATGGGATGCATGTCGCCCTACGAACACCTGCAGATGGCAGATCTACACAAACCAAAAGGGGTTCCACTCGATGAATATGCAGCTGATATGGGATCATCAGATGCACATCATGCACGTCTGCGCCCCATACATGGAGTGTATGCAAGACACCTTCAGCCTGGCACACTCGACAATTCCTGGCCTCTTCGAGGCGAAGCCCCGGCTAGGGGGTTGGTGGCTGGGCGACAGGGGTTATCCACTGTAGTTGTGGTTGATGACATCTATCCGACCCATAGACTGGCTACAACGATGCCTATGCAACCACCAGGGCATGATCGAGCGATGCTTCGGCATCCTGAAGATGTGGTTCAAGTGCCTGGACTGCTCTGGAGAGACCCTTGAGTATGGCGTTGGGAGGGTCGCCCGCATCAAAACGGCCTGATGTATCTGCCACAACATTGCGCAGTAGAGGGGGGATGTGCTAGAAAAAGAGAATGAACGGCAGGCCTCCTCCGGCGAGGAGGATTCTGGGGAGGGTGAAGATGGGCAGGAGATGGGCCCGAGCAGGCACTGGAGGCAGCACAACGCAAGGGCCATCGCACCCCAACCCATCGGCTGACAACGGCCCGCTGCAACTCCCTCCGTGATATATAACTGCCGCATTACGGGCGGGCGGGGGTGCGCGGGGCAGCTGGGTTGGCAGTAACCAATGGGGTGGAGGATGACAACCTGCTCTATTTGAAATCCTGCTATTTCCGACTTGAATATCTCTCAGTTGAAAAAGTAAAGCATTTCCCAAGAAGGAATTAAAAGTTGAGCCATAGTTAACACCTGCTTCTAAAGCGTGTCTGCTGGTGGATGGCTCTGGAGTAACAGAAGGTTAAGACCAATTTGCTTGTCGACACTTGTAGCCCTCAGAGATTGGGGAAGAAAAGTAAGTTTCAAAATAAGTTACAAACATAAAAAGCCAGAGCTTTTCTGAACAAAAAGGCAGAATTTACACGAAGATATGAGATTTTATTTGCAAGTACACATATTAAAGCATTAATTTTATACATTTTCATCTCACTTTCTCTTGAACTGTGCAGCATGTCTGGGCTACTTATGACTTGCCCTAGAAAATGTCCTTCACCTCGTGAAGCAGTTTTGTATGCAACAACCACACCAGAAATATCCAAAGTCTTCATTTATTTTGAACTCATTACATCTTTAGTTTCTATTATTAAAGGTTGAAAATTCCTTATCCGAAATGCTCGGGGCCGAATGTATATCGGATTTTGGCATATTCTGCGCATATGCGGCACGCATTGGGAACTGCACATATGCGGTGCGTGTTGGGAACTGCGCATGTGTGGAACGATGGAAACTAGGCATGTGCAGCGCACGTTGGGAACTGCGCATTGCCTGAGAGCCTTGTGGGATTTACCACTCGTCACGTTGGCACTCGAGAAGAAGTGTAGATTTCGGAATTTTTTGATTTTCGGAATTTCAGATAAGGGATGTACTTGTACTATGCATTACCAAAACAGATCCCTTAAACATTCACTTGATACATTTTTAAAAATAGGTCTCAATCCATTTTGTTAATAATCCATTTTACTCGAGCACAAGGACAGATACGAATATAAATGGATCTCATGTGAAGTTATTTTCTTTAAGAATTCGGGATTTGTTCCACGTCACATCATGTCTGGAGATCTAAACATTGAACTAATGCTCCAGAAAATAAACACTGAAAAGATGTTAAGCTTACAGTCACTTGACAACCTTCAGCAAATAGGAAAAAAATCTTCTGCACTTACCACATAGAGCTGTTTCCAGAGCATTACCCATTCTTGCAATGTGGCTGTGACCTCAGTAACAATTGAATCTTCCACTGGAACCACTGTCTCATACTGGCTGCAAAATAAAACATAAAGGATTGCATTAACAAACTCAGATATGCAACATAAAAAACAATAAACATTTGTCTCAATTAGTTATTACTTGTTTTCTGTAACAATCATTATTCAGATTGAGCAAGACCCAAACACTCAAATTTTAACTGGTCACTTGCACCAGAAACCCACAAATTTTCAATTTTTTAATTTTCAAAGCCCGTCATTTCTGAATGAGATGTAATTGGAAGCATAAAATTACAAAACATAACAAAAATTTCAAGGAGATATTGGCAATGCTGTCAAAAATGGATTTCAATGTCGGCAAATGTGCGATTATCCACTTTGAACCTGAAAGGGATAGAAAAAAGCATTTTGTGAATAAAGAAAATCTATAAAAAGAGGTAAAGAGTCTTCAAAACAGGTATAGGGAATCGAGAATTTTTCTGACCCCGTATTCCCATCACCATTGTCCACCTGTCCTCTTTTCATGCTGGGGAGGCAGGTTTGTGATGGAGATGGCTCTGCCGACTGAACCCTCTGGTGGCTCTGGAGCGAGAAACAACACAGATATGGAGACGAGAAAATCGCATTGCGGCCCTAATATAAATGTCTGTCTCCGACACCAATTTTGGAAGGTTAGACTGAAGAGGAACAGTTGACGCGGTTCTGTGATGTCTTCCCTTCCTCACATCGTGATACAATATGATGGCCAACAGTTTTTCAACTGCAATAAAGTTACCCATGTGTGAGCCAACTCCATGAAAACTACTAGTCTCTTGCTGGCTACTTATATTTCTCATGGGACTGCCACACGCAGCGTTGACTCACTGCTGACACTTGCACCCAGGGCCCGGGAAAAAAGATGCAGATGGTGGCAAAAACTGGGGCCGGGGGCGGGCCTGGTCCCATGTTGCAAATGGAGTTTCTTGTTGTTTGGACTGAGGAATCAGAGTTGCAGGCCTGACAGACCAGCTTAAAAAAAAATGAATCACAGGTTGAGAGTTCTGATTTTTTAAAATACGGTCAGTCACTGACAATTTCACTGAATTACCATGCTGCTGCTTCTGACCTTTGGGTAGCTGTCCAAAGATCACCAGCAGTTGTACAGGAACTGAGAGTGTTCTTGCTTGAAAAATGTTGAGTCAAATCCTTATATCTTTAGAGGCAATTATGTATCTGTGGGGAGGGGATGGGGGGGGGGGGGGGGGGTTTCGCAAGGTTGGGGTGTGGGCTGAGGTTTGAAAGAGTTTGTAGGGACGGTACTGGTGAGGATCAAGGAGAGTGGATGGGGTTAGGGGAGGCTGGTTGGGAGGCAGGATGGTTGGGGGGGGGGGGGGGGGGCAGGATGGATGGGAGGAGGTTGGATGGGGGTTGGGGGAAGGCCGGATGGTAAGTTGGAAGGGAAGATTGGATTCAGGGGGTAGTTGGGGCAGGGAGAGATTGGGAGAAGAGTTAGATTGGTGGGAGGGGAAGACTGAGGTGGAGGGGAAGACTGAGGTGGAGGGGGAGATTGGGGAGATTGTGGGGAGAAGGTGATGTACCATCAATGACCACGAGACGGAAATGGTGAGACTATTGAGGCCCTTATTGCATAAGATGTTGAGCCTCCTGCAGCTGGAACCAGAATGGAAGCAGCGCAGGAGAGCATACACTTTTATACAGCGCCTGCTGGGAGGAGCCAGCAGGCTGGGATTTAATGTGTTACTTGTAGTAGTGGCAGTACCGTAATATGCGCAGTGTGTTACCAGTGGTGTTTACCACATTCACCCCAGCGGGGGTGAAAAACAACGTTACAGATTGAGTCTGTCGGGGGCTTTGACCCTCCGCCACGATCGCCTCAGTCCTGGCGGTGGTGTGGGCGCCGATGTGGTCACCTGCAACTCCGGGAGCGTGTTGTCCTCTCCTTCGTCACCCAATAGTGGATCTGGTGAGGGGACGGATGCTACTGGGGTGGGGGCTGCAGTGAGGTTCGCTGGTGGGAGGGTGGGTGGCGCAGGGGCGAGGGAGGCAACCGGAGGGGGAGGGGACGGTACCAGGTCGGGGTGGTGGCGGTTGTGGGTGGGGACCCAGCCAGTGCCAGGTCCCGGAGGGAGACTATGTCCTGTCACTCGTCGGGGTGTGCACCGTAGGCGTACTGTGGGTTCGCATGGAGGAGGAGGACTTTCTTGACCAGGGGATCCGATTTATGACTCCTCACATGCTTCCGGAGGAGGACGGGCCCAGGAACTGTCAGCCAGATTGGGAGCGAGACCCCGGAGGTGGACTTCCTAGGGAAGGCAAACACACGTTCGTGAGGGGTCTCATTAGTAGCAGTGCACAGGAGAGAACGGATGGAGTGGAGCGCATCGGGAGGACCTCCTGCCAGCGGGTACCCGAGAGATTCCTAGACCAAAGCGGCAGCAGGACGGCCTTCCAGACCGTCCCGTTCTCCCTCTCCACCTGTCCGTTTCCCCGGGGGTTGTAGCTGGTCGTCCTGCTCGAGGCGATGCCCTTGCTGAGCAGGAACTGACGCAGCTCATCACTCATAAAGGTGGATCCCCGATCGCTATGGATGAAGGTGGGGAAACCGAACAGGGTGAAGATGCTGTGCAGGGCCTTGATGACCGTGGCAGAAGTCATGTCGAGGCATGGGATAGCGAATGGGAAACGGGAGTACTCATCAATGACACTGAGAAAGTACATGTTGCGGTCGGTGGAGAGGCCCTTTGAAGTCCATGCTGAGGCGCTCAAAGGGGTGGGATGCCTTCACCAGGTGCGCTCTATCTGGCCGGTAGAAGTGCGGCTTGGTCACGGTCCTGACCTTCCTGATGGAGTAGGGCAGGTTGCGGGCTTTGATAAAATGGAATAACCGGGTGACCCCCAGGTGGCAGAGGTCATTGTGGAGGGCCCGGCGTCGGTCCACCTGTGCGCTGGCACATGTACCGCGGGATAGGGGGCTCATTGAGCTTCCCCGGGCGATACAAGATCTCATAGTTATAGGTGGAGAGCTTGATCCTCCACCTCAAGATCTTGTCATTCTTGATCTTGCCCCAATGTGTATTGCTAAACATGAAGGCAACCGACCGCTGGTCAGTGAGGAGAGTGAATCTCCTGCCGGCCAGATAATGCCACCAATGTCGCACAGCTTCCACAATGGCTTGGGCCTCCTTTTTGACAGAGGAGTGCCGAATTTCGGAGGCATGAAGGGTGCGGGAAAAGAAAGCCATGGACCTGCCCGCCTGGTTGAGGGTGGCGGCCAGAGCCACGTCCGATGCATCGCTCTCCACCTGAAAGGGGAGGAATTAGTCGACCGTGTGCATCGTGGCCTTCGCGATGTCCGCCTTGATGTGGTTGAAGGCCCGGCCCGGGGCCTCAGCCATCAGGGGAAAAACTGTGGACTTGATGAGTGGGCGGGCCTTGTCCACATAATTAGGGACCCACTGGGCGTGATTTGAGAAAAACCCCAGGCACCGTTTCAGGGCCTTGGGCAGTGGGGGGGGGGGGAGTTCCAGGAGAGGACGTATGCGGTTGGGGTCGGGCCCTAGGACTCCATTTTCTACAATGTAGCCAAGGATGGCTAAGCGGTTGGTGCGGAAAACACATTTCTCCTTATTGTAGGCGAGGTTAAGGAATTTGGTGGTATGGAGGAATTTTTGGAGGTTTGCGCCATGGTCCTGCTGATCGTGGCCACAGATGCGTGACATTATCTAGTTACGAGAACGTGGCCCGCAGCCCGTACTGGTCAAGCATTCGGTCCATCTCTCGCTGGAAGACCGAGACCCAATTGGTGACACCGAAGGAAACTCTAAGGAAGTGATAGAGGCGGCTATCTGCTTCGAATACAATGTATTGGCGGTCCGCCGGGCGGATGGGGAGCTGATGGTAGGGGACTTCAAGTCAACTGTGGAAAAGACTCGATACTGCGCAATCTGATTGACCATGAAAGATATGCGTGGGAGGGGATACGCATCGAGCTGCGTGTACCGGTTGATGGTCTGACTGTAGTCGATGACCATCCTGTGTTTCTCCCCAGTCTTAACTACCACCACTTGAGCTCTCCAGGGGCTTTTTCTGGCCTCAATGACCCCCTCCCGCAGAAGCCGTTGGACTTCCGACCTGATTAAGGTCCTGTCCTGTGCACTGTACCGTCTGCTCCTAGTGGTGACGGGCTTACAGTCCGGGGTGAGGTTTTCAAAAAGTGAAGGCGGATCGACCTTAAGGGTCGTGAGGCCACAGACGGTGATGGGGGGGCAGGGTTCTGCCGAATTTCAGAGTAAGGCTTTGGCGGTGGCACTGAAAGTTGAGACCTAGGAACAGGGCAGCGCAGAGATGGGGGAGGACGTAGAGTCTGAAGTTGCTGTACTCTACGCCCTGAACGGAGAGGATCGCGACGCAGTACCCACGGATTTGCACGGAATGGGATCCGGAGGCAAGGAGATTTTCTGGGTGACGGGGAGGACGGGGAGGGAGCAGCGCCTTACCGTAGCAGGGTGGATGAAACTCTCTGTCAAAGAGGCAGGTCGTCTCGTGCCCATTGATCTTTACAGTCGTCGTAGCGGTCGCAAGGTTGCGGGGCCGAGACTAATCGAGGGTGATGGAGGCGAGCTGCCGAAGATGTTGGGAGTTGCTGGGCTGATCAGCGGTGGCGGAGGTACAAGCGGGCCACGAACGGCCGGGTGAGCAGGGGTCCTGAGGTGCAGACCAAGATGGCGCCGAAGATGACGGCTCCCACGGGGCGCACATGGCGGACGACATCCAAGATGGCGACACCCAAGGGCCGCACGTGGCGTGTGGTGGAAAAGATGGCGGTGTCCCTGGATCGCACGTGGGGGGTGTAGCGATGCTGGGCCTGGAAACGACAGCTACCGGTATCAGGCCTGGCAAACGGAGATGAAGTGGCCCTTCTTTCCATACCCGTTGCAGGTCGCACTCCACACCGGGCAGCGCTGCATGGGATGCTTGCTCTGGCCACAGAAATATCATTTGGGCCCTCTGGAGTTGGCTGGCTGCCGCACGGCGCAGTCTTGCGGTGTACCTGAGTCGGCAGATGGTGGGGCCCACGATGCCCACGAGAGTGCCGCGCGGTCGATGGTGTAGGCCTCCAGATTGCGGGAGGCCACTTCTAGGGAGTTAGCAAGCTGCAGTCTCTGTAAGGTCAAGCGTACCCCCTTCCAATAACCGTTAGCGAACGTAATTAGACTTAATGCCCGAGATAGAAGCGTCTCTGATTAGTAGTTTCGTGTGTTAGACTGCCGACACTGCCTGGCAATTACAGTTCCTACCGAGTATCCGCAGAGCCCGCAAGAAATCGTCCTGAGACTACCCTGGTAGTTGCCGTCTCGTGGCCAGGAGGTGCCGAGCGAACACCTGATTCACAGTCTTGATGTACTGTCCGTTTCGTAGTGCCATTGCTTCTGTGTAGGTGGGAGCGACCTGGATGAGGGGAAAAACTTGTGGGCTCACCCGTGAGTAGAGGATCTGGTGCTTCTACGGGTCTGAGAGTGCTTCAGTGGCTGCTCCGAGGTATCTTTCAAAGCAGGCTAGCCAGTGCTCGAAGGTGGCTGTGGCGTCGGCTGCATGAGGGTTCAGCTCCAGGCGATCAGGCTTGATTAAGACGTTCATCTCTAAAACTCTTGTGCAATAAATTGATGTATCATCAATGACCACGAGACGAAAATGGTGAAACTATTGAGACTTTATTGCACAACATATTGAGCCTCCTTCAGCTGGAACCAGAATGGAATCAGCGCAGGAGAGCATACACTTTGATACACCGCCTGCTGGGAGAAGCCAGTAGGCTGCAATTTACTGTGTTACCTGTAGTACAGTGGCAGTACCATAATACGCGCAGTGTGTTACCAGTGGTGTTTACCACAGACGGTGAGAGAGATTGGGGAGGGAGAAATTAGGGCAGGGAAAGATTGGTGGGTGGTAGAGTTTCGAGGGAGGGAGGGTTTAGGGGAGGGAGGGATTGGGAGAAAGTAGAGTTTGAGGGAAGGGAGACTTTGGGGAAGGGACAGTTTGGGGGAAGGGACAGTTTGGGGGGAAGGGACAGTTTGGGGGGGAAGGGACAGTTTGGGGGAGGGAGAGTTTGGAGGGGGGGTAGAGTTTGGAGGGAAGGAGCGTTTGAGGGAAGGGAGAGTTTGGGAGAAGGGAGAGTTTGAGGGAAGGGAGAGTTTGGGGGGGAAATTGAGGGGGGGGGGACCGAGAGATTGTGTGGAGAGAGCAATTAGGGAAGGGAGAGATTGGGGGAGCAGGAGATTACGGTAGATGGAGAGATTGGGCTGTCGGGGGAGATTGGAATCGAGAGGGAGATTCGGGAGGAGGGGCAAGAGGTGGGGAGTCATGGGGGAGATTCGTGAAAGTTGGAGGGGGGATTGGATAGTGAGTTGGAGGGGATGTTGGAAGGAAGGTGAGGGCAGGGTTGGCTGTAAAGGGGTTTGAAGGGTAGATTGGTGGGAGATTGGAAGGGGGAAATTGGAGGGGTGGTTGGGGAGAAGTTGATGGAAGGTTCGAGGAGGGTTTAGGTGGGGTTTGGATGATTGTAAAGGACGTTGGAGAAAGGGCTGTAAAGAAGGTGGGGGTTGAGGATGAGATTGCAGGAGGTGTTGGGGGAATGTCAGAGTGAGAGTTGGTGTGATTTTGATTTATTTATTGTCACGTGTACCGAGATACAGTGAAAAGCATTGTTCTGCGTACAGTCCAGGTAGATCGCTCTATACGTGAATACATAGAACATATTACCAATACACAATGTAAATACATAAACATGAGACACAGGGTGCAGCATAGAGAATATTGAGCTATAACTGTAGAGAAGACGTGTAGAAAGATCAGTTCAATCAATAAGAGGGCCATTCAGGAGTCTGGTAACAGCGGGGAAGAAGCTGTTTTTGAATTTATTGGTGCATTGGTGCGTGTTCTCAAACTTTTGTATTTTCTGCCTGATGAAAGAGATTGTGTGGAGGCTGAAATTGGGGTTTGATGAATTGGAGTGGGGGAGTGGGGTTCGGAACGGTTTGGTGGGGGTAGTAGCCACAGAGTTGAATTGTTTTTGTAAATGTAGTGATTTCTTTGCAGTCACTTTTCTAACGTGTTTATTTCTTTGTGATTAATTATGTATAGAGAATTAGCATTGTGCCTCTAATTTGTTTTTGTTAAAACACTTTATTGAAGGCACTTTCAATATATACATAATCAAGTACAAAATCCAACCACGGCAACAGGAAATAAACCCCTCCCTGCGCCCTATCCCCCAAAAAACAACCCCACTCATCCGGCTGGCCCCCCTTACCTGTTTTTCACTCCACACAAACAACATAAAATAAATCAAATTAAACCACCCCCACCCGCTGACAACTCAATACTCCTGAAAGAAGTCGATGAACAGATTCCACCTCGAGATGAATTCCTCCTCCGAACCTCGATGGCGAACTTTATCTTCTCCAAATGCAGGAACTCTGCCAAATCGCTCACCCATACCCCTGCACTCAGCGGCTCCGTGTCCTGCTGGCACAGCAAAATCCGTCTCTGGGTTAGCAGGAAGGCAAAGATCAACAGGTCGGCCTCCCTCCCCACTTGCACTCCTGGATCCGCTGACACCACCTCGGGACTCAGAACTACTTCTACCCCCAAAATGTTTGATATTACATCCTAAAATCCCTTCCAAAACCCCCTCAACCTCGGACACACCCAAAACATATGCACACGATTTGCCGGCCTCCCCGCACACTGCCCACACCTATCCTCCACTCCTGGAAAGAACCAACTCACCCTGGGTACCATCATGTGGGCCCTGTGCACCACATTAAATTGGATAATGCCGAGTCTTGCACACGACGAGGATGCATTCACCCTCCTCAGAGCACCAGGGACCCAGGTTCGATTCCAGCTTCGGTCACTGTGCAGAGTCTGCACGTTCTCCTCGTGTATGCGTGGGTTTTCTCTGGGTGCTCCGGTCTCCTCCCAAAAATCCCGAAAGGCACGCTTGTTAGGTAAATTGGACATTCTGAATTCTCCCTCACTGAACAGGTGCCGGAGTGTGGCGATTGGGGATTTTAACGGTAACCTCATTGTAGTGTGAACGTAAGCCTACTTGTGACATTGATAAAGATTATTAATATTAGTGGGTCGGATCTCAAACAGCGATGATTCAGAGTACAGGAGGGAGAGAGAGACCTAGTGGCATGGTGTAATGACAACAATCTCTTCCTTAACGTCAGCAAAACCTAAGAACTAGTCACAGACTTCAGGAATAAAAGTATCGCACACACATCTGTCTGCATTAATGGTGCAAAGGTGAAGATGGTTGTCAGCTTCAAATTTCTAGGTGTGCACATCACCAACAATCTGCTCTGGTCCACCCACGTCGGCGCTACGACAAAGGAAGAACAACAGCGCCTACACATCCTCAGGAAACTAAGGAAAATCGGTGTGTCCACATTGACTCTTACCAATTTTTACAGATACCTCATAGAAAGCATCCTATCTGGCTGCATCACAGCCTGGTACGGCAACTGCTCAGCTTAAGAATGTAACAAACTACAGAGAGTCATGAACATAACCCGGTCGATCACACAAATCCAACTCCCATCCATTGACTCTGTCTACACCTCCCCCTGCCTTCAGAAAGCGTGCAGCATAATCAAAGCCCCTCCCACCCGGGTTATTCTCTTTCAACTTTCATTGGCAGGATACAAAAGTCTGAGAACATACACTAACAGGTTCAAAAACAGCTTCTTCCCTGCTGTTACCAGACTTCTGAATGACCCTCTTATGGACTAAACTGATCTCTTCACACATCTTCTCGACTGAATAGTATTACACTCCGTGTGCTCACCCGATGTTTTTATATGTCCTATGTTTTTTCATGCATAGAACGATCTGTCTGACTGTACTCACAATAATACTTTACACTGTACCTCGGTACACGTGATAATAAATCAAATTCTATTCAATTCAAGCTTATCCTGCAGCACAAGGAGTGGCAGCATCGGAAACAACAGCACCTCCTTTCTCACAAAGTCCCCAACCTGCAGCTATCTAGAACATAGAACATTACAGCGCAGTGCCCATTCTGAACCCATTGCCCATTGCCCTGGGCAACTGATATGTCCCCTCCAACTCCTCCTGGCCTATAAACATCCCTCTCTAATGAGGCCAGCCGGTCCACATGCTCACCCACCACCTCCTCCAGCTTCTCCTCCACTCTGTTGATAGCTGCCCATGTGGCTCCACTTTGTCAGGTCTTCTGAGGCCTCTTTCCTCTGTTGCTGAACTGCGCATTCAAAAGGTCCACCAGCTGTTTTGTAGACCACTGGGCGGACAATGCCATCCCAGAACCTTCCGCCACCTTTTCCTCTGTCGCACCTTGAATAACCTCTTGGTCCGGCTCCTGCCTCTTACTCATTACACTCCTCATCTGTTGAACCATAAACCGCCCCACCGATAGAGCACAACTATTTCTCAGTGCTCATGCACCTCACCCCAGCAGACACCCCTTAAATCGGGTGAAAAAGGAGCAAACAATTCCACCTCGAGCAGGAGCCACCAAATGTGCGGCCACTCACTACATGGCCGCTACCGGAAGTCTCATTGTGCCTGTAATTCCACCATTGCTACAGTTACTCTACCGACTGCATGCAGGTGTAATGAAAGAAATATAAAACCTACATTTATACAGCACCTTTTACAATGTCTCAAATCGATTTACCGCCACTTAAGTACTTTTGAGTGCAGTAACTGGTATAATATAGGCAATGTTATCAAATTGCGCAGTAGACTTGAAGACCGAATTGCTTACTCCTGGTGCTAATCACTTTCTTTCTCCGCTGGATGAGATGAACTGGGCTGGATTGCTTTTGTCATTCATAATTAGCTTGTGAAGAGGGTTGAATCATGACTGTAGTTCTGATAATTTGGTGCTAATGGAAGTTTATTGTGAATGGGCTTTTTGGCTGAGATTGCCAGGACAGAAATGTGTAATGGGTTCACAGTGAATCAGTATCCTGATTTATACCAGATATGATTCTCGACAGTCTTTTCTATTGACTTCAAAAGTGTCCTTTTGTCTTCTTACCTTTAATCTCACTTTATCTTGGTGTTTTTAATGAGATTTTTGAGGTATCGGACTATCATGATAAAGCTGTGCTGTATTGTAGGTTTTGAAATATATTGCAGTGTGAAGCAGCAATCAGCAGATTCTGCAAACGTCTTGATCAAGAAAACACAGATATAATTGAAAACCATTCAGTCTTTGTCCTCTGACCTCTTAAAAGTTGTGTTGCACAGGGACATTTCAGGGCTCCAATATTTCACACTGACCGATGTTATTCAATCATTCTACTTTGTTGCTCCAGTGCCATTTGAGCTTTCTACCCTATGAGATTACTGATAAAATAAAATCCAAATACACCTCTTGAATGAAATTATATGGAATAATATAATAAACCCAGGCAGAAGAAAGTCTTCTACTCCAACAGAATAGAAAAGATCTTGTGCAATATATTGCATCTTTCTTCCAAATATTAATTTACTGTCACTGTGTCCATCCGGTGCAATTCCAGAACATGTTAATGAGGGCTGAGGAAGTCACCAAAATCAGTGTTATTGTCTGTACAGTGTTCGAGTTAATAATGGTATATTTTCCTGTCAAATTAATAATGTTGCACAATGCTGTTAAAGTAAAGTTTGTACTTTCTGGTTTGGTTAATAGTCACAGTGGAATCACCTGTAGGAAACCCTTAGAGGAACACTTGATCAGCAAGTCTGAAAACCCTGCTAATTGCTACTTCTTACTGAAATATCGTTTCAATACCTACTATGGTATCACGGTACCACGGTACCATTTAGGCCTCACGGTAGCATGGTGGTTAGCATCAATGCTTCACAGCTCCAGGGTCCCAGGTTCGATTCCCGGCTGGGTCACTGTCTGTGTGGAGTCTGCACATCCTCCCCGTGTGTGCGTGGGTTTCCTCCGGGTGCTCCGGTTTCCTCCCACAGTCCAAAGATGTGCGGGTTAGGTGGATTGGCCATGCTAAATTGCCCGTAGTGGAAGGTTAATGGGGGGATTGTTGGGTTACGGGTATACGGGTTACGTGGGTTTAAGTGGGGTGATCATTGCTCGGCACAACATCGAGGGCCGAAGGGCCTGTTCTGTGCTGTACTGTTCTATGTTCTATGCAACGCAACTTTATTACGATATATCAATACTCCCAAAAAATCAAAAAAGCAAAAGGACAAGATTGAAGTCAATGGAAAAGGATCTTTAGAATCAGTGTAAGACTGGAAAGGACTTAGAGCTCAAAAGCAAACATATATCAGTTTCAGATTATGCTATTCATAATCATTATGGGTGCGATGGTGTTATAATAGGGTAAATGGCAAAACAGTAGAACACATAAACAGAAAGCTTTTTAGATAAAAACACAAATCTATGGAAACAGATTGCAAGCTTAAATGGGTTTTGGAATTGCAAATACTAGGGACAATTCAGCTGGTTCAAGTTGCACCACGATTATCTCTCTGTCAATGGATGGCAGTTCACAGCACCAAGAATTGATGCATTTCCTCCTCTTTTCTGAATGGACAAAAATATATTAAGCATTGTTACAGACATAACGGGAAATCAATTTAATCAGCCCTGATTTCTCTTCTCACTACTTGTCCGAAAACAGAAAGGTGTTTTTGATTTTTGATTTCCCCCTTTATAAATACTGGCATATTTTCCCAGCCCTTCAGTTTGGAGTGTTCCAAACCTCTATTAATAATCCAACAGCAAATTCGAGATAAGGTCAAATACAAGGGTTGCTTTAATTTACATACAGACGAAAGGGGCTTTGCAAAATCCATCCCTTTTGCACTCACACAATAAAAGAGGGAAAAGGGAAAGAAAGGGGTACCAGGCAAGAACATGGTAAAAATAAAAGTTATGGGGCTGGATTCTCAGTCGGAGGGATGCTCCATTTTGCTGGTAGCCCAGGGTTTCCTGATGACATGGGGCTGCCCCACAATGGGAAACCCCATTGACCGGCTGGCATCCGGAGCATCCCGTCGACAGGGTGAAATAGAAATGTGGAGCGGCAGAGCTGAGAATCCAGCCCACGATATTATGTGAGTCCAGAATCCAGAATAAAAAGTCGAATGACGTATTCCATCAGAGGGTAATGGGTGACTGTTGCAAGGTTATCTGACTTTCCAGAAGTTAGGACTTCCATGATGGGAAAGGCAATAAAGTGTTGAAGTAGTCTTGAAGGCATAAATACAGGCACTTACAACTGAATTAGTCTGAAAGACACAGGTTCCAACGTTCCAGTAGTTCACAGTGTAGACGAGGGGAGATTTCCTTATGCTGCTACTTGCCCGATGGAAAATGGTAGACAGAAAAAGACTGCTGGTCTGGAATTTCACTTCTATTCGGAGTTCAAACAATGACTGCTTGAGTTCAGGTCAACAGGGCAATATTACTAGTTCTAGCAACTTGGTGGAGGTCATGTGACATACCTCCCACTACTTTTCCTGGGTGTTCAAAAAGGACATATTTGCACATCTTGTGGTGTTTAACAGGAGTTTCTTTTGTCCAGGATTCTTTAGAAATGCAAAGGGGCTTTTTTTTAGCAGTTCCATAAAGTGGCATGAGCTACATCGGGTTGGAGAATCGCCGGGGGTCGGCGTGAATCCCGCCCCTGCCGTCCTCCGAATTCTCCGCCCCCCAAAGAAACACCCCGGCGTGAATCGCGCTGCCCACCTCGGAGAATGGAGGGGCCAGCGCGACCGAAAGGGCCCTGGGGCCGCCCGAATTCTCTGGGTCGCGATGGGCCGAAGTCCCGCCCATTTAACGAAGGACCCGCCGGCGTAAATCAAGGTAGGTCCCTACCGGCGGGACCTAGCTCCGTGGGCGGCCTCCTGGGTTCTCTGGGGGGCGCGGGGGTATCTGGCCCCGGGAGGTGCCCCCATGGTGGCCTGGTCCACGATCGGGGCCCACTGATCCGCCAGCGGGCCTGTGCCATGGGGGCACTCTATTGTTCCGCAATGGCGGCTGTAGCAGTCCGCCATTGCCGGTGCCAAAACAAAGCCACCTGCACATGTGAGGGGATGACACCAGCACACACTGGCGCTCCCGCGCATGCGCCAACTCGCGCCGGCCAGCGGAGACCTTTTGCCACCGGTTCACATGGCGCCAAGCCCCTTCCCTGCTGGCCGGCGGGGCGGAAACCACTCCGGGGCTGGCCTAGTCCCTGAAGGTGCGGAGGATTCCGCACTTCTGGGGCGGCCCATGTCGGAGTGGTTCATGCCACTCCGTCCCGCCCGAGTTGCCCGCCCCGCCGTTTACGGAAGAATCCCACGCAACACGTCTGATGTTTCTATGTTAGAAATTTCTCTATTTCAAGGTATGAGCCTTGGTCCATGAAAAAAAAACAGTAATAATTTTATAGAATAGCATGGTTGATGACAGGTAGATGGGCAGGGGAGGGTGGGGTTGCATTGAGAGTAAGAAATGAACGTAAATCAATAGCAAGAAGCGATACAGGGTCGGAAGGCGCAGAATCTGTGTGGGTAGAGTTGAGGAATCGCAAAGTAAAACTGACCCTGATGGGAGTAATGTACAGGTCCCCGAGCAGTAATCAGGATATGGGGCAGAAAATAAATCAGAAAATAGAAAAGGCATATAAGAAAGGCAATATTACAGTAATTGTGGGAGACTTCAATATGCAGGTGGACTGGGAAAATTAGGTTGGTAGCGGATCCCAAGTAAAGGAATTTGTGGAATGTCTACGAGATGTTTTTTTGGAACAGCTTGTGGTAGAGCTAGGGAACAAGCTATACTGGATTTGGTGATGTGTAGTGAGGCAGACTTGATTAAAGAACTTAAGGTGAAGAAACCCTTAAGGGGCAGTGACCACAATATGACAGAATTCATCCTGCAGTTTTGGAGGGAGAAGCTGGAATCAGATGTAACGGTTTTACAATTGAATAAAGGTAACTACAAAGAGTTGATTGGAAGAGGAGGCGAGCAGGGAAGACAGTTCGTAGAATCATACAAACCCTACATTGCAGAAGGAAGCCACTCGGTCCTTCGAATCTGCACCTACCCTTCCAATAAGCACTTCGCCCATTGACGAATGTCCATCCTCCCTATCCCCATAATCCCATAACATAGCATGCAAATGCACATCCCTGGACATGAAGGGGCAATTTAGCCAATCCACCTAACCTGCACATCTTTGGACTGTGGGAGAAAACCGGAGCACCTGGAGGAAACCCACGGAGACATAGGGAGAACATAAAAACTCCTCACAGCCAGTTGGACAGCAATGGCAGGAGTTTTGGGGGGTTATTCGGGAGGCACAACAGAAATTCATTCCAAGGAGGAAGAAACATGCCAAGAGAATGACAAGACAATCATGGCTGACAAGGGAAGTCAAGGACAGCATAAAAGCAAAGGAAAAGCATACAAGGTTGCGATGATTAGCGAAAAGCCAGAAGATTGGGAAGCCTTTAAAAGCAAGCAGAGGACAACTAAAAAAATAATAAGGGGGAAGAAGATGAAATATCAGTGTAAGCTAGCTCGTAATATAAAAGAACATTGCAAGAGATTTTTTTTCGATAAATAAAGGTAAGGGGGAGGCAAGAATCGACATTGGACCACTGGAAAATGAGGCTGAAGAAGTAGTAATGGGGAACAAAGAAATGGCAAAGGAAATGAATATGTACTTGCATCAGTTTCCACAGTGGAAGAAACCAGTGGCATACCAGAACCAGAGTCAGGGGGCAGAGATGAGCCATCACTAAGGAGAAGGTGCTGGCCTGAAGGTGGATAAATTACCTGGACCGGATGGACTACACTCCAGCATGCTGAAGGAGGTAGCTGAGGAGATTGTGGAGGCATTGGTGGTGATCTTTCAGGAATCACTGGAGGCAGGGATTTCAAGAGGATTGGAAAATGGCTAATGAAACAGCCCAGTTTAAGAAGGGAGGGAGGCAGAAGACGGAATTATGGGCCGGTTCGCATGACTTTGGTTGTTGGTAAGATTTTGGAGCCTATTATTAAGGATAAGATTGCGGAGTAATTTAAGGGCATGGTAAAATAGGACTGAGTCAGCACGGATTCGTCAATGAGAGATCATGCCTGACAAGTCTGTTAGAATTCTTTGAGGATGTAACGAGAAAGCTTTTTAAAAAATAATTTTTATTAAAGTTTTCACAAAATATCAACAACAAAATATAAAAGGAACCCAATAGAATGAAATACAAAACAGAACAAAACAACTC
The DNA here is from genome assembly GCF_902713615.1 of Scyliorhinus canicula. Classification (NCBI taxonomy): domain Eukaryota; kingdom Metazoa; phylum Chordata; class Chondrichthyes; order Carcharhiniformes; family Scyliorhinidae; genus Scyliorhinus; species Scyliorhinus canicula. The sequence goes on from NC_052156.1 coordinate 88,109,263, forward strand.
AATGCCCCCCTCCCCCTATACACAAATAATAAATTAACACCCATCGAAACACATAGCAAACATAGCAAATATATACACCTCCTCAGATCCCCCGAGTATAGAAAAGCAAAAAATAAAATAGAACCCACCCCCCCCACCCCTCCGGTTCAAAGCAAATTTCACCCTTTCCAATTTAATAAACCCCGCCATGTCATTGATCCAGGCCTCCACACTTGGGGGCCTCGCATCCTTCCACTGAAGAAGAATCCTCCGCCGGGCTACCAGGGACGCAAAGGCCAGAATACCAGCCTCTTTCGCTGCCTGCACTCCTGGCTCCTCTGCAACCGCAAATATTGCGAGCCCCAGCCCAGTTTGACCCTGGATCCTACCACACTCGACACCGTCCTCGCTACGCCCTTCCAAAATTCCTCCAGCGCTGGGCAGGCTCAGAACATATGGGTGTGGTTTGTTGGGCTCCCTGAGCACCTAATACACCTGTCCTCACCCCCAAAAAAACGGCTCAACCTTGTCCCGGTCATATGTGCCCTGTGCAGTACCTTAAACTGTATGAGGCTGAGCCTCGCGCACAAAGAGGAAGAGTTCACCCTCCCTAGAGCATCTGCCCACGTCCCCTCCTCGATCTCCTCCCCCAACTCCTCCTCCCACTTACCTTTCAGCTCCTCCACAGAGGCCTCATCCTCCTCCTGCATCACCTGGTATGTTGCCGAAATCTTCCCCTCTCCAACCCACACCCCCGAGAGCACCCTGTCCTGTACCGTGCGTGGCGGCAGCAGCGGGAATTCCACCACTTGCCGCCTGGCAAACGTCCTTACCTGTAGATACCTAAAGGTGTTTCCCGGGGGGAGCCCGTACTTCTCCTCCAGCTCACCCAGTCTCGCGGACTTCCCATCCACAAACAGGTCCCCCAACCTTCTTATCCCTGCCCTGTGCCACCCCGAAAACCCTCCATCTATTCTCCCCAGGACAAACGGGTGGTTCCCCCATATCAGGGTCCACACCGAGGCCCCCACCTCCCCCCTGTGCTGCCTCCATTGCCCCCAGATTTTGAGGGTAGCCTCCACCACCGGGCTCGTGGTATACCTGTTTAGCACACTGGGCTAAATCGCTGGCTTTGAAAGCAGACCAAGTAGGCCAGCAGCACGGTTTTATTCCCATAACAGCCTCCCCGAACAGGCGCCGGAATGTGGCGACTAGGGGCTTTTCACAGTAACTTCATTGAAGTCTACTTGTGACAATAAGCGATTTTCATTTTTCATTTCATTTTTTCATTTCATACCTCGTTGAAGGGAACGGCAGCGGCGCCGTTGCCAGCTCCTCCAGACTCGTACCCTCACAAGATGCCGTCTCCAGCCTCTTCCATGCCGCCCCCAAAAACCTTGGGAGCACCGTCATCTTGACTGACTGCACCCTACTCCTCCTCCATTTGCTCCACCAGCCTCGTGAAATTAAGTCTAGGCAGGGCCCCACAGCTCCTGGCCACCTGGACCCCCAAATACCTGAAGCTCCTCTCCGTCCTTTTTAGTGGGAGCTCGCCAATGCCCCTCTCCTGGTCCCCTGGGTGAACCACGAACAACTCGCTCTTCCCCATGTTGAGCTTGTACCCGGAGAAATCCCCGAACTCCCTGAGGATCCTCATTACCTCCAGCACCTCCAGCATCCCCCCCACCGGGTCCGCCACATGTAGCAGCAAGTCATCCGCATAGAGCGACACCCTATGTTCCTCCCCACCCCGCACCAGCCCCCTCCAGTTCCTCAGCTCCCTCAGTGCCATAGCCAGGGGTTCAATCGCCAGTGCGAAGAGCAGGAGGGACAAGGGACACCCCTGCCTCGTCCCTCGATGCAACCGAAGGTACTCAGACCTCCTCTTGTTCATGGCCACACTCGCCATCGGGACCTCTTATAAATGCCTAACCCACCTGATGAATCCTTCCCCAAATCCGAACCTGTTCAGCACCTCCCACAAGTACCCCCACTCTACCCTGTCAAAGGCCTTCTCAGCGTCCATCGCCGCCACTATCTCCGCCTCCCCCTCCCTCGCCGGCATCATAATAACGTTCAGGAGCCTCCGCACATTCGCGTTCAACTGCCTCCCCTTCACGAATCCCGTCTGGTCTTTGTGGATGACCTGCGGCACACAATCCTCAATTCTAGTGGCTAAGACCTTCGCCAGCACCTTGGCATCTACATTTAACAACGAAATCGGCCTGTAAGACCCACACTGCAGGGGATCCTTGTCCCGATTCAGGATCAAGGAGATCAGTGCCCGGGACATCGTCGGGAGCATGCCCCCCCCCCCCCCCCCCCCCCCCCCCACCCCTCCCTTGCCTCATTGAAGGTCCTAACCAGCAGCGGGCCCAATAGGTCCACATATTTTTTTTAAAATTCGACCGGGAAACCGTCCGGCCCCGGTGCCTTCCCCGCCTGCATGCTCCCTATCGCTTTGGCCAGCTCCTCTAGCCCAATCGGGGCCTCTAATCCCACCACCAATCCCTCCTCCACCTTCGGGAACCTTAGTTGGTCCAGAAAGCGGCCCATCCCTCCCTCCTCCAGTGGGGGCTCGGACCGGTACAGTTCCTCATAAAAGTCCCTGAAGACCCCATTAATGCCAATCCCACTCCGCACCACACTCCCTCTCCTATCCTTAACTCCCCCAATCTCCCTAGCTGCGTCCCGCTTCCGAAGCTGATGTGCCAGCATCCGACTTGCCTTTTCCATATATGAGTAAATCGCCCCCTGGGCCTTCCTCCACTGCGCCTCCGCCTTCCTGGTGGACAACAGGTCGAATTCAGTCTGGAGGCTACGCCTCTCCCTCAACAGTCCCTCCTCCGGCACCTCCGCGTACCTCCTGTCTACCCTCACCATCTCCCCCACCAGCCTCTCCTTCTCCCTCTGTTCTCTCCTCTCCTTGTGGGCCCTAATGGAGATCAGCTCTCCCCTCAACACCGCCTTCAGCGCCTCCCAGGCCATCCCCACTCAGACCTCCCCGTTATCGTTGGCCTCCAGGTATCTTTCTATGCTTCCTCGAACCCGCTTGCTCACCTCCTCGTCCGCCAACAGCCCCACCTCCAAGCGCCACAACGGGCGCTGGCCCCTGTCCTCCCCCAGCTCTAAGTCTACCCAATGCGGGGCGTGATCCAAAATGGCTATCGCCGAGTACTCGGTATCCTCTACTCTCGCGATCAGCGCCCTGCTCATAACAAAGAGGTCAATCCAGGAATAGGCCTTATGAACGTGCGAGAAGAACGAAAATTCCCTAGCCCGCGGCCTTGGAAATCTCCAAGGGTCCACCCCTCCCATCTGGTCCATATACCCCCTCAGCACTTTAGCCGCCGCCGGCCTCCTACCCGTCCTAGACCTGGAGCGATCCAGTGCCAGATCCAACACCGTGTTAAAGTCCCCCCCGCATTATTAGACCCCCGCTTCCAAGTCCGGGATCCGACCCAACATGCGCCGCATAAAACCCGCATCGTCCCAGTTCGGGGCGTACACATTGACCAGCACCACCCTCTCCCCTTGCAGTTTACCACTTACCATTACGTACCTGCCGCCATTGTCTGTCACAATGCTCGAACGTCTCGAACGACACCCTCTTTCCCACCAAGATCGCCACCCCCCGAATTTTGGCACCCAGCCCCGAATTGAATACGTGGCCTACCCACCCCTTCCTCAATCTTACCTGGTCCGCCACCTTCAGGTGTGTCTCCTGGAGCATGACCACATCCGCCTTCAGCCCCTTCAGGTGTGTGAACACCCGGGCCCGCTTAACCGGCCCCTTCAGTCCACTTACGTTCCAGGTTATCAGCCGGATCAAGGGACTGCTGGATCAGGGGGCTGGCCACCCCCCTCTCCCACCAACTAGCCATAACCCCTCCTCGGCCAGCCACGCGCCCACACCCCACGTCCGGTCCGTTCCCCACAGTGGCAGATCCCCGTCCCGACCCCCTCTACTCGCTCCAGTTCCCCCTTGACCATACCAGCAGCATCTCGGTCCGTCCCCCCACTCCCCCCCCCCCCCCCCCACCCCAGCTAGGACCCCTCCTAGCTGCATTGCTCCCCCCATTGCACTCCCGCAAGTCAGCTGACTCCTGCTGACCCCAGCCGCTCCCGCCTCTCCTTCGACTCCTCCCATTGTGGGACTTCCCCTCCCGCTCCATTACCCACCAGCAGGCCCTCTGCCTCCAGATATCCAGATATACCACATCCATTGGCTCCCCGTTATCTACTGCACTGGTAATGTCCTCAAAAAATTCCACTAAATTAGTTAGGCATGACCTGCCCTTTATGAACCCATGCTGCGTCTGCCCAATGGGACAATTTCTATCCAGATGCCTCGCTATTTCTTCCTTGATGATAGATTCTAGCATCTTTAGCTCACAGGGCTAATCGCTGGCTTTTAAAGCAGACCAAGCAGGCCAGCAGCACGGTTCGATTCCCGTACCAGCCTCCCCGGACAGGCGCCGGAATGTGGCGACTAGGGGCTTTTCACAGTAACTTCATTGAAGCCTACTCGTGACAATAAGCAATTTTCATCTTCCCTACTACCGAAGTTAAGCTCACTGGCCTATAATTTCCCGCTCTCTGCCTACCTCCTTTTTTAAACATTGGTGTCACGTTTGCTAATTTCCAATCCACCGGGACCACCCCAGAGTCTAGTGAATTTTGGTAAATCATCATTAGTGCATCTGCAATTTCCCTAGCCATTTCTTTTAGCACTCTGGGATGCATTCCATCAGGGCCAGGAGACTTGTCTATCTTTAGCCCCATTAGCTTGCCCATCACTACCTCCTTAGTGATAACAATCCTCTCAAAGTCCTCACCTGCCATAGCCTCATTTCTATCAGTCGCTGGCATTTTATTTGTGTCTTCCACTGTGAAGACCGACCCAAAAAACCTGTTCAGTTCCTCAGCCATTTCCTTATCTCCCATTATTAAAACTTCCTTCTCATCCTCTAGTCTAAAGGACCAATATTTACCTTAGCCACTCTTTTTTGTTTTATATATTTGTAAAAACTTTTACTGTCTGTTTTTATATTCTGAGCAAGTTTACTCTCATGCTCTATCTTACTCTTCTTAATAGCTTTTTAGTAGCTTTCTGTTGCCCCCTAAAGATTTCCCAGTCCTCTAGTCTCCCACCAATCTTTGCCACTTTATATGCTTTTTCCTTCAATTTGATACTCTCCCTTATTTCCTTAGATATCCACGGTCGATTTTCCCTCTTTCTACCGTCCTTCCTTTTTGTTGGTATAAACCTTTGCTGAGCACCGTGAAAAATCGCTTGGAAGGTTCTCCACTGTTCCTCAACTGTTCCACCATAAAGTCTTAGCTCCCAGTCTACCTTAGCTAGTTCTTCTCTCATCCCATTGTAATCTCCTTTGTTTAAACACAAAACACTAGTATTTGATTTTACTTTCTCACCCTCCATCTGTATTTTAAATTCCACCATATTGTGATCGCTGCTTCCGAGAGGATCCCTAACTATGAGATCATGAATCAATCCTGTCTCATTACACAGGACACGATGTAGGACCGCTTGTTCCCTCGTAGGTTCCATTACATACTGTTCTAGGAAACTATTGCGGATACATTCTATAAACTCCTCCTCAAGGTTGCCTTGACCGACCTGGTTAAACCAATCGACATGTAGATTAAAATCCCCCATGATAACTGCTGTACTATTTCTACATGCATCAGTTATTTCTTTGTTTATTGCCTGCCCCACCATAACGTTACTATTTGGTGGCCGATAGACTACTCCTATCAGTGACTTTTTCGCCTTACTATTCCTGATTTCCACCCAAATGGATTCAACCTTATCCTCCATATCCCTTACTATTGCCCGGATGTCATCCTTAAATAACTGAGATCTTTTGCCGGACCTCACGGATCACCACCCCCTGGGCCGCCTGGGTCTCCAGCAGCTTATCAACAGAAGCCTTCATCAGCTCCAGCAGGTCCGCTTTGAGCTCCCTGAAGCAGCGCTGGATAACCTCCTGCTGCTCCTGCGCCCACTGCATCCACGCCGCCTGGTCTCCGCCCGCCGCCATCTTGCTTTTCTTCCCTCGCACTTTCTTTGGCTTCACCACCACTTTTTTAGTCGCCCCACTCCTGGTCCAAGCCATACACTGTCGGGGGAATGTTGCAGTCTCCTTCCCACACCGGGAAATGTCGAAAAAATGAAGTTGGGGGCCCTGAAAAGAGCCCAAAAGTCCATTCCAAGCGGGAGCTGCTGAACATGCGACTTAGCTCTGCATAGCCGCAACTGGAAGTCCTCGTAACGAGAAAGTTAGACAAAGGACGTGATCTATTTGGATTTCCAGAAGGCCTTTGACGAGGTGCCATTCAGGAGGCTGCTAAGTAAGATAAGAGTCCATGGTATTCGGAGCAAGGTACTGGCATGGATAGAGGATTGGCTGACTGGCAGAAGGCAGGGAGTGGGGATAAAGGGGCCCTTTTCAGGATGGCAGCCGGTGTAGTGTTCCGCAGGGGTCAGTGTTGGGACCACAGCTATTCACGATGTACATTAATTGTCTGGACAAAGGAACTGAGGGCATTGCTGCCAAGTTTGCAGATGATACAAAGATATGTAGAGGGGCAGGTATGTTGAGGAAGCATGGTGGTTGCAGAAAGACCTAGAAAGGCTAGGAGCGAGGGCAAAGAAGTGGCAGATGGAATACAATGTGGAAAGGTGTGAGGGTATGCACTTTGGTAGGAAGAATAGAGGCATAGACTATTTTCTAAATGGGAAAAGGCTTCGGAAATCAGAAGTACAAAGGAACTCAGGAGTCCTGGTTCAGGATTCTCTTAAGGTAAACATGCAGGTTCACTTGGCAGTTAGGAAGGCTAGAATACAAGAGCAGGGATGTACTTCTGAGGCTGTATAAGGCTCTGGTCAGACCACATTTGGAATATTCTAAGCTGTTTTGGGCCCCGTATTTAAGGAAGGATATGCTGGCCTTGGAAAGGGCCCAGACAAGGTTCACATGGATGGGATCCAGAATGAAGGACTTGTCATATGAAGAGCTGTTGAGGATTCTAGGTCTGTACTCGATGGAGCTTGGAAGGATGAGGGGGTATCTCATTGAAACTTACAGAATACTGACAGGCCTAGAGGAGAGGATGTTTCCACTAGTAGGAGAAACTAGAACCCGAGGGCACAACCTCAGGCTGAAGGAACAATCCTTTCAAATAGAGATGTGGAGGAATTTCTTCAACCAGAGGATGGTAAAGAATCTACCTGAGAATGGCTTCTTGGCCAGGTCCTTTTGCTTTGGAGGAGGTGCTCTCATATAATCCAAGCCTCTGGACCACCACAGCCCTCAAATGGAGGTGCAGCTCCAGTTACTCTCCCTAGTGGTTTTTCAAATAGGGGAGTCAGTTTCCTCACTGACTCAAGAAGTATTTGGGAATCTCTCGAATCTGCTTCCAAATTCAGAAAGGCTGGGTTGGGTAGCCAGATCTCCTGCTCATATAACAGGGGTACAAATTCCTTTTGTTTTAAATTTTGATCAGGTCGATTCCTCACCGACTGAGTATCTATTTCGGACTTCCCTGCCATCCCTCTGTGGCACTGATTGCCGCTGAATATCTTTAGGACAGAGATAGATAGGTTCTCGATTAATAATGGGATCAGGGGTTATGGGGAGAAGGGAGGAGAAGGATTATGGGGGAAAGGCAGGAGAATGGGGATGAGAAACCTATCAGCCATGATTGAATGGTGGAGCTGAATAGCCTAATTCCGCTCCTATGTCTTATGGTCTTCCGTAGATTCATATTTTCCTTCTTTTTCTCCGGCTGGGATACTTGATCCCCATTGGAGGAAATGAAACATATTCCATTTCATTTTAAAAAAATATTGTCTTAGGGAAGGAAGAATAGGAAGTCCGCAAGTTTACAGGCATTATCTTATTCATACTGGCACATAAGACACAGAACCAGGGGGAATGGTAGTTCCCTGCTGCATTTTATTTTTATTTTCTGAGGTTTAAACACTGAGGTTTAAACATGAACAGGGCATTTGCAAATACCTTTTAGTCTCCTGGGATTTGAATGAGTTGGAAGGGTTTGCAAACCATCTGCATGGGGAAGTCTATTCAGTGCTAAAATTTTGACTTCATTCCCCTCTGTTGGGGGTCAGGCACTCCAAACATCTGGTTAAATATCTTTGAAAAAATCTGGGGATTTTACAGGGTTATTAGCACTCAGGGGATGATTGGTGGTCAAGTTGCTTTGGGTGCTTCAAGGGGATAGGCTGGACATCTCACTATGGGTGTGCCAGGCCCTGGGATCATAAGACTGAGCTGCTATCATCCAGTTTAGCTCCTGCTAAATGGATCTGAGGGCAGATCCATTGGGACCTAGGGACTCTGGTCAGACTGACGGTCAGAAAAGTGGAGTGCTTTAAAGGGTCCTTAAGGGATTCCGGTTTGATCGTTTGGAAGCTGGAACAGCTGTAGAGTTCCAGCTTCCGGTGCTAGATGCTTTTGGTTGGCACAGCAGCAGGTGGGCAGTTGGTCCCCGAACTTGGGCCAGCCTTTCTGAGCTGGGATGGAAGAAAAATGGCATCCTCGCAAGGGCCTTACCCACGTCCATACCGGATAAGGCGACAGGGGTGGGGCGGTGGTGGGTTGGTTCGGGATTATTTTAAAGGGTGCGCTTAACTCTGTCACATCCTTATCTGATGGTGGGTAAGCATGGAGTCTAATCTGTTTGGGGTCCCTCTGCTGGTCAGTTACATGATAGGGTCATTGTCTTTTGGGACACCACTGCCATAAGACCATAAGACATAGGAGCGGAAGTAAGGCCATTCGGCCCATCGAGTCCACTCCACCATTCAATCATGGTTGATTTCAACTCCATTTACCCGCTCTCTCCCCATAGCCCTTAATTCCTCGAGAAATCAAGAATTTATCAATTTCTGTCTTAAAGACACTCAATGTCCCGGCCTCCACCGCCCTCTGTGGCAATGAATTCCACAGACCTACCACTCTCTGGCTGAAGAAAGTTCTCCTCATCTCTGTTCTAAAGTGACTCCCTTTTATTCTAAGGCTGTGCCCCCGCGTCCTAGTCTCCCCTGCTAATGGAAACAACTTCCCTACGTCCATCCTATCCAAGCCATTCATTATCTTGTAAGTTTCTATTAGATCTCCCCTCAACCTCCTAAACTCCAATGAATATAATCCCACGATCCTCAGACGTTCATCGTATGTTAGGCCTACCATTCCTGGGATCATCCGTGTGAATCTCCGCTGGACCCGCTCCAGTGCCAGTATGTCCTTCCTGAGGTGTGGGGCCCAAAATTGCTCACAGTATTCTAAATGGGGCCTAATTAGTGCTTTATAAAGCCTCAGAAGTACATCCCTGCTTTTATATTCCAAGATAAATGACAACATTACATTTGCTTTCTTAATTACGGACTCAACCTGCAAGTTTACCTTTAGAGAATCCTGGACTAGGACTCCCAAGTCCCTTTGCACTTTAGCATTATGAATTTTGTCACCGTTTAGAAAATAGTCCATGCCTCTATTCTTTTTTCCAAAGTGCAAGACCTCGCACTTGCCCACGTTGAATTTCATCAACCACTTCTTGGACCATTCTCCTAAACTGTCTAAATCTTTCTGCAGCCTCCCCACCTCCTCAATACTACCTGCCCCTCCACCTATCTTTGTATCATCGGCAAACTTGGCCAGAATGCCCCCAGTCCCGTCATCTAGATCGTTAATATATAAAGAGAACAGCTGTGGCCCCAACACTGAACCCTGCGGGACACCACTTGTCACCGGTTGCCATTCCGAAAAAGAACCTTTTATCCCAACTCTCTGCCTTCTGTCTGACAGCCAATCGTCAATCCATGTTAGTACCTTGCCTCGAATACCATGGGCCCTTATTTTACTCAGCAGTCTCCCGTGAGGCACCTTGTCAAAGGCCTTTTGGAAGTCAAGATAGATAACACCCATTGGCTCTCCTTGGTCTAACCTATTTGTTATCTCTTCAAAGAACTCTAACAGGTTTGTCAGGCACGACCTCCCCTTACTAAATCCATGCTGACTTGTCCTAATCCGACCCTGCACTTCCAAGAATTTAGAAATCTCATCCTTAACGATGGATTCTAGAATTTTGCCAACAACCGAGGTTAGGCTAATTGGCCTATAATTTTCCATCTTTTTTCTTGTTCCCTTCTTGAACAGGGGGGTTACAACAGCGATTTTCCAATCCTCTGGGACTTTCCCTGATTCCAGTGACTTTTGAAAGATCATAACTAACGCCTCCACTATTTCTTCAGCTATCTCCTTTAGAACTCTAGGATGTAGCCCATCTGGGCCCGGAGATTTATCAATTTTCAGACCTTTTAGTTTCTCTAGCACCTTCTCCTTTGTGATGGCAACCGTATTCAACTCTGCCCCCTGACTTTCCTGAATTGTTGGGATATTACTCATGTCTTCTACTGTGAAGACTGACGCAAAGTACTTATTAAGTTCCTCAGCTATTTCCTTGTCTCCCATCACTAGATTACCAGCGTCATTTTGGAGCGGCCCAATGTCTACTTTTGCCTCCCATTTGTTTTTAATGTATTTAAAGAAACTTTTACTATCATTCCTACTGTTACTGGCTAGCCTACCTTCATATTTGATCCTCTCCTTCCTTATATCTCTCTTTGTTATCCTCTGTTTGTTTTTGTAGCCTTCCCAATCTTCTGACTTCCCACTACTCTTTGCCACATTATAGGCTCTCTCTTTTGCCTTGATGCATTCCCTGACTTCCTTTGTCAGCCATGGCTGTCTAATCCTCCCTCTGATAACCTTTCTTTTCTTTGGGATGAACCTCTGCACTGTGTCCTCAATTACTCCCAGAAACTCCTGCCATTGCTGTTCTACTGTCTTTCCCACTAGGCTCTGCTTCCAGTCGATTTTCGTCAGTTCCTCCCTCATGCGCCTGTAATTACCTTTATTTAACTGTAAAACCTTTACATCTGATTCTACCTTCCTTCTTTCAAATTGCAGACTGAATTCTACCATATTATGATCACTGCTTCCTAAGTGTTCCCTTACTTTAAGCTCTTTTATCAATTCTGGCTCATTACATAACACTAAGTCCAGAATAGCCTGTTCCCTCGTGGGCTCCATCACAAGCTGTTCCAAAAAGCCATCCTGTAAACATTCAATGAATTCCCTTTCTTTGGGTCCACTGGCAACATTATTTACCCAGTCCACCTGCATATTGAAGTCCCCCATGATCACTGTGACCTTGCCTTTCTGACATGCCCTTTCTATTTCGTGGTGCATTTTGTGCCCCTGGTCCTGACCACTGTCAGGAGGCCTGTACATAACTCCCATTATGGTTTTTTTGCCTTTGTGGTTCCTCAACTCTACCCACACAGACTCCACATCGTCTGACCCTATGTCGTTTAGTGCTATTGATTTAATTTCATTTCTAATTAACAAGGCAACCCCGCCCCCTCTACCCACCTCTCTGTCTTTTCGATAGGTTGTAAATCCCTGGATGTTTAACTGCCAGTCCTGAACCCCCTGCAACCACGTCTCTGTGATGCCTACCACATTATACCTGCCAGTCACAATCATGGCCACAAGCTCATCTACCTTGTTCCGTACACTGCGGGCATTTAAATATAGCACCTTTAATTCCCTATTGACTGTCCCTTTTTGTTTTCTTAGTGTGGTGGACCTTGATTTACTGAGCCTTTCCATACACTGTGTCATATTTTGTGAGATGGGGACTATCGTAACCTCTCCTGAGCTCTGTCTTTTCGTGATTTTTTGTAATCCTAAGCAGCTACGCTTCCCACTGATTCCTTCACCTCTTGGTTCCCTGACTTTCCCTTCCCCCCCAATCTCTTGCCCTCTGAAGGATGGTCTTGCTTTAACTTGGGTGGCTAATCAACTACACGAGGCATCACCCTCACTCTTTGTGGGCCAATGTGGGAACTTTTCTGCTCCAGCTTTGAATTTACCATAAATTGGTCAGCGCAATTGATCATTGGCTTCTTGGTCAGGTCCTTTTGCTTTGAAGGAGGTGCTCTCCTCATATAATCCAAGCCCCTGGACCACCCAACCCTCAAATGGAGGTGCAGCTCCAGTTACCCTCCCTAGTGGTTTTTCAAATAAGGGAGTCAGTTTCCTCACTAACTCAAGAAGTATTGGGAATGTCTCGGGTCTGTTTCCAAATTCAGAATGGCTGGGTTGGGTAGCCAGATCTCCTGCTCACATAACAGGGGTACAAATTCCTTTTGTTTTAAATTTTGATCAGGTAGATTCCTCGCCGACTGAGTATTTGGGACTTCCCTGCCATCCCTCTTTTAAAATTGAAAAGAATGTTTCAGATAGCTCCTGCTCATCTAGCAGGGTTATGGAGTCCTTTCTTTTCAAATAGAACAGTACATAGAACAGTACAGCACAGAACAGGCCCTTCGGCCCTCGATGTTGTGCCGAGCAATGATCACCCTACTTAAACCCACGTAACCCGTATCCCAACAATCCCCCCATTAACCTTACACTACGGGCAATTTAGAATGGCCAATCCACCTAACCCGCACATCTTTGGACTGTGGGAGGAAACCGGAGCACCCGGAGGAAACCCACGCACACACAGGGAGGACGTGCAGACTCCACACAGACAGTGACCCAGCCGGGAATCGAACCTGGGACCCTGGAGCTGTGAAGCATTGATGCTAACCACCATGCTACCGTGAGGCCCCTAAATCTGTTGAACGAGGCTGGGGGCTTTCTGTACCTTTATTTAATGCCCGAAAGAAGGATTCTCCCAGCCATACTTTGGGCAAGTCCTTAATCTTTTCCTTTCCAGGCTTATTAACATGTTTCTTTCAGGCTCTTCGGCTATACAGGGCCTCTCGCTCACCATTTCATTACCTGCTTTAGGACTTCTCTGGTCCCTAATTAATTTTGGGATACTCAGGGAGTCTATTTCAAATTCTAGGGGCCTTCTTGGGACCTCCTTCAATTTTTACTGGTCTTGTCACAGCCTTATTAAATCCTGTTGTGTTCTGTGACCTTGTATTTACAATGATTCATACAGAACTGCTGGTGACTTAACTAGAATGATGGTTTATTGATTTACACGTGGTAAGGTAACAATCAGAACGCCATACAGACTAAGTTATTATTTGAGTTACAGAGACTCTCCTGGAACTACCCCTATGTGCGACTGTCCTGGTGTATGCCTTACAAACTTCTGGCGAGAGCCTGGTGTCACATGACTGATGTCTGATGGCACCTGATAATTGGAGGTCGCATTGCGAAGTGTATACAATATTATTCACAGGCATATCACCACAAATGCAGGTGGCTTCCTTGAGCCACCTTATCCCCGATGGGTTATTTCAACCCCTGCAAGGTCTCTTAGCTTTTTTCAGCCTTCTGCCTGTTTTGTGCCAGGATTTAGAAAACTCCAAAATATATTATGGAGTTCACCTGACCTATAACGTTTCATGAACTTTGCTCGGATAAGCACAAGAGCCTTCCTTTCAGTTATTCAACAGACTTCTTAGGCACTTTTAATCAAAAAAACAAGCTATATTCAAAGAACTTAGTTAACATATATATATAAATAAACAGCAAGAATTTTCATCAATTACAAACATAAAGACCTCACACAGCAACAGTAATCTATGTATAACCCTCAATGAATTCCCCTTTAACTGTTCCAATTCGGAAACAAGATCCCATATACCAAAAACCCCTTTTTACCAAAACAGCAAGTAGCTATAATCAATGGGGTTCTTCCTTGGAACAACTCATTAAAATGAAAATAGAGAGACAGGCCAAAATACTTCTGTTCTCTAAGTCCACAGCAGTTAAAATCAAAAGTGAAAGTTAAACTCTCAGCCACAGCACAGCTCCACCCACTGAAGCCATGTGATAAGACAAAAAACTTTCTTCAAGGGACACTCCCATGACATGCCACACTGTAGAATTCTGCTGAAAATGGTTGGGTTATTCAGCCTGGCTGGACTGTTCTGGATTCTTGGAGCACAGTGCTTGGGACCTCACCATGTTATTTCCCTGCAAGCTAATCAGCCCACCAAGCTATTTCCCTCATCTCCTTTTGAAATTCCCTCTCTGCTTCTTGAGTTTTTAATTTTATCCCCAGGATTTCATGGCAATAAGCCCGTTCTCTTTCCTGTTCTTTTTTCTGCAACTCTTTCTCTGGCCTACTCCTTTCTAGCTTTACCAGCCATTTTCTGGCCAAGGTAGCTCACCAAATTATTATTTAGATCTGATTCCTATTTTTAAATTTATTGTCATGTGTACAGAGGTACAGTGAAAAGTATTGTTCTACATGCTGTGAAGACAGATCCTTCCATACATGAAAAAGGATAGGACATGCAATAAACATGCAATGTGAATTGATAGACATTGGGTGAAGCACAAGGAATATAGTGCAAGCAACAGAAGAGAAGAAGGGTAGCGAGATCCATTTATTCCATAAGAGGGTCATTCAGGAGTTTGGCATCAGCGGGGAAGAAGCTGTTTTTGAATCTGTTAGTGCATGTTCTCAGCCTTTTGTATCTTCTGCCCAATGGAAGCGGTTGGAAGAGAGAATAACCTGGGTGGAATAAGTCATTAATTATGCTGCCCTTTTTCCCAAGGCAATGCGAGGTGCTGATAGAATCAATGGATGGGAGGCGGGTTCACGTGATGGATTGCACTGGGCTGTGTGCACGACTCTCTGTAGTTTTGTATGGTCTTGGGTTGAGCAGCTGCCATACCAAGTTGTGATGCAGCCAGATGGGATGCTTTCTATAGTACATCTGTAAAAATTGGTCAGAGTCCTGCAAAATTTCCTTAGTTTTCCTATCTGTTCTGGTAGGAACTAAGGTGAAACGCCTCTGAAAGGAAGAACATTTAAGTGTATTTTACGAGCTATATATCTTAATCCCTTCAATTAAGAGATCGAAGGTTTCATTAACAAGTACTTCCTTTTCCAACATATCTTTGTTATATAATTTACCATGTTGCTCTAATGGGAGGTGTAGCCATCTGGGATGGCCACTTACAACAACATGGATGTTCGCAAAGCCTAAAGGGAAATGTGGACAATGTAAAATTCAGGCAGGCTCAGAGCCTGAATGTATATTTGTGAGCAAAGTATCCAGACAGCATCGAAACCCCCAATCAATTAGCATTTTGATGGCCCATCTCCGTAAAACAAAGGACTGATACTTAAGTAACCAATACAATCCCAGACATTTAGCGCAACTCCCTTCACTCAGGAAACATCAACAAGTGTCAATGACCGCTTAGGACACGCCTAGTCATCAAGGCACCCGCCCCTTTACTGGCTCAGATCGAATACAGTGATCGAATACCCAATTAATGAGGTCCAAACCGAAGGACCGCCCAAAAGAGTGCAAACCTCCCCAAAGGATAAAGAGAGACACCGCCATGTGTTCGACCTCTCTTGGACCCTGGCGCTCCGGCAACGTCCACCTCCAATTGCAGCACCATAGAAGAAAGGTCAAGTTCAACGCCTGCTACCAGACAGATTGAGCCCAGCTGAGCAGCAGTTACTTCTCCAGACCCAGTAGATCCAGATTCGAACAAAGGCCACTGTCCTTCTGACCTAAGCCGGGTGCCTGAAGTTAAGTACAGGTTGTGATAGTTGTTAGGTGTAGTTTAACTAGTAGTGTTTATGTTGCATGTTACTCTTGTGTGTAAATAAAGTACCATTGATCTTGAACTAACTAACTGGATGGTTGGCTCTTTAATCGATATCCGGTTGAACCTTGTGGTGGTATCATTTGATACCTGGTGACTCTGAGCAATATAATAGCGATATCTAAAGAAAGAAGGGCAACCTTATTGATTGCCATATTTATAGCAGATAAAAAAGGCAACAGAGGTTTAAAAGGTTTGCTGCAGCAAATGGATTTGTCCTAATTAGTTCCAGCTGTTATTTTCTGTGTCATCCCTGTAGTAATGATGTACACAGAACACCTAGTTCTTTAACTAACAAAATGATTTATTAACAAACAAGTGGAAAGATAACTATAATACAGACGATGACTAGTGATTGAATTCAGTGAATTCTCCTGGAGCTACTTCGTGTGTGACTGTCCTCTAGTACGACTTACTATCAACTGGCAGGTTTCTCGAGTCACATAGTAGATTTCTATCGCCACCAGCTGGTTGGAGGTCACATCGGTAACTATACATTGATAGACAACTATATACAAAACTGTGCACAGGCATATCACCACACCAGCCTCCCAGTTTTCCTCTTTTTGCTGTCAGTTGACTCTTTGGTCTCTAATTTGGCTCATTGCTTAACTTGGGTGACAGCAACGTGACACAGTGGTTAGCACTCCTGCCTCACAGCCCCAAAGACCTGGGTTCGATCCCAACCCAGGTCACTGTCCGTGTGGAGTTTGCACAATCACCCATTGTCCGCGTGGGTCTCACCCCCACAAACCAAAAAGATGTGCAGGGTAGGTGGATTGGACACACTAAATTAATTGGAAAAAATAGATTGGGTAATCTAAATTTGAGAAAAAAAGAAAAAAAAATTTAACTTGGACTCTGCTCAAATTTAAGACTTGAGCCCCCAATTTATATTATTGTCAGGATGGGGTGATTAATTTAAACATCCCTGATTTCTTTTCTCACGACCCATCCATAAACACAAAGGTGTTTTTGATTTTGATTTCCCCCTTTATAAGTGGTGTATTTTCCTCAACCCTTCAATTTTGAGTGTTCCAAAGCTCTATTAATCATCCCACAGCAAACTGGAGATGAGGTAAAATAAGAGGGTAGCTTTATTTTGCACACACAAAACACAGGAAAAGGGATTTGCAACATCCATCCCTATTGCACTCACACATTAAAAGAGGAATAAAGGAAAGACCACGATAAAAATAAGAGTTATGGTTTTGCATGAATCTAACGTCAGAAGTCAAATGGGGTATTCCTTCAGTGGGTAGTGGGCTGACTGCTGCAGGATGATCAGTCTTTCCTGAAGTGAGGACTTCCACAATGGGAGAAGGCACATAGAATGGAATTAGTCTGGGAGGCACAAGTCCCAGTGTTCCAGTAGTTCACAATGTGGGTGAGGGACAGATTTATTTCTGCATCTACCTGCTTGATGAAAAAACTGGTAGAGGTAGGCTGCTGGCCTGGAGTTCTGTTTCTCTTGGGCAGTCAAATCATGACTGACTGAGTTCAGGTCCACACAGCAATATTACAGGTTCTAGAATGTTTGGCAGAGGTCATGTGACATCCTTTTTTTGACGCATTTACAGGATGTCGGCTTTGCTAGCGAGGCCAGCATTTGTTGCTCATCCCCAATTGCTCTCCATTTCAGAGGGTATTCAGAGAATCGACATTACTGTGGATCTGGAATCACATATAGGCCAAGACCAGTTAACGATTGCAGATGGATTTTTACAGTAATCAACAATGATTTCATGGTCATCATTAGACTTTTAATGCCCTGGTGGGATCTGATTCCAGGTCCACAGATCTCGCACTGGGTCTCTAGATTACTAGTCCAGTGACACCACACCAATGCACCACTAACCAATGCTTTAGGGACATTCTTTCTATGAAGTGGGAAATGGGATAAAATCAAATTTTCCCTTTCTAGCTTTGTAAATGTGAGATTTCTTCAGAGCCTGATACATACCATACACACAACTGAAAAATAGAAAGCCCTGCAGTGCCGCCACTGAGTCATTCATTAAATTCACCACGGGACATTGCATAAGCTAAAATCTACAAAACTCTGCTAAGGGTTTTGTGCAGGGTACATATTTCTCGTGAGTTTCTTTTGTCAGCTCATAATGGCAAATCTTCTGCTTTATGCAAAAAGCCAATGTCCTGTGTCAAAATTGTGGGGTACTTCTAGCTGTCATTTTATTGAGCATTGTCATGAAGTTTCAATGATGTGGAGATGCCGGCGTTGGACTGGGGTGAGCACAGTAAGAAGTCTTACAACACCAGGTTAAAGTCCAACAGGTTTGTTTCAAACACGAGCTTTCGGAGCGCAGCTCCTTCCTCAGGTGAATGGCGAGGTATGTTCCAGAAACATTTATATAGACAAAGTCAGAGATGCTGGACAATGCTTGGAATGCGAGCATTTGCAGGTAATCAAATCATTACAGATCCAGGGAGAGGGATAATCACAGGTTAAAGAGGTGTGAATTGTCTCAAGCCAGAACAGTTGGTGGGATTTTGCAAGTCCAGGCCAGATGGTGGGGGGTGGATGTAATGCGACATGAATCCAAGATCCCTGTTGAGGCCGCACTCATGCATGCGGAACTTAGCTATAAGTTTTTGCTCGGCAATTCTGCGTTGTCGCGTGTCCTGAAGACCGCCTTGGAGAACGCTTACCCGGAGATCAGAGGCTGAATGCCCTTGACTGATGAAGTGTTCCCCGACTGGAAGGGAACATTCCTGCCTGGTGATAGTCGCACGATGCCCGTTCATTCGTTGTCGCAGTGTCTGCATGGTCTCGCCAATGTACCACGCTTCAGGACATCCTTTCTGCATGGTATTATAGTGTAAATCCAGAGCCAGCAAACAGGAAATCACACACAGGACAAAACATAAAATGCTGGAAATACTCAACAGCTTTGGCAGCATCTGTGGAGAAGGAAACAGCTCTGCTGAAAGGTTATAAACTCTGTTTCTCTTTCTTGTCAGTGTTGCAAGAACTAGTGAGTAATTCCAGAATTTTCTGTTCGTTTTTGGATTTCCAGCATCCACAGCTTTTGTGATGAAGGAAAAATTATTGTTAATCATACCCGCAGTAATGTCTGGTTGAATATAACTGTCATGGGAGTGTCCTGATAAGTAAGGTTTTTGTCTTATCACACGGCTTCAGTGATGTCATTTTGTGGGTGGAGCTAAGTTGTGGCTGTGAGGTTTTTTAGTTTCATTTTCAGTTTGACTGCTGTGTACTACAGAGAAAATAAGTGTTTTGGCCTGTCTCTATCTATATTTCCATGTTAAATATCTGTTCCAGTAAAAATCATCTCGCTGGTGGCTTTGAATATATAATTACTTTCCGGAAGGAGTTGAATCTGCTGGCTGAAAATTGGATCGGATTTTCAGTAACAAGACCAGTCCAAGTCAAGTGAGAATACAGTGTGCTGGGCAACCCCTTGAAAAGTTTTTTTTTAAATTGGAAGTTAAGGGAGAATTCATTAAGTGTTATACATAGCTTACTGTAGCTGTGTGGTGTCTTTATGTTTGTAATTGATAAACATTCTTGCTGTGTGTTTATATATATATGTTAACTAAGTTCTTAGAGTAAATCTTATTTTGATTAAAGTGTCTCGGAAGACTGTTGAATCACACCTGAAGGGAAGGCACTTGTGCTCATCCTAGCCAAATTCAACATAAAGGTTGTAGGTCAGGTGGGCGTCTTTGGAGTTTCTAAGCCCTGGCCCGTAACAAAATTGGGGGCTCATCCAAGATAAAAGTCTATCTTTTGTGATTGCGGTTGGCTTAGCGAAATTAAAGACAGTGAGGGGTGAGCATATTTGTGTTTGCTATTTGTGTTGTATTCAAGTTTAAATAGGGATTGTGTTGTGGGCAATGGCTCTTTCAGAGACTCGGAAGTTTTGGGGGATGAAGGAGGTCACATGCAGTACCTTACAAACGGTAACTAAATAAAGGCTTTTAGATTTGGCAAAAACATTACAGTTAACATTGCCTGACAAAGTATGGAAAGAAGGGGTAATTGCGACGGTAGCTGAGCATTTAAAATTGCCTGAGACACAGTCAGAATCCCTGGAAATGGCAAGAATTCAATTCCAGATAAAGCGGCTTCAGCATGAAAAAGAATTAAAGCAGCTTGAATTCGAAATGAGGGAAAAAGAATAGCCCTAGCAGAACAAAAAGAAAAGAAGAGAGAGGAAAGGGAAAATGAACGAATAGCCCTAGAAGAACAAAAAGCGAGAGAAAGGGAGACGATCAGGGAAAAAGAAAAAGAGAGAGAAGAAAAAGAAAGAGACTTTGAACTTCAGAAACTGTTCATGAAACGTGAATGTCAGTTAAAATTGGTGGAGGTAAAGAGAAATTCACAGTCTGAAGACAGTGATGAGGATCACAGTGAAGAAGGGGCAGCAGGGTAGCATGGTGGTTAGCATAAATGCTTCACAGCTCCAGGGTCCCAGGTTCGATTCCCGGCTGGGTCACTGTCTGTGTGGAGTCTGCACGTCCTCCCCCTGTGTGCGTGGGTTTCCTCCGGGTGCTCCGGTTTCCTCCCACAGTCCAAAGATGTGCGGGTTAGGTGGATTGGCCATGCTAAATTGCCCGTAGTGTCCTAATAAAAGTAAGGTTAAGGGGGGGGTTGTTGGGTTACGGGTATAGGGTGGATACGTGGGTTTGAGTAGGGTGATCATAGCTCGGCACAACATTGAGGGCCGAAGGGCCTGTTCTGTGCTGTACTGTTCTATGTTCTATGATAGTGAGAAAGAGCAAGAGCGTCATAGTCAAAGGTTTGGTGGGAATCTATTTAAATATGTCCGAGCATTTCCAAGGTTTGATGAGAAGGATGTAGAAGCCTTTTTCATTTCATTTGAGAAGATGGTTAAACAAATGAAATGGCCACAGGATATGTGGGTATTAATGATTCAAACAACGTTGGTAGGCAGAGTTAGTGAAGTATTTGCATCACTATCAGAGGAGGTATTTGGGAAGTATAAGGAGGTGAAAAAAATCCATCTTACTTGTATATGAACGAGTGCCTGATGCAAGCCTAGAGACAAAGGTTTCAAAATTTAAGGAAAGAACCTGGTCAAACATACTTAGCGTTTGAAAGGATCAAACAGAGTAGTTTTGATATGTGGATAAGGACTTTGAAAATAGACCAAATGTATCGAGTTCTTAGAGAAATTATAATTTTGGAGGCATTTAAAAATTCAATTCCTAATGTAGTGAGAACGCGTGGAAGAGCAGAGGGTTAAAACTGCGAGATTAGCAGCAGAAATGGCACATGATTATGAATTAGTTCATAAATCAACATTTGGTTTCGACATCAGTTTCAGCCTGTGAGGAATAGAAACTGGGGAAAGGAGAAATACTCAGCTGGTAAAGGTAAAGGGGATCTGATGGGAGACAGTACGGAAAATGTACCTCAGATTAAAAAAGAAATCCAGGAGGGTGAAAGAGAAATGAAAAGTTTCAGATGTTTTTACTGTAATAAACTAGGCCACGAAAGTCACAGTGTTGGCGGTTGAAGAAAAGCACTGGGAAGGCTGATGTGGTAAAACAGGATAGGTCAGTGGGGTTTGTTAATGTGGTAAAGGAAAGCCCAATTGAAGTGAAGGAGGTGCAAAGGAATGTACAGCCTGATCAAGAGGTGATTGATAAGAAGGTGCCAGGTCTTTTCAAAGAATTATTTGTGTGGGTCCTTTTGAAATAATTTTTGGTCATGAGATAAGAGGACCAATTTAGTTGATTAAGGAGAAATTGTTGAGTGAGCAGTCCGAAATTATGTGTCAAATTTTAGGGAACAATTAAATAGAGCAGGTGAATTGGCTGGACAACATTTAAAGGGCTGCTCATTTCCTACATCATCTTGTTGCAAGATCATAGCAACTACGCCCACATCACTCGCATTGATAACCACCTTGAATGGTTTTGTGTAATTTGGAGTGGCCAACACAGGAGCAGTGGTTAACAAAGCCTTCAGGCCATCAACTGCCTGTTAACACCCCGCCATCCATTGAAATTTGCTACGCTTCTTCAGTAAGTCCATCAGTGGAGCAACCATGCTGCTAAAATTCGGCACATATTTACGGTTAAAAACCACTCATGCCAAGAAATCTAACTATTTCCCTTCACGTCGAGGGTTTTGGGAACTCCCCAATAATTTTTATTTTCACATCCCATGGGACCATTTGTCCATGTCCAATTTTATGGCCAAGGAATGTGACTTGAGATTTTCTAAACTCACTTTTGGCTAGGTTTACCGCCAACCCCGCCTCCTAAAGTCGATCAAGTAACTCCATCACATGCTTCAAATGTTCTTTCCATGTCTGACTAAAAATCACCAGATCGTCTGTGTACACCGCACAATTGGGTAATCCTAAAATGATTTTGTTAGTTAACCAATGAAATGTGGCTGGGGCAGTTTTCATGCCAAATGGCATAACTTTGAATTGGTAGATACCATTTGGAGTCACCAAAGCTAAAATCTCCTTCGCCCTTTCGGATAAAAGTACCTGCCAGTAACCTTTAAGTAAATCCAGTTTGGAGATAAAAGCTGATTGTCCCACCTTCTCAATGCAATCCTCCAAGTGTGGGATAGGATAAGAGTCTGTCCTTGTAACTGCATTAACCTTTCTAAAGTCCACACACAATCATTGGGTACCGTCCGGTTTTGGTACCATCACAATGGGTGAGCTCAATTGGCTGCAACCCACTTCAATTATGCCATTTCTAAGCATATTTTCAATTTCTTTATGTGCCAATTTTAAGGGTTAAGTCTATATTAATGTTATTTAACTGGAACAGCATTTCCCACATCTACATCATGTATAACCATTTTAGTACTTCCCAACTTATTTTCACAAACTTGCCCATGTGATATTAATAACTCTTTCAGGTCAGTTTGTATTTCCTCTGGAAGGCAACTTAATAATTTATCCTAATTTTTAAGAACATCCTCGTTATCCAATTTAATATGAGGAATGCCAAATTCAGAGTCATCTGGATTTGGTTCTTCACTTTGAGTTAGAATTACTAAAACCCCATTCGACTTCCGGGCGGCGAGCGAGGAGGTCGCAGGGAGAGGGGCTCCCGCAAGCGCCAGACAAGGAACCCCCCCGACAGGCCGGACGGCGGAGGAGGAGAAGCGGCAGCGAAGGAGGGGCGGCGGAGAGGCGGAGGCGGCGGCGGCGGTGCAGAGGAGCAGCGGCGACAGGAGGGAGCAGCGGCGACAGGGGGGAGCAGCGGCGACAGGGGGGCCCAGCAGCGGCAGGTCCAACCCCTCTCCCTCCCCCCCCATGCGGGCCGGGAGCGGTGCGGCAGCGGCGGGCCCTCTTCTCTCCCCCCCCCCCCCCCCCAGACGCGGGCCGGGAGCGGTGCGGCAGCGGCGGGCCCTCTTCTCTCTCCCCCACCCCCCCCCCCCCCCCCAGACGCGGGCCGGGAGCGGTGCGGCAGCGGCGGGCCCTCTTCTCTCTCCCCCCCCCCCCCCAGACGCGGGCCGGGAGCGGTGCGGCAGCGGCGGGCCCTCTTTTCTCCCCCCCCCCCCAACCAGCAGCGGGGACCCCCCCCCCCAACCAGCAGCGGGGACCCCCCCCCAACCAGCAGCGGGGACCCCCCCCCCAACCAGCAGCGGGGACCCCCCCAACCAGCAGCGGGGACCCCCCCCCCCAACCAGCAGCGGGGACCCCCCCCCCAACCAGCAGCGGGGACCCCCCCCCCAACCAGCAGCGGGGACCCCCCCCCAACCAGCAACGGGGACCCCCCCCCAACCAGCAGCGGGGACCCCCTCCCCAACCAGCAGCGGGGACCCCCTCCCCAACCAGCAGCGGGGACCCCTCCCCAACCAGCAGCGGGGCCCCCCTCCCCAACCAGCAGAGGGGACCAGCAGCGGGGACCCCCCCCCCCAACCAGCAGCGGGGACCCCCCCCCAACCAGCAGCGGGGACCCCCCCCCCAACCAACAGCGGGGACCCCCCCCCAACCAGCAGCGGGGACCCCCCCCCCCCCAACCAGCAGCGGGGACACCCCCCTCCCCCCTCCCCTACCGGCAGCGACCACCGGCCCACTCGCCCCTCCCCCCCCAACTGCAGTGACCACCACGTGGCAAGGACAAAGGGACTCTCTCTCTCTCTCCTGGGTGAGTGGGGAGAGAAAACAAAAGAAAAAAGACACTTATTTATCTGTTCTTTTTAAAAAAAACCAAAAGAAAACTGGTAAAGAGAAAAGGGGTAAAATAAAGGGGTAAAGGAAAGAAGGGGGGATATAAATTTTTATTTAAAAAAAAATATATATATATATATATATATATATATATATATAATAATAATAAATAAAATAAAAATAGGGTGCGGAAAATGGGGAAAAGAAGAAAAAGGAGAGAAGAAAAGATGAAGGGGAAGGGGGAGAAAAAAATGCCAGAAGGGAGCCAAGAGACAGGGGGCACCGGAAGTAGACGGGGCAAAGGGCAAACTAGCTTGGGCGAACGAGTCAACACGCGAAGCAGCGGGAAGGATGTATCGCCGCATCCAAAAGAGCTGGACGGGCGGGCAACCTCTCCCCTGGGGTTAGAGGGGGGCGTGAATTGGAAGGAAGCCTTTGCCAAGGTGGTGAGGGAGCAGCTGCAGGCAATCAAGGCAGAGTTAAAAGCAGACGCAGAGGCCGCAGCACAGGCAGCAGTGACCAGGGCCATGTCAGGGGTGCAGCAGGCTCTGACCAGATTGGAGGAGAAAGTGGATGCCCAAGGGAAGATACTGGACGCCCAGGGGGCAACCATTAAAGAGCTGGAGAAGGCAGAGACTGACGTGAGCGACCGGGTCATGTCCCTGGAGAGGGAAATGGCGAAACTGAGTGCAACACAGGGGAGCCTGAAGGGCAGGGTAGACGACCAGGAGAACAGCTCGAGAAGTAAAATATTAGGATAGTGGGCCTGCCAGAGGGGATCGAGGGTAGAAATCCCACAACATTCGTGGCTGCGATGCTGGGCTCCTTAGTGGGGCGGGAAACTTTTCCCACCCCACCGGAAATGGACAGAGCTCATCGGTCACTGCGCCCGAAGCCCAAGGAAGGGGAAAAACCGAGAGCAGTTATACCAAACTGCACCGGTACCGGGATAGGGAGACAATCCTGCGCTGGGCCAAGGAGAATAGAGCCTGCAAATGGAACGGGCACGCCATCCGAATCTACGAGGATCTTGGAGCGGACATAGCTAAGAGACGGGCGGAGTTCAACAGAGCGAAAGCAGCTTTCCACAAGAACAAAGTACGTTTTGGTATGCTGTACCCAGCAAAACTCTGGGTCACATACCAAAACAAGGAATATTTCTTTACAGCCCCTGCCGAGGCGAATAGATTCGTCGAGGAGCACGGGCTGGAAAAACGTCATGGGAAGTAGGGACGAGGGGCCCATGGCAAGGAGAAACGTCATGCCGACGGGGGGGTGGGGAGGGGCGAGGCAAAGCCAGCCCCCTCCCCCCTGGCAGGAACACCCAGAACGAAAAACAACCCAATGCCCAAGGGCCCGCTCCAGGTGGGAGGCCAGGCCCCGGCACGAGGGAACGGGAGTACTGGAGAGGGGAGAGGAGAAGCGGGACAGCAACCTCCGAGAGGGGAGCCACCGTGCTAGCAGGAAAGCTAGCGACGGGGGCGCGCAACAGAGCAGGGCCGCAGCGCACCCCCAACAGGGAGGAAGGCGCCAGGCAGGGGAGGGGGGGATCACCCATCAAAGGTGGGAGAGCAAATGGGGACAGGAATGGGGGAGAGAGGGGCAATGGAGGGGTATACAGGGGAGGGGGGAAAAGGGATAGAGCGGGGGGGGGGGGGGGGGGGGGCACTCGGGGGGGCGAGAGACCAGGGAGGGGAAATGCAGGGACGAAGGGACAAAAGAGGCCAGAAAGGGAATAGGGCCACAAAGTGCCACGGACAAGGGCTCGAAACAGGGAACCGCTGCAAGCACCCACCCAGTACGGTCTGTGGGTGAAGGAGCCCCCCGGAGTGCAGGGGACTACCCGCGTGGCGGACACACAGTGGACGGCCATGGCGGGTGTCCCCGGGACAAGGGGGAACCCCGGAGCGCAGGGACCCGACCGCATGGGGAGAGCAGTGATAGTGGACATCCTGGACGGCCCCCTAACAAAGGGAAACCCCAGAGGGCAGCGGCGCGTCCACCGGACAAATATGGTTAACCCCACAGGAGCAAGGGGGCAGAAGCCCCCCACCAGAATAGTCACCTGGAACGTAAGGGGACTTAACGGCCCAGTGAAGAGATCTAGAGTCCTCACCCACCTTAGAAACATGAGGGCCGACATAGTCTTCCTCCAAGAGACGCACCTGAGGGAGCAGGACCAACTGCGGGTAAGAAAGGGCTGGGTGGGACAAACCTATCACTCCTGTTATGGGGCAAGGGCCAGGGGGGTGGCGATCTTGATTGGCAAGAGGACAATGTTTAGGGCGACAAAGACGGTTACGGACCCAGTGGGACGGTATGTCAGTGGTCAGCGGGGCCCTGGATGGGGCGCCGGTAGTTCTAGTTAACGTGTACGCGCCCAACTGGGACGACACGAGCTTCATCCAAAAGACCATGGCAGAAATCCCGGACATAGCGACGCACCGACTAATCATGGGGGGGGGACTTCAACTGTGTACAGGACCCAAAGACGGACAGATCAAACCCCAGAACGGGGAAAACCTCAAACATGGCAAGGGAACTCAGTCACTATATGGAGCAGATGGGAGCAGTGGACCCCTGGAGATTCGCACACCCGGGGGAGAAAGAATTCTCTTTCTTCTCCCCAGTACACAATGTGTACACCAGAATTGACTTCTTTGTGGTGGGGAAAACGGTGCTTCCAGGGATAGACAAGGTGGAATATTCCGCAATTGTGATATCAGACCACGCCCCACACTACATGGACGTGCGGCTGGAGACGGGAAGGGCCCAGCGCCCCACATGGAGGCTGGACGGTGCCTTACTAGCTGACAAGGCCTTCAGCGAAAGGATAGCGCGGGCCATAGCGGAATACACGGAGAACAACCAAAACGGGGAGGTCTCATCCTCCACGTTCTGGGAAGCGCTTAAGGCCGTACTAAGAGGGGAAATCATTGCCTACAAAGCGCAAAGAGATAGGGAGGAAAGGGTGGCTAGGCAGAAGCTGGTCGACTCCATACTGGAGGTAGACCGTAAATACTCCGAGGCCCCGACCGTAGAGCTCCTGGTGGAGAGAAAAGAATTACAAAGGAACTTTGACCTGCTCTCCACCAGGAAAGCAGTACACCAACTCCGCCAGGCACGCGGGGCCCTGTACGAACACGGAGACAAAGCCAGCCGCCTGTTGGCACACCAGCTGAGAAAGCAGGCAGCCAGCAGGGAAATTGCGCAAATCAGAGGTACCAGAGGCACGTGGGAAACAGAACCAGAGAGGATTAACGAAACCTTCAAGGCCTTCTACCAAGAGCTATACACCTCGGAGCCCCCAACGGGGAAGGCTGGGATGAACCGGTTTCTTGATGGACTGGACATACCAGTCGTGGGAGAGGGCAGAAAACGGGATCTGGAAGCACCACTAGCACTGGGAGAGATCATGGAGAGCATTAGCTCCATGCAGACGGGGAAGGCGCCGGGACCGGACGGATTCCCGGCGGACTTCTACAAAAAATTCGCGACAGCGCTGGCCCCGCACCTGCGGGAGATGTTCACAGACTCGCTAGCTAGGGGCACACTGCCACCCACGTTAGCACAGGCCTCAATCTCGCTGATACCTAAGAAAGACAAAGACCCAACGGAATGTGGGTCATACAGACCCATATCTCTGCTGAACGCAGACGCCAAAATACTGGCCAAAATCCTAGCCAAAAGGCTAGAAGACTGTGTACCTGAGGTGGTCACAGAGGACCAGATGGGCTTCGTCAAAGGTAGACAGCTTACCGCGAACATCAGGCGCCTGCTCAACGTGATAATGACCCCCTCCGGGGAGAGAACACAAGAGGTGATCGTCTCCCTGGACGCAGAAAAGGCCTTCAACAGAGGCGAATGGAAATACCTCATAGAGGTACAGGAGCGGTTCGGGCTTGGAACAGGGTTCACCGCTTGGGTAAAGCTCCTATACAACGCTCCCATGGCGAGTGTACGGACCAACAATACCAACTCCCAATACTTCCAGCTGCACAGGGACACCAGACAAGGATGCCCACTGTCCCCGCTGCTGTTCGCACTAGCAATCGAACCGCTAGCAATCGCGCTCAGGGCAGCAAAAAATTGGAGGGGGATCCGAAGGGGAGGTAGAGAGCACAGAGTCTCACTCTATACGGATGATCTGCTCCTCTATATCTCGGACCCACAAAGCAGCATGGACGGAATCATAGCGCTCCTGAAAGAGTTTGGAGCCTTCTCGGGCTACAAACTCAACATGAGCAAAAGTGAGATCTTCCCAGTACACCCGCAAGGGGGGGGGGGGGGGGGGGGGGGGGCAGCACTAAAGGGCCTGCCGTTCAAACAAGCCCGAAATAAATTCCGCTACCTGGGGATCCAAATAGCCCATGACTGGAAAGGGGTCTACAAATGGAACCTCACCAGCCTGACGGAGGAAGTTAAAAAGGACCTGCAAAGATGGAACACACTCCCGCTCTCCCTCGCGGGGAGAGTCCAGACGATCAAAATGAACGTACTGCCCAGGTTCCTTTTCCTGTTTAGATCCATTCCGATCTACATCCCCAAGGCCTTTTTCAAAGCGCTGGACAAACTTATCATGGCGTTCGTATGGGGGGGGTAAAAATGCTAGGATCCCAAAGAAGGTCATACAAAAATCAAAATCCAAGGGGGGGCTCGCCCTCCCGAATCTACAATTCTACCACTGGGCGGCAACAGCCGAGCGAGTAAGGGGATGGATCCAGGAGCCAGAAGCCGAGTGGGTGCGTGCGGAAGAGGCCTCCTGCATGGGAACCTCCCTCCGGGCCCTCGCCACGGCAGCACTCCCATCCCCACCCAAAAAACACTCCACCAGCCCAGTGGTGACAGCCACCCTCCAATCCTGGAACCAACTGCGGCAGCAATTTGGCCTGAACAAAATGTCGGACAAGGCTCCCATCTGCAACAACCATAGGTTCAAACCAGCACTGACCGACGCCACCTTCAAAAGGTGGAGGCAGGACGGGGGGACACTGACAGTCAGGGACCTATACACGGACGACAGGATCGCAACACTGGACGAACTGACAGAGAAATTTCAGCTAGCTGGGGGGAACGAGCTACGGTACCTGCAGCTCAAAAACTTCCTACGAAAGGAGACAAGGACGTACCCACAACCGCCACGACAGACACTATTGGAAGACCTACTGGACGCAAGTATCCTAGAGAAAGGGAACTGTAGTGACATGTATGACCGACTGGTAGACAGGGACGACACCGTACTGGACGCAACAAGAAGGAAATGGGAGGACGACCTGGGGATGGAGATAGGGTGGGGACTCTGGAGCGAAGCACTGCATAGGGTCAACTCCACCTCCACGTGCGCAAGGCTCAGCCTGACGCAACTAAAAGTGGTACATAGAGCCCACTTAACGAGAAACCGTATGAGTAGGTTCTTCCCGGAGGTGGAGGACAAATGTGAGCGGTGCCAGAGAGGCCCGGCGAACCACGCCCACATGTTCTGGTCTTGCCCCAGACTTGTGGAGTACTGGACAGCCTTCTTCGAGGCTATGTCCAAAGTGGTGGGGGTGAGGGTGGAGCCATGCCCGATAGTGGCGGTCTTCGGGGTTTCAGACCAGCCAGATCTATTCCTGGGGAGGAGGGCGGACGCCCTTGCCTTTGCCTCCCTGATTGCCCGCCGTAGAATCCTGTTTGGCTGGCGGTCAGCAGCACCACCCAGAGCTGCAGACTGGCTGTCCGACCTCTCGGAATCTCTCCAAATGGAGAAAATCAAATTCGCCATCCGAGGGTCGGACGACGGCTTCCACAGAACGTGGGAGCCATTCATGCAACTGTTCCGGGACCTGTTTGTGGCCAACGTACATGAGGAAGAATAGTCGGGTGGCCAAGAACCAGGGGAAAATGGGCGGGAATCGGGGGAAGGTAGCCGGGGGGGGGGGGGGGCTACGGGCTCGGTATGGGGGTTTGATGGCAAGCCAAGGCCCAAAACCAAACTATAAATAAATGCCTATAAACATGTGCCTCGGCCATATTGGGGAATGTAAAATATGTAGGCTGGCTAAAGGGGGCGGCCACAATTATTGTTATGAAGATGCTTACCTGTAAATATTCATGTAAAATTTTTGTGTTTTCCTTTTTTTTTCTCTCTCTCTAATAACTTGTAATTTGTCATATATAAAATATGAAAACTCAATAAAAAAACATTTATAAAAAAAAAAGAATTACTAAAACCTCCTTCTTTTGCTCTCCTTCCCTTTCAAAATACCTTTTAAGCATATTCACATGACATACTCAGCGGGTTTTCCTTCTACCTGGCGTTCTTACCAAATAATTCACCTCACTCAATTTCCTTTCAATCTGACAGGGTCCATAAAACCTTGCTTTTAAAGGTTCACCTGCCACTTGTAATGATAATAAAATTCTTTCTCCACTGGCAAAACTACAAACTTTTGCTTTCTTCTCCGTGACCTGTTTCATCACATGCTGTGCTACTATTGGGTAATTTTCCAAAAAATTAAATGATCACCAGAGGAAGTATTCAACAATTGAAAAGGAGACTTTGAGCTTGGTGCTAGCTTTGAAACATTTGAACATTTATGTTCCCAGCAATTTGTCTGAAGCAATTATATATACTGATCATAATCCACTGACATTTTTGGAGAAATTAAAAAATGAAAATGCCAAACTGGTACACATGGAGTTTATTATTGCAGCCATTTAATTTAAACTTATACATGTGGCAAGACGAGAAAACATGATAACCGATGGTTTGTCACGAATGTGATGAACAGAAGCAGGTTCGATGTTCGAAAACAAAGACCTAAAATGGACTGTATTATTGTACAGGTTGGCCTCTTTTGATGTTTAAAATGAATGTATGTTTATTGTCAAGGAATAGGCAAGTGAAAAGGTGAAAACTGAAACTATTTTTAAGTTGATGGTTTATTTTTTTTCTTGTGGGAGGTGAAATGGGAGTGTCCCTTTCATGTCTTGTCACATGGCTTCATTTATGTCATTTTGTGGGTGGAGCTGAGCTGTGACTGTGAGGTTTATTTTGTTTCATTTTCAGTTTGACTGTTGTGGACAACAGGCAGAGAAAAAAAATGTTTTGGCTTGTCTCTCTCTATTTTCATTTTAAATATCTGTTCCAGTAAAAATCACCTTGTCGTTGGCTTTGGCTAGCTTTCGGGAAGGAATTGAATCAGCTAGCTAAAAATTGGATCAGAATTCAGTAACAAGACCAGTCTTAGTCAAGTGAGAATACAGTGTGCTGGGTCACGCCCTTGAAAAGGGGTTTTTGGTTTATTGGATTTTGAATTGGAACAGTTAAGGGGGAGTTCATTAAGTGGTATACATAGCTTACTGTAGCTGTGTGGTGTCCTTATGTTTGTAATTGATAAAAAGTCTTGCTGTTTGTTTATATATATATATATATATATGTTAACTAAGTTCTGAGACTAAAGCTTGTTTTGATTAAAATGTCGAGAAAGACTGATGAATCACACCTGTAGGGAAGGCTCTTGTGCTCATCCCAGCCAAATTCAACATAAAGGTTGTAGGTCAGGTGGACTTCATAATATACTTTGGAGTTTCTAAGTCCTGGCCCATAACATAACTAATGATCATTGTTGTGATGTACAATTCCATATTTGTAATTCTTGGTTTGAACGTCAGGCAGAATTGAACGGCCATGTTGCGCATGAAAAGCAGCATGCCACAGTGCAACATCACTTTTTGGCAGATCTGCATCTTCGAGTGAGACAGCTACTCTCACTTTATATGCAGTTTCCTGAGATACCGGATGCATTGGGATCTATCCCCTTCGCCTCGGAGACCTCGGGCGAGTGCCATTCAGTCCAAGTCTCCACAAACTGGCACCAGCCGCAACAGCACTCGTGGGGATCTCCCAGCGGATCGGAGGCCTCCAGGTGCATGCCCTCTTGGCAGGCTGGCACCCTCGCACTTCTGGTGACATCTGGACACCCTGAAAGTCCCAGCCTGGCACCTTTGCAGTGCAAACCCAGCACCCTGGCAGTGTTACCTGGGTAGCCTGACACTGTCAAGGTGCCCAACTGGTCCTGCCGGCTCGCAGGGACATTGCCAGGGTATCAGCTTGGCACTGCCAAGGTGCCAAGCTGGTATTTTATATGCAGTGGCAATCGGATGGGAGGTGCCTGCGCGGTGGTGCGAAGTGGGTGTGGGGCCCCAGAGACCCCCTCGTAGTGAATCGGGACTTGGGGAGGCAAGGGGTCAGGAGTTGCGCGGGGGCTCCATCTAGGAGTTCCGGCAAGCGAAGCTCATCAATGCAAAAAATGGGGCTACGTGCAGCTGACTCTCTAACCAGGGGCCGCTGAATAACGGGGTCTTTCTCGGCACATCAAGCGACGGGAATCACATGGCTAAATGCATTGCCATGTGACTTTGTTTCCATTTAGTTAAACACGCTATCTACTGTTAATCTTACATAATAATAATAATAATCTTTATTGTCACAAGTAGGCTAACATTAACACTGCAATTAAATTACTGTGAAAATCCCCTAGTTGCCACACTCCGGCGTTTGTTCGGGTACATGGAGGGAGAATTCAGAATATCCAATTCACCTGACCGCACATCTTTCGGGACTTGTGGAAGGAAACCGGAGCACCCGGAGAAAACCCACGCAGACACAGGGAGAACATGCAGACTCCACACAGTGACCCAAGCTGGGCATCGAACCTGGGACCCTGGAGCTGTGAAGTAACAGTGCTACCCACTGTGCTACCGTGCCACCCATACATGATACTTGACTTCCCGTCTGTCTTTCAGATACATCTCTATTTATGCCAATTGCCCATTTACATTACAAGCCCCAATTTTCTGTGCCGATTTCCTGAATGCTTTTGCAAGGTCCTTGCCTATGCTTGCTTGTTTTCTCAAAAAAATCTAGTACGGTAATCTGATGAATCCTGCAAAAAACCACATTGATTAATTTGCATCAGTCCATATTCTTCTATGCATTCAGTTTTTTTCACTCAAAACAAAATTTGAGACAATTTTTCAACTGCGAGCACAAGGCTAACCGTTCAAAATTAAGTGGAATATGTTCATTGCCAATTTTGATTTAAAAAAATAAGCAGTCCCCCCATCACTCCTCACTAACCTCCTTCCTGGGCCCTGTACATTCGCATATTTTAGTAATTTTTGTACGCGCAGTCCCATACAAGGGGGGTTGCCTTGATTTTGTTTTAGTTTTAACATTTTTTTATTAAACATGTAAAAATTGCATTATAATTCAATACGCTTTACTCTCCCCTAGGTTAACAATTACACACTGGTTTAAAGATTAATACGGATGACATGGTACATTTGTAGCTACAACGGTCTCATTAGGACACAAAGTCTTTTTTTGTTGAAATGCACACATTGACTGTGGTGAAATACTCTGCTCAGAACCCAAGTTAGTGTCAGTGGATTTTTCCACAGAATCCCCGCAAACTCTAATCCATTTTCTCTCATAATCCTGCTTTCCATTTGAGGTTTGCATTCAATATTAATAATCCGTGTCACATGTACATAGAACATATAGCGGAGAAGGAGGCCATTCGGCCCATCGAGTCTGCACCGACCCACTTAAACCCTCACTTCCACCCTATCCCCATAACCCTAAAACCCCACCTCACGTTTTGGACATTAAGGGCAATTTAGCATGGCCAATCCACCTAACCTGCACGTCTTTGGACTGTGGGATGAAACCGGAGCACCCAGAGGAAACCCACGCAGACACGGGGAGAACATGCAGACTCCAGACAGTGACCCAGCGGGGAATCGACCCTGGAACCCTGGCGCTGTGAAGCCACAGTGCTATCCACTTGTGCTACCGTGCTGCCTAAGTAGGCTCACACCAACACCACAATGAAGCCACTGTGAAAATAGGGGGTTGCATTGTTTATAGTTATCTATTAAATGCCTTTCTACATACAACAAGCCACTAAAGGCATTCTTCTCCCTCCCCTAAATATAGAAACAAGCTCATTCTTGATAATTCTCCTTTTCCTAATATGTTCCTAAAGCCTTTGCTTTTGCCGTTATTTTGGCTGTACGTATTTGTCAACTCTATCTCTCTTTGTAGATTATAATATTTCTCAGAACTCTATTTGTATACTAGTTTTAAATCTGTAGTATGCTGTAAGCTTCATTTACAGCCTTTGTCTAATGCCTTGATTTTATTCCGGATTGGAATGCTCTGTGCAATACCAATCTTGCACTTGAATATTCTCTATTATTGCTTCCTAATTGTGCCTATTAACTTTTCCTTCCAATCTAGCCAGACTAAAATCTCCTTTTACCTTCTCTGGTTTGCCCTACTCCAAACTGTCAGCTTTGACTCTTTCCATCTCTATTTCAACATAAAAGTATTTAAACATCATAACCTTCAACAAGTAATCCAAAAGCTGTCAGTTCAGTGGAACACAGCCAATATATACTAAGTAACAGATAAAATCGCTATAGTCCTAGATTACCATTGGCTGCTTTCCCCTTTGAAGGGGAGAACTGACTGGTGGCAATTTAACCTGAGGATCACCACACATTAGGCGAACACAAAGAGAAAATGCTTGAAAAAATCTGAGCAGGTCTGGCAGCATCTGGAGGGAGAGAAAAGAGCTAACATTTTGAGTCCAGATGACCCTTTGTCAAAGCTAAAAGACAGAGAAAGTGGGAAATATTGATACTGTGGAATGAGGATGAAAGATGAGTCAGAGCCACAAAAACCCAGGGTAACGAACTGCTAACAGCCACAGAGACCACGGGAAAAGAGTGCTGATGGTAGTCCACAGAGAGAACAAAAGATGTGAAAGGCCAAATAGCAGAGAAACTAACATCTTCCGGTTAGGCACGATACAGCCTTCCGGCCTCAACATCAAATTCAACAACTTCAGATCATCATCGTAGAATTTACAGTGTAGAAGGAGGCCACTCGGCCCATCGAGTCTGCACTGGCTCTTGGAAAGAGCACCCGACCCGAGGTCAACACCTCCACCCTATCCCAATACCCCAGTAACCCCACCCAACACTAACGGCAATTTTGGACACTAAGGGCAATTTATCTTGGCCAATCCACCTAACCTGCAGTTCTTTGGACTGTGGGACGCAACCGGAGCACCCGGAGGAAACCCACGCACACACGGGGAGGATGTGCGTCCGCACAGACAGTGACCCAAGCAAGAATCGAACCTGGGACCCTGGAGCTGTGAAGCAATTGTGCTATCCACAATGCTACCGTGCTGCCCTAATTAGCTCTACCCCACCTCGACCCATTTGTTTCATCCCATTTCATTTTAACTGTCTTTAACCATTTCTTTCTTTCTTGTCTGTCTTTTTATATATATTTACTCCCCCCCCATTGTTATCCACCTTTCCTCACCCTTTCTCCCATTTGCTTCCCCTTCCCCCTACCCCACATCTATATCTGTCACAGTTTACCCTCTGATGTTAGTTTCTCTGCTGTTTGGTCTTTCACACCTTTTGTTCTCTCTGGGGACTACCAGTAGCATTCTTTCCCTTTGGTTTCTGTGGCTATTAGCACTCCGTTTTTGTGGCTATGACTCATCTTTCATTCTCACACCACAGTCTAATTATTTCCCACTTTCTCTGTCTTTTAGCTTTGACAAATGGTCATCTAGACACGAAACGTTAGCTCTTTTCTCTCCCTACAGATGCTGCCAGACCTGCTGAGATTTTCGAACATTTTCTCTTTGGTTTCAGAATCCAGCATCCTTAGTATTTTGCTTTTATCTTCGGTGAGGGGCAAGGTTGAGAAGGCGGGCCTTCATGAATAACCTCAGCCGGTATGGGAATTGAACCCATGCTGCTGGCAACCAGCTGTCATGCCAACAGAGCTAAACTAATCCTCATATACGTCAAGTATTGAAACACTGAGCAAATATTGATAATGTTGCAGGTACAAAGCTAATTGCAGCAAGAGCATTAAATTCCTGTGCTCTATTAAGAAAGTCATGCTGACACCTTAAACTTGTGAATACATTGGACCGTAAAGAACATTTTCTGAGTCCAGAGCTTGAATACTTACATCTTATACTAATAGCAAGTTGGATGTCAGCTAATGTACTGCATTTAAATTGTCCTGTTAGCACTGGCGCACATTGTCACCAATACATGTTCTGAATTACGTTTCAGTTCTACCTTGTGAAAATGTGAATTATCAGAAAATAGAAAATGATGGACTTAACAGTAATAGTAATGAACATCCTAGGCATCTAGGCTGTATAGTGCTTGCTTTTAAAATGCTCAATTGCCCAGATTTTTAAAGGAAAAAAAGGCTACCAATGTTCATCATTATTAAAGAGTACATTTATTAGCCATTTCCAACATCTGCATTTCCAGATTTAAATGCAGGACTCAGGAAGTTCCTGTCAAAGTCCTGCTCCTCCAGAAGCATTGCTATATTGGTATCTCGCTGAGACCCACCAGCATTTACCCAATACATGCTGACTGAAAAAAATTACAGCTTGTTCATTCTAGTGTAAGTGGATTTTTATTGATGTGTGATCTTAGTTCCTTCTAAACAACCTCTCTGGCACTGTGAAGTCTTATCTCTTTAGATTTTGTTTATTGCTGGAGATTTAAAAAATTTTCTTCTTTGGATACTATCGACAAATGTGGTTGAAATTGCACTGGTTGCATGTCAGGCTTTCTATAAAATTAATTTCCATAACCTCAAATATAAAATCATCCATGAACTAAACAGACAGTAAAATAGAATATGATTGTTATATTACAGGGATGTAATGTATATGCACTCTTTGACTTGCTGAGTTGTTTTAACTTGATGATAAACAAAGGGCACGATTCTCCACTCCCCACGCCGGGAGGGAGAATCGCGGGAGGGCCGGGCGAATCACGACACGCCGCCCTGGCAAACCCACGATTCTCCCACTCCCCCCCAAAATGGCGTGTCGCGTTTTGCGTGACGCCGCTCGGAGAATCGCCGCTCGCGTTTTTCACGGCGACGGGCGATTCTCCAGCCCGGATGGGCGAAGCGACCTGACGAACCCGACCAGTTCATGCCGGCGCCAACCACACCTGGTCACTGCCGGCGTGAACAGCGCGCGACAGGTAAGTGTGGGGCCTGTGGGGGGCGGAGGGAGGATCGAGCTGTAGCCACCTAAGATGGACACTGGGCTAACAAAATGGAGAACTGCTAAGACTGCAGGGAAAAAGCAGTTTAGCCAAAACAAGCAGTCTGCAAAGACTGATTAGCATTTTGCACGCAGCAAAACTAGTTTCTGGCCAGGTGGAAGATCTCAACCAAAGGTGTTAATAGCAAAACGCTTTGCATATTAATGAGGCAATCCAGATCTGGGCACACACAATAGCAACATTTGGTTTTGAATAGATACTTTAAGTGAAGGCCCAGACAAAACGGCACCAAAAGTATCCATCTCAAAAGACCCTAGAGACCGCCCCACCCATCGAGAAGGGACCCTCAGATTGGGGAATTAGTGAGACATCGATTGAGAATTGATCCAATCAATGCATGGAAGGTAAAGCCCGCCCCGAAAAGGCACGGACATTGGGGACCACTATAAAGATAGACCCCCACACATGGTCCTGTCTGTTTGTGCTCCGGCTTGAGCTGTTCGTGCTCCGGCTTGATCTGCTTTGCTCCGGCTCCGCTGTTTTGTTACTCCGGCTTGCTGTTTCGACTTCGACTCCAGTCTCCAGATCCTGTCTTCCATCACCAGCCGTTGAGCACCAGCCATCAACTGGTGACCTCCCAAAACGACGCTCGCTACGTGAACTTATACAGTACTCTTCTAAGAACGAACAGAAGGTGCAGCTAAGAAAGGACCAAAGGCCTTGTCCCCTGACCTTGCTGGTTTCCACTTAGATAAGTATTTAGTCGTTTAATAGTAGAAA
The DNA here is from genome assembly GCF_902713615.1 of Scyliorhinus canicula. Lineage (NCBI taxonomy): Eukaryota > Metazoa > Chordata > Chondrichthyes > Carcharhiniformes > Scyliorhinidae > Scyliorhinus > Scyliorhinus canicula. Next base: position 88,147,007 of record NC_052156.1, read on the forward strand.
TAGGTATTAGTCTTTAGCGTGTGCATGCGTATTTATTATATTTGTATAATAAATTTTGATCGTTGGAACTTACTGATCAGTGTATAGTTTTATACTTTGAACCTGACCTTGGAATATTTGTGAGGTGTTTATACGACACCTGGCGACTCCCGAGCTGAAAATACACATACAGAGCCTAGCAGTGTTAAGCACACGGCCTTTAAACGGAGGCGTGTTAATACACTCCAATAAACGCGTATTACACTCAAGTAAAACGTGCAACAGAGCACAACGGACGTGCTCATCAGATGTCTGGCCCACGATCGGTGCCCACCGATCGTCTGGCCGGCGTCTGTAAACGACGCACTCTTTTCCCTCCGCCGCCCCGCAAGATCAAGCCGCCATGTCTTGCGGGGCAGCGGAGGGGAAGACGGCAACCGCGCATGCGCGGGTTGGAGCCGGCCAACCTGCGCATGCGCGGCTGACGTCACTTACGCGCCGCCGGCCGCGTCATTCTCGGCGTGCCACTTTGACGCAAGCGTCAAGGCCCAGTGCCCGAGATTCACGCAACGCCGCTCCTAGCCCCCCAGGGGGGAGAATAGGTGGCGAGGAGCGGCCTCCGACGCCGGAGTGAAACACTCCGGGTTTCACTCCGGCGTCGGCTGTTTCTCTCCGCTTCGGAGAATCGCACCCAAAGTCTTCCAGTTGATGACAAATTATTTAGTAACAAAATAATATACTTGAGAGTTATTTTACTTTAATACTTTGACTAGTAGTAGAATTAATTAAGATTAGATTAAATTAACAATGAATATAATACACTACACTCTGAGCTAGTCACTTCTATTCTCTAGCTGCAATATACACAAAGAACCTAAAGAAAGAGCGGAAAAATCCTTATATGGGCGGCATTCTCCCCTACCCGGCGTGACGGAGGGTCCCGGAGTAGGGGAGTGGCGCCAACCACTCGGGGGTCGGGCCTCCCCAAAGGTGGGGAATTCTCCCCACCTTTGGGGGCCAGCCCCGCGCCGGAGCGGTTGGCGCAAAAAACCGGCGCCCCCGGCTCGACCCGGACGACCGGTCAAACGCGAGGAGCGATTGCCTTACTCCCTGACCTATTCCTCCCACTGACCACATGATTGAAATGAAATGAAAATCGCTTATTGTCACGAGTAGTCTTCAATGAAGTTACTGTGAAAAGCCCCTGTCCATTCTACCGAAAATCCAACAGCCAAAAGCGCCAGCCCATCCCAGGTGGCCCCCTCTCCTGACTCCAAGGAAAACACCTCGGAGGAGAGTTCCGAGGATGCAACTGTTATAGTTGCAGCACAGCTGTCATCCCCACCCTCCACCAGCACAGATACACACACCTTGGTGGGAAATTATAGTGGTCAGGCTTCCGGGGCACAATCTGATCAGCACCACACTGCTGCCGATGTACATCTGGTGGAGGCAAGAACCCTCAGGCGAGACAGCTGTTGGAGGTCTACTGGATCCATAGACCCAGCTGGGTCCCGGCTTGGTGTTGAGTCTGCGGAACAGAGTTACCCGTGGCTGATTGGGACGGAGGGACCAACCTGGACATTCAGAGGGAGATGTCACTCCAGCAGATCCATAGTCGATTGGAGGAGTCCCAGAGGCTACGGGCGCAGGAGATGGTGGCAGCAATGAGTGGCACCGAGGCCAACACTGCTAGGGTGGCGACCACAGTGGAGAGCCTGGTGCACGAAGACGGTACCATGAGTGAAGGTGTCCAAAGCGATGCGTAGTCGGTGACAGCCATGGCTGAGGATCTCGACAGTATGTCTGCCTCACTGGGATGTCACCCAGTATCAGGCCGACCTTGATGAAGTTCTGCGTGACATGTCCTGCTCTCAGATGGGAAAGGCTGAGGCGCTGCGGAGTTTGTCCTAGTTGCAGCTGGGCATGGCTCAGGCACTGCAGAGCATGGGTCAGGCACTGGAGGATGTAACGCAGTCACTGAGGAGCATTGCTGAGGGCGTGGACACGATAGTGCGGACAATGATGAACTACCAGGGTTGGCAGAGCCAGATGATGCAGGGGCAGCCGGGGTTCGAACTAGCTGCCCCTCCGTCTCAAAGTGATCCCTAGGGTCCTATGGGTACCGACAGGGAGATGGGGACGCTGAGTGCCAACGCGGGCACGCCCCATGGTGCAGCGACGGTGTTCGGAGTTCCGCCCCACTGATGAGACGGTCAGCACATGGGCTGTGCATGTGCTGTTGATGAGTTGTGACCCGCCGGCCCCAAAGCCCCCAGAGGATGCCAACCATGACCATCAAAGGCCATGGGACGAGGTAAGCAGCTGCTGCCTCTACCTCAGATGTGCATCCTGGGGAAACACCAAGATGCAGTGGTAGATCTAGGAGGGCCAGGCACGTTGAGCATCACTGAGGGCACCGCGGTAGGGGAAAGGGGTTAGGTGAGGGGAGGGGTGCAGTTGGGGGCCGGCACTATCGGGAATGGGTATTGTACAGCACATTAACTTTCTGCACAAACATTATGATGCCTCTAGCACTTTCTTCCGCAATGCGGGATGATCCCCAGACCCTTTGCCTGTCTCTCCAGGCAACCCCCCCTCAACGTGGCACCCACCCATCCTCCGGTGCTTATGTCCTGGGAACTCTGTCCCATTCCCTGGTGTTCGAATGTTGGTTGCTGCGTGTGTGGTGTACTAAAGGAGTACTAATCGGCACCAGCATGAGCACTTGCTGTGGAGACCGGTGAATGACAGCAGGCCATTGGATGATGGGTGGCTCTTGTTAATTGTATGGAAATGGGGCTTAAGTGTTAATAATTGGTTTCTTGCCAAACTACGGCGAGATACAAATTTGCCTACGGGAGCAGGCCGGTTGCATCCCAAACTGTTTGGTGCAGGGTGAAGTTCCCGTTTTTATCCTCTCCCGCTATTCACCGGCCTAGTTACACTTGAGCACGACTGTAACAAAGCCGGAAGATCGCGCCCTTAGAATTCTTTTCAGCACTGGGGAGCTGAACCCAGAGATCGGGCTGCCATTTTGAAAGGGTGCCCCGATTTTAAAGTGAGCTTGTGGGTCCCCTACACCCCTCACCCATTGGCAATGTCACCCCCCACACACATGGACACTACCCCATACCACCCAAGTAAGGATACCGCACCCTCTCCAGACCTCCTCCCCCAAGCACCGTTACAGCACCCCCTCCCTTCTCGGAACCCCACCCTTCATCCCCAACTCCCCAGAGGTCCCTCCTTAGTTTCCCTGCACTCTCCCACCCTTCAATCCCCCATCCTCATTTCAAGGGGCATGTCCCCCCTTACCCCGACCCTTGGCAAGGCCGCCCTGGCACTCGGGCACCCTTATATTGCCACCCTGGCACTAAGGCTGACTTAGCAGTGCCATCTGGGAACCTTGGCAGTGCCAGGGTGGCAGTGCCAAGGTGCCAGCTGGGCAGTGCCAAGGTGCCCACATTCCAAGAGGAGGGCCAAGGAGCCACCCGTCACTCACCCTGACCACCCAGGGGTCTCTTGATGGCCCAGGAGACCGCCCAGGTGCCGTTCCGCCTGGTCCACGTTTGTGTGGACCAGCACTGATCGGCGCCCGGCTAATAATAATAATCGCTTATTGTCACAAGTAGGCTTCAATGAAGTTACTGTGAAAAGCCCCGGCTGCAGCCTCGCTGGGGAGGCCGGTGAATCTCTGGAGGCCTGTGGAGTCCAGGTGAGTAGGTCATAATTAGGTTTAAGACCTACTTCCGGGAGTGGAGTTTGGGGCGGAGTTCCGACTCCAACATATCGCGGGACTTCAGTGAATCCCGCAAGACGTGGAGACTGTGTGGAGGTTCGCTGGAGGGCTCCCCCAGGATTCTCCAGCCACGTTATGCTCTCGCTTGAGCGCATTCGCGGCAGAGAATCGCGCGCTCTGAAATCAAAGCCTTAACACATTTATTCTGTATGTACTTCTATAGATGTATAAAGTTATTTAGTTAAAGGCCTGTGAGCCCATTATCGTCAGAACGTCAGAAGGTAAGTAACATCAGTAAATACAATTGTCATTTCAGGGGATACATTGATGTTGATTATAATTTGCTAATTCAGCTCCCTTCAGCAGCAACTGGTCCAATACCTGAGACGCATTAAACATGAAGATAGGTTATAAAGCACTTTGGAGTCCTTTTTTCCCCAAAAAGGTTGTACATGCTCCTTAAGTGTAAATTGTGATCTAAGTGGAAGAACAAATCTAAGTAATGAATGTGATTGTTTTGGAAAAAAACATATTAGGCATAAATAAAAGTTAAATTAAAATGAAAAATAGACACGTAATAGTAAAGAGATGGTGAATCAGGGTCATAAAAGTGTGAAAAATTGAAGAGTTAAATGTTTCATATCATGCATACGATGACTTTATTCTTGTATAGGTTTAATATTCATGTCATAAAGCTACTTGCCATTTGAGTATATTCCTACATCAGAGTTTATTTCAATATTACAATGAAGAAGCTGAAAAGTTACTGAACCAACCCTCTCTCATAAAGGAGGCTGCCAATTCTCTGAACTTTCCAGAATCAAAGATTTAAAATCTCAATAGAAGTATATAGAAAAATACACAGGAAATAAAGAACAGAATATTCTGTCACAATTTAATTTTTACAATGTATTAAACAGCTCACCCTGAGAAGTACTGATTGCAATGTTGGCACATTTTTCCCTTGAAGTGTATGATTTTAAAAAAATAATCAATTGGCTTCCTAATACAACCGTCCATTCACGAATGAGTACTCACCCTCGATTACTGACAACAGCCGCCTTCAGATGGATATAGCTTGCAGGAAAGAGACCCTGTAAAGAAAAACAAGTTTTCTTTTCTTTAAAATTCTAATAATGCACAGCAATCATTACACAACCAGATAACCTATGTCAAACAAATGAAAAAATACAGTAAACAGCAATTATACAGAATTAGTGAATTGCAGAGTTTTTATGAAAAAATTCTTTCTGCCATTATTGGAGTTTCGGTTTTGGAAGATTTTGTGATGAAAATAATGTCAGCCATGGGCAGGGTATGAAACAGTGATGAAACGCAGATGCATCTATATCAGCTCTTTCAAAGAATATTTCACCACACATAGCAGAATAATCCAGCTTTAAATGTGTGCATGTTAATTCATAATTAGTACACAGGAACATCATTAAACCAATCCCGCAAACCAACACCAGCAACAACCATATTTTTTTTAAAATCAATATCTCGTTTGACTAATTCATTTACATCCCATATGACTGTGGCAAAGGTATGCCTTTCCTCCTCCGCCTACTTGACCTATCTGCAGCCTTTGACATGATTGATCATATCCCACCCCCCTTCCAGAACATCACCACTAAACTCGCCAGGTTCTATTATTATCTATCTAATCATAAGCGGAGAATCACTTGCAATGGTTTTTTTCTCAGCTGCAAGCTGCTTCAGTGACATCATCCAAAAGCACAATGTTAGTTTGTCAACACCAAGCTCGACCTCACTACCAGCTCTCAATTCCTTCACTGTTACTACATTATAAAACTTCCTATCCAAATCCACCACTAGATGAATAAAGGTTTGAGGCAAAATTTGATAATAATAATTATCGTTATTGTCACAAGAAGGCTTCAATGAAGTTACTTTGAAAAGCAGCTAGTCGCCACATTCCGGCATGTGTTCGGAGAGGCCGGTACAGGAATTGGACCCGTGCTGCTGGCCTTGTTCTACATTACAAGCCAGCTGTTTAGCCCACTGTACTAAACCAGCCCCTATCCAGGTGACCAGGGTCTTGCCGGGGAGAGCCAACAAGAGCCCCCGTCGCCACCTTTGGGGAAGTCCATATTAAGTGTCAGTCAGGCATTCAAGTGGCCAGTGATGGGCCTTCCCTCAGTCAACCACCATGGGTGGGAACCCCACCCCCTGGAGCTGCGAGACAATCAGAGGCCAACACCTCCTTACTGCTGTCAGCATCAGTAGGGGGAAGTGGTAGCCCTGGTAATGTGCCCATCCTAGGTCCAGGATCAGCAAGGTGCCCAGGCCACTGATGAGTGAGAGTAGGAAGGAGGGGTGATGGGATATGTGGCTGTCTAAAAAGAGGTGGAGGTGTTGGAATAAAGGGAAGAGGGGGCGGCATGTAGCTGATCCTCTCTACCCAATGCTGGGTCTCTCAATCCGGCCCCAAGGGTTTTGTGGGTTTCCTTGTCGGGCTTCTTGCGAGGAGGCCGCCACAACCAGTGCGAGCTGAATACCAGCAGTTCTAGGATGAGGTCCTTAAATGAGCACTGACCGCACAGTTATGAGCCTCAATCAACAATGGGACAGCAAGGCCATCCATGAGTCTTTCAGTCTCGGATTTAATTGATCAGAGGAAGGAAGGCCACTGTATCTCCACCTGGCACCCTCCCAACTTGGGGGGGAATCGGCTGAGTGAGTCACATGACCCAGGCAAACAATCAGGAACCAGGATGGGGATCACTCAAGCAAGCAGGAGTTTCTGAATTAGTTAGATCCTGGAAACTGACTTATAGCCACAAAGCTACATTGTAGTTCTATGTAAATAAACACTGCAATTGTTATTCACCTAATTGGTGAACAGGAAATATTACAACATATTTTTACCTCCGTAACATCACCAAACTTCACTCGTGGCTCAGCTCATCTGCTGCTGAAACCCTTGTCTATGTATTTTTGCTCTAGACTCAACTATCCCAAAACACTTCTGGCTATTCTCCCACATAAACTCCCACTCTTGAGGCCATCCAAAGCTCTGCTGCCCATATATTACCACGCACCACGTCCCCATTCCCCATCATTCTGCGTTCGTTGACCTACATTGACATCCAGTCAAGCAAGAATTTGAAAATTCTCAACCTTTCTTTTAGTCCTTCCATTGCTTGGCTCCTCTTTATCTCTGCAGTCACCTCCAGTCCCATAATCCTCTGAGATATTAGTGCTACTCTAATTTTGGCATTTTGGAGCATCCCGGATTTGAATGGCTCTGCCATTGGTAACCATGCATACAGTTGCATCAGCCCTAAGCTCTGGAATTTCCTTCCTTCACCTCTCCACCGTTCTATTTCGCTCTCCTCATTTAAAACAATCCTTCATCATGCGTTATGTTATCTTATGTGGCTCAGTGTCATGTTTTGTTTTATAATGCTCAGTGACAGGCCTTAGATGTTTTACTAAAGGAGCTACATAAATATGTTTTTTGCTACTTTTTAAAAAATTATTTCAATGATGAGATCACCTCTTTTGAAATGGTCATAAAACAATGTGACCAGGTAATCAATGGGACATAATGTTCTTACTGTTAATCAGGGAAACAAATAACTAGTAAATCGCTGATGTCCTTGACTCTGAAGATGAAATAAGATGAATTCTTGCATAATTTTTGAGCAACCCTTTCACATTCTTTGTAATTGCACTGCACCTACCACACTTGATGTGTTAACTGTGTTGGTCTAACATCGACTGCAACTGGATGCAGTAAAACGAGAAACAGGCTTCCGACACAGGAGATGGTCCAACACTGTTTTATTGAACCTGTTGATTGCTGTACATAATCTGCTGTGGGTTGACACTCTATTAACCTAACTGATAATCTCCTACTGGCTTGACCAGACTAGCTCTCTATCACATGGTGATGATGTTCATTGGGCCTATGCACTGCGACTATCTCCCGAGCCGTGTCCTGTGAGAGAAAGAGAGCCTTAATGCCCTGTGGTCTTTATAGTAGTGGTGTCCTGTCTGGTGATTGGTTGTTCTGTGTCGTGTGTGTTCATTGGTTATCCGTGTATCAATCACTGCCTGTCTGCATCTAATAATATACTTGAGTGGATATTATGACAACACGATCATGATTATTTTTATCTACTGATTAGTCTTTTAATTACGTTTGGCTTGAAGGCTTCAAATTACCTCAAAATTTGGACTTTGTTGAGTTCTTTGTAAACTTCAGAATAAGTGGACAGTTTTGAACCACAATTGTGAGTTCTGAGCGTGTGTCATTCTCAGAAGGTATCTGAATTGAAATAATTACTATTTATTACTTCATTGTGTACGGATTTGGGAATTCGTTTTCTGGTTCACAAAATACTTTGCAACAAGCTGCATATTAAATTCTCAGAGCTTTATATGACAGGCAAGTCTGATTTTTTTGTTGACAGTAACAAAGACAATCGGACAGCTTTTCATTGGAAAAAAACTACTTTTTAAAAAATCAATAGGTTGCAAGTTCAGATTAAATAATATTTCTCAACAATTTTTGGGGCTTAAGCTAATTTTTACATGTGAACTGAGAAACTGTTAAATAGTACCTTTAACCAACAAATTGGATACCTCAATACTTGAAATATTTTCTACCGGATAATAAAGTTCAAGACCTTTTACTTTCAATTAACGTCAGTTATTTGTATGTGAATTATGGAACAGTCTTGCAGCATAGAGGGAGGCCATTTCGCCCATGATGTCTGTGTTGGGTGTTTGAGAAAGCCATCCAAATTAGACTCACACCTCAGTTTTTTCCATGTAACCTAAGATGATATAAGGCAGCAAAATTACTAATGGTGTACTAAATACTATAAGGCAGGAACAAGCTAAAAACAGGAAATGAAGTTGGGGAGGAACTGAGGTGAGGGAAGGAGTTAAATGGATGGGGTTGGGATTGACTAAGAGGTGTGGATGGATGGCATTTGGGCATGCTGCTGCTAACTTTAATTGGAGACATTGTTTGAGATTTTATCATGTGACATTCTGAGCACACAATGTTTGCAAATGTTACGCATTACCTTATAAATATGGGTTCCCCTGTAATTCTTCATCTTTGTTCATGCATTTGCATCAACACCTGTTATGCGTGAAGTTCTGAGAACAAGGAGGGCACATACAAGCAGGCAAAGAGGAGAAACTGAGAATGGGAAGAAGCGAAAATGAAGGTGGAGCACAGATTCACTGCAGGAATTCGGAGGTGGGTGAATGCCTGATTGTGCCAGTAATTAATAATAACTATTCAAATTGCACTGATATCTAATATAAATCTTTAGATTCCCCTCATAAACAATAAAAACATACGGGTGGGTGAGGGGACAGCGGGGCAGCAGGAAACTGATCTAAAATTGGTCAACCCACCAATGCCAAATCCGGCTGCTCCACAGGGCAGATGGCAGCCTGAATTAATTAAGAGTAGGTCTTCAGCCCCCGTCAATGAGGAAGTTCTGCCTGACAGAGATTGGCCCATAGTTCTGTATGTCCAGTAGTGCCAGAAGACAGTAGTAGCCATTGTTGGGACTACAATTGTCATATTAAGATGTTCCGGACTGTAGGGTTAATGTGGGACTAGAGAAACACTACCTGCCACATGATGATGTGGAATCATATGGGAGTAGGAATGGTAGTGCTGAGCCTAGTGGAAGCCGATATGGCATATATATGAACATGGCTTTGTGCTATCAATAAAGAGTTACTGTTAAACCACCCAAGCTTCCAGACCTCTTGATGAGACATACATACAACCCAACAACATGATGGCAGCAGGTGAAAGACCCCAAAATCCCCAAGAATGAAGAAGCAAATACACCTTAATCTGAGCAGAGAAAAGTGCACCTAACTTGATGACATTGAATACACAGCTGGAGATTGTGGATCACTTAAGAAGTCCCATTACAGTTGTGAAGGCTGCAGGGCAGAAGAAAGATTCACTGTGCAGTGCAAGAGAACAGCATCAGAGCACGTGGAGGTTCGTTGTGAGACTCGATTGCAAACAGTCAAAGGGCCTAGCCAGGTCGACAAAGGATGAGCAAACTCCAAAAGAAAAGGCTGAATTAAGCTTTCAATTTCAGTGTAAAATCAGGCAGCACTGATGGCTTGAACAGCATGGCTTGAAGAACATTGCAGCATGGATCCAGATTTGGTGTCATAACACAACATGACCATATGCAAGTTGAAAAAATCATTTTTAAAAAGTCAGAGTAAAAAAATCGGCTTCAATTTGATTTTCAAAGTTTCAAAAAGCAACTTGCTGGCCAAAACACTTTGTTCAAAAGATTTTCTGAAGGATCGCTGAAGTTTAAAATGGCTGAGTAACCACAAATGGATCTCGTTAAGTCTCGAAAATTGCGGGAATAAACAAAAGATTACTGCAGAGCCATTAAAAAAAATTAATGCTGTATTCCCATGCTAAAAACAGCAATGATTAGTAAATTAACAGTGCCTGACCAATGTAGGCAGATGGAAGGGCCTGATCAGGTGCAAAACTAGGCATTACGGAAAAGAATTTTAAGATAAATGATAGCACCAGGCTTGAATAAGAGAACAGAGGCTGAACAAGTGATTGCATATTCAGTCGGTTCAAAACCTGACAAAATAATAGCCAGTCAAGGAGTAAATGAACCTTCCAATAGCTTTGACGAGGTCATGAAGTTCTTTGACACCTACTTTAACCTAAGAAGCAATACATTTTTGGACTGAGAAAAATCAATAATTGAGTCCAAAAGCTGGGGGAACGTGCAGACTCTTTCATAAATGAGTTAATACAGATTGACTTGATGCACTATCAATTACAACGAGACACGAGTAGAGTGTAATCGAGGCTTTATTACGCAGAGGTGTGTAGCCTCCCGCAGCTGCTGCCAAAATGGATTCAGCTCAAAGAGCCCACACATTTATACTCCGCCTACTGGGCGGAGCCAGCAGGCAGGGATCTACCCCCATACCTGTAGTACAGGAGCCTTACCGTAATACACCTCATATGCGATATATATACAACAGTGGTGACTACCACATTCACCCCGTTAAAAAAGAGTCCAGCGGGGGTGGTAGAAAACTATTTACATACATAGGTTAACATTTTAGGAAAAGTTTACAAATTCAGACGATCGGGCGCCTTGATCCTCTGTTGCGAGCGTGTCGACCTCATCTTCATCCCCGGGTGGGACCAAGGGGAGGACGGATCGGCCTGGAGCGGGGGCTGTGGTGAGGTGCGCTGGGGGGAGGAAGGGTGGCGCCGGGGCAGAGGGTGGGGGGGGGGGGGGGGGAACTCAGCTGGAGCCAGGACCCTGAGGGAGACAGTGTCTTGGTGGCCGTCGGGGTACGCCAGGCGTACTGCGGGTTCGCATGGACTAACTGTACCCTCTCAACCAACGGGTCCGCCTTGTGGAGCCGCACGTGCTTGCAGAGGAGAACGGGTCCTGGACCTGACAGCCACATTGGGAGCAAAACCCCGGAGGTGGACTTCCTGGGGAAGGCAAAGAGACGTTCATGGGGGGTTTCATTAGTCGCAGTGCAAAGGAGTGACCGAATGGAGTGAAGGGCATCGGGAGGACCCCTTGCCAGCGGGAGGCCGGGAGATTCCTGGACTGTAGGGCCAGCTGGAAGGCCTTCCAGACTGTCCCATTCTCCCGCTCCACCTGACCGTTTCCCCGGGGGTTGCAGCTGGTCGTCCTGCTCGAGGCAATGCCCCTGCTGAGCAGGTACTGGCGCAGCTCATTGCTCATAAATGAGGATCCCCGGTCGCTGTGTACATAGGCGGGGAAACCAAACAGAGCGAAGATGGTGTTGAGGACTTTAACGATGGTGGAAGATGTCATATCGGGGCATGGGACGATGAAGGGGAACCTGGAGTATTCGTCAACCACGTTAGGAAAGTACATGTTCCGGTCAGTGGAGGGGAGGGGCCCTTTGAAATCCACGCTGAGGCGTTCAAAGGGGTGGGAGGCCTTCACGAGGTGCGCTTGGTCTGGCCGGTAGAAGTGCGGTTTACACTCCGCGCAGACCTGGCAGTCTCTGGTGATAGCCCTAACCTCCTCGATAGAGTAGGGCAGGTTGCGAAAGCGAAAAACATGAAAGTGAAAAAAAAACCGGGTGACCCCTGGGTGACAGATGTAACTCGGGATAGGGCATCGGGGGGCTCGTTGAGCTTACCGGGGCAATAAAAAATCTCGTAATTGTCGGTGGAGAGCTCGATCATCCACCTCAAGATCTTATCGTTTTTGATCTTGCCCCGCTGTGTGTTGTTGCACTTGAAGGCAACCGACCGTTGGTCAGTGAGGAGAGTGAATCTCCTGCCGGCCAGGTAATGCCTCCAATGTCGCACACCTTCAACGATGGCTTGGGCCTCCTTCTTGACGGAGGTGTGCCCAATTTCAGAGGCATGGAGGGTGCTTGAAAACAATGCCACGTGCCTGCCTGTCTGGTTGAGGTTGGTGGCCAGAGCAACGTCTGATGCATCGCTCTCGACTTGGAAGGGCAGCGTCTTGTTGACCGTGTGCATCGCGGCCTTGGCGATGTCGGCCTTGATACGGTTTAAGGCCGAGTGAGCCTCGGCCGTCAGTGGGAAAACGGTGGAGTGAATGAGTGGGCGGGCCATGTCCGCGTAGTTATGAACTCACTGGCGCAGTACAAGAAAAACCCCAGGCATCATTTGAGGGCCTTGGGGCAGTGGGGAAGGGGGAGTTCCATGAGGGGCGCATGCGATCGGGATCGGGCCCTAGAACTCCATTTTAAACCACATAGCCGAGGATGGATAATCGGTTAGTGCTGAACATGCACTTCTCCTTGTTGTATGTTAGGTTGAGGAGTTTGGCGGTGTGGAGGAATTTGGAAAGGTTAGTGTCGTGGTCCTGCTGGCCGTGGCCGCAGATGGTGATGTGGTGATGTGATCCAGGTACGGGAAGGTGGCCCACAGTCCGTACCGGTCAACCATTCATCCATCTCCCATTGGAAGACTGAGAACTATTAATGATGCCTAAGAGAACCCTAAGGAAGTGGTAAAGGAGGCCGTCCGCTTCAAACGCGGTGTACGGACGGTCCGCCTTGCGAATGGGGAGCTGGTGGAAGGCAGATTTCAGGTCTACTGTGGAGAAGACCCGGTCTGATTGACCATATCAGATATGCATGGGAGGGGGGACGCGTCGAGCTGTGTGTACCGATTGATGCTCTGACTGTGGTCAACGACCATCCTGTTTTTCTCCCCAGTTTTCACGACTACCACTTGGGCTCTCTCGGGCCTGTTGCTGGCCTCGATAATACCTTCCTGCAGCAGCCGCTGAACCTCAGACCGGATGAAGGTCCTGTCCTGGGCACTGTACCGTCTGCTCCTGGTGGCGACGGGTTTGCAATCCGGGGTGAGGTTTGCAAACAGAGAAGGCGGGTCGACATGAAGGGTCGTGAGGCCGCAGACAGTAAGGGATGGTAGGGGCACGCCAAATTTCAGGGTTAGGCTCTGGAGGTTGCACTGTAAGTCCAGGCCGAGTAGCAAGGCAGGGCAGAGGATGGCGAGGAAGTAGAGCTGGAAGTCGCTGAACACTACGCTCTGGATGGTGAGGGTGGTGGTGCAGGACCCCCGGATCGCCACGGAGTGGGATCCGGAGGCCAGGGAGATCTTCTGGTTAATGGGGTGTACCGCGAGGGAGCAGCGCCTTACCGTATCGGGGTGGATGAAGCTCCCTGTGCTCCCGGAGTCAAGAAGGCATGATGTCTTGTGCCCACGACCTTCACTGTCGTCAACACGGTCGCGAGGTTGTGCGGTCGGGATTGGTCGATCGTGATGGAGGCGAGACGCGACTGGTGTTGGAAGTCCCCTGGCTGGTCGGCAGCGGTTGCAGGCGATGGCAGCCCGATGAGGTGCCCGACGAGCAGGGGTCCTGAGGCAGGGAAGATGGCGGCGCCCACGAGTTGAACGTGGCGGACGGCGTTAAAGATGGCAGCGCCCACGGGCCGCACGTGTCCTAAGGCAAGCAAGATGGCGGCGCCCTGAGACGAGCAAGACTGTGGCGCCCACAGGCCACACGTGGTCTGAGGCGAGGAAGATGACGGCACCTACGGGTCGCACGTGGGGATTGCAGGAACAATGGGTCTTATGACAGCGGCGATCGAGCGGGCCTGGCACACAGCAGCGACATGACCTTTCTTCCCGCAGGCCTTGCAGAGCGCGCTCTGTGCCGAGCAGCGCTGCCGGGGGTGCTTTGCCTGTCCGCAGAAGTAGCATTTGGGTCCCCCGGGGTTGGTTGGCTGCCACGCGGCGCAGGCTTGGGGTTGGCTGGGGCCGGTTGCTGGTGGGGTCCACGATGGGGCGTTCGCTGGCGGGGTCCATGATGTCCAGGAGGAGGGCGCCGTGTGCTCGGGGGCGTATGCCTGTACATTGCGGGAGGCGACTGTGAGTGAGATCGCGAGTTTCTTGGTCGCCGCGAGGTCAAGGGTAGTCCCTTCTAAGAGGTGCTGGCGGATGTATGCGGACCCTATGCCCATAACGAAAGCGTCCCTAATTAGTTCAGAATGTTCAACGGCCGAAACATAAGAACATAAGAACTAGGAGCAGGAGTAGGCCATCTGGCCCCTCGAGCCTGCTCCACCATTCAATGTGATCATGGCTGATCCTTTGTGGACTCAGCTCCACTTTCCGGCCCAGACACCATAACCCTTAATCCCTTTATTCTTCAAAAAACTATCTATCTTTACCTTAAAAACATTTAATGAAGGAGCCTCTACTGCTTGGCAGAAACAGCCTGGCAATCGTAGTCCCTCTCCAGAGCATGCAGGCCACGCCAGAAATCTTCCACAGACTCACCGGGGAGTTGATGCCGCGTGGACAGGAGGTGCCTGCCGTAGATTTTTTTGGTCTGCTGAGTGTAGTTCTCCTTTAGTAGCGCCATGGCCTCAGCGTAGGTAGGCGCATCCCGGATGAGGGGAAAGATATCGAAGCTCAGTCGCGTATACAGGATCTGGAGCTTCTGTGCCTCTGAGGGTGGTTCTGTTGCAGATCCGATGTATGCTTCAAAGCAAGCTAGCCAATGTGACCCCCGCAGGGTTGGAGAATCGCCCGGGGCCACCAAAAATCCCGCCCCCGCCGTGGCAGAAATTCTCCGCCACCATGGAATCGGCGGGGGCGGGAATCACGCCCCTCCGATCGCCGTGCCCCCTGCGGCGATTATCCGGCCCACAGTGGGCCGAAATCCCGCCGCTGGGAGGCCTCTCCCGCCGCCGTGGTTTGAACCACCTCTGGTGGCGGCGGGATCGGCGACGCGAGCGGGCCCCCGGGGTCCAGTGGGGGCGTGGGGCGATCGGACCCCGGGGAGTGCCCCCACAGTGGCCAGGCCCGCGATCAGGGCCCACCGATCGGCGGGTGGGCCAGTGCCGTGGGGGCACTCTTTCTTCCACCACCGCCACGGCCTCCACCATGACGGAGGCGGAAGAGAATCCCCCAGCGCGCATGCGCCGGTGGTGCCGTCAGCGACAGCTGACGCACTGGCGCATGCGCGAATCGGCGAAGGCCTTTAGGCCAGCCCCGGCACCGGGCGTCAAAGGCCGTTGTGCCGGTTTGGGCGTCAGTCGGCGTGGTGCCAACCGCTCCGGCGAGGGCCTAGCCCCTCAATGTGAAGGCTTGACCCCCAAAGATGCGGAGAATTCTGCACCTCTGGGGAGGCCCGACGCCGGAGTGGTTGGCGCCACTCCGCTACGCCGGGTCCCCCTGCCCCGCCGGGTACGGGAGAATCCCGCCCCTCATGATCGCTTATTTGTCTTCCCTAGGGGCACTACCACGGGGGCCTCGCTTCCATCCTGGTTGAGGACACCGGGCCCTGTCCTCCTTCGGGAGCACGCCTGGACACATAAGACAGACCCCCTAGTAGAGAGGGTCCAGCTCTTGGACCCGCACCCCCACTACACGTTTGTTGAACACCCCGATGGCCGACAGGACACCGTTTCCCTCCGGTACCTGGCACCCGCAGGATCTACTACCACTACCGGCGATGTACCTCCCACACTACACCCCACCCGACCTCCCATGCCCTGCGCGCCTGCACCTATTTGCTTCCCGCGCTCCCTTCCACCCGACACACCGGTACGCAGGAACGAAGCTCAGGAAGAACCACCCCCGGAGTCCACCCTCGGACTCGCACCGAACATCCTTCCATAGCCATCCGAAACGGCTGCAACACCAGTGCTTTGTCGGTCGCAACGCACGATTCGGGAGCCAGACCGACTGAACTTGTAGACCCGTCACCCCCGCCGGACTTGATTTTTAACAGGGGGTGAATGTGGTGAATGTGTAACCACTATAATTCACACTGTACATTACGGTGTCCCTGTGGGCTCCATCTATGAGCCGTTGCGCGGCTCTACCAACAGGGGGAGATGAGGAGCATGTACAGGGCTCCGCGCCCATCAGGAAGTATAAGTGCTGCGGTCCTGCGAGTCTGCCCTCAGTTCAGCACAGTCGCAGGCAGGCTCAGTTGTAAGCCGATTAAAGCCACAGTTTACTCCAACTCGTGTCTCTGAGTGAATTGATGGTCGCATCAGAGAGCTTGTCATAGAAGTAGGGCATGTTCATGTGCTGTATTGTTCTTTGTGCTGAGGGTTTTGCCAAAGGTTGGTATAATGACCAGTACAGGCTTGGAGGGCCTGTGCTGTATTGTTCTTTGTAAGTACGGTGATAATCAAGGGGGACTTCAATCTACATATAGACTGGAAAAATCAGATGGGCAAAAGTAGCCTCGTTGAGGAGCTCATAGGATGCTTTCGGAATAGTTTTTTAGAACAGCACATCTGGAGCCAATCACAGAGAAGGCGATACTAGGCTTGATATTCCGCAACGAGATACAATGAATTGAAGGCAGCCATAGGTAACAGCAGTCATAATATGATTGAAGTTTACAATAATTTTGAAGGAGAGACGACTAACATTTAAACATAAACAAGATCAATTATGAGGGCATGAAAGCAGTGCTGGTTAAGGAGAAATAGTAAATGAAGTTAAGGGATTGGTCAATAAAGATGCAGTGAAAGACATTTAAAGGGATATATCAGAACAAAAAATAGACACATTCCAGCAAGAAAGAAAAATTCCAAGAAGAGGACAGAAGACAGAATTAAACTGAAAATGAAACATCTAATTGTGCAAAGGTCAGAGGATTGGGCAGAAAGAACAGCAAAGTTTGACAAACAGATTAACATGGAAGGAAAAATCAGGCTGCATGAAAAAGCTAGCTGGAAATATAAAGACGAATAAGTAAGAGTTTCTGCAGATATTTAAATAGGAGAAGTTAACAACGTCAGCACTGGGATTCCGGTGGCGGCCATGGAGGAGTAAGTCGCACATTTGATAGCTCCTGCATGTGACGGACTTTTGGACCTTTTTCCGCCGTTTTTTTCTGGATTTTATTGGATGAATCGGTGGAGAGTGAGACAGCGAGGACAAACCCCCATCCAGTGTATGGAGAATTGGACCAGAAATGGCCGTGTAAGAAGACAAAGTTCTACAAGGAAGACGCGAGCAGAGCTGGCATCGTGGGAAAGCATGGCAAGGAAGTAGGGTCGCGGGGAGACAGTGGTCGACGGAGCAGCTGGTGAAGTTTTTTGAAGATTGCTTCGCCAAGCTTAAGAAGGACATGCTGGACCAGATCAAGGCTTCGATTGATCAGGTTGTGCAGAATCAAGAAATCCACGGATGTGCGTTCCAGGAGAAAAAGATGTCCGAGAACGAAGAAGACCTAATACTGGAGACCAAGGTGGAGATGATGAATGACCGCCAGAAAAGAATGCAGGAGAAGCTGGAGGACTTGGAGAACAGATCCAGGAGGCAGAACCTGAGAATCGTCGGCCTCCCTGGGGGCAGTGAGGGATCGGATGCTAGGGCCTATATAACGAACATGCTGGAGAAGTTGATGGGGGGGCTGAGGCGTTCCCTCGGCCCCTGGAAGTTGATGGAGCGCACAGAGCCCTCGCGAAGAAGCCCCGAGCGAACGAGCTGCCAAGGGCGATGGTGGTACATATGCACCGATTCCTGGGTAAGGAACAAGTTCTGCGGTGGGCCAAGAAAGAACGGAGCAGCAGGTGGGAGAATTGCGAGCTGCGCATTTATCAAGACCTGGGTGCGGATTTGGCCAGGAGGCGAGCTGGGTTTAACCGGGCAAAATCGGCTCTCATTAAGGGGGTGAAGTTCGGGATGTTGTACCCAGCGCGTCTGGGGTTACATATCAGGACTGGGAATTTTACTCCGAAACACCGGACGATGCATTGACTTTCATCAGGGTAAAAAGACTGGATGTGAACTAAAGACACTGGATCCTTGGAGAGAGTACTGCAATGGTGATTTGTTGACAATCACTTTTGTGCTGGTTTCAATAAGTAGTGTTATGTGCATTAAATGGCTGTTTCGATGACGAAGTTAACTTTGTCTTACTGGGAGCTGGGTGGAGGGGGGTGTTGTTTCTGTGGTTGTTTTTTCTGTGGTTGTTTTTCCACAATTTTTTCTGCTGTTTGTTACTGGGGAATGTGATGCTTTGAATATGTATGTTCAAGCTCCAGGGTCCCAGGTTCGATTCCCGGCTGGGTCACTGTCTGTGCGGAGTCTGCACGTCCTCCCCGTGTGTGCGTGGGTTTCCTCTGGGTGCTCCGGTTTCCTCCCACAGTCCAAAGATGTGCGGGTTAGGTGGATTGGCCATGCTAAATTGCCCGTAGTGTCCTAAAAAGTAAGGTTAAGGGGGGGGTTGTTGGGTTACGGGTATAGGGTGGATACGTGGGTTTGAGTCGGGTGATCATTGCTCGGCACAACATCGAGGGCCGAAGGGCCTGTTCTGTGCTGTTCTATGTTCTAAGTGGGGGGAGAGGTGAGAGAACAATGGGGAGACAGTTTGTTTGGTGTCATGGGTCGGAGCTATCAGGTCAGCTTGGTCAGCTGACTCACGGAGCACAGTGGGGGGCGAGCAGGTGATAAGCTTGAGCTTGATATGGGGGGGTTGGGTTTCTGGTGCTGTTACCAAGGAGGAGGGATGGGGGTGGGAAGCTGCTTTGCTGACAGGGGAGGAAGTGTTACTAGGGGACAAGTGGGAGGTCGGAGACAGAGGATGCCCGAGGGGGGTGCTCAATAAGGCCGGGGACACGATCTGGAGGCTGGCCACAAAGGGTGATGGCTGGTGGCTGGAGAGTGCTGATTACATGGAATGTCAGAGGGCTGAATGAGCCAGTCAAGAGGGCCCGCGTGTTCGCACATTTGTGTGGGCTGAAGGTGGACGTGGCAATGCTACAAGAGACACACCTAAAGGTTACAGACCAGACTAAATTGAGAAAGGGGTGGGTTGGCCAAGTATTCCACTCAGGCTGGATTCAAAGGCCAGGGTTAGCGATTTTGATTCAAAAACGGGGGGCATTCGGGGCAGGGAGAATTGTGTCAGACAAGGGGGGCAGGTACATAATGGTCAGTGGGAAGCTGGAGGGGGGGGGCGGGTGGTATTTGTGAACATATTTGTATATGCTCCAAATTGGGACCATGTGGAATTTATGAAGCGGGTGTGAGGTAAGATCCCAGACTTAGAGTCACATAACTTGACCATGGGGGGAGATTTTAACACAGAGATTTTATCCGGAACTGTACCGGTCAAAATCCAGGACAGGGAGGGTGCCAGCTGCGGCAAAGGAATTGAAGGGGTTTATGGAACAGGTGGGAGGAGTGGGGGGGGGGAGTAGACCCATGAAGGTTTGCACGGCCAAGGGCGAAGGAGTTTTATTTTTTCTCCATAAGGTGTACTCTCAGATCGACGTTTTTGATCTGAGCAGGGTTCTAATACCAAGGGTGGTGAATACTGAATACTCGGCAATCGCCGAGATCTTGCCCCACATTGGGTGGATCTACAGATAAGCTTGGAGAGAGGACAACAGCCACTATGGAGGGTGGATATGCGGTTGTTAGCAGACAATGTGGTCTGTGGGCGGGTGAACAGGTCCATCCAGAACTACCTGGAAACAAATGATACGGGGGAGATCTCTGCAGCAACGGTCTGGGAAGCTTTGAAGGCAGTGGTCAGAGGGGAATTAATCTCAATACAGGCCCACAGAGAAAAGGTGGAACGGGCTGAGAAGGTTAGGTTAGTTGAGGAGATACTCCAGGTGAACAGGAGATACTCGGAGGCCCCGGACGCGGGGCTACTGAGGGAGTGGCGAAGGTTACAGGTGGAGTTTGGGCTGCTGACTACAGGGAAGGCAGTGGAACAGCTGAGGAAGGCAAGAGGGGCGATCTATGAGTCTGGGGAAAAGGCAAGCAGAATGTTGGCGCACCAGCTCAGAAAAAGGGTGGCGGCCAGGGAGATAGGGACAGTAAAGAGTGGAGGTGGGATCACGGTACAGACCATGAAAATGACGGTTCTCCCCAGATTTCTGTTTGTCTTTCAGAGCCTCCCCATCTTCATCCCGAGGGCCTTTTTTCAACGGGTAAATAAGGTTATTTTGGGCTTTGTGTGGTTGGGTAAAACCTCGCGAGTGAAGAAAGTGTTGCTGGATTGCAGTCGGGGCGAGGGTGGGTTGGCGCTGCCGAACTTTTGTAATTACTACTGAGTGGCTAATGTAGCCATAATTAGGAAGAGGGTAGTGGGGGAGGGGTCAGTTTGGGAGCGAATGGAGGCGGCGTCATGTAAAGACACACGTTTGGAGCACTGATAACGGCACCTCTTCCATTATCGCCAGCCCGATACTCCCCAAGTCCGGTGGTGGTGGTGGCTCTAAGAATCTGGGGGCAGGAGAGGAGATATAAGAGTGGAGGGAGCATCGGTTTGGACCCCGATTTATAATGACCATCGGTTTGTACCGGGTAGGCTGGCTGGTGGATTCCGGAGATGGCAAAGGGCAGGAATTAGGAGAATGGGGGATGTATTTATAGACGGGAGCTTCCCCAGTTTGTAAGCCTTGGAGTATAAATTTGAACTGCCAGCAGGGAATGGGTTTAGGTATCTGCAGGTACTAGACTTCTTGAGAAGGCAGGATCCGCCTTCCTGTTGCTGCCGCCACGGAGGATACAGGACCGAATGGTCTCCAGTAAATAGGTGGGAGAGGGGAAGGAATCAGATATGTACCAGGAACCTTTGGAATCGGAGGAAACTCCGGAAGAGGAGTTCAAGGGCAAGTGAGAAGAAGAGCTAGGGGAGAGATAGAGGCAGGTCTGTGGGCGGATGCCCTAAGCAGGGTTAACACATCCTCATCATGTGTCAGGCTTAGCCTGATACAGTTCAAGGTAGTCCACCAGGCACACATGACGGTGGCCCGGTTGAGCAAGTCTTTTGGGTAGAGGACAGATGTGCGAGATGCGCGGGAAACCCAGAAAATCATGTCCACATGTTTTGGGCATGCCCAAAGCTTAGAGGGTTTTGGCAGGGTTTCGCTAGGGTGATGTCCACGGTACTCAAAACAAGGGTGGTGCCGAGTCCAGAGGTGGCGATCTTTGGAGTGTCTGAAGAGCCAGGCGTCCAGGGGGCGAAAGAGGCCGACGTCTTGGCCTTTGCCTCCCTGGTAGCCCGAAGATGGACCTTATTAATGTGGAGGGACAAGAAGCCCCCCGAGTGCCGAGACCTGGGTTAGTGACACGGCTGGGTTTCTCAGTTTCGAGAAAATAAAGTTTGCCTTAAGAGGGTCAATGTTAGGATTCACCCAGAGGTGGCAGCCGTTCGTCGATGTTCTCGGGGAAAATTAAAATGTCAGCAGAAGCAGAATGCCAAAGGGTGGGGTGGGGGGGCGTGTGAAGATTGTGATGGGGGTAGAAATGTTTATTATACCATGTTTATGCTGCTGTAATTGTTATTATTATAAAAATTGCAAATACCCTAAAATAAATATTTTTAAAAAAGAAGTGAGCACTGGTCCAACAGAAACTGAGTCTGGAACATTAATAATAGAAAATAATGAGATGACAAATTGAACAGGTATTTTACATCAGTCTTCAGTATTGAGGATACAAGTAACATCCCAAAATATCTGCAAATCAGGAATTGGAAGGGATGAACTCAGGAAAATGACAATCACCAGGGAAGTGGAACTTAGAAAATTGTTGGAGCTGTAGACTGACAAATCCCCAGTTCCCGATGGACATCATCCTCGGGTCTTAAATGAGGTGGCTAGTGAAACAGTTGATGTGTCGGATTTTAATTTTCCAGAATTTCCTAGATTGTGGAAGGGTTCCATTAGTTTGGAAATCACAAATTTAACTCCTTTATTCAGAAAGGGAGGGAGACAGTAGCAGGAAACTGCAGGCCAGTTAGCTTCACATCTCTCATAGGGAAAATGTTAGAAGCTATTAATAAATATGTTGTAGCAGGGCACTTACAAATATTCAAGCAACCAAGCAGAATCAACATAGTTTTGCCAAGGGAAATCATGTTTAACAAATTCATGGGAGCTCTTTTAAGGAGTCACATGTGCTCTGGAAGAAGGGGAACCGGTAGATATATTGTACCAAGATTTCCAGAAGGCATGCGTTTCCGGGCAACGAGGAATACAGTCAACGGGAAATCCAGTTGACAATGACGGGACCAGTACATCCCGCTGGCAGGCCGCCTCCGCCGCCGAAAACCATGTGGCGGAGTTGTCGGTAAATCCCGCCCAACATCTTAACATCACCTGGAGTAAGCACCGAATGTACTCTAGGTGAGGACTTCAATGTCAATCATCAAGAGGGATTTAGTTGGATCAAGCTGGCCGAGTCCTAAAGCACACAGCTGCTAAACTGGGTCCGCAGCAGCTGATGGGGGAACCGACAAGAGGAAAATATATACTAGGCTTCAACCTCACCAATTTGTCTGCTGCAGATACGTCAGTCCATGATGGGAGTGATCACCTTACAGTCCTTGAAGAGACAAAGTCCCATCCTCACAATAAGGGTACCCTCCAACATGGTGCACGCACGACCCACCATACTCCCACAGGATAGATTCAGCAATTCAAGATTGGATAACCACGAGGTACTGTGGGCCAGCAACAGCAGCAGAATTATTATTTTTTAAATAATTTTAAAGTACCCAATTCAATTTTTCCAATTAAGGGCAATTTAGCATGGCCAATCCACCTACCCTGCACATCTTTTGGGTTGTGGGAGCGAAACCCACGCAAACATGGGGAGAATGTGCAAACTCCACACGGACAATGACCCAGAGCCGGGATTGAACCTGGGACCTCAGCGCCATGAGGCAGCAGCACTAACCACTGTGCCACCGTGCTGCCCAACAGCAGCAGAATTATACTCAACCTCAATCTGTGTAACCTGAAGGAGCAGCACAGCCCTCATTCCACAAAACCAGAGAATCAACCGTGATTTAATCAAGAGTGCAGCACAGTATGCCAGGAGCAGCAGCAGGCATACCAAAAAATGTGGTACCAATCTGGTGAAATTACAACACAGGACTACTTGCATTTTAAATAGTGTAAAAAGCATGCAAAGGACAGAGCAAAGTGGTCCCATAACCAATAGAGGGCAGCAGAGCGGAGCTACTGATTGGCTGTTCCGGGGAGATTTGCATACATGCAGTGCGGTCAGCATAATTTGAAGGTGTACCTGTGCAAGAGACCCGAGGTGTTCAAGTGAAGGAAAGCATCCAGCAGAGGGCAGCAGAGCGGAGCTACTGATTGGCTGTTCCGGGGAGATTTGCATACGTGCAGTGCGGTCAGCACTGTCAGGTCAGGTCAGGTGGTTTGTGGAGGGGCTGTTCTCAAGTGACAGTAAAACCCAAAACATTTCCTCAGTGTGTCCCCCCCCCCCAACCAAAAAAAACAACCGTGGTTCTCGGGATGGTAAGTTTATCTCTTTAAAAACTTACCTTGAAGGGTGACATCACAGCAAAGCAGTCACCTGATTGGCTGGTAAGGAAAGTGCTCCAATTAGCAGTAGCTGGGAGAAAACTCTGTGCGTTGGTAAGTATTATGATTGTAAGTAAAATCTTTATTCATTTTTTGATACTTTATTTGCAATCAGTTAAGGTTAAGTGTGAAAATGGCAGAGATCCCAGAGCCGTGTTATGTTCCTAGTGCTCAATGTGGGAGTTCAGGGACGCGACCGATGCCCCTGACTCCTTCATTAACAGGAAGCGTGTCCAGCTGCAGCTTCTGTTAGACCGCATGACGGTTCTGGAGCTGCGGATGGACTCACTTTGGAGCATCCGCGATGCTGAGGAGGTCGTGGATAGCACGTTCAGTGAGTTGCTCACACCGCAGATTAGGATTGGTGAGGGAGACAGGGAATGGGTGACCAAAAGGCAGAGAAAGAGCAGGAAGGCAGTGCAGGTGTCCCCTGCGGTCATCTCCCTCCAAAACAAGTATACCGTTTTGGATACTGTTGGGGGAGATGGCTCACCAGGGAAGGCAGTAGTAGCCAGGCTCATGGCACCGTGGCTGGCTCTGCTGCACAGAAGGGCGGGAAAAAGACTGGTAGGGCTATAGTCATAGGGGATTCAATCGGAAGGGGAGTAGACAGGCGTTTCTGTGGTCGAAAACGAGACTCCCGAATGGTATGTTGCCTCCCGGGTGCACGGGTCAGGGATGTCTCAGATCGGCTGCAGGACATATTGAAGGGGGAGAGTGAACTGCCAGTTGTCGTGGTGCATATAGGCACCAACGATATAGGTAAAAAACGGGATGAGGTCCTACAATCAGAATTTAAGTAGTTAGGAGATAAATTAAAAAGTAGGACCTCAAAGGTAGTAATCTCAGGATTGCTACCAGTGCCACGAAACAGTCAGAGTAGAAATTGAAGAATAGTCAGAATGAATACGTGGCTTGAGAGATAGTGCAGGAGGGAGGGGGTTCAGATTGTTGGGATATTGGAACCAGTTCTGGGGGCGGAAGGACCATTACAAATCGGATGGTCTGCACCTGGGCAGGACTGGAACCAATGTCCTCGGGGGTGCTTTTGCTAACACTGTTGGGGAGGTTTTAAACTAATGTGGCAGAGGGATGGGAACCAGATTAGGAAGTTAGAGGTCAGTAAAGAGGCAGCAACTAAAGCCAGTAAGGTACTGGATAATAAACTCAATGTGACTAAGGGGAAGAGTAGACAGGGAAGACATGATGATTGCAAAGGGACAGGTGGTCTGAGGTGCATTTGTTTTAATGCGAGAAGTGTAGCAGGTAAGGCAGCTGAATTTAGGGCTTGGATTAGTACCTGGGAATATGATGTTATTGGTATTACTGAGACTTGGTTGAGGAATGGGCAAGACTGGCAACTAAATATCCCAGGGTATAGATGCTTCAGGAGGGATAGAGAGGGAGGTAAAAGGGGTGGAGGAGTTGCATTACTGGTCAGAGATGATATCACAGCTGTGATTAAGGAGGGCACGATGGAGGATTCAAGCGCTGAGGCAATATGGATAGAGCTAAGAAATAGGAAGGGTGCAGTAACATTGTTGGGACTTTACTAAAGGCCTCCCAAAAGCGAGCATGAAGTAGAGGTACAGATATGTAGATGGATTATAAAAAAATGTAGGAGCAATAGGGTGGTTGTGATGAGAGATTTTAACTTCCCCAACATTGAATGGGATTCGTGTAGTGTTGGAGGCGTAGATGGAGCAGAATTTGTAAGGAGCATCCAGGAGAGTTTTTTAGAGCAGTATGTAAATAGTCCAACTCGGGAAGGGGCCATACTGGACCTGGTATTGGTGAATGATCCCGGCCAGGTGGCTGACGTTTCAGCCGGCGATTACTTTGGGAATAACGATCACAATTCCATAATTTTAGAATACTCATGGACAAAGACGAGAGTGATCCTAAAGGAAGAGTGCTAAATTGGGGAAAGGCCAACTATAAAAAAATTCGGCAGGAGCTCGGGAATGTGGATTGGGAACAGCTGTGTAAGGGTAAATCCACATTTGAAATGTGGGAGTCTTTTAAGGAAAGGTTGATTAGAGTGCAGGGCAGACATGTTCCTGTGAAAATGAGAGATAGAAATGGCAAGATTAGGGAACCGTGGATGACGGGTGGAATTGTGAGACTAGCTAAAATGAAAAAGGAAGCATACATAAGATCGAGGCGACTCAAAACTGATGAAGCTTTGGAGGAATATCGGGAAAGTAGCACAAATCTCAAACGCGAAATAAAGAGTGCTAAAAGGGGTCATGAAATATCTTTGGCTAACAGGGTTAAGGAAAATCCCAAAGCCTTTTATTCGTATATAAGGAGCAAGAGGGTAACTAGAGAAAGGATTGGCCCACTCAAAGACAAAAGAGGGAATTTATGCGTGGAGTCAGATGAAATGAGTGAGCTTCTTAAATAGTACTTTGCATCGGTATTCACCAAGGAGAGGGACATTATGGATGTTGAGGCTGGGGATCGATGTTTAAATACTCTAGGTCATGTCGGCATAAGGAAGGGGGAGCTTTTGGGTATTCTAAAAGGCATTAAGGTGGACAAATCCCCAGGACCGGATGGGATCTATCCCAGGTTACTGAGGGAAGCGAGGGACGAAATAGCTGGGGCCTTAACAGATATCTTTGCAGCGTCCTTGAGCACGGGTGAGGTCCCGGAGGACTGGAGAATTGCTAATGTTGTCCCTTTGTTTAAGAAGGGTAGCAGGGATAATCCAGGGAATTCTAGACCTGTGAGCTTGACGTCAGTGGTAGACAAACTGTTGGAGAAGATACTGAAGGATAAGATCTATTCACATTTGGAAGAAAATAGACTTATCAGTGATAGGCAGCATGGTTTTGTGCAGGGAAGGTCATGTCTTACAAACCTAATAGAATTCTTTGAGGAAGTGACAAAGTTAATTGATGAGGGAAGGGCTGTAGATGTCATATACATGGCCTTCAGTAAAGCATTTGATAAAGTTTCCCATGGCAGGTTGATGGAAAAAGTGAAGTTGTATGGGGTTCAGGGTGTACTAGCTAGATGGATAAAGAACTGGCTGGGCAACAGGAGACAGAGAGTAGTGGTGGAAGGGAGTGTCTCAAAATGGAGAAAGGTGACTAGTGGTGTTCCACAGGGATCCGTGCTCGGACCACATGTTGTTTGTGATATACATAAATGATCTGGAGGAAGGTATAAGTGGTCTGATGAGCAAGGTTGCAGATGATACTAAGATTGGTGGAGTTGCAGATAGCGAGGCGGACTATCAGAGAATACAGCAAAATATAGATAGATTGGAGAGTTGGGCAGAGAAATGGCAGATGGAGTTCAATCCAGGCAAATGTGAGCTGATTCATTTTGGAAGATCTAACTCAAATGCAGACTATATGGTCAATGGAAGGGTCCTGGGGAAAATTGATGTACAGAGAGATCTGGGAGTTCAGGTCCATTGTACCCTGAAGGTGGCAACGCAGGTCAATAGAGTGGTCAAGAAGGCATACAGCATGCTTCCCTTCATCGGACGGGGTATTGAGTACAAGAGTCGCAGGTCATGTTACAGTTGTATAGGACTTTGGTTAGGCCACATTTGGAATACTGTGTGCAGTTCTGGTCGCCACATTGCCAGAAGGATGTGGCTGCTTTAGAGAGGGTGCAGAGGAGGTTCACCAGGATGTTGCCTGGTATGGAGGGTGCTAGCTATGAAGAAAGGTTGAGTAGATTAGGATTGTTTTCATTGGAAAGACGGAGGTTGAGGGGAGACCTGATTGAGGTCCACAAAATTATGAGAGGTATGGACAGGGTGGATAGCAACAAGCTTTTTCCAAGAGTGGGGGTGTCAATTACAAGGGGTCATGCTTTCAAGGTGAGAGGGGAAACGTTTAAGGGAGATGTGTGTGGAAAGTTTTTTACGCAGAGGGTGGTGGGTGCCTAGAACGCTTTGCCAGCGGAAGTGGTAGAGGCGGGCACGATAGCATCATTTAAGATGCATCTGGACAGATATATGAACGGGTGGGGAACAGAGGGAAGTAGACCTTGGAAAATAGGCAACAGGTTTAGATAAAGGATCTGGATCGGCGCAGGCTGGGAGGGCCGAAGGGCCTGTTCCTGTGCTGTAATTTTCTTAGTTCTTCTTTGTTCTTAATAAATCTAAGCTCTGAAGTCTGCCAACATCTAGCTGTGAATTGTGGTGGATAATTAGACTCCACAAATATCTCCATCCTCAATCATGGAGGTAACCAGCACATCAGTACAAAAGATAAAGCTGAAGCATTGCCAACAACCTTCAGCATTAAATGCCAAGTGGATGATCCATCTTGACCTCCTCCTTAGGTACGCAGCATCACAGATGTAATCTTCAGCCAATTTGATTCACTGCATGTTATTTTTTTATTTATTTTTTATTTTAATCACTACACGTTATTAAGAAACAGCTGAAGGAACTGGACACGGCAAAGGCTATGGTTCTGACAATATTCAGGCAATAGTATTGAAGGCATGTGCTCCAGAAATTGCCTTGCCCCTCGCCAAGTTGTTTCATTACAGCTATAACATTGGCTTCTACCCTGTTATGTGGAAGATTACCCAGGTGTGTCATGCACACAAAAAGCAGGACAAATCCAACCACGACAGTACCCGCTCCATCAATCTACTCAGTCATCAGAAACATGATGCAAAGGGTTAACAACAGTGCCATCAAGCAGCACTTGTTTCGCAATAAGAAACAAGGTAGCCATGAAGGATCGTCAATAGATTTCCCCGTGGGCTTCGTAGAATATGAATTCTTCTATTAAGCGGGCGGGAGTTTGCCCAATGGGGAATGAGCAACAGGAGCTTAAAACCCGCTGCTTCGACCCAGGCCAGCATTCTGTAGGTCCTGGGGCTTTGACTTATGTGCTGTAAGCCGCGGCAGCGGTCTTTTTAGTTTCTTTAATAAAAGAGCTTGGTGCTGGAAGACCGGCCTTGACGAGGTTATTACATTCTCAATGTAAACAGGATTATTCTCCTGGCAACTTTCATTTTGAAAAAAAAAGTGTCTTCTCTGTTAAGAGATGATGCCTCTCTTCGGTCAGCTTGAACCCTATAATGTAAGCGGAGAAGACTGGGCACAATACACAGAGCGCATGCGTTACTTCTTCCAGGTTAAGAATATTGAGGGAAATGAGAGACAGATTGATCCTCCTGATAGCATGTGTGGCCCTGCCATTCAATGTGATAAAAAGTCAGACCTACCTAGACACCCCTGACTCAGACTTTAACGAGTTAGTAAACTTGGTGAAAAAAAAACCACAGGGCAGCACAGTGGCACAAGTGGATAGCACTGTGGCTTCACAGCGCCAGGGTCCCAGGTTCGATTCCCCGCTAGGTCACTGTCTGTGCAGAGTCTGCATGTTCTCCCCGTGTCTGTGTGGGTTTCCTCCGGGTGCTCCGGTTTCCTCCCACAGTCCAAAGACATGCAGGTCAGGTGGATTGGCCATGATAAATTGCCTTTAGTGACCAAAAGGTTAGGAGTGGTTATTGGGTTACAGGGATAAAGTGGAAGTGAGGGCTTAAGTGGGTCAGTGAAGACTCGATGGACCGAATGGCCTCATTCTGCACTCTGTGTTCTATGTTCTATGACCCGAAGCCCCCTGTTATACTTCAGAGATATAACTTTAACACGGCAGGCAGAAACCTAGGGGAACCCGGCACGAAGGTTTTGGCCAGATTCCAAAAATTTTCATAAAATTGTGAATTTTGGGCCATCCCTGACCAAATATTGCGAGACAGATTGGTATGCGGAATAAAGAATATGACAAGTCAAATAAAGTTATTGGCAGAACCCAATCTGGATTTTTAAAAAAATATCAAAACAGTTCTATAACTGAAACATGTGGGAAAGGGGCTCCTGAAGCTATAAGGGGCATCAGATAACAAATAATGTCCGGTTAGGGCAGGGGGCTTGTGTAAAAGTGACCATTCCTCAACTGAGTAAGTGCCTGTGTAAACAAGATGCCAAATAGTTCATTACAAAATTGGAGCTCAATTCAAATCACCTGACAGCCAGGGAAGTGACATGATAACCTCAAGGATACTAGGGAAACGGGTCCAGAAGGGTGCAGATGTCAGACGATGGAGTATTGTAAGCACTGGTAAAGATGCAACTAAGAAATAGTTATAGGAATAGACAAAAGGCATGCTACTCAGGGAAGAGGCCAAGGCCAGTAGAGGCCCATCCATGCAGATATACCCAATTTCAAAAATTGGGAGAATGCAACTAAACCTCAACATCAAGACCAAAGTCGCCCCATTAATGGTGGAACTGCAGGTAAATAACCATGCATTGAAAATGGAGGTAGACACAGGAGCTCCGGTCCCTGTCATTGGGGAACAGACATATGATCACCTTCAAACCGGTATTCAACTCTTGAACATGAAAAACACGAAGGCCAGACTTGCCACCTACACGGAAGAACCATTATGAATTAAGGGCACCACAATAGCCCAGTGACTTACGGGCAACAATAACCCAACTACCACTCACTGTTGTGTGGGGACAAGGGTCGAGCCCAACGGGGAAGAGTTTCACTCCAGCAGATCAGGCTGAACTGGCTGGTGATTTTCAGGCTGGGCGTATGAGGACTGTATGAAATTATCGTTAAAAACCCTAACATTTTTCAGGAAGGCTTTGGAAAGATAAGAGGAACCAAAGTCAAGATTTATGTCAACTCCAATGCTACGCTTAAATATTTTAGAGTGAGACCAATCCACACTCCTCATTGGAAAAGGTAGAAACCTAGCTGGGAGGCCTGGAAAATCTAGGTGTAATAATTGATGTGTTATCTGAGTTGGTCTAACATTGACTGTAACTGGATGCAGTGAAACTAGAAACAGGCTTCCGACATAGGAGATGGTCCAACACTGTTTCATTGAACTTGCTGATTGCTGTACATAATCTGCTGTGGGTTGACACTCGTATTAATCTAAACTGATAACCTTAGACTGGCTTGACCAGACTAGCTCTCTGCCACATGGTGATGATGTTCACTGGCTTCTGCACTCTAACTATCTCAGTAGCTGTGTCCTGTGTGTGAGAGAGAGAGAGTCTTAATGCCCTGTGGGCTTTATAGTGGTGGTGTCCTGTCTGGTGATTGGTTGTTCTATGTCGTGTGTTCTCATTGGTTATCCTGTGTGTCAATCACTGCCTGTCTGCATCTCATGATATACATGAGTGGATATTATGACATCTCACCTTATTAAAATAAATTTTGTAACGTGGCTGTATATACATGCATGACTATGTACAAGTGGTGAATGCCTGAACATATGTATCTGGGAAGGTGTCTATAGCGCAGATACAGAGCAAACTGAACATAATTTACAAGATTTAAGTCTATAGATTCAGTCTTTGTGGCGGGTGACGAATTCTTGTCGATCGCCTCAGAGGTGGAGGGGGGGGACATCGGCACCTGGACAGGCGGGATTGCTGCCATTTCGGTGGCCTTGTGGACAGGCGGGATCGCTACCAGATCAGTGGCCTCGTGGTGCAAGATGTCCGGAGGAGGCATGATGACATGCGGAGAAGTGTGGTCAGGTGGTGGGCAGGGAACTTTGCGCAGTGCCCTGCTGTTGCGACGTAGAATGGAGCCATCAGCCATTTGAACAACGAAAGACCTGGGGGTAGCCTGTCTGACGACCACAGCTGGGGCTGACCAACCTCCCTCAGGCAACTGGACGCGAACAACATCTTCTGGAGCCAGCGCAGGCAGATCCATGGCATGAGCATCATACGTGATCTTCTGCTGGTCCCTGGATTGCTGCACTTTCTGCAGCACCGTGAGGTGGTCAAGGTCTGGAACATGGATGGCTGGAACAGTCGTCCTCAGGTTGCGGTTCATGAGCAGCTGTGCCGGAGACAAACCAGTCGACAGAGGGGTTGCCCTGTATGCCAACAGCGCCAGGTTGAAATCCGAGGCTGAGACTGCAGCCTTGCACAGCAACCGCTTGACAATATGGACCCCTTTCTCTTTCCTTCCCGTTTGATTGCGGGTAATGGGGACTGGATGTGATATGACTGAAGTGGTAGGATCGTTCAAAGGCGGACCACTCTTGGCTATAGAAACATGAACCGTTGTCATTCATTACTGTGAGTGGTATCCCGTGCCTGGCAAACGTCTCTTTGCAGGCTTTGATGATTGACTTGGATGTGAGGTCCGACAGTTTCACCACTTCCGGGTAGCTGGAGAAGTAGTCGACAAAGAGCACGTAATCACGCCCATTTGCGTGAAAGAGGTCTATCCCCACCTTGGACCACAGAGAAGTCACGATCTCGTGCTGTTGCAGCATTTCCTTGGGCTGAGCTGGTTGAAACTTCTGACATGCTGTGCAGTTGAGGACCGTGTTGGCAATGTCCTGGCTGATGCCAGGCCAGTAAACTGCCTGCCGAGCTCTGCGCCGACATTTCTCGATCCCAAGGTGACCCTCATGGACCTGTCTGAGTACCATGGTTTGCATGCTTTGGGGAATGACGATTCTATCTAGTTTAAGAAGGATCCCCTCAACAACAGTTAGCTCATCCTTAACGTTGAAGAACTGGGGGCACTGCCCCTTTTGCCAGCCATGGGCGAGGTGCTGCATCACGCGCTGCAGTAGAGGATCTTTGGCAGTTTCTTCGCGTATTTGGACAACCCGTTCATCAGTGGCTGGTAGGTTGCTGGTACACAACTGCACCTGTGCCTCAATGTGGCGAATGAAGTCGCCCTGTTCACACGGCGTGGTGATGGATCGGGATAGGGCATCCACGATGATCAGCTCCTTACCCAGTGTGTAGACGAGTTCGAAGTCATATCGGCGGAGACGAAGAAGAATTCGCTGCAGCCGAGGTGTCATGTCATTTAAATTCTTCTGGATTATGTGGACTAAAGGCCTGTGGTCTGTTTCTAGCGTGAACTTTGGAAGGCCGTATACGTAGTCATGAAACTTGACTATTCCTGTCAGGAGACCCAAACACTTCTTTTCGATCTGGGCATACCGTTGTTCGGTCGGAGTCATGGCCCTGGAGGCCTATGCCACTGGAGCCCAGGACGAGGAGTCGTCTTGCTGGGGGAGCACCGGCCCAATGCCGTCCTGGCTTGCATCTGTGGATATCTTGGTATTCTTGGTTGGGTCAAAGAATGCCATTACTGGGGCTGTGGTGAGCTTCGCCTTCAGCTCAAGCCACTCCACTTGATGTGCGGGAAGCCTCTGGAACACTATTGACTTTTTAACGAGATGCCAGAGGGCCGTGGTGTGGGATGCCATATTGGGAATGAATTTCCCAAGAAAATTTAGCATTCCGAGGAAACGGAGGACCGCCTTTTTGTCCTTTGGGGTCTTCATGGCAATGATTGCCAGCACCTTGTCAGCGTCAGGTTGTACACCCTGCTGTGAAATGTGGTCACCCAGAAACTTGATAGCGGACCGACCAAATGAGCCCTTTTGAGCTGGAGGCCGTTTTCATGAATCCTTTGTAAAACCTGTTTGAGGCGAGCGATGTGATCCTCGGGCGTCGTGGACCAGTTGATCACGTCGTCCACATGGACTCGCACCCCCTCGATGCCCTCCACCATTTGCTCCATTATGCGATTAAATACTTCGGAAGCTCAGATGATACCAGAAGTCATGCGGTTGTAACAATACCTGCCGAACGGAGTGTTAAACGTGCACAGCTTCCGACTGGACTCGTCCAGCTGTATCTTCCAGAACCCATGGGAGGCGTACAGCTTGGAAACGAATTTGGCATGAGCCATCTCACAGGTTAACTCTTCACGCTTCAGAATCGGGTAGTGCTCTCGCATTATGTTGCGATTCAGGTCTTTGGGATCAATGCATATATGGAGTTCACCAGAGGGTTTCTTGACGCAGACCATGGAGCTGACCCAGTCTGTTGGTTCCGTAACCTTTGAGATGATGCCCGGCACCCGGCATGGTGATGATGTCCCCCCGATATGGAGACTCGAGGCAGTCAGCATCGGGGTCCGTTGGGCTGTCGGGATCAGAATCCTGCATGCCTTGTTGTACGCAGCGGACACGTCTGCGCTGCAGCTGGGATCGCTGACTGTTGCTCGGCGGAACGGACCTGCAGAAGGCTGCATAATGCCCAGGTTTCCACACTGTAGACATCGCCTTCCTTTGGCTGGACATTGCCGCTTTAAATGGGCGGAGCCACAATTTGGACACGTCATGACGCTGACGTCAGCGCGTTCTGTGCACCATCGCGCATACGCAGTGCGGTCAGCCGACGTTCACACGTGCGCATTAGAGTCTTCGGCCTTCTCGTCCGCCCGGCCGTGGCACGCATGCGTAGGGACCCGGGAAAAGCGCGCGAAACGGCCACTCTCCTCGATGCTCAGGCCTTGCATTTTTGCAATGGCCTGCACCCTTTCTGCCTCATGGGAGGCCAGTTTAGCATTTTCTGCCGCCCTGATGTGGGAGCAACAATTTCTGGCATGCTCATGGACAACGCACGTTTCGATGGCAACGGAAAGAGTCAACTGTTTGAATTTGAGGAGCTGCTCCCGCAGGGAGTCGGACTGGACCCCGAAAACGATCTGATCCCGGACCATGGAATCAGCCGTCGAGTCATAATTTCATGACTGCGCTAGGATGCGGAGATGGGCCAAGAAGGACTGAAAAAGTTCATCCTTACCCTGAAGCCTCTGTTGGAAGATGTACCGTTCAAAGCTCGCATTCACCTCAATGTCGCAGTGGCTGTCAAATTTCAGCAGAACCGTCTTGAACTTCGTCTTGTCTTCGCCATCGGCAAACGTGAGCGAGTTATAGATGTGGATGGCGTGATCCCCCGCAGTCGACAGGAACAGCGCGATCTTTCTGGCATCCGATGCTGCCTCGAGGTCGGAGGCCTCGATATACAGGAGGAACTTCTGTGTGAAGACTTTCCAGTTGGCGCCGAGGTTGCCGGAGATCCGGAATTGCGGAGGAGGCTGGATCATTTCCATGCCGCTGGATGGCTGCTTGCTGGTCATTGCAGATTCACTCGAGATAGGTTCGTTAGAATTAATAGCTCCCTGGTACCATGATGTGTTATCTGAGTTGGTCTAACATCGACTGCAACTGGATGCAGTGAAACTAGAAACAGGCTTCCGACACAGGAGATGGTCCAACACTATTTTATTGAACTTGCTGATTGCTGTACATAATCTGCTGTGGGTTGACACTCTATTAATCTAAACTGATAACCTCAGACTGGCTTGACCAGACTAGCTCTCTACCACATGGTGATGATGTTCACTGGCTCTGCACTCTAACTATCTCAGTAGCTGTGTCCTGTGAGAGAGAGAGTCTTAATGCCCTGTGGGTTTTATAGTGGTGGTGTCCTGTCTGGTGATTGGTTGTTCTGTGTCGTGTGTGTTCATTGGTTATCCTGTGTGTCAATCACTGCCTGTCTGCATCTCATGATATACATGAGTGGATATTATGGCAATAATGCCCTTACAATTCGCAGAGTGGGGCGCACCTGCCGTGCCCGTTCTTAAACTAGACAGATCAGTCCGTCTTGGGGGAGATTATAAGCTAACATTCAATCGGGTTTCCAAGCTTGACAGGTACCCCATGCCTCGGACACTGTACACAAATTTAGCAGGTGGCCAGACATTCATTGAGTTAGATAAGAGCCACACCTATCTTCAACATGAATTAGGCAAGTCTTCCTAGAAGTATGTTATGATCAACATGCATAAGAGCCTTTATGAGTATACTTGTTTCCCCTTCAGGGTTTTGTCAGTGTGCGGCATATTACAACTGATCATGGAGAACATACTCCAAGGGTTACCTAAAGTAGCGGTATACTTGGATGACTCACTGGTCACGGGATTTCAGGACAGAAGCACCAAGCAAACTTAGAAAGCATCAAATCTTGAAACACCATGGAGTTAAAATTCATCCTGGAGTGAGTAAATTATTATGGAAATTTTGTCCCAAATTTGGCCTCCTTGCTGGTCCAGACCAATGTTTCCTCCACCTTCTTGTACCTCCTCAACTGTCCCCAGATCCGCAGTGTCGCCACCACCACCGGACTTGTGGAGTAACGGGTCGGCAAGAACGGCAAAGGAGCCGTTATCAAAGCTCCCAGACTAGTAACTTTACATGACGCCGCCTCCAGCTGCTCCCGCGCCCCCCCACACCCACCCGATCACCCACTTCCTACTAATAGCTATATTGGCCGCACAGTAGTAGTTGCAAAAGTTCGACAGCGCCAAACCCCCCCACCGACTGCGCTCCAACAGTGACCCCGAGAATAAGACTCGCGGGGTCTTATTCGCCCACACAAAACCCGTAATGATCCTACTCACCCGCTTAAAAAAGGCCTTAGGGATGAAGATGGGGAGGCACTGAAAGACAAAAAAAAATCTGGGGAGGAGGCCGACGTCTTGGCCTTTGCCTCCCTAGTAGCCTGGAGACGGATTTTATTAATGTGGAGGGTCTCGAAGCCCCCGAGTGTAGTGACTTGGGTTAACAATATGGCTGGGTTTCTCAGCCTCGAGAAAATAAAGTTTGCCTTAAGAGGATCTACGCTGGGGTTCTCTCGGAGGTGGCAGCCGTTCGTCAACTTTCTGGGGGAAAATTGAAATGTCAGCAGCAGCAGCAGCAATCCGCAGGGGGGGTTGAGTGCTTCATTGGGATGGTGTGGGAAGACCGAGTCGCGCGGGTTTACGTCTATTTAATTGTTATTGTATATTCTCTTTTTACACTATGTTAATATTCACTCTAGTTTGTTTTGTTATTATTGTTACTACAGTTTTATTATGAAAAATTCTGCAAAACCTTAATAAAAACACTTTTTTTAAAAAATGGTCTTGGGAAGTGCCACAGGCCTTCAACAAAGTTAAACAATTGTTGTCATCCAACGTAATCGCCTATTTTGAACCCAAGAAGGAACACATCCTGACATGTGGGCTGGATTCTCCGTGTGCCGACGCCAAAATCCGTGAAACGAGATTGTGCGGAGAATAGCTTTCGACGGTGAAACCGCGGTAGACACCGGTTTGACGCCAAATCGGGATGCTCCAGCACCCTGAAATTGGTGTAAATGCGGCGCTCGCCGCGCAGGCTCTGAGACCAGTAGGCATATCATTAGCGGGCCTCACGTCCCAGGCTCCGGGGCCTCCGATTTCCATACGGCGTCGTTCACTTGTGCTCTTACAAATCGTGAACCTGGCGCCCTGGCTGCTGATCGAGAGAGCGGCGGAGTGAAATGGCGTGGAGTGACAGCGGGCTGCTGTCCCCGACACCAGCTGTGCTGGCTGGGGCCTGCCAGGGCCTGGAAGGGGAGGGGCAGGCCAAGCAGCTGGGATGCCCTGCGGTTCTCCGGGACGCACCCTCCCTCAACGGGACTGGAGCAGTGTTCAGGAGCCGACCGCCGTCCTGCTGAGCACCCAGCCCCTTGTTCTACACTGTGGCACCAGCAGTATGGGTGAGTGCCCCTCCCCCCCTCCCCCCTCCCCTCCTCCCCCCCTCCCCTCCTCCCCCCCCTCCCCTACCTCCCCCCCCCCCCCTACCCTCCCTCCCTCCCTCCCCCCTCTCCTCCTCCCCCCCACAGCACCGAATACTCCGCCCAACCGGCAGCCACCCACTGGGGGACCACCCAGAGCCACACCCACGGCAGCCCCCAGTGAGGGAAATGCTAGCCAATGGTGCCCCTGGCAGCAGGACGGGCGGCAGGACCAGGGCCTCCGGCGGATAACAAGCTGGGGAGTGAGGGGTGAGGATGAGGGGTGTGGCCATCCAAAATGGCCACCCGCCATATTGATGGTAAATTGGTCAACACAGAGACACAGACAGGCTGCAGCTTGCAAATATGCAAGCCAGACCTTCCAGAAACAAACAAAGGGACAAGGCTGTTAAAAGGACATCATGGGGCAATGGGCTCCAGGTAGAAAGTAACAATTTGTGGCAGACTTGGTGGCGTCAGTTTACTTATTTGGGAAGGCCTACGTGCCTCGGACACCAACAGCCATGGCCGACTGGGACCTGCCCAGGGCAGCACGGTAGCCTTGTGGATAGCACAATCGCTTCACAGCTCCAGGGTCCCAGGTTCAATTCCGGCTTGGGTCACTGTCTGTGTGGAGTCTGCACATCCTCCCCGTGTGTGCGTCGGTTTCCTCTGGGTGCTCCGGTTTCCTCCCACAGTCCAAAGATGTGCAGGTTAAGTAGATTGGCCATGATGAATTGCCCTTCGTGTCCAAAATTGCCCTTAGTGTTGGGTGGGGTTACTGGGTTATGGGGATAAGGTGGAGGTGTTGACCTTGGGTAGGGTGCTCTTTCCAAGAGCCGGTGCAGACTCGATGGGCCGAATGGCCTCCTTCTGCACTGTAAATTCTATGCCCCACCATCGAGGTGTACACTAGCAATTGGTCGAGATCTATCAGGGTGATCAAGCCCTGATCGATCTATTGAGCATCTACCTGGGACCGC
Organism: Scyliorhinus canicula; assembly: GCF_902713615.1. Classification (NCBI taxonomy): domain Eukaryota; kingdom Metazoa; phylum Chordata; class Chondrichthyes; order Carcharhiniformes; family Scyliorhinidae; genus Scyliorhinus; species Scyliorhinus canicula. Next base: position 88,185,036 of record NC_052156.1, read on the forward strand.
CCAAAAGAGCGCGAAATCTGCAAGGGATAAAAGGTGCTGCGAAGCCCATCACCCGCTCACTCGACCGCCGACGACAACAATGGTGATACCTGCACCAGCCAAGGATGGGACCATCGACGCCATCCACAGAGGGACCAGAGTCGGGGACACCGACGGCCAGCAACAGACATTCAGCACTGCCAGACAACGGATTCCAGATGAGGTCATATCTGCTCTACACATGCGAGTCACCTGGAAGTTAAGTTGGTCTTTCTTGTGTGTGAGTTTAGAGTCAAACCTGCAAGTGTGTCTGATTAACTAATATTAATTGTGTGTGTGTATTGAATTAGTATTATTGCATGCAGCTTCTGCGGTCATTTGTCCATCGTATTCAGGTTGGAGACATACTGTGGCTCAGAAGGTACAACAAATCTGGCGATCCTGGTACTATTCGGCCGGAAGTTACAAGTATTGCTACAAAAGATCCCACATGACAGTCTTGGAGATTCCGCATGAGCCCGACTTAGGTAGGCAATTGACCCACGTAACGGCCAGTATCCCAACTCCATCGAAATGGAATATAAAGTTCCCTATTCTTGAGGATTATTCACAGATCAAACATAATCCACAGGTGTGGACTCCGTATTGGACAAACCACCATATTTCGGATGTCTGTGCTAATTGCATGCATACCTAACAAGAGAGAGAGGGTCAACCCGGCAGATTTGCCGCAGCCTCTGCGGGATTAGGGCCGGAACACAGCCACAAGCTGTACCCGCTTCTCAATCGGCCCTCCACCCCCTTGTTCCCCAACGTCAATATGGCAGCTCGGACAACAAGCAGAGAAGTAGAGGCGCGGAAGACGGGAGCAGAGAGGTGTCCCATTTGGGAGAGTTAATACGGGGATATGTCAAAGGGAGAGGTTGGCACATGTGGTCAGGCCTTATTAGGCACAGAGACAGGCCCGGGGCAGCAGGGCACACTTGGTGGGAGGATGCGAGCACAGCGCACATAAAACATCCGCCGAAATATAGCTAGCCACTGGCCGCACCTACGGCATCATTGAGGTGAAGAGCCTTCCCTGCACCCGCCACCCGGCAACTGCACGGTCGATGCCCTAACCAGTGCCCGTAACGGACATCTCTGGCAGCCACCTGGAGGTGAGCCGATGAATGCGATTGATGTCTCTCAGACTAACATGGGAAACCTAGCTCAGTCCCAACGCACAGACGATTCCCTAGAACAGATCCTGAACGGCGATTCCTGGCCCCCAACGAAACATGGGAGGACGGGCTGACCATACGGGACGGATTGCTTTCAAGGGCGGGAATGATGCGGTCCCTACCCAGGACTGAAACCAGCTCATATACCAATCTCACGATGGCATGGAGACCACAATGGACCACCATTATGTTGGTGCCCGGAACTAAAGGAGGATGTCACTCACTATATTGAAGATTGCCTCGTTTGTGGCCAGAATATTTCCGACGGTGACGCCAGGAGAGGACATATAGGATAACCCGTCCTATGGAGGGTCCCTGGACGAATCCCCATGTGGATTACATCGGCCCAACCCCACCATGCTGAAATGGATATAACGATGTACTGGTTATCATTGACACCTTCATGAAGCAGTTCCCACCCGCAACACAACCGCCCCACAACCAAACTCCCCAGTCCCCTTATTGGACATGGGGCCACGCCGGACGGTTGGTCAGAACAGCTAAACGATTAGAGGACCAGGACACAGTAACCCTGAACCCAATGAACACAAGCAACCGGCAGACGCAGGTCTGGCGACCAATGAGGGGAGATGATTTCATGGATGAACCTCCCATGTGGGTATTACAAGAACAACTGCAGAGCGCAGTGTTCTGAGGTGCGTGGAGCACAAACATTCTGAGGTGTCTAAATGATGACAATCGGATGACTCCCAATAAGCATGGCACACGACTTCTGATGGAACCTGCCCCATCATGTTTGCTCCATGCGCGCCCGTCTTCTTTGTTTGTGCGTTGTTTCACCATTCCCTTCATCTCCTCTCTGCATGCTATTTGCAATTCGAACTGTCCCTCGCCTCTCACTGATCAGACTCTGAGAGCACCTTCATCATCAGCATTCATGCTGAGCTGTCTGTCCCCTCCAGGGGTAACAGACTACTAACCCATGCTACATTGTGTGCCTGCCACACAACTCCACGATTGACGGCCACTACTCAGAGCAATTGTAATATTCACTACCGCATGTGCATACGGTTCCAGCTTAGGCAGGTACCATGGTTGGCGCAGCCGAAGGGCCTGTTCCTGCGCTGTATTGTTCTTTGTACATGCGCCCTTCCCCCTGGTGTATTTCACCGGGGTTAACCCACGGTTATATTCACTTCTTGACCATCTTCTCCGCCCCCCCGCCCCCCAATCAGAGTCCGATCTTCACCGACGTTGTGCGTGGGGATCACCGCACCTTCCACAGAATAAGGGGTGGTTCCTCACCAACCACACACCTTTGTCCTGTCATCTGTCCTTGGGCACCCAACGTATTGCCATATCTGTTGTTGCGGGTTCTAACCCACCAGTCTATCCAGGCCTAGGGGTTAGCCCCTTCCTAGGAATACACTCTCGTCCTGTTCTTCAACACACTCGGTAGTGGAGTAACGGTATTTCCCCCGCCCTACCCAGGGACACACGGAACTATTCAAAACACTTGGGCAGTGGAGTAACGGCATTTCCACTGCCCTACTCGGGGACCCCACACATTCTTTGCCCGCCGCAGATCATATGCACCTCTCTCACCATGAGCCCCTCCTTCCCTGCAATCCCCACGATCTGGAATGGCGACTTATAGTACCAAACACTTGGGTAGGTCTCAGAACAGAGCCGTTGCCCTACATCCCGCCACTTGGTTGTGGGACGAAAAATGTATTCAGTGACTCAGGTCACAACTCATCCTCCTCTTCACTCTTCCACAGAGATCCCTTTGGACCGACCCCACATGCTATTTACGCTTAGCAACCCTTTTGTGATTGCTGCTGTGAAGGAATCGGGCTGCTCGACATTTCACCCCTCCCCTCCTCCTCAACTCAGACCTCTGTGGTCGGCATCAGCACTTAGTCTCAGAATTGGAGAATCAAGTCCAAGATATTTCCCATTGTGGGGTTAGGGTGTGTGGTGATATGAGTGGGAGCACTGCCATTGGTGCAGAGCACTGGTTCCCCATGGGCTCTGGCTGGTCATGTGCCTCTCGTCTGATTGGCTGGGACTAGTCATGTGACTGCTCACCAATTGGTCGAGAGGCAAGTAGACCCCGCCTCCGAGGCGGGGTATAAGTACCCAGGTTTCCCGGCAGTCGGCCTTTCTCTGTAGTCGACCACCGGGCTAACAACTAGCTGATTAAAACCACAGTTTGGATCTTCATTGTGTCTCGCGTCCAATTGATGGTACATCAATTTAATCAGCTAGAATTTTGGAATGGAGTTATGCATCAAGCCTGACTGCCTCTGCACCAGCCCACATGCCTCAAATGCACCTGCAATCTTTAAATATTGGCAGGCGTGTTTCAACAGTTACCTGACAACTGCAGCCAGCAAGCCCACCAAGGAGCAGAAACTCCACATCCTCCACTCGTGCGTGGGTACGGCGGTATATTCAATGATTGAGGACGAAAGTGATTATGACGCGGCCATGGATATCCTGAAAGGACACTTTCTCCGGCCGGTCAACAAAGTATACGCACGGCATCTCCTGACGACTAGACAGCAGTTCCCTGGTGAGTCACTCAACAAATTCTACCAGGCCCTCACAGCTCTAGGGAGAATGTGTGCCTGTCCCCAAGTTTCTGCGACTGAGCACATGGAACTTTTAATTAGAGATGCTTATGTTGCCGGCATGCAATCCTCCTCTATACGCCAACGATTGCTGGAGAAAAACGCCCTCAGCCTAGCTGAGGCACGGACCCTTGCAACCTCCCTGGAGGTCGTTGACCTGATCGCCCGCGCATACGCCCCCGGCCGCGCAGCAACCCCCTGGACCTCGTGGGACGCGCCACCCCCGTCCTCCGCTGACTCCGACCCGCCCCCAGGCCTGCGCTGCGGGACGTTCCGACAAGCTATCGGGGCCCCGCTGCTATTTTTGTGGCCTCTCTAAACACCCCTTCCCGCAGCTGCCCGGCCCGCTCCACTCTGTGTAAGAACTGCGGGAAGAAGAGCCACTACGCGGTGGTCTGCCAGACCAAGTCGGTCGCTGCTGTTACGCGCAGCGACCGCGGATTGCCCCCCCCCCCCCGGGCCCCCCAGGGCCCCGCGCCGCGCACCGACCTCTCCTGCCCACCTCCCGGCCGCCGCAACAGGCCCACAGTCCTCCTAACCCCTGCTCCCAGCTGCCCTGACCGGCCCGCAGACACTGCCCCCAGCTGCCACGAGGTTCCCACAGGCGCCGCCATCTTGGGTCTCGGACGCCACGTGCTGGTCATGGACGCCGACATTTTGGGGCACCGGCTCCACGTGCGGGTCCTGGGCGCCGCCATCTTGGGACCCCAATTCCACGTGCGGGTCCTGGGCGCCGCCATCTTGGGCCAACACGGAAGGTCCTGCCAGCGATTACTCTGCCACCGAGGATGACCTGGAAAACTCGGCACGACTTCCTTCCATCACACTCGACCAGTCGCCAAGACTACGACAACGATCCAGCTCAACGGACATAAGACGAAATGCCTACTGGACTCCGGGAGCTCAGAAAGTTTTGTCCACCCCAACACGGTAAGACGCTGCGCGCTCCCCATCCACCCAGTTAAGCATAAAATCGAATTGGCCTCGGGTTCGCACTCCGTCCAAATCACCGGGTGCTGCATAGCGGACCTCACGGTCCAGGGGAAGGTTTACAAAAACTTCAAACTCCTCATTCATCCCCGTCTATGCGCTCCGGCACTCTTGGGCCTGGATTTCCAGTGCAACCTGCAGAGCTTAACTTTCCAATTTGGTGGCCCTATCCCCCCACCCTTACTGTCTGCAGCCTCGCGTCCCTCAAGGTGGTCCCCCCTTCCTTGTTTGCTACTCTCATCCCAGATTGTAAACCTGTCGCCACTCGGAGCAGACGATACAGTGCCCAGGACCGGACCTTCATCGGGTCCGAGGTCCAGAGGCTCATTGAGGAAGGAGTTATCGAGGCCAGCAACAGTCCCTGGCGAGCCCAACTGCTGGTAGTTCGGACTGGGGAGAAAAACCGGATGGTCATTGATTACAGTCAGACCATCAACAGGTTTACGCAGCTGGACGCGTACCCTCTCCCCCGTATTTCCGACCTGGTTAACAGGATCATGAAATACAAAGTCTTTTCCACGGTGGATCTTAAGTCCGCCTACCACCAGCTCCCCATCTGCGCGTGTGATAGTAAGTACACCGCGTTTGAGGCAGATGGGCGCCTCTACCACTTCCTCAGGGTTCCATTCGGTGTCACAAATGGGGTCTAGGTCTTCCAACGGGAGATGGACCGAATGGTCGACAAGCATGGGTTACGGGCTACCTTCCCGTACCTCGATAACGTTACCATCTGCGGCCACGACCAGCAGGACTATGACATTAACCTTCAAAAATTCCTCCGAACCGCGAAACTCCTTAATTTAACCTACAATAAGGATAAGTGCGTGTTTAGCACCGACCGTCTAGCCATCCTCGGCTACGTAGTGCGGAACAGAGTGATAGGCCCCAACCCCGAACGCATGCGCCCCCTGATGGAACTCCCTCTCCCCAACTCCCTCAAAGCCCTCAAACGCTGCCTTGGGCTACTTCTATTACGCCCAGTGGGTCCCCAACTACGCCGACAAAGCCCGCCCCCTCATCCAGTCTACCTTCTTTCCCCTGTCGATGGAGGCCCGCCAGGCCTTTAGCCGCATCAAAGCGGATATCGCAAAAGCCACGATGCATGCAATCGACGAGTCCCTCCCATTCCAGGTCGAGAGCGACGTGTCTGACGTAGCTCTGGCGGCCACCCTGAACCAAGTGGGCAGACCCGTGGCCTTCTTCTCACGAACCCTCCATGCTTCCGAAATCCGCCACTCCTCGGTGGAAAAGGAGGCACAGGCCATAGTCGAAGCTGCGCGATATTGGAGGCACTATCTGGCCGGCAGGAGGTTTACCCTCCTTACAGACCAACGGTCAGTAGCTTTCATGTTCGATAATGCACAGAGGGGCAAGATCAAGAACGACAAGATCTTGCGGTGGCTGATCGAGTTGTCCACGTACAACTACAATATCTTGTATCGTCCTCGTAAGCTCAACGAGCCTCCCGATGCCCTCTCCCGCGGTACCTGCGCCAGCGCGCAGATTGACCGCCTCCGCTCCCTCCACACGGACCTCTGCCATCCAGGGGTCACCCGATTTTACCATTTTATTAAGACCCGCAACCTGCCCTACTCCGTTGAGGAGGTGAGGACCGTCACCAGGGACTGCCACGTCTGCGCCGAGTGCAAACCACACTTCTACCGCACCGAACGAGCGCATCTGATCAAGGCATCCCGCCCCTTTGAACGTCTCAGTATAGACTTCAAGGGTCCCCTCCCCTCCAACAACCACAACACATATTTCTTGAGTGTTATTGACGAATACTCCCGCTTCCCTTTCGCCATTCCCTGTCCCGACATGACAACAACCGTCATAAAGGCCCTCCTATCCATCTTCTCCCTGTTCGGTTACCCCGCGTACATCCACAGCGACCGGGGGTCCTCATTTATGAGTGACGAACTGCGTCCATTCCTGCTCAGCAGGGGCATAGTCTCTAGCAGGACGACCAGTTATAACCCCGTGGTAACGGTCAGGTCGAGCGGGAGAATGGCACCAGTTGGAACACCATCCTGCTGGCCCTACGGTCCAGAGATCTCCCTATCCCCCGTTGGCAAGAGGTCATCCCGACGCACTTCATTCAATCCGGTCTCTCCTCTGTACTACCACTAATCAAACACCTCATGAACGTCTTTTTGTTTTCCCTAGGAAGTCGTCCTCAGGATCCCCTCTCCCGACCTTGCTGGCCACTCCCGGGCCCATCTTGCTCCGGAAGCATGTGCGGGTGCACAAGTCCGACCCGTTGGTTGAGCGAGTCCAGTTACTCCACGCCAACCCGCAGTATAGAACATAGGACATAGAACAGTACAGCACAGAACAGGCCCTTCGGCCCTCGATGTTGTGCCGAGCAATGATCACCCTACTCAAACCCACGTATCCCAACAACCCTCCCCCCCCCTTCTTTAACCTTACTTTTTCGGACACTACAGGCAATTTAGCATGGCCAATCCACCTAACCAGCACATCTTTGGACTGTGGGAGGAAACCGGAGCACCCGGAGGAAACCCACGCACACACGGGGAGGACGTGCAGACTCCGCACAGACAGTGACCCAGCCGGGAACCGAACCTGGGACCCTGGAGCTGTGAAGCATTTATGCTAACCACCATGCTACCGTGCTGGCACCCGCCGGCGTGCGGCCTTCTCCTCTTCCATCAACACCTCCTCCCCAACCCCAATCCCCCCCCAGCGCCCCCCCGCGTCCCCACGACCCAGCGCATATACCCCCTCTTCCCCGATTACAGCGTCTCCACCACCGGCCCGGGGTACGGAGACACATCTACGACCGACGCTCCCAGAGGCAAGGACGACCATCGGCCCGACATCACCGGCTCCACTGCGACGGTCCACCAGAACACCACGGGCACCCGACAGGTTGATCGTGTCCATCTGATGCAACCATGGGACTTTATTGGACGCTATTGTAATTTTTTTTGCATCCTAATGTAGTATGTAGTATTGTTTATTTTGCCACAAGCCAGTGGGCAGCCCATATCTTCACGATTATCTCTGCTCATACCACCAGTTCTCGGACCCCCCCACCCCCGCTTTCTTTCTCCACAAGGGGTGAATGTGGTGATATGAGTGGGAGCACTGCCATTGGTGCAGAGCATTGGTTTCCCATTGGCTCTGGCTGGTCATGTGCCTCTCTTCTGATTTGCTGGGACTCGTCATGTGACTGCTCACCAATTGGTCGAGAGGCAAGTAGACCCCGCCTCATATAAGTACCCAGAGTTCCCGGCGGTCGGCCTTTCTCTGTAGTCGACCACCGGGCTAACAACTAGCTGATTAAAGCCACAGTTTGGACCTTCATCGTGTCTCGCGTCCAATTAATGGTACATCAGGGTGGTAATTTCGCAACGCTGGAAAGGTGGAACAGAAAGGTTCCTGTGCATCCAGGACCCTTTTGGATGCCAAGCGCAGGTATTCTCAAATTGAGGAGAACTTGGTAGTCGTGTTTTGTGTAAAGAAATGTCAGCAGTAGGTCTACGGTTCATGTTTCATCATAATGACCGACCACAAGCCCTTGTTGGAACTTCTACAGGAGGATAAGGCAATCCCCCCCTGTTGCTTCCACCTGGGTACAGCATTGGGCCCAGTTAGTTGCAGTTTATGAATATCTTTTAGAGCACCACTCGGGAACAAGGATAGCTCACGCAGATGCCTTGAGTTGCCTCCCATGGCCCATAGGCCTTGCTCCTTTACTAGCATTGGGAGAGTCACAATGACCCTAATTTATTTAAGAGACCTTGCCAGTGTACGCAAGAGAAATTGAGGGAATAAGATCCAACACAGTCTAAATTGAAACACGTGATCCTGGACAGTGGAGTCCGAGGACAACTCTCAGAGGAAATAAAGCCTTATCTGACCAAGAAAGATGAATTCAGTGTTGAGGACAGTATCATTCTTTGGAAGTTCGAGTAGTTGTTCCTTGCCCGGGGCAGCGCCCGATACTAATGGAACTACATAATTGCTACTCTGCGACATCAAAAATGAAAATGCTTGGCAGGTGCTACGTGTGGAGGCCCAGCCTCTACTCAAGGCATCACAGACTTGGTGAGGCAATGTGGCCGATGCCAAAAACTCCTCCTTCAGCCTCCTTACATCTAAGGAGTGGCCACGCAGGCCATGGGTGCAATTCCCTGTGGACTTTGCCAGGCCTTTTGTGAGTTATATACACTCCAAATGGTTAAGGATACACAGCACACGCTCCATAATTTCCCACACTACAATTGGGAAACTGAGAGACGGAGCTTTTGCATACACAGAATACAATGGCACTGCCTTCATCAGTACTGAGTTCAAAAGCTTCATGTATTGAGTTTGGTACTTAGTTCTGTGGGAGGAAAGATAGCGGGAGCTAGCTCGCCGGGTCGGGCTGCATCCATTACAGTGGATAAGCTAGCTGAAGTGATGGCAATGGAGTTTGAGCGATAGTTCGCCAAACATTTAGATAGGCATTGGAAGGAGATGATGGCCTCGCTCACGCAGTTGGTGGATTATACCCTGGCCCCGATAAAGGAGGCTTTGGGAAAGATGTTGACGGTGGTTAGGGAGCAAGGTGGTGTTGGAAGGGGTGGTGGAGTCAGTATCGTGGCGTAGCGACCAGTTCACCTCGATGGATGAGGAGCTGTGAAGGGTGGTGGAGAATAACAAAAGGCTAAGAGCCAAAGTGGAGTACCTGGAGAACAGGATTGCCTGAGGGGCTGCAGGGCGGAAGCCGACGAAGTATGTTGCAGAGATGTTCGCCAAGTTGCTGAGGGAGGACTAGGAACTCTCCTTCAATAAGCTGGATAGGACTCACCGGTCGCTCCAGCCGCAGCAGAAGGCGAAAGAACCACCAAGAGCTGTGATAGTCTGCTTTCATAGCTACCAGGTGAAGAAGAAAATGTTGAGATGGGGGTAGCAGAATCGAGAGGTGAGGTGGGTAAGCAGTAGTATTCCTAAATACGAGGATCTCACAGCGGAGCTGGAGAGACGGCAGGTGGCCTTTGGAAGGGCGAAGACAGTGTTGTACAAGAGCAAAGTCTGGTTTTGGGTGGTCTGCCAGTGAAACCAAGAGTTACACACAACTCCAGGGATGAGTACTTCGAGATGGCGGAGGAAGCGGAGGTGTTTGTGATGGCTGAAGGATTGGGACTGAACTGACCTGATTTTTCTTTATGGTGTGGTTGGGAGGGGATGGTTTGGGGACATTGAGGTCACATGTTGGGGGGGGTTCTTTATGTTGTGTGTTTTTTGGTATTGGGCCTATGGGGGTGGTAGCTCTGGCAGGGGCCATCTCGTTAGCAACTTTAGGTTGGCTAGTGAACGGGAGTGAGGTGGGGGGGGGGGGGGGAGAGAGAGGCTTTGGCTGTTGGAACCTGTGTGGACAGGTTTTGATGGGCCTGGGAGGTGTGAATTGTGGGATGATGGGGACTATGCAGGGAGAAGTAGTTTTGAGAGGAAGTGGCTGGGGGGCATCTGGGAGGGGGGGGCGGGGAGGGGTGGAGGGGCAGTTGGCTGACGGTGATCAGGGGTAGAGTTGGATCCCGCTCGCCAGGCACGGTGCCATGAACCTGGCTACTGCTGTCTTCTCCTTGTGAGCCATCTACCCCAACAGTATCCAAAACAGTATACCTGTTAGAAACTATCTACAACACAAAATGTATTTCCAGAATTTTTTATTTTTGTTTCAGATTTACAGCCTTTTTGTTTTTATTTCTGTCTAGTTTTATGTTTTTTCTTCAAAATGAGTTGATTAACATGCAATACATAGAACATAGAATATACAGTGCAGAAGGAGGCCATTTGGCACATCGAGTCTGCACCGACCCACTTAAGCCCTCACTTCCACCCTATCCCCATAACCCAATAACCCATCCTAACTTTTTTTTTGGTCACTAAGGGCAATTTCTCATGGCCAATCCACCTAACCTGCACGTCTTTGGACTGTGGGAGGAAACCAGAGCACCCAGAGGAAACTCATGCAGACACGGGGAGAACGCACAGACTCCGCACAGACAGTGACCCAGCGGGGAATCGAACCTGGGACCTTGGCGCTGTGAAGCCACGGTGCTATCCACTTGTGCTACCGTGCTGCAATCTACTACCTATGCTGGAGGAAAGGATGTGTTTTTCCAACCTGCCACTTAAAAGATAAAACTTTTTCTCCCAATGGTTTTGCTAGGTTAGTGCTGTATTAAGCAGGGAGTTGAGTCATACAAATCAGCAAAGTATTTCAGTGCAATCAAGGTATTTTAATATGACAACTGTGTATTTGACACACATTCCCTGCTCAGCGTGTGGCAAAACATGGTTCTCTGATGATTCATCACATGAATGGCAGCTAGGGAGAGGCAGAGTTTAAGGACTAAGGCTGCAGGCAACTAGAAGTTTAATTTCAATGTCGCCAGTGGTCATTCACATCTCTGAATAGTCTATTCTCTCAGTATTGCAAAGAATTTCATAGTTTACTCACAGCAGTTTAAATATTCTAACCCCTGCTGAAATATTAGTCATGTTGTTGCTAATCTGATCAATAAGTTGGAACACACAAATAATTATAAATCATTCATATGAATTACAGGTGAATTACCACAAATTAGTGATTACTGCACACAATTATTAAAATTAAATTTCGCTGCACATTAATATAAAAGTGCAATGGGGATAAGACCTCACATTCTATATTTTTATAACATATGTATATCCTCATAGCTAATTTCTAATTAAAAATTAAACAGGACAATGATCTATTTAAATGGCTGAGGCTATAATTGTCTGCAACTTTGATAAAAGGGGCTATTTGGCAGCATCAAAAAAATTGGCACCTTGTTATCTCTGAAGACGCCACATGGGCTGCAAAGATCAAGCAGAAAGCGAACAATGTGAAAGAGTACACCATTGGATTTTGATTCTAGACTCATGTGAAACAATCATTCTTTCTCTGTGGTCCTTACCCAATAAATCTTCCTTTTCTCTCTCCATCTTTTACTGCATGATTGAAAATGAGGCAATGTTGCTACCCTCCTTCCACATTTGACAGTGTGCAAATAAATTAACCTCCTGAATTCATCCTACCATGAGTTTGCTGTGGGGTTATTAATAGAACACTGAATCACATCAAAATTGAGGGATTGGAAGGATGCCACCGCTTTTAATGGAGAAGCAAATCAAAACAGCTTTCTGTTTATGGGCAGGTAGTGGGAGAATTGATCTACTGTGTTTAAATTGACTCCCTCCTGTCAGTAACAAAGGTAAAAATGAAATCAAATGAACTAATGTAAAATATGGTATGCTCTTCATCACAGATGGACAGTTCGAAGCTTTAAATAATTGCACAGTAGCTAGAAAATTAACATAATTCATGATTCAAGCTGGAATCCACCACAAGGTTTCAATTTGGCTCAAGAATTCTCACTCTTGAAATGAAAGGCTTTGTATTACTTACCTTGATTGCAGGTTTTTTGGTTGCAAACCCTCTGTACCATCCTGCAAAAGGAACACAAATAGGCTATTATGAAAAAATATCAAAGTGTGTCATTTTAGTGGATCTCTACTTGGGGGAAAATTGTAACTAACTGCAGATAAGTGTTGATTGACTGCTGAAGAAATTGACTTAGAAATTTAGAAAACGTGGAGATGAGGGTGGAACACCTTGGGTACAAACAAAATGAAATACGAATGAAGGATTTTATATCAAATATTGTAATAACTGCGGATATATCATTTCATGCCAACATCCAGATGTTATCTGTACTTTAACCTCTGCTTTTCGCTTTCATATTACTCTGTTCCCACTATCTCAATTTTCAGAATTAGTGCACTGAAATAATAAAACTTAAAATGAGATTGAGATGCAAATGTAACACAAGAGTCCCCCAAAGTACAAAAAAAACGTGACATAAATAAGATACAAAATACAGGAATGCAAGATGTTTGAGCGAGAACTTAAAATTCAAACATTGTAAAAGCACAGGTAAAGTTAATCCAACAGCTATCACTCAGCAGATTTCATGCATTCCAAAAGAATTTCAAAATATTGCAGAATTTATCAGTTTTGTGAACAAAGGTTGCAGGATGTTAAAATCTTTCCATACTATTGTTATTCATTGACTGAGTCCTCAAAGACGCACATTATAAACAGACCAGTAATATTCAGCCATAATAACCCTTAAAAATATTCAGTGTACAAGCCATTAAACCTATTTCTCAAGTCGCCTGTCTATTGCACACCAGGAATATTGTGGGATAAATATCATTCTTCAAATTTACATGCCCAGAATATCTTCAAATTTACATGCCCAGAATATCTGTCACATTCCGACCTGATGAGCTAAATTGTTAATTTCTAAATTAAAAAATCATAATTAAGGAGATTTGAATGCAGGACAAGCAATTTGAAACAAAAAGTGTGATTAAATAGCATCGCCGTGCCTGACTTGGTGACACAACGAGGCCATTAAATCTCGCGAGATGCTTCTCATTCACAAAGCTTGAAACATCTTGGAGAATTAACGGAATCTCACGTGACGTCGCGATCAGGATCTCGCCTTCGCTGGCAAGATCAGGCTTAACATATTTAGGTGACCCATTGGGCTCATTGAAATATTCTCCCAGGCCCGGAAACTAACTGCATGCCTGGGAGACGTTAACATGGCGAAAGTTAGCACTGTTATCCAAAAACATGAACCAGACAAAACGGCACCTGGGGAGGGGGGGGGGGGGTGGTCTCCCAGGCCATGAGAGACCCCCTGGGTGGTCGGGCTCTGGGCAGGGTGGTACCCTTGCAGGCACCTGGTAACCTCTGCACTACCAGCCTGCCACCTGGACACCCTGACGGTGCCACCCGGCATTGTCAGCATGGCTGGGTGGCACTGCCAGGGTGCCAGGATGGCAGTGCCAAGGTGCCAGGTTGCCCATGTCAGGCATCAGGCCCACGGGTGCCTTGCCCTTAAGAGGTTGGTAGGGGAAGGGCTCAATGTAAGTTGCGTCTAATAGGGGGGTGGCTGAGGGGGGGTCAGAAAATCTGGGCGGCATTTCAAAATTGTCACCCGATCCGTGAATCCTCTTCCTGGAAATGATGTAAGTGCGGCATTGGTGGGGCATTTCTCGTCAAAGCTAAAACAATGGAAAAGGCCACTAAATAGCGGGGTGTTTCTCAGTGCCAACGCACCCATTAAATCGCACCCAAATACCATCAACTACAAACCAGCAAGTACAGGTATACACTATAAATAAAAGATCATTTTAATTCAGTTGATACCTCGCTTTGCTTAGCTTGAATCAGACGATTATGGACCAATATTTGGTCACATAATTTAAAATAACAGTTCAGTGCATTACTAGCAGCAGTACCGTGGCACTATCAGAACTGTGATTTTGGTATAAAAAGTTAAACTTGCTTGTCCAGGTGGAAATTTACGATCACATTATATTATTCAAAGGGGAATTGTGAGTTCGCCCAGTGTCATGACCAAGCTTTGAAAGTAACCAGAAATAGATGAACTGCTTATTCATCTCATTATTATTGCTGGAACCGTGCTGTGTGCATGATTGCAGCCAAGTTATCCTATATAGCGAGAGTAATTGCACTTCAAAATAATTTGTTGTTACATGAAGCATTGAAACATTCAAAGAGGTTATAAAGTGCGATATAAATGTAAACAAATTTCATAATATTAAGGGTATCATCTTTGAATGCAATTACTCAGCAATAAACTGCAAACTGATGCTCATTTTGGGTTCTCTCAGGGCTATTCAGCGCCTGATCTCATTAATTGCCTTGGTCCAAATGGACAAAAGAGCTAAACTTAAAAAGTGATGCAATAGGGCAGCATGGTGCCGCAGTGGATTAGTACTGATGCCTCACGGCGCCAAGGTCCCAGGTTCGATCCCGGCTCTGGGTCACTGTCCGTGTGGAGTTTGCACATTACATGGAACATAACATAGAACATAGTGCAGAAGGAGGCCATTCAGCCCATCAAGTCTGCACCGACCCACTTAAGCCCTCACTTCCACCCTATCCGCGTAATGCAATAACCACCCCCCTGAACCTTTTTGGTCACTAAGGGCAATTTATCATGGCCAATCTACCTAACATGCATGTCTTTGGTTCATGAAGGCAGCTGGGGCTGGTATAGCACAGTGCACTAAACAGCTGGCTTGTAATGCAGAACAAGGCCAGCAGCGCGGGTTCAATTCCCGCACCGGCCTCCCGGAATAGGCGCCGGACTGTGGCAACTAACGGCTTTTCACAGTAATTTCATTGAAGCCTACTTGTGACAATAAGC
Source organism: Scyliorhinus canicula (assembly GCF_902713615.1). Lineage (NCBI taxonomy): Eukaryota > Metazoa > Chordata > Chondrichthyes > Carcharhiniformes > Scyliorhinidae > Scyliorhinus > Scyliorhinus canicula. The sequence continues at coordinate 88,200,117 of NC_052156.1, forward strand.
AATTATTATTATTATTATATGTGAAGGTACAGCTGTACTTAAACAGATCCAAATTTCGTAACTAGGATGCCCAGAACTCAACTTGTGAGCTTTAGATTTCTCAGGAAAAGGATGAAAATTGCTGGCGCTCCTTTGGAAAAGTATGGTACCCTTTTAGATCGGACCTCTGGGAAAGGTAATGTGTTCTTTAGGAAAGGTCAGGTGCCCTTTCGAAATGTTAGTAATCATAAATATGCATAAAGTCAAGTTCTTTGAGCTGTCAAGCGAACTGTCAAGCAGCGAAGGGACCTGCCAAGGAATTTAAATCTCCTGGCATTTAAATTTAAAAAAAACAGGCTGCAATTTAAAAACAATTGCTTGCTATTTTATTACGCCTGCTGACATAAGCCCAAGGTCTGTCATTATAGGATTTCTGTTGTATGTCTGATTTCACAACAAATCTTTATCATAGTGTGCTGCCTGATAGTTCATAGATTGGCAGCTCTAAGGGCGCGATTCTCCCATGTTTTAAAAAGGACTTTGTGCTTGAATGAAATGTTTGTTTTTAAAAGGGAATTAACTGCGATTGAGCCATTGGCCATCGCGTTAAGACGTTTGGGGGTATGGAAAGGGATAGTGCGGGGGGGGGGAAATAGAGCACAGGGTGTACTTATATGCCGATGACTTATTGTTCTGCATGTCGGAACAGAGTGTGTCAATAGAGGGAATATTGGATCTGCTTCGGGTGTTTGGGTCTTTCTCGGGGTACAAATTAAATCTAAACAAAAGTTAATAATTTGTGGTGTCTCAGCCGGGGCAGCCATTCCATAGAGCAGGGGCTCCCGATGGCCCCGGGGAAATACTCAGGGAGTCCGGTAATAATAGCTTCATTGAGAATTTGGCAGCAGTTTCGGCAACGCTTTGGGTTGGGGGCAGGGTCAAGGAAAATGCCTATTCGGGGAACCACAGATTTTAGCCAGGGAAGTGGGATGGAAATTTTCGGAAATGGGAGGAGAAGGGGATTAAGACACTAAAAGATTTGTTTCTTGGGGGTCGGTTTGCAGGATTGAAGGAGCTGGGAGCAAAGTATGGGCTGAAGCAGAACAAAACCAGGAAGTCTCAGCTGAGAATTAGAAGCCAATGAACATAAATTAGGGGTTAAACCAAAGATAAAAATTCCCTTATAAAGAGAACCTCGTGGTCGAGGTCCTTTGTTCCTGAATTCTTGAATCATCTATCTGTTTGCTTGTGTTCAAGTGATTTTCTTTTGTGCTTAACGCTTCTGCCATGTGTTTGACTTTTTAATCTATTGTTTGATATTTAGTTTCTAAGTTTGTATTTAGTTCTTATTCAAGTTTTTGTGAGGGACACAAAGAATCCAGCACGAGTTTTCAGGATACAAAGAAATAACATTTATTTACAATAACATATATATACAACAGCAGCAGCAACTTCCCTTGCTGCTCACTCCTCTCTCTCTGCTGGTTCCAAACTTGCCAGCTCTATTTATGCAGGGAGTCTGCTAATGATTTCTCCGCTCCCCTCATTGGGGAAGTTCATACTCCCATAGAATTGTGGGATTGTCATTAGTCCCCAGCCAGTGGTAAGCAGGCAGGCCATAACACAGTGAATAATTAACAGTAAAGTTGTATTTTTGACACATTCCACCAAACTGACTACCGATTCTTATTGGAAGGTAAAATAAGAGTCCCAACAGGCTCTGTGGTCAAGCTGTTCAACAGCCGGCGCAAGGTCCACTTACACTCCCATAACGTGATATTGTTGGAAGTAATCAGCAGTCTGTGACTGGGGTGGATGCAGATACTGGACAGTGAGAGGGAAGCCAAGCCAGGTTTGTCAGCCAGGAAAACCGATCAAATGAGGCCAGTCAATATGGCTGACATGTCAAAACTGTAAGAAGCTTACACAGTCATCACTTTGTGTCGCCAAGCTCTGGAATCGAGGATGTAAGTGCTTTTGGTGAGAATGGAGAAGGAGGTGACTTGGATATTAGGATAGTGCAATGTAGTGGAACCAGTAAGAAATATTGTGACGTGTGTGCTTGGCAAATTACTTCATCTCGTCTAAAGTCATAGGAGCAGGATTCTCCGATCGCCAACGACGAAATTGTGTTCAGCGATTGGCCGGAGACTCTCCACTTGAGCCAAAATCGGGGCGGCGCCTTTTTTTTAAAAAACAGCCTCCCTGACTCATCCTGGCAACTTCCGAGACTGGAGGAGTGCCATGCTTCAAGAATAAGGTGTTGGATTCTCCGATTCTGATGCTATTGCGATGCTCCGCCCCCTCAAAAAACAGCATATTCAAAGAGTACGCCGCACACTGTCGGGACAGCCTCAGGCCAGCACCCGCCTCCGATGGGTCGAGTTCCCGATGGCGCGGAACACTGTTATTTTTTTTACGCCGATCCCGCATGGCGGCTGTAGACTATGTCCAGCGCCGCCACAGTCGGGGGGGGAGGGGGGGGGGGGGGGTGCCGCCGCTAGCCGAGGGGTCTTCGGCGAAGGATAGGGGGACTGGTCCGGGGGTAGCGAGGGGGGTTACTGGGGGGGGGGGGGTCATTATTTGGCATGCCGGGTCCATGCGCAGCAAGCGCATGCACAGCCACGGACCCAGCCATTCTCCAGCCGTTTTTGGCATAGGAGCCTGGAGCTTTACCCGCCGCAGCTGTCCCGTCCCCCGTCCCCCCCCCGGTCCCACAATTGGTGCAGCTGTTGCGCTATTTTTTTCTGCCGTCTGGAAATCGGAGAATCCAGTCCATAGTTTATCAAGTAAAACAACATTGTACTTTTTTCTATACTTGTTTAAATTTCTAATGGGATGGGAATATATTTAAAACAAAGTTTGTGTGTAAATGTAAGGATGTACATGTTCAACTGAAATTCTTTAATTTTGAGCAGTAAAAACTCAAACTTAGAAAAATCAGGTATTGGAAATAAAGTTTTAAGTAACAAAAAGAATGCCGTCCGCGAAGGTCTTTAAATATGAGCGATGGAGTCTTTCTGCCTGAGGCAGCGGCAGAGAATGTCACTCGCCCGTCATGTACACTGATGCTACATGCCCTGTACATCTGTACTTTGGGCACGAAATCATGGATGAGAGATTCTCCATTTTGTAGCTGCTAGCAAGCAAGCAACAGGACTGTGTGAAGAACTGAAGATGGATTATTTTGTAAGAAGGAAGAGAGGGTCAGAGATACAAACATGCCAGGATCTCACAATTTAATCAGCTGGAGAGAGCTTCTCAGAAGAGTGCACAGCAGGACAAAGCAATGCTGGTGTGAGCTGTATCCAGAGCTCCAGATGAACAAACAATTAAGAAGAAACTGAAATTGGAAACAAAGCAGTAGAAAGATGATTTCTTGAGCGTTGGCTTTCATTGTGCCAATGCAAATCAGGATGCAAAGCCCATGTGTGTTATATGCAGGGAAGTACTGGGGAAGTGAAAGTTTCCAACCCTCAAATCTTCAAAGGCATTTAAAGATCAAGCATGGCAAGTTCTAGGACAAAGCTTTTGATTTTTTTCAAAGGATGCAGCAAGAACTTAAATTGTCAGCTGAAGTCCTTAGCTGAAATGCAACATTGAATAACAAAGCCAGTGAGATCGTGAAGACCAAGCTGACACACCTGCCATGTTAAAGGTAAGTGATAATGGTGTGTCGCGAAGGTTGGCCGGCGTGGGTCGCTAAGGACAGCCAGCATGGGTCACGAACATCAGCCAGGGTGGGTCCCGAAGATCCACTATTTGGTAAAAGTGGGTCCAGGGAAAAAAAGTCTGAAAAACACTGTTCTACAACAAGTACTTCATCTGCCTCAGTAAACAGCTTCACGTGTGTTTTAGTTAGCTGTTTTCCTTTACTTATCTTGGATTGTAGGCTTATGGGAATTACATTTGTTTGTGCAAATGGAGCTTGAAATTCACCACCTTGTTGGCAATTGTTAAAACAATTCTTTACAATTTATTGTTTCTACATGAATCAAGTTCAGTTAGATTGTCTGCGTCATTATCCACAATCATGTAAACTTTCTTTGATTTACACATCTTAGCAGTTATAGTTGATCGCAGTTCTTACACTGCTTTACATAGGCTGAACAACTATGTAGTAAGTTCTCTCTTCCGCATCGACTGTATTTAAATGTTTTAATAGCAGTTTTGTTCTTTACACCTTCAGGCTGTCCGATTGGTTTTTCCACAGCGCCGTCACTGTTTAACTGCAACTAATTGCTTGAGCATTCCTGGCAAATCTTCTATCATCTGTTTTATCTGGCATTTTGTTGCCTCTGCTACTCTGCAGATATTTATTGCTTTCCCCTGCATGAAATCCACTTCTCTCAAAAGCCATTATCTCAAAGTATCTTGGATGAGTGGTTCTTCAAACTTTCCAAATTCACAAAATTTAGCTTTTTCTTCTCAGCTGTTACATACTGACTAAAGTTGCACTCCCTTGTGTAAAAAATGTGTATCTTTCATATGTGATGTTTTTCTAAGGGCAACAATAAGCTCAAAATATGTCCAGTATTTCTTTCGAGATTTTGTTTCTCACCACTTTCAAATGTGAATGTGTTAATAAACTTATTGGACTTCTTCCCCTGCTACGTGAATAAAAATGGAAGACTGCCTTCAGGTCTTTCATGTCACTGCCAGTTTCTGTGAAGTACAGGCCGAAGCGCTGCCAGATTCTCCATTAGTTTTCCGCGAGATTGCTCTCCTCACTGAGCTCTGTCAATGGTTTCAGAACTTCCATTGTCTTGTTTTATGATGCAGTTGTAACTTTATTAATAATAGAACATTAACATACAACTGCAAGACATGTGCAGCCTTGTTACAACTTCTTCCCTTATATGCTAACTGACCGTCGCGCCCTCATCCCACCACCACCCCGGTCAAATTTCACATTCAGTTTGGAGGGAGAGAGGTATGAATCGAAGACTTATGTTTTCAACTCAAACAAGGACAATTATAAAGACAGAGCTGGCTAAAGTGAACTGAGATATTAGGTTAAAGGATAGGTCAGAACAGATGCAGTGACAGACATTTAACTTAAGAAGGTATTTCAGAATACTTAGAAGTGATGGGGAGGCATATGGTGCAGTGGAACAAATAAAATCCCAGAAGTAATTGTAAATCAGGAGGTGAAAGAGAGGGGGGAACTTAAAGCAATTACAATCAACAAGGAAAGGGTACTAATGGAACTATTAGAATTAAAGGCTGACAAGGCCCCAGGTCCTGATGGGATTTATCCACAAGTCTGAATAGAAGTGGTTGCTGAGATAGTAGTTTCAATTTTCCAAAATCCCTAAATTCTGGAAAGGTCCCATCAGATTGGAAAGTAGCAAATGTGACTTGTCTATTCAAGAAGGGAGACAGAAAGCAGGAAACTACAGGTCAGTTAGCTTCACATGTGCCATAGGGAAATTGCAGTAATCTATTATTAAGGAGGTTATAGCGGGGCACTTAAAAAACCTCAATGCAATCAAGCAGAGTGAACACACAAAGCTAACTTGCAATGGTGTCTCCTCCTGTTCCACATCACTAATGTCTTTTATGGGAGGAAGTTTGCCATCCTTAACTGGTCTGGCCGACATCTGCCTCCAGATCCACGGTAATGTGGTTAATTCTTAACTGCCCTTTGAAATAGCCCCTCAGTTCAAGGGCAATTATGGAATGGCAACAAATGTTAGCCTTGCTATTGGGAGAAGGAAATGCCCAGTATACATGCTATCTTTTTAGATCCAGGAGTATGTTGATATAAGCAGTGGACTATTCAAGAGAAAGACAAGTGCAGTTGTTTTTTCTCTTCCTGTAGCTTTTATGAAGACACAACATGCACACCACTTATTACTGCAATATATCATTAATTATGTACTCCAACTTTCTTTTTCTGCAATGTAGTTCATATTTGGGATAACATGGGGAATCTATTCTTTCATGCAGTTCTGCTCTTAAAGAGTTGGTCAATGGTAAGGCTTCACATGTTTCTGATCAAGTGACCATATTAATATTTATTAAATGTCTCATGCTTGTTGGCACCGTCCACAGGTCTTAGGCTTGTATCCTAGAATCCTGACAGAGGTGGCTCCAAAGGTGGCAGATACATTGTGTAATGAACTCCAATTGGCTTTATTGGTTGGCCAATTGGAGTATGAGCTCCCTCAATGATAGCTCATTGAGGGGGCCCATATAATCACCTGTAGGCTTTGTCAGCAGTCTTAAGTTGACTGGACTGCTAGCAGCACTGTTTGTAGCTGCTCCTGTAATATCGTTATTGTAAATAAATATTGGTGTGGTGACGGAACTCCTGCCTCCCGTGGATTACTACAGTGGCGACGAGGTAAACTACGAATTTTGCGGAGACCAGCTACCACACTCGGAGGGTAAGCCTTGCTATTTAAAAAATGCCGTTTTTTGGGAGGTTAGAGGCATTCGACCCGGCTATTGAGGACTGGTCCCAGTATGTGCAGAAAACGTGTTACTTCTTCCGGGCAAATGATATACTGACGGACGAAAGTAGACGGCTTATCCTACCGTCGGCATGCGGACCCTCTGCTTTCGCCATTATACATAGTCTGACTTATCCCGATGCGCCGGACACGAAAACTTTCCAAGAAGTAACGGAATTGGTGAAAGAGCACTAAGACCCAAAACCACCCCTCATTTTGCGTAGATACAGATTCTACACAGCGAAGCGGGAAGACAGGGAGACAGTCACAAATTTCTTGACCCGCCTGAGAAAGATGGCGGAAAAATGTGAGTTCGGCCCGACGCTAAATGAAATGCTTCGGGACCGGTTAGTGTGTGGTATAAACGACCTCACAATACAGAAACGCCTGTTGACGGAAACGGAGCTAGACTGCAGGCAGGCGTTACAGCTCGCACTGTCGCTAGAAAAGGCAGGAACTACAGGGCACGCCAATGGAGGTAGATACCTGTGAGAGAGACTACCAGATAGCCACTCTCAGGAAGAACCTGAGGAATAGAGGGAAAAAGGAAAAACCCAGAACTGCCCCCAAGTCTGCCAGGACTAACTGGAGACAGAGGGAAGTACCGGCTGAGGCTCCCCCAACAGAGAAGGACCGTTTCTGGCACCAGACAGAGTGGGGTAACAACGACAGAAATCCTAGAAGGAGGTGGCAAAAGAGGAATAGCAGGTGGGGACGCAGGGAAGTACACAACCTAGATGGCCCAACCTCCTCCGAAGGGGAACAATTGTATAATATTACAATGAAGAAAGCAGAACCCATTAGGATTACCCCACGGGCGAACGGGCGGCTGACAATAATGGAAATAGACACGGGTGCGGCCGTATCAGTAATGGGAGTGGCAGCATTTAGAAAAATCAAAGATGGACTCCAGCCACTAACCCTAACAAAAACATCGACAAAACTTAAAACCTACACGGGGGAACGCCTGGAAGTTCTAGGCACGACTCATGTACCTGTGGAATATGAGAAATAATTGCTCAGATTACCGTTGACGATAGTAGAGGGCTCCGGACCGAGCTTAATTGGACGGAACTGGCTGAAAGACCTAAAATTAGATAGGATGAAAATTTTCCAGAGTGGAAGCGGGCAGTTGAGTGGAGTACTCCAGAAATACCTGGAGGTCTTCCAGGAAATTTTGGGGGAAATCATAGGCGCCAAAGCAACTTTGCACGTGGACCCAGAAGCCCTTCTGAAATTTTGTAAGGCCAGGCCGGTACCTTTTGCATTAAGGAAGAAAGTAGATGACGAAATAGAAAGGTTACGGCACGACGGCATTATCAGACCAGTACAGTTTTCGGAATGGGCAGCGCCGGTGGTACCAATTCTGAAGCCAGACGGCTCGATACGTCTCTGTGGAGATTTCAAACAGACAGTAAACAAATATGCACTGCTGGACAAATACCCAATCCCGAAAATAGACGACCTATATGCCAAATTGGCAGGTGGGCTTTTGTTCACAAAACTAGACATGAGCCACGCCTACCTGCAGTTAAAACTGGACAAGGGCTCCCAGAAGTTCGCTACGATGAACACCCTAAAGGACCTTTTTCGTTATACTAGGTTACCTTTTGGAGTGTCATCAGCCTGCGCTATATTCCAGCGTACGTACGATGGAAAATATTCTGCAGGGACTACCGCAGGTGGCGATTTATTTGGACGATGTCTTAATCACGGGTAGGACAAACAGGGGACACTTAAGGAACCTGGAGGAAGTGCTCAGGCGTTTCGCAAAGGCAGGCGTACGGCTAAAAAGGGAAAAATGTGTTTTTCTGGCCCCACAAGTGACATACCTGGGATATAAAGTCGACGAGTCAGGCTTACATCCATTAGAAGACAGAGTAAGGGCAATAAAAGAAGCCCCAGCTCCCACCACGGTCCAGGAGTTACAATCATTTCTAGGGTTGGTAACCTATTATGGAAAATGTATTGAAAATAGGGCATCCATCCTAGAACCCTCCACCAGCTACTAAAAAAGGGGCAAGAATGGAAATGGTCCGCCCGCCAAAACCGAGCATTTAGGGACATTAAGGAACAGCTGTCATCCGAAAATGTCCTAGAGCATTATGACCCAAGGAAGGAGTTGGTGGTCACTTGTGATGCATCCCGTCTTAGGAGCCGTCTTAGCCCATCGAGGAAGGAATGGGGAAGAACGGCCAATAGCCTATGCTTCGAGGACCTTGGCGATGGCTGAGAGGAAGTACGCCCAAATCGAGAAGGAAGGACTGGCGGTGATATTCGCAGTAAAAAAATTTCACCAGTATCTGTACGGGCGGAAATTCACCATAGTGACGGACCATAAGCCGTTATTAGGGTTATTAAAAGAAGACAAGTCAATACCCCCGATTGCATCAGCTAGAATCCAACGCTGGGCGTTGCTACTGGTGGCATATAGATACGTTCTGGAGCACAGACCGGGAACGCGAGTAGCACATGCAGATGCTTTGAGCAGACTTCCCCTCCCGGACACTCCGCCGCAAATACCAAAAGTAGAGGAGACAGTAATTACTCTAAATTTTTTGGACACCCTACCAGTAGACGCACAACATATTTGGTTCTGGACGCAAAAAGATCCAGTTTTAGCCAAGATGAAGCATTTACTGCTAACAGGGGGACTGGAAAGACCAGTGGAACCCCAGATGCACCCATACTGGAGCAGAAGGGACCAAATAACCGTAGAAGACGGTATCCTATTATGGGGAGCCCGGGTAATCGTCCCAGCTCAGGGCCGTCAGGCAATCTTAACTGAGTTACATCATGGACACCCAGGGGTGTCTAAAATGAAGATGCTAGCTCGAAGCGACGTTTGGTGGCCAGGTTTGGACATAGACATAGCAGCCTTGGTACGTCGGTGCCAGGAGTGCCAACAGGGGCAAAGAGTGCCACCAGCAGCGCCATTGCACCCGTGGGAATGGCCAGGCAGACCGTGGACCCACCTGCATATTGACCACGCCGGCCCTTTCATGGGCTCAATGTTTTTGGTGATAGTGGACGCCCACTCCAAATGGTTGGACGTCCACCGGGTAAACATGGCAAGCACAGCATCGACAATTGAAAAGCTCAGGGCCTCGTTTGCAACACATGGACTTCCGGAGGTATTGGTGTCGGACAACGGAACGGCATTCACAAGTGGGGAATTTGGAAAATTCCTGAAGGAAAACAGAGTCCGTCACATCAAAACGGCCCCTTACCATCCAGCGACCAACGGCCTGGCAGAGAGAGAGCGGTCCAGACACTTAAAGCGGGACTCATGAAAAAGCCTGCAGTGTCAATGGACACAAAGCTCTCCCGCTGGCTGTTTGATTACAGGACCACACCGCATTCCACAACGGGCATACCGCCAGCTGAACTCTTAATGGGAAGGCGGCTGCGAACGAGGCTGAGTCTCCTTTTCCCAAATTTAACGGGGAAGTGGAGAAACAACAGGAGGCCCAACGCAGGGGGCATGATAATAGTCGGCAGCAGAGACATTTCCAGGTGGGGGCACCGGTTTGGGTCAAGAATTATGGGAATGGATCAACGTGGGTCAACGGCACGGTAGAGTCCCAAACAGGGCCCATATCCTAAGAGGTTTCAATAGGAGGTAAGGTGCTGAAGAAACACCTAGACCAAATAAGGGCAGCGGAACCACACCTGGAGGCAGGCAAAGCAGGACCGCTTCAAGCTGGGATAGCCCAGACGGAAAGGATACCCACACCCCAGCCCCGAGCAATTTCTCCAGACCCCGTCATCCAGTCGTCAGAGTCGGAGATGGACACGTTCGACGAGGCCGCCGCGACACCTCTCCCCGAGGAGGAGGAAGAACAACTTCCAAGGAGGTCGTCAAGGAAAAGACGGGCACCTATAAGGTACACCCCGCTCACTTCGGAGAACGACCCGGCGGACGACACAGAGGTGACAGACCCAGACATGAGGAGCAGGAAGAAGCTCAGAGGAATGCCAGCTGGCAGGAATTCCTCGGACCTTGGGGGGGAGGGGTGTAATGAAGTCCAATTGGCTTTATTGGTTGGCCAATTGGAGTATGAGCTCCCTCAATGATAGCTCATTGAGGGGGCCCATATAATCACCTGTGTAGGCTTTGTCAGCAGTCTTAAGTTGACTGGACTGCTAGCAGCACTGTTTGTAGCTGCTCCTGTAATATCGTTATTGTAAATAAATATTGGTGTGGTGACGAAACTCCTGCCTCCCGTGGATTACTACACATTGGTTGTTTCCCCTCTTGGGAGAGACTAGGGCCAGAGGGCATCGTCTCAGAATAAAGGGGTGTCAATTTAAGACTGAGATGAGGTGGAATTTCTTCTCTCAGAGGGTTATAAATCTTTCGACCTCCTTGTCTCAAAGCTGTGGGGGCAGAGACTTTGTGAATACTTAAGGCTGAAATTTATAAGATGCTTGATCAGTAAGTGAATCAAGGGTTACGGGAAAAGGGCAGGAAAGTGGACGTAAGCAATACGGGATCAGCCATGATCCTACTGAATAGCGAAGCAGGCTTGAGGGGCCGGACATCCTACTCCTGTTCCTATTTCTTGTGATCTCATGGTTTCTGTTGCAACTATTTCTGTCAACATTTCCATAAATTCGTAGGTCCACATTTATAATGGGAAATGCCATACTGTAATCACACTTTCTTGCTAGTTGTGCAAAAATAAAGACAGTAGGTGGGTTTCTCCGGTCTGCCAGCAACGTTTTGCAGCACGGCCAGCAGAGGGATTTTCATTTCCCACAGCCGGCCAATGGGGTATCCTATTGTGGCCACCTCGTGCCGTCGGACCCGTGGATCCGGCCAACAAAGAATTCTGATGCATATGTTTGACTTCAAAGTACAGTACAGTCTGAATTATATCCATGCACTTAGTCTAATTTCTCTTGCCCTCTAATGCCACTATACCTAAAGATAACACAGGTCTTGAATTTCTACTGGCAATATGCACTAGCCATGATTCCAAGCAATTAACATAAATAACCTGGAACTATTTATAAAAACATCTCAACATTAGATGACAAAGATTATGCAATCGTTTTTGTTCTCTAACTAAAGAATCCAACTGTATTCCATTTCAATAAATTAATTCTTTCTACACACCGTTGAGAAATATGAGATAGAAGTCGTACATTGTATTCATGGTTATGAGGAATACGTTTTAGCTTTAAGTTTAATTTATATTTTTTTACCTGTGAATTAAAAAGGTGAAACCCAGGTCCAGCAGATCTGGAGCTGTTGGTATATCTACATTCTACATTTTAACAAAGTTTTACTAACCCAAGAAGGAGTTTAGAAAAAACTGCTGTTCATAGAGTCATAGAATTTACAGTGCAGAAGGAGGTCATTCAGCCCATCGAGTCTGCATCGGCCCTTGGAAAGAGCACCCTACTTAAGACCATGCCTCCACCCTATCTCTGTAATCCAGTAACCCCATCTAACATTTTTGGATACTAAGGGTAATTTATCATGGCCAATCCACCTAACCTGCACATCTTTGGGCTGTGGGAGCAAACCGGAACACCAGGAAGAAACCCAAGCAGAGACAGGGAGAACGTGCAGACTCTGCACAGACATGACTCAAGCTCTGAATCAAACGTGGGACCCTGGAGCTGTGAAGCAGCTGTGCTAACAACTGTGCTACAGTGCTGCCCACGGTATTGTTGCCTAGCAATAGAGAGATAGAGGCAGAGACAGAACAGCAGCTTTTAGTTCAGTTGGTGATTACGTTCTAAGGTGAAGGGAGCAGTTTCAGTCTCTCTCGAGCTGGAATACTAGCTGAGGAACTTAAGTCTGAGAATCATAGATAATTTGTTCTAAAGTCAAAATGAATGGTGAGTTCTAGGTCTCAAGGGAGATACAAAGTTGTCGGCATTTTATTGGGAGGCAGCATTTTATTGGGAGAAGCAACAGTAGGGAGAAGGTGGTTAAGGAAAAGGAGAAAGGTCCCAAGGTGACATTTAGGTTAAATCAAAGGAAAAGAACTGGAATCTGGAAAAGATCCTGTTCAGCAAAGTTAAGAGTGAGGAGCAGAGGAAGGCTTCAAGTTAAAAGTGAAAAATCTGCAGGAAGCAGACTTAACTCAAAATCAGCTGTAGATACAAGGAGACAGCCAAAGGTCTGTAACACTTTATTATAGGCCTGTTAAACAGTGATGTTCTATTGGTATGGCTGAATACCTAAGAGAATGTATGGAAGGCAAAGCTTGAATGCATCCAGGGGTGAGGAAAACAGAAGGAGAGATCAAAACCCTGGAGGTGGTGTTATGTAGAGTGGCACACTTCTGGTGTTGTCAAGAAATTTCAAACTTTGTTCGGAACAAGAAGGTGTTTATTAATTAAGAGTAACTCGGTACAGGAGGTTTCGTAACTTGGAGCACGTACTTACTCCGTGGCTGCTAGATGTATTCTGCCCGAGAGGGGGCCTCACTCACTCTTGATTCCCAATGAGACCCCAGTCAGGAGACCAACTTCTGCTGTGCTGTCTTAAACAGACAGACAGACACCACAAACACTACATCCCTCCCCCTTTATAAAAGCAGGAAATACTGGACAATCTCAGCAGGACTGACATCATTTGTGGAGAGAAATGGGAGCAAACGTTTGAGTCTGGATCAAAGATGTGTCAAAGAGCCATCCAGACTTGAAACATGAGCTCCCTTTCTCTCCACAGATGATATTAGATCTGCTAAGATTTTCCAGTATTTTCTGTTTTTGTTTCAGATTCCAGCATCCGCAGAAATTTGCTTTTATTTTCCCTCCCCCTGTAACTGTTTTTCATGCAATCTTCAAAACAGATTTACTTAAACCTACATTCTAAATAAACATTATAATTACAAATTAGATATCCATAAATTGGGGACTTCCGGTGGCGGCATGTAAGTGGAGGTCGCACATTAGGTGACTCCTGCTCGTGGAGGCTCTGGTTTTTGTACTTTTATGTCTGGTTTCAGGGGTAGTTTTTGAATGAGCTGGTGTGGGAAGGTATATGGAAGGTGCGAGATGTTGAAAACCCAGAAGGACACTGGAAGGAAGGGGGCGAGCAAAAGTCTGCTGGTCACCCCCTCCACTACTACTCTGGGTCCTGGCAGACGCCACCCTTACCCCCGCCCCCCCCCACTTCCCAGCCAGCCATGCCAGCTCTTGGACGGGCAGCCCACATCCACACCTCTGGGAACGTGTCCTAGCTCTGCTCCCTCCCAGAGCAGCCACTGCGCATATTTCCCGATTTTTAAAACCACAAGTGAACCTCGCGGTTGGTATTTCCTCCTGGTGGAGGTGGAGCACCACGGGCCCTGGAGAATATCAGGAGAGGCCCATTAATTATATGCCAACAGCGTTTACTGTACTTGTGGTGTAGAAAGCATTCATGCCGCTGTCTAAACACCGGAGCATGGCATTACGTCTGGCGTCGGCCTCCCTCTATTTCCGGCTGAAGCGTGATTTTCCGCCTGATCGCGTTTCCCAATTCTGGCATTGGTCACTGGAGAATCCCACCCATAGACTTGCATGGGATTCTTCCATACAGGTTTGCTGCTTTCCGAGTCCTGTTCTAGACTTTGTGCTGACCACGGACTACACACTTTTCGCTGCGGATAGTGTCACTCTCCAATCCTTCATTGATCCTTTTCTCTGTCAGGCACATTACTCCACAATGCATGCAGGTACCATCATCACAGTACAACCCAGTCTTATGTCTCATTAAACATACGCTGTCTGTCACATGTGAAGTAATGGTCAAGGTACTCTGTTTATGGTACTTGGGCCGTGTGATAAAGTTTTTTCTCTTTCTGGCTTTTCTATTTGGCATATTTTCCATTGACCATATTGGATCAGTTCTTGTGCTTTTCTATTAGTGTGACCCTTTCAGCAATCTTTTTCTGGCATGTAATCTCAGTTTCCTTCTCTGCCTGAATTGCTGCATTGGTTCGTTTTCTTCAGCACAATTCCTTCAACTGGCTGGCTTTTTTTGCCAATCCCTTACTTTCGTCTTCTGCATCAATCAATCTTCTGCTTGGACATGAGTAGTTTTTTTACTTAATGTATCCGCTTTCTCCTCCAAATGTATTTTGCACTCAGCCTCCATCAGTTGCAGTTTGGTCTGAATCAGTTCCAGCTGCTTCATCTTTATCTTGATGTTCATCTGAAATACCCTTAGATGAACTGACAATTTTAAATGACTCAACTTATTTAAAAGAGTTCTCTGCGGAATCATAGTTTTCAATCTGTTTCTGAATTTGTTTCAACTCAGCTTTATTTCAACTGTTGCCTTCCCAATATCTCACTCAATTGGGGCTGGTTTAGCTCACCAGGCTAAATCGCTGGCTTTTAAAGCAGACCAAGCAGGCCAGCAGCACGGTTCGATTCCTGTACCAGCCTCCCCGGACAGGCGCCGGAATGTGGCGACTAGGGGCTTTTCACAGTAACTTCATTGAAGCCTACTCGTGACAATAAGCGATTTTCATTTCATTTCATTTCAATTGGGAGCTGATTTGTTTGTAACCGACGATTAAGCCGTTCTTCTTGGTTTCTAATTCTCATTCTCAGTATGCATAAGTTTTATTCTTAGTCCATTTGTCTCATTTAAACATTATTCCATCAGCACTCCAACCGGCACGATTGCACAGTGGGTAGCACTGTTGCTTCACAGCTCCAGGGTCCCAGGATCGATTCCCAGCTTGGTTCACTGTCTGTGTGGAGTTCGTACGTTATCCCTGTGTCTGCATGGATTTCCTCCGGGTGGTTCGGTTTCCTCCCACAAGTCCTGAAAGAGTGAAGAGTTAAGTGAATTGGGCATCCTGAGTTCTCCCTCTGTATACCCGAACAGGTGCCGGAATGTGGCGACTAGGGGCCTTTCACAGTAACTTCATTGCAGTGTTAATGTAAGCCTACTTGTGACAATAAAGATTATTATTTATAATTATTTGATTCCCAGGTCTTGCAAGAAATTTTCAGTCGACTGACATTTTCTGGCAGCTTAACAATGCTATTGAACACATTGGAGTTCTTCCTCAAACCACTGCAGTTTTTTGTTTCTGTCAGAATAACCTTCTCTTGTCAAAAAGGATCACAATCATTCTTTAGTCTATTGCTCTGCAATTGCAATCCATTCAGTTTATCCATTTCTGAGTTTCTTCCAAGGTGAATCCATCATTCCCTTCTAACAACATTTGGTAATGATCCCTCCCTTCTCATGCTTTTCATGTTTTCAGAGAATTGACACATTCCTGTTGTTGTAGTTGCAACAAATGCTACGTCTACATTCATTACTTTTTTCTTATTGTTAGGCAACGCTCCTGAATTGCTAACTTGTTCCAACAGCTGCGTTCTATTTTTGGGTTTTTCCATCGTTAATTCCTCCTCAGCACCCTCCAGCACCATACAGTTTCTGCCTCTCTCTCGAGAAAGCCAATTTCTTCAGTTCATTTGTGTATTCCACACCACTGTAATCCGATCATTCAATTGGATCTCAAGAATTCCTGACAATGGCTCTGATAAATGATACCACTGCTGATTAATGATACCACTTCTCTGATTTCTATTTCAACAGTACGGTGACTCTTGCTGTAGATGATACAGGATGTCCCACGCAAATGCCATGGAGCAAACCTTTGATACGTTTCACTCTGAGACGAATAGTTCTCTCACCCATCACAAAACTGACAGCATCCATTACATGAGATTTCCTTGGTTCTACTCGAATTCCATGCTATGACCACTGTTGCTGAGTTCCGCATGTGCTTTTTCTCTCAACTCCTTTTACCTTTTATTCACATCTTCATGGTCTACCTCAAGTTCCTTCACCGCTTGCTGGTGGATGTTGTGCTGTTTCTTCCTGGCCCTAGTAGATTTCCCAGCTTTTCCACATTTTCATTGTGCTTGGTTATGTTTTCTGGGGCGAAGAGGAGGAGCAAGAGGAGAGGGTGGAGGACGTTGTGGCGCCACAGCGACGGAGACGCCCGAGGAGCCCCGTGTGTACCGGCCCCGTTCGTCGTACCAGGACCTCACAGACCCGGAATGCAGGAGGAGACTCCGGATGAGCCGTGAAACTGTGGCACACATCTGCCACCTGCTGGCACACCTGGCACCGCATGGCACTGGGGGAGGACACCCTCTCCCCGTGTCCGTCAAGGTTACGGTGGTCCTGAACCTTTATGCAACGGGGTCATTCCAGGCACCGAGTGGGGACCTGTCCGGCATCTCACAGACATCGGCGCACCGGTGCATCCGGGCAGTGACAGACGCCCTTTATGCAATTGCGGACCGCTACACCCGGTTCCCTGTGGAACGGGCAAGCCAGGATGCCCGGGCCGTGGGCTTCTTTGCCGTGGCCAGTTTTCCCGTGGTCCAGAGGGCAATTGATGGGATGCACATCACCGTGCGGCCACCTGCAGATAACGGGGCTCTGTTCACCAATAGGAAGGGCGCGTATTCCATGAACATCCAGGTGGTCTGCGACCACCGCATGATGATCCTGCACATCTGCACCCGGTACCCGGGCAGTGTTCACGACTCATACGGTTGTCGCGGTCTTACATCCCCGGCATGTTCGAGGGACGCCACCCCCGGCTGAGGGGCTGGTTGCTGAGCGACAGGGGTTACCTGTTGCAGGCGTGGCTGATGACGCCTATACGGAGGCCACAGAGTGACGCGGAGAACAGCTACAATGATGCCCATGCAGCGACAAGGGATGTGATAGAGAGGTGCTTTGGGCTGCTGAAGATGCGTTTCAGGTGCCTGGAGATCTCTGGGGGGGCCCTCCAGTACCCGCCAGATAAGGTCGGCCACATCATTGTGGTGTGCTGCGTCTTGCACAACATAGCCCAGCAGAGGGGCGCTGTGCCGCAGGCAGAGGAGGGGGGAGTGGAGGAGCAGGAGCAAGAGGCGCAGACCTCCCCAGGTGAAGGAGATGGGGGCAATGGTCAGGGCAGACGGGCTGGACATGGGCGGGTGGCTGCCTACCGTTACCGGCTGGGCCAGAGAGCACGGGACAGGCTGATAGCCGCCCGGTTCACTGACTAGGGGGCGTACAAATCGGCGAGTTGGCCACATACCGCACACCATGGCAACATCCGACCAGCCTCACCCTCCCCCCCCCCCCCGACCCACCCAGCACCAACACCCTAAACCCCCCCCACCCCACCCCTCACCCACCACCAACCACCCTACCCGCATGCACACCACCCCTCCATTGCACATCCACCTGCGGCAAGACGGGCCGGGCTCACACGGATGCCGGTGGAAGCGTGTCTATTGCAGGCCATGGAGGATGATGACGACCCGCTCTGCGATGAGCTCCTGGCTCCACATCGTTGGACAATGGCTGACCCATGGCCACAGTATCACCATCCACCCGGACCATCCCTGCATGCGGCCGTGACACTGCGGCGCACGGTCCCATCCTCTGCCCGGGCGGATGGAGAGGGCGGCCCAGGTGGAGGGGGGGGGGGGGAACACTCACCTGGGGCCGACGTCAGACCACACCTCACACACACACACTGGCGCTCAACGTACATGACACCCCCACACGCTTCGGACAGAATGCAAAGGCAGCTTCTGTAGGTGTGAAAGTGATTTTAGTTACAAAGTGTTCATTCACATCCCCGAGCCCCTAAAACTCGTCTGTGCCCTTCACCCGTGCCAACTTACTCACTGCCTAATTGTTTGACCTTACGGGCCCTTTAACTACGCCTAGGTGGTTCCCCAGACGGTACAGTAGAACTGGAGGTGGACTCCTGTGATTCCTGCCCTTTGACTCGGGATCCCTTTGGCGGCCGTTTCCTGGGGCGGCCTGGCCTAGATGGGCCAGGCTGCGATCGGGCAACTGGAATGACCTCCCCTATAGGGGGACCTGGGACGGGCCCCAGCACCTCCTCCTCCCTCGGGGTGCCCGATGGCCCCCGGGCCTCTACATGGGTCGGGGGTGCGAACGGACCGGCCACCTGACGCCCCCCCCGACACCTGGCGCTGCCAGTCCTGAAGTGCTGGTATCGACAAGGGTCTGCAGGTTTGCAGCCATGGAGCTGAGGGAGTTGGCCATCCCTGTCTGTGTCTGGGCGACGCCGGCCAGCACCTGGGCAATAGCGCCGATGCCCTCAGCCATGGCCTAAGACTGGGCCATGGCCTGTAGAGACTGGGCCACGGCGACGAGCGCCTCTACCATCTCCCGCTGGCTCTGGCTCATGGCCTCCTGTGAGAGGGAAGCCATGTCCCGGGCCACACACGCCGCCCTCACGGAACGCCCCAGGCCTCGCATCCTGCTCCCCATGTCTGACACCGTCGCACCCATTGCCTCCACCGCGTACGCCACCCGTGCGGTTTTGGCCTGGGTGGCACGCATGACCGGCACCACTCCCAGCTCCTGGACGCGGGTGGACTCCTCCACCTGCGTCTGCAGCCGCTGCAAGCCAGCCATCATCCTCTTCCTTCGTCCCAGGTTTGGTGGCTGCATCGGGTCTATGGGTGGGTGTGGTAACTCCAGGAACCCGGGACCCGTCTGGGCGGCAGGTGTTCGCTTGCGCCAGGATGCCCTCCGACCTCCCGGCCCCTCAGCTGCTCCTACCTCCACCTGCTGTACCGGTACGGCAATGTTGTGCGCACCAGTGAGTGTACCAGAAGCCTCATCACTAAAGTGCCCAACCGAGGTGAGTGTCTCTGCGATGGTGGAGGGTGTTGGAGAAAGCAGTGGCGTTGTGTCGTGCGCATCGTCAGACTCCGAGTCCATGGTCCCCTGGGGTGGCGCCTCGTCTCCACCTGTCCGCTGTGTGTCACTGTCCTGTCGTTCAGTCTCATGTGTGGCAGTGTCCGGGGTAGGGGTGTCCGGGGTAGGGGTGTCCGGGGTAGGGTGTCCGGGGTAGGGGTGTCCGGGGTAGGGGTGTCCGGGGTAGGGGTGTCCGGGGTAGGGGTGTCCGGGGTAGGGGTGTCCGGGGTAGGGGTGTCCGGGGTAGGGGTGTCCGGGGTAGGGGTGTCCGGGGTAGGGGTGTCCGGGGTAGGGGTGTCCGGGGTAGGGGTGTCCGGGGTAGGGGTGTCCGGGGTAGGGGTGTCCGGGGTAGGGGTGTCCGGGGTAGGGGTGTCCGGGGTAGGGGTGTCCGGGGTAGGGGTGTCCGGGGTAGGGGTGTCCGGGGTAGGGGTGTCCGGGGTAGGGGTGTCCGGGGTAGGGGTGTCCGGGGTAGGGGTGTCCGGGGTAGGGGTGTCCGGGGTAGGGGTGTCCGGGGTAGGGGTGTCCGGGGTAGGGGTGTCCGGGGTAGGGGTGTCCGGGGTAGGGGTGTCCGGGGTAGGGGTGTCCGGGGTAGGGGTGTCCGGGGTAGGGTGTCCGGGGTAGGGGTGTCCGGGGTAGGGGTGTCCGGGGTAGG
Organism: Scyliorhinus canicula; assembly: GCF_902713615.1. NCBI lineage: Eukaryota > Metazoa > Chordata > Chondrichthyes > Carcharhiniformes > Scyliorhinidae > Scyliorhinus > Scyliorhinus canicula. The sequence goes on from NC_052156.1 coordinate 88,219,924, forward strand.
GTGTCCGGGGTAGGGGTGTCCGGGGTAGGGGTGTCCGGGGTAGGGGTGTCCGGGGTAGGGGTGTCCGGGGTAGGGGTGTCCGGGGTAGGGGTGTCCGGGGTAGGGGTGTCCGGGGTAGGGGTGTCCTGGGTAGGGGTGTCCTGGCTCGGCTGCGACGGGGGCCTGTGGCTGCTCCCCTCGTCGCTGGGTGTCACACGCCTGCGTCGCCGCACCCGCACAAGACGGGGGCGTCGTCTGCGTGGTGTTTCAGGTCTCTCCCTCTCCCGTGGCCGCCCTGGGGCATCCTGCGGGCATTGCAGACCAGAGGGGACGGGTTTCTCCCTCTCTCGTGGCCGCCCTGGGGCATCCTGCGGGCGGTCGGCATACGCGGGGACGGGTGCCTCAACGTTTGATCCTGCAATACACAATACAGCATGCAAGGTTAGACACGCGGGCGGTGATCGGGGGATATGGGGGAGGGGGGATATGGGGGAAAGGGGATATGGGGGAAGAGGGGATATGGGGGAGGGGGTATATGGGGGATACGGGGGAGGGGGAAAAGGCCATGGGTGGCTCACCTGCTGGCAGGTCCCCGACCTCTGCATCGGCAACCTCCCGCTCCTCAGGTCCACCTGCCAGTTCCAGGGCCCTTTCCTCATGGACGGTGAGTGGTCTCTCATCAGCTGTGTCCCCTTCAGTCCTCTGACGCTCCCTGTTGTTGTGTGCACGCTTCTCCTGTGGGGGGGGCGGGGGTGGCAGGGGTAAAGGGCAACAGTGTTAGGCAGGTATATGACTACATGACAGCGGTTGCGCATATATTGGCAGAGGTCGCAGCACATTAAGGTTAGGGTTAGTTGCGGGTCAGGGTTAGTTGCACGTGGGTGTTAGGGTTTGGGTTAGGGTTAGGTGTACCTGGGGGTGTGCCGCTCATCGGGGGGGGGGGGGGGGGGGGGGGGAAGGGGGGGGGGGGGGGAACGACACACCCTGGCTACCCTGACGAGGCTGTTGACACTGGGTGCCTGTCCTCGGTGTCACAGCCACCGCGCTGACGGCCTCTGCCACCTCTCTCCACAGGCGCCGGCTGAGGCGTGGGGCGACCCTGTGGCCATGTCCAGAGTAGTGGGCCTCCCTCCTCTCTTGTACAGCATCCAGGAGCTCCTCGATGTCGCTCTGCCGGAACCTCGGGGCTGCGCGGCGGCATGCCATGTTTGCAGATCTTCCCGGGGGGGGGGGGGGGGGGGGTCTTTTGCGCTGTGACGCCGCGCGGCGTCAAGTGACCCGCCGCGTCCACAGCGGGTGACGCCGTCGCGAATGGCATCACGCTGCTGCTAGCCCATTCGGGCCCGGAGACTTTGCGACGTTTGGGGGGGCCCGACGCCAGAGACATCCGCGCCGTTTTTGGCGCCGGTTCCCGGCCATCGCGCCGATTATCGGAGAAAAGCAAATTACTGCGGATGCTGGAATCTGAAATGAAACGGAAAATGCTGGAAAATCTCAGCAAGACTGGCAGCATCTGCAGGGAGAGAAAAGAGCTAACGTTTTGAGTCCGATGACTCTTTGTCAAAGCTAACAGACAGAGAAAGTGGGAAATATTTATACTGGGGAGTGAGAATAAAAGATAAATCATAGCCACAGAAACCCAGGGAAACCGAGTGCTAATAGCCACAGATACCAAGGGGAAAGAGTGTTAATGGCAGTCCCCAGAGAGGAAAAAAGATGTGAATGGTCAAACAGCAGGGAAACTAACATCAGAGGATGAACTGTAGGTGTGGGGGGAGGGGAAGGGGGAAACAAATAGGAGAAAGGTGCAGGAAAGGTGGATAAGATTGGGGGGGGGGGGGAGAAATTAAATGTATATTAAGAAAGAAAGAAATGGTAAAAGACAGTTAAAATGAAATGAAAACAGATGGGTCGAGGTGGGGCTGATCATCTGAAGTTGTTGAATTCAATGTTCAGACCGGAAGGCTGTAGCGTGCCTAACCAGAAGATGAGATGTTGGACAATGGTTTCATGATCGGCATCAGTCTTTTAATTCCAGATTTTATTGAATTCAAATTCCACCAACTGCCCTGGTGGGATTCGGACACAGGACCCCAGAGCATTACCTTGGGTCTCTGGATTACTGATCCAGTGACTGTGTTGTTCCTCGTATATTTTGTTCTTTCTGTATCTGCAGCTGAGTTGTCCTGTAGTAAGCGTCTGAAGCCAAACCTGCTACCATGTGTTGTTCCTCATGTCTTAATAAAGCTCGTAGTCTCAAATGTGGAGAAGATGCTTTATTGTGAATTCGTTCTCTCTTCAGACCTTAACTTACGGCTACCTCAAATGCTGCCTGCTTGTCTCTGTGTCCTGCTACGAGTTCTGCCTTCCGTGTAGTGTGTCATCACTTCCTGTCCCTGTGTATATATAGCTCTCCCGTGCTCCCTCTAGTGCTTGCTCAGTTGTATTGCATCTACTCAGATCTACGATCACCACAGTGACAATACCACGCCACTGCCTCCCCTTCTTTGATCCATCAGAGCTCTCCTTCTGGGGCCCATCAGTGTCCTCCTTCTGGAGAGCCTTTCACTGCCTACTCGGAGTCTGGAATTTCCTCTTCCTCGAGGGATTATTACCTCCTCTCAGCAGTGTTGCCTCTTCCTTGAGGGCTATTTACCTCCTCTGAGCTCCAGAGTCCTCGAAGGCTTATTACCTCTTCTGAGCTCCACTGTTGTCTCTTTGAAGGCTTATTACCTTCTCTAAGCGCCAGCGTTGCCTCTTTGAGGGCTTATTACTGTCTCTGAGATCCAGTGCTGCCTCCTTTGAGGTCTTCATTGCTTCCATTGAGGTTTTGCATTGCTTATGGATCCCCTTTGGAGAGTTGCCCTCTATCTAGGCTCTTTGATGTTCCTGTCCCTTATGCTTTGTTCCTTCTTGTGGTTGTTGTATTAAATGTTGCACAACTTTAATGTATTACTGCTTTAAGACTGTCATTTTTCAAACTGCTATTTACCTCTGTGCTTTTCCGTGGTTTTAGCAGGAAACTACAGCTCCTCCTTTTTGGACTAATTTTAAACTGTTTAACTTCACTTTTTTTGCTGGTGGAAGATGTCTACATAAATTTCTATAGTATTCCCACTTTTTCTGGCTGGCTGAAAAGTCAGTTTATCTTTCCTTGTTCTTATATCGATCTTTTTGTCAATTTTGTTTTTTTTAAATATTTGTATTGGAATGTTATCACTTATTATCAAACCTTTTCAGAACCATATAAAAACAACACGAGTAACACGGCATCTGTGACAATACTCCCAGTAATATCATTACATTATTTACATTAGTGTGCATTTGCTGTGGAAAAAATTATTTAAATATTATTTGCAGTGACAGTGGGAGTCATATCGAAACTCACCGAATGGTGAGGAGGTGATTTGATGTCAATTTCACCAGGAGATCCAGCATGTTCCATTTGGGGCTGTTTTAAAAAAAACGTTTAAACTTTGTTTTGTTTAAAACAGTTGGGCATTACTCTTCTTCCCAAAACTCCAGAACTTCTCTGCCTGCTGTCCCTCAGTGCAGGCGTGTCCCTCCCTGGACCCCCTGCAGGCTCTGTTCAGATTGGGAGACCTGCAATAACTCCGAGGCTTTTCATCCCCTTTTCCTCCTTTTAAAATCTGAACTTGTTTAACTGCAGCAATCTCTGCCTTCTATTTCTTCTTTTTAAAATTTGGACCACTTCTCTCCTCCAGCTGGGCATATCTTTTTATTTCAAACACTCCTGTCCTTTTTTTAAGTTTTGCTTTACCTCAAGTTTTATTTCTCTTGTTCCTCTTTTCATTTTCATTTTCTATATCTTTCCAAACATCTTGACTCGCCGGCCACACTGGGTTTGTTACTTCGTTTACTCCTCAGGGTCTGACACTACCTCAACAACTCTCTATTTGAAACTATTTGCTAAAAAATCATATCCCTCTTTTCTTTAATTAATTTGGGTACTCACAGATAGGTGTGCCATCCAATTGATCCACCTTGTCGTCAATATGTTATGCAGGCACATTTCTGGTGTTGTCAAGAGACTTCAGACTTTGCTTGGAACAAGAAGGTGTTTATTAATAAAGACTAAATTGGTGCAGGAGATTTTGCAGCACTAAGCTGCCTTGGAGCACAGCTCCAAGTCCTTACATGCTTACTGCATGGCCCACTAGATGTATTCTGCCCAAGAGGCCTTCACTCTCTGGGATGATCACTCATTCTCAGTTCCCATTGGTCCCTCAAGTCAGATGACCCACTTCTGCTGTGCTGGCTGAAAGAGGCATGCACCATTACAGGAGGACACTTGCGAAAGGTGTCTGAGAGTGTTGTTTGGAAGAAGAATCCTAAGTAAGTCCTTTGAGCATTGACATTGGAAACCCTTGAGTGAAAACCAGAGTTTCAGTGATCATAGTGCAACAAGAGCCAGATGGCCTACTCCTGCTCCTAGTTCTTATGTTCTAAGAGTCTGAGGGGAGTTGAGAGTTCCATAGCATCAGTAAGGGGTGGCATCTAATAAATATAATAATCTTTTTATTATCACAAGTAGGCTTACATTAACACTGCAATGAAGTTACTGTAAAAAGCCCCTAGTCGCCACATTCCAACGCCTGTTCAGGTACACTGAAAGAGAATTCAGAATTCTCAGCTGGTACGGGAATTGAACCCGCGCTGCTGGTCTTGTTCTGCATCACAAACCAGCTGTCTAGCCCACTAAGCTAAACCAGCCCCTGTCACTTGGTTTCAGAGTGTGGTGTGTCTGACCACAGGATACCTATTGGTTTATTGGACTGTGCACTGACTGTGAACATTAGAGTATAAAGTAGATTTGTAACTTGTGTTATCCTTACAAGTCTGTATATATCTGCAATACCTGTGGGTGAAGGAGTAATGTAATATAATTAATCATTTCTTGTTTATCAAATGTTTTATTCTTTTGTTAAAAGTTCATCAGCGGACTCTGTAACTGTTCAGTTTCCGCTTTCCAACTTTCTAAATAAATACAAAAGTTAGGATCTATCAGGCCTCTTTTTACCTAAGACCTAACCTGTCCAGTAGTAACATCAGCTGGGATCATAACAAGACTAAAATTTGTTTTCTTTAAATTCTTGCCAGTAAGTTTCAGGTGCCAAATAATGTGCATCAAAAGTATCATCTTTTGCAACAATGGTAATTCTGTCTACTGGATGACACAAGGAAACATGCTTTATCACCCAGGCTTGGCCACATCTTTTTTGTGCCACATGGTAATCCAGCAACTAAAAGCTCCATGCATAATCTCCTCCTTTAAAATTTGGAATCAAAATTATGGGCCAGATGTCCCATTATCTCACTTACTGGACTTGCTGTTGATATGTTTCTCTACCAATTCAAGAACAAGTCAATGATCTTTCCCTGCCGCTTCAGACTGGCAAGTTTGTTCTTTTGTCCTTGAAAATTGCTACTGATTCCAGAAGCAGAGTTGGACAAATGAGAGTTGCTTCTGGTGCACATTAATCAATTGCTTTGCACCAGAAGTAACTCTTGATTGTCAAATTTCCATTTTCAGAATTTAGCAGGATTTCAAAACATTCCATGGTGTATTGATATCACCCTATGCAAAGCTGCATCCGTGTATTGTTTCTTTTGACTTTAAACTTCACTTTGCTTTGTTTCTTTGAAATCTATAGAAATCATTTGAATTTACAGAGGAGTTTGCAGTTAAATTCTCTGAAATCAAGCAGCAATTTCAGTAGTTAGGAGAAGCAAACAGGCTCATCCTCTTCACCAAGATAAGAATGAATCATTAAATGTTCTTATGTTCAAATCATTTCAGTCTGCCAGTAATGAGAATGGACTATTTATATATCTATCATCTTAAATAATGTTATTTTAGCCAAGAAAATAAAATCCTCTTGTGTCATGCAAAAATTTGGGGCACAATTCAGCAGACTCAAGGTAAAGTCCAGTTTGGGCAGGCTTGGCGGGGAGTTTTGTGACAGACGCATTAGCGAGATCACGGATGGTATTCAACGGCACTTAGTGCCAAAAATGAGCCCTTGCCATCTTATTCGTCCGACCCGTGCCTCAGCAACTGAACTCCCAATCAACACACAAGCATCGCAGCGCGCAGACCTGCCCCTCATTTTGGCGATGCAGAGCAGGCCAGGCTTCGGGGAGGGGGTGGTGTGATGGGGTGTGCAGCGAATGGGGTAGGGGAAATGGGGAGATGGTGGGGATTGAACTGACAGACAAAGCCTTGTCCGAGGAGAATTTAAAGATGATGAGGGCCTCTTTGGTCCTCCTGGTATGTCGCACCCTTGCCGCTGCCTGTCCTGCCTCCTCTGGCTCAAACTCAAACACATCCTCCAGCCCCCTCTGAACTGCCTCACCCTCCTCCTCAGAAGAGGAGGTCACATGTCCCTCTGCCTCCTCCTGTACTTCCTCCTCCAGCATGTCAACCCTCTGGGAGATGCACTTCAAAGCTCTGCCCAGAGCGGTCAAGGCATCGGTACCACATTTGGAGCAGCCCAATACACCGCTCAACGACAGCGTGGGTGGCAACGTGGGCCTCCACCTCGGTCTCAGGACTCCACACCGGCACCATCAGCCATGATCTCAACGGGCACACCTTGTCCCGGACAACCAACCCATCATCCTGGAGTGGTCCTTGAAGACACTGGGCATCACCAAGTGGATCAGAATGTAGCTGTCATACACGCTCCCAGGGAAGCCGACACACAACTGCATGATTCTGAGGTGGCGGTCGCACACAATCTGAAATTTCAGCGAGTGGAACCCCTTCTGGATAATATAAGACACTTTCTGGTGCTCCGGTGCTCGCGGGACGACATGCGCGCCATCAATCATCTCCTGGACGTGAAGTATCCCGGTGATGATAGTAAATCATGGAGCCCGCATCTTGGTGGGCCTGGTGATATCGTCTGATGCCCGGGCACAAAGAGCATCTGTCACCTCCCGATGGGCCTGTCGGCGGAATATTGGATATGCCACACAGGTCCCCGCTCAAGCCCTGGTGGCAAAGAAGTTGAGGGCTACGATGACCTTCATGGCCACCGGGAGCAGGTGTCTTCCTCCTTCAAGAGGTGCCATATCCGCGAAGTTCCGCGCTGATTCCCTGCTGAGATGCAGTCATAATAATAATAATCGCTTATTGTCACGAGTAGGTTTCAATGAAGTTACTGTGCAAAAGCCCCTAGTCGCCACATTCCGGCGCCTGTTCGGGGAGGCTGGGACAGGAATTGAACCTGTGCTGCTGGCATTGTTTTGTATTACAAGCCAGCGATTTAGCCCACTGTGCTAAACCAGCCCTCTTCTGTGGCATATGGTATCTGGCAGCTCACTGAATTACCAACAACGCCTGCACACTTTGGGCTGCCGCTGGCCTCCCCTTCTGGGTCCCTCCTCAGCCTGATGACTGGCTAGGTCTTCAGGGTGTGTGGCGGCTCCCTGCACAATGTGTGACACCTCCAGCATGCATTGCTGCTACTGCCTTCTACGGCGTTTTCCCACTTCGGATACCACAAGCAACGTGAGGACAGCCTCTGCGGGATCAATATCAGCAAACATTATTATATCTGGTAGGAATTGGAGAAGGAGAGAGACTGACAATCAGTTAGGGCTTCTATCCCGGGACCCTCAAATCCTCAAGTCTCCCACCCTCCTCCCCTTAACATGATTGTCCCGCCTTCTCTCAGAGTGCCATCCGGCGAGCCAGTTCTGCTGGCAAATCTTGTTCTGTACACTCACATCAGGAGCCTGTAGACACCACACCTCTGCTTGGGACATTAGGGAGGACGTGCTCAGCTGCCCTCCACTCATCCACACACTTACCATTTGGCTGTGCCATGTTTTCCAGCACGTCTGGTGCAGCTCACCAGCTCTGGGCATGTGCAGCCCGGGACCCGGCGATTCTCCGGCTGTTTTCCACGCAATCCGCAGGTGTTCCACACGGCGCCTGTGCTCGCCCCTCATCGGTACCGGGATCGGTAAAGGGTTCTCACTGATTTGCCCGTCGTGAATCACCCACGGATTCTCCGTTGGCGTCAGCACTTAGCCTCAGGAATGGAGAATTACTCCCCAGAAATTTAATCTTTACTGTAATCGTTTGATAATATAACCTTGGAAAATGCATACCATATTTGATATAATAAATCACATTTTCTGAAGTGAGAATCATTTGCAAAGGCATTTTGAGCAAATATTTGCTTTACAAGGGGGATATAGCTCACTTATGATATATAAGTGCTTAAATTAAGAAATGGCATTTTTATTTTTTCCCCCCCTGAAAGAAAACATGACAAGCCATTATTTAGTTTCAATCTTACCTTCACACTTTTCCAAGATCTGAACCGTTTCTCCAATTTCCAGCACAAGCCCTTGGGGCACTGATCCACGGAAGCTGCATATTACTACGGGAAAAATCGGGAAGAGATATTTAGGATTTTATATGCCACGAACATATGAGCTACTGTCAACCAAGTATTTTTCCACACATCACCACCAGACACCCCGCAACCTGCCACATAAATATTTTATATTTTAATGTGAATATTGCTGAAAAAGGAGCCATGTTGCCAGAGCTTTTCATCTTGCACTCATCAGAACGGGAATGGGACTATTTGGCGCCGCCCTTTTGGCGCCGATCAATTGGCGCCGACCTTTTGGCGCTCATCTGTTTGGCGCCAATTCAGTCCAACAGGTATCCAACAGTCCGGGAGCTGGTTTGTTTACTGAGTTCCTGACACAACCATTTCCCCCATTTGACTCAGCCAGAGGCAGAGACCGGGCGTCCCGGAGGCTCCCTGACACTGACCTGTAAATCCAGCGGCTTTGATCTCGGCAGCTACAACATGTTCTGGATCCGGCAAGTTCCCAGACAGGGGCTGCAGTGGCTGGTTTACTACTATACCTCATCAGACAACAGCTACGCCGCAGCAATTAAAGATCGATTCACTGCGTCCAAACACACTTCAAACAACATTTTCTCTTTGGCCATGAGGAGTCTGAAGACCGAAGACACCGCCATCTATTACTGTACAGTAGACCCACAGCGAGAGAAACCAGGGCTGGACCCGCACAAGAATAGCTCGAGAGGGAATTCAGCAACTTGCACCTTAACCTGAAGGTCAGCACTTGATCCAAATGTAATATTGATGTCAGTGATCAGAGTCATTGCACACGCTGCTTCTTACATAACTAACACAGAGAAATTAAACAGATACTTGGGAAAATCTATGTACATTGGATTTGATAAACTGCTCTATAAATAGTAAATTAGATCAGAAGTAAACGTGTATTTGAAGTGAATATTGAGCGGCAGGACTGAACAGAGAGTGAGTGCAGTTTTTGTGCGGGTGTCTGTCACGGGAATAGGACTATTTGGCGCCGCCCTGGGAGCCAAAATAGTGAGTGCCAAATCAATTTAGCACCAAAGTGGCGGTGTCAAATGATCGGTGCCAAAAGGGCGGCGCCAAAACGTACCCGACCCCATCTGAACAAATCAAAAATGCTAAATTTCCAACAATCACAACAATTAAATATTAATTTAATTGGCCTGCTTGGCCTGCTGCAATGTTCCTGTGAAGCTCAACGCAAACTGGAGGAACAACATCTCATCTTACGGTTAGGCACGCTACAGCCTTCCGGCCTCAACATCAAATTCAACAATTTCAGAGATTTAGCTCCACCCCACCTACACCTATTTGTTTCCATCTAATTTCATTTTAACTGTCTTTTTTCCCCATTTCTTTCTTCCTTAATATATATTAACCACCTCCCCACCATATTATCCACCTTTCCTTACCCTTTCTCCACTTTGCTTCCCCCATATCTACATCTGTCAGAGTTTACCCTCTGATGTCAGTTTCTCTGCTGTTTGGCCTTTCACATCTTTTGTTCTCTCTGGGGACTGCCATTAGCATTCTTTCCCTTTGGTTTCTGTGGCCATTAGCACCCGGTTTCCCTGGGTTTCTGTGGCTATGATTCATCTTTCATTTTCACTCCACAGTATAAGTATTTCCAACTTTGTCTGTTAGCTTTGACAAAGAGTCATCGGACTCGAAACGTTAGCTCTTTTCTCTCCCTACAGATGCTGCCAGACCTGCTGACATTTACCAGCATTTTCTTTTTGGAATTAAATATTAAATATATTAAAGGTATTCAATATTCAAGGGGCGTAATCTACCAGCTGCGGTCTACCAGAATCGGGGCGCAACACGGCCGGTAGATAGGCCTTCCCCGGAGTTCCCGACAGCCTTTACACCTCACGAGATATAACCAGTTTAAAAATACACTTAGCCGTATTTGTGCCGGATCTAACAGCCAGCCAGTATCTATTGGTCTTGCTGTGGAGACCCCAGCCGGCGCCATTCAATATTGGTCTCCACAAATGGGGACCAGGCGGAATGGTAACTATGGGGACAGCACGGTGGCTCAGTGGTTAACACTGCAGCCTCATAGGTTCTAACCTGGCTCTCGGTCACTGCCCATGTGGAGTTTGCACATTCTCCCCGTGTTTGCGTGGGTTTTGCCCCGACAACCCAAAAAATGTGCAGAATAGGTGGATTGTCCCCGCTAAATTGCCCCTTAATTGGAAAAAAAAACTGAATTGGGTACTCTAAATTTATTTTTAAAAAGCTATGGGGGTCTCCCAGGCGATCAGAGGCCCTGGGTAGTCGGCCTCCGGGCAGTGTGGTACCCTGGCACTGCTGGTGCCAACCAGGCACCTTGGCTCTTCCAGCCTGGCAGGAGAACTGCCAGGGTGCCTGGGACTGCTAAAGTGCCAGGCTGGGATATTGCCCGCACTGGGACCAGGCCCGGGAGTTCCCTGCCCATTTAAAAATGGCGTCCTGATCACTTCCTTTTTTAAAGTCATTTACGGAGTGTGGGCATCGCTGGTTCGGCCAACATTTATTGCCCATCCTTAGTTGCCCTTTAGAAGGTGGTGGTGAGTTGCCTTCTTGAACTGCTGCGGTCCTTGAGGTGTAAACACACCCACTATGTTGTTAAGGAGGGAGTTCCAGGATTTTGCACCAGCGACAGTGAAGGAGCGGTGATATATTTCCAAGTCAGGGTGGTGAGTGACATGGAGGGGAACCTCCAGGTGGTGGGTTCCCTAGGTATCTGCTACTCTTGTCCTTCAAGATGGTAGTGGTCATAGGTTTGGAAGGTGGAACCTTTGTGAGTAATTGCAGTGCATCATGTAGATAGTACGCATGGCTGCCACTGTCCATCAGTGGTGGAGGGTGTGAATGTTTGTGGAAGGGTAGCAATCAAGTGGGCTGCTTTGTCCTGGATGGTGTCGAGTGTCTTTAGCGTTGTTGAAGCAGCACTCATCCAAGCAAGTGGAGAGTATTCCATTATACTCCTGACTTGTGCCTTGTAGGTGATGGAAAGGCTTTGGGGGTCAGGAGTTGGGTTACTCACCGTAGGGTTCCTCGCCTTTGACCTGCCCTGGTAGCCAGAGTTTTAATGTGGCTCGTCCAGTTCAGTTTCTGATCAATGGTATCCCCAGGATATTGATTGTGAGGGACCCGGCTTGGGTCACTGTCTGTGCGGAGTTTGCATGTCCTGTCCGTCTCTGCGTGGGTTTCCTCCAAGTACTCCTTTTCCTCCCACAAGTCCCAAAAGATGTGCTTCTTGGGTGAATTGGACATTCTGAATTGTCCCAGTGTAGCCGAACAGGTGCTGTAGTGTGGTGACATGGGGATTTTCACAGTAACTTCATTGCAGTGTTAATGTAAGCCTACTTGTGACACTGATAAAGATTATTAAGGTAAAATGAAAATAGACATTGTGGTATACGTTTGAGAAGAGCAACATCAGTACACACCAGGACTACTCGTGAACTGTCCTGCATTGAGAAGAATGATTTCCTCCCTGCACTAGGTAGAAGGAAATTACAAATGTTTTTATCAAGAACAGGTTTAGAATTTCTGAGAGAAATTGTCAGTCAAATAGCTGGCCTATATGTTAGCAGAGGAAGATCTGTGGCACCTAAACCAGCTATTGTTCCAGTCGACTGACCATTGATGCCTGGTTGCCACAACTCGGTAGCCAACAAGTGGGTGAGATATGACTTCTATAATTCACTTAGATTGGCATACCTTAAACAAAGACTCTAACTCAGCTCTTTAGTGAGAGACAAAAAGTGCACTTGAGCACAAAAATGCTTTGTGTTGTTGACAGGAAGATAAAATAGCCATGCACATAGCAAACAAACATACCTTATGATGCAGATTATAATATGAGAAATTTTTAATATTGTCAATAAAAATGGTACAGATGAAACTTGAGAAAGCTAGATTCAATTAGAGTAACACTGATCAATAGCTTCACTGACTTACATCCGGATCGATTGATAAAACACAGGAATGTAACAGGTCACTATACTTTGAATTGCAAAAGTGTGCAACAAGCCCCACTGTTTGAATCAGCAAATTGTACGGAACAATATTCAACTCAAGACTTCTGCTGGAAGATTGAATGTAATCAAATAGTCGCAGGGAGAGTGTACCATTTTTGAAATGAGGAGGAACTCAGTATTCAAATCTTGAGAGTATGCATATCAACAGTTACTATTTAGTATGATACGGGATTAAACAAATTGGTCCAGAAAGGATTCAAGGTGTTAAGCAATTAACAGGTTCTCTTCTGTATGTGTTCTCTCTTATTGGTCAGGGTATAGAGAAAGCTTTAGGAAAGTAATACATCAGTTCAACTCTTACAAATAGTTTGTCAGAGCCAAGAACTGGATTTTTAACATTACGATGCCTCCATGTTCAAAAGGCAGGGATGGGGATAATTTAGTAAGGACACAGGGAGCTGGATTCTCCAATTTTGAGACTAAGTGCTGACACCAGCGTAGGAACAGCGGTGTTTTACGACAGGAAAGACAGCGCAACAGCTGCACCGATTTAGCAACTCTACTAAGTAGGCTAGCACCATTGCCACGTGGAACTCAACCGGTTCCATGCAAAACGGAACTGGATTCATCGGTTTTGTGATTGGCGCACAAGGCTCACATGCCCCAGCTGCACTTAAATGATCCATCCCCCCCCCCCCCCCCCCCCCCCCCACACCCCGTTCCAGTCAACAAGATGGCTGTAAGGAGAGCAGCGCCACGGTTCAGGGTCACTGAGCTGGACACACCCACCTGGACGCCATGGAGGAGAGGCTGATGACCCTGTACTCTGGCCCGGGAGGAAGGCCGCCAGGCACCGCCTCTCACCGTGCTTGGGCGCAAGCGGTAGACGTGGTCTGCGCCATGGGCAACATTGTGCGAATTGCTATCCAGTGTAGGAAGAAACTGCATGACCTCCTCAGGGCGTTGAGGATGAGTAGGCAGCATTGTACCCCTGATACTAACCCCCCCACCCCATACACCTGCAACCTGGCCCTCCTCCCCCCCCCGGGGGGAACGGTGAACCCCACCCTGCCCCACATGCCATTGAGAGTTTGGCTCAAGTTAGAATCAGAGCTTAATGGGAAATGGAATGAGAGTTTGGTCAAGTTAAAAATCAGAGCTTGGTGGGAAATGGAATTTCAAGTTTGTGCAAAATGTGTACGTGCATTTTAAAATGAATCGTTTCTGTGAGAAGGCGTTATCACGGCCTTGGCGGTCTGGAAAGCCTGTGAACTATCCGTGGGAGTCTAACTGTTTGTGAGAACTTCACTCCTCAGGATCATTGATAAAGAATTACCATACTATGAAACTTGTGAACTAACTGTATTATAATGATGGGAATAAATAATTACATGAAGGAGGGGTCTAATGAGCTAATTGTATGACTAATGATTGAAAGGCTTGAGGGGTTTTGTAACAATATATAGTCCTCCCAGTGTGTGCGTGGGTTTCCTCCGGGTGCTCCGGTTTCCTCCCACAGTCCAAAGATGTGCGGGTTAGGTGGATTGGCCAGGCTAAATTGCCCATAGTGTCCTAAAAAATAAGGTTAATGGGGGTTGTTGGGTTACTGGTATAGGGTGGATACGTGGGCTTGAGTAGGGTGATCATTGCTCGGCACAACATCGAGGGCCGAAGGGCCTGTTCTGTGCTGTACTGTTCTAATTCTAATTCTAATAGTCAACTGTAACTAAGAAAAAATTGCTTTTTCACTTGCTGTAACTCTGAGTTACACTTGTGCTGCAGCCCCGCGGTAAATAAAAGGTTCTTTGAAGTTATCTGGTGTTCGACTGCTGATTACCTCCGGACTGAAAAATTTTGTATTATCACCATCACCCATGCCGGCCGCAATGGTCAGGTGCCCTGGCCACTGATGACATCATCTACCCAACCCCTGGGCTGCATGTGTTGGAACGCCTAACAGTGTCGTTGTTTGTGTTTCCAACCCCCACCCCCCACCCCCGTCTAATCATATATGATGTTTTGTGTCTTATAGGACCTGCCGAAGATGGGGCCGGTCAATCCGGAGTCTGCCGATCCCCAGCCAGTGCCAGAGCTGGTGCTTCCCAGACGGCCAAGCACTGACGGAGAGAGCAGCCTGGACACCAGCCCTCTCCCTGAAACTCAGGACACCTCAGAGCTCGGGTTGAGGATGACAGTCATTTTCCGTCACAGCTGTTTCCAACACCCTCCACCATCTCAGAGACTATAGGTCTTGCTTTAGAGAAGACCTCGGTCAGAGGCTTTAGTGATGAGGCTCCTGGGACACAATCTGGTGCGCACCACACATCGCACCTGGTACAGCAGGTGGAGGTAGGAGCAGCCAAGGGGCTGGTAGTTCGGGCTGCTGCCCAGATGGGTCCTGGGCTCCTGGAACATCCAGTCGCAGCCACAGTGGAGATGCAGTCAGAGACCCATGGACTGCAGCAGGAGGTGACGGCGGGCTTCCAGCACCTGCAGGCGCAGGTGGAGGAGTCCATCCGCGTGCAGAGCAGGGGTGGTGCCAGTCATGCGTACCAACCAGGCCGACACCGCACGGGTGGCGTCCCCGCTGGAGGCAATGGGGACGACTGTGTTGGTAATTGGGTCAGAGTGTCCAAGGCCTGGGGATGCACCTAATGAGTGTACAGGTGTTGGACCTCTGGAGTCAGTATATGCACATGAGGTGAGAGGTCCTCTGAAACTACCGTCCAGTGGGGAGGCTAGCATCCGTGTCGCATAAAGCCCTGCGGATACGGGCGCAAAATGAGCGGGCCTGTGGCCACGCATACGCATGGGGCAGCCTATGGCGCCGCGCCGTACAACATGGCACCGGCCGCGCGCAGACCCGGCCTGCCAAAAACTGCTGCCCCTCCCCGTAACCAGCCTTACCACCCCCGGACAAACCCACCCCAGCCCCCGCTGAAGCCACCCTGCCAGCGGAACGGCAAACCCACCTAGACTGTGGCGGCTCTGAACTCAGTCCACAGCCGCCATGTGAGGTCCCCGAACAGTGGGAGCACATGTGTACCACGCCGTCGGGGACTCGCCCATCGAGGGCGGAACATCGGGGGTTCTCAGGTGACGTCCTGTGGGCATCCATACGGTGTACGGCACACTCTCCAAGTACACAGTTATTGAGGGGCAGAGAATCGAAAAAGAAAACACGGCTCTCGAATTCGGCACAAAAGGGGATTCTCGAGCTGCTATTTCGCCGTTGCCGATCGGAGAATCCAGCCCCAAGTTTTTCTTTTGTTTTGGACAGAAGCTGGAGGGTCACAGCCCTGGGATTGGATTCTCTATTTCAGCGGCTAAGTGTGAATTCGAACGGAGAATTTGCAGGTGTTTTACGACTAAGAAACGGCACGACCCCTCACCGATTTCAGAACCAACGAGGGTCAAGCAGTGGCACTGGGTGAAACTACCAGCTCCCACGCCGAAAACGGCCGGAGAATGGCCAAGTCACTGGCCGCTCGTGTGCACAGCTGACGACCTGCAGCAGTTGCGGCATGCAACATGGCTCCGGCAATATGCTGACCCGACCCATCCACCGCGACCTCGCAGCATCCACACCGGGTTCCCGACTGCTAAGATTACACTTGCCCCGTGTCATCGGGATTTCAGGCCATCGGGGGGGCAGCACTGCGATTATACAATGTCACAATCATGCCATTTCCGAAGTGGGTGAAGGAGGGGAAAAGAGTGTGGCTGACTGGGTTCAAACCGGCGCCAGCCCTGGTTTGGGCAGTGGAGTCGATTCTCCGGCCAATCGCCGATTACGATATTGGCGTCGGGAAATGGAGAATCCATCCCCCGATCGCTAATTCTCATCCAATGGGTGCTTTCTTTTTTTGGTAAACATTTTTGGGTTTACATCAATAACAAAATAAACAATGTACATGAATCTATATAGTGCAAAAGCCGTCTCCCTCCCTTACAGGTCCCACCTTTATTAACCACCTACTCTAAGCTAAACTAACCCTCCCCGCTGTTGACGATTAATTTTCCGCAATGAAGTCAACAAATGATTACCACCTCCAGGCGAACCCTAACATTGACCCTCTCATGGCGAACTTAATTTTCTCCAGACAGAGAAAGCTAACCATGTCAGATAGCCAGGTCTCCAACTTCGGGGGCTTTGAGTCCCCCCAAGCAAGTAGTATCCGTCTCCGGGCTACCAGGGAAGCAAAGGCCAGAACATCTGCCACTTTCTCCTCCTGGATTCCCGGATCTTCCAACACTCCGAAAATTACCACCTCTGGACTCAGCACCACCCTTGTTTTTAATACCGTGGACATGACATCTGCAAACCCTGCCAAAATCCCCTCAGCTTCGGACATGTCCAGAACATAGGGGCTGTTTAGCATAGGGCTAAATCGCTGGCTTTGAAAGCAGACCAAGCAGGCCAGCAGCACGGTTCTATTCCCGTAACAGCCTCCCCGAACAGGCGCCGGAATGTGGCGACTAGGGGCTTTTCACAGTAACTTCATTTGAAGCTTATTCGTGATAATAAGCGATTTTCATTTCAACATGTGGACATGGTTCGCTAGCCCTCCCACACACTTTGCAGACCTGTCTTCCACCCCAAAGAATCTGCTCATCCGGGCCACTGTCTTGTGGGCCAAATGAACGACCTTGAATTGTATCAGGCTGAGCCTGGCACATGTTGTGGACGCGTTGACTCTACTCAACGCATCCCCCCATAGACCACCCTGTCTCTCCTCCCAGCTCCTCTTCCCACTTGCGCTTCATCTACATAGTCTGCGTCTCCTCTGACCCCATAAGTTCCTTGTAAATGTAAGAGACGCTCCCATCTCCTACCCACCCTCTGGAAACTACACTATGCTGAATACCCCTAGGTGGTAGGAGTGGGAAGGTTGAAATCTGTCTATGTAGGAAGTCCCGCACCTGCAGATACCTGAATTTGTTTCCCCTCGCCAATCAAAACTTTTCCTCCAGCGCCCTCAAACTCGGAAAGCTCCCCTCTATGAACATATCCCCCATCCTCTCAATCCCTGCTCTCCGCCATCTCCGGAAACCCCATCCATACTTTCCAAGGCACACCGGTGATTATTACAGATTGGAGACCAAACCGATGCTCGATCTGCTCCCACATGCCTCCTCCATTGCCCCCAGACTCTGAGGGCCGCCACCACCGCGGGGCTGGTGGGGTACCGTGCCGGCGAGAGCAGCAGAGGCACAGTTACCAACATCCCTAAACTGGTGCCCTTGCATGAAGCCGCCTACATGCACTCCCATGTCGACCCTCCCCCCACCATCCACTTCCTGATCATGGCTACATTCGCCGCCAGTAATAGTTTCTAAAATTTGGCAGCACCAGCCCGCCCTCTCCCCGACTCAGTTCAAGCATTACCTTCCTTACTCGCCCAAACAAAGCCAGTGATCACTTTGTTGACCCGTTTAAAAAAGGACCACGGAATAAAGATGGGGAGACATTGAAATACTAACAGGAATCTCAGGAGGACTGTCACCTTCACCGTCTGCACCCTCCCAGCTAATGACAATGGAAGCGAGTCCCATCTCCGAAAGTCGCCTTCATTTGGTCGACTAGTTGGGCCAGATTTAATTTATGCAGCCAGTCCCATTCCCGCGCCACTTGGATGCCTAGATACCTAAAGCTTCCCCCTACTAATCTAAACGGCAGCTCCCCCAATCGCCTATCCTGTCCCCTCGCCTGGGCCGCAAACATCTCACTGTTCCCCCATATTTAGCTTATAAATTTTTTTTAAAGTTTAAAATTTGGCTGGGAAGGAAAGTGCTCGAATTAGCAGTAGCTGGGAGAAATTTAATTCTTTGTGTGTTGGTAAGTATTGTGATTAAGTAAAATCCATATTCCTTTCATTTATTCATTATTTGATACCATATTTGTAATCAGTTAAGGTAAAGTGTGAAAATGGCAGGAGATCCCAGACCCATGTTATGCTCCTCGTGCTCAATTTGGGAGTTCAGGGACGCGGCCTGGGAATATGATGTTATTGGTATTACTGAGTCTTGGTTGGGGGATGGACAAGACTGGCAACTAAATATCCCAGGGTATAGATGCTTCAGGAGCGATAGAGTTAGAGGTAAAAGGAGTGGAGGAATTCCATTACTGGTCAGAGATTATATCACAGCTGTGATTAAGGAGGGCACGA
The DNA here is from genome assembly GCF_902713615.1 of Scyliorhinus canicula. Lineage (NCBI taxonomy): Eukaryota > Metazoa > Chordata > Chondrichthyes > Carcharhiniformes > Scyliorhinidae > Scyliorhinus > Scyliorhinus canicula. The sequence continues at coordinate 88,238,446 of NC_052156.1, forward strand.
TGGAGGATTCGAGCACTGAGGCAATATGGATAGAGCTAAGAAATAGGAAGGGTGCAGTAACATTGTTGGGACTTTACTATAAGCCTCCCAAAAGCGAGCATGAAGTAGAGGTACAAATATGTAGACAGATTATCGAACAATGTAGGAGCAATAGGGTGGTTGTGATGGGAGATTTTAACTTCCCCAACATTGAATGGGACTCAGGTAGTGTTGGAGGTGTAGATGGAGCAGAATTTGTAAGGAGCATCCAGGAGAGTTTTTTAGAGCAGTATGTAAATAGTCCAACTCGGGAAGGGGCCATATTGGACCTGGTATTGGGGAATGATCCCGGCCAGGTGGTTGACGTTTCAGTCGGTGATTACTTTGGGAATAGCGATCACAATTCCGTAAGTTTTAGAATACTCATGGACAAAGACGAGAGTGGTCCTAAAGGAAGAGTGCTAAATTGGGGAAAGGCCAACTATAACAAAATTCGGCAGGAACTCGGGAATGTGGATTGGGAGCAGCTGTTTAAGGGTAAATCCACATTTGAAATGTGGGAGTCTTTTAAGGAAAGGATGATTAGAGTGCAGGACAGACATGTTCCTGTGAAAATGAGAGATAGAAATGGCAAGATTAGGGAACCGTGGATGACGGGTGGAATTGTCAGACTAGCTAAAATGAAAAAGGAAGCATACATAAGATCGAGGTGACTCAAAACTGATGAAGCTTTGGAGGAATATCGGGAAAGTAGGACAAATCTCAAACGCGCAATAAAGAGGGCTAAAAGGGGTCATGAAATACCTTTGGCTAACAGGGTTAAGGAAAATCCCAAAGCCTTTTAATCGTATATAAGGAGCAAGAGGATAACTAGAGAAAGGATTGGCCCACTCAAAGACAAAAGAGGTAATTTATTAGTGGAGTCAGAGGAAATGAGTGAGATTCTTAATGAGTACTTTGCATCGGTATTCACCAAGGAGAGGGACATGGCGGATGTTGAGGCTCGGGATGGATGTTTAAATACTCTCGGTCATGTCGGCACAAGGAAGGGGGAGGTTTTGGGTATTCTAAAAGGCATTAAGGTGGACAAGTCCCCAGGACCGGATGGGATCTATCCCAGGTTCCTGAGGGAAGCGAGGGAAGAAATAGCTGGGGCCTTAACAGATAACTTTGCAGCATCCTTGAACAAGGGTGAGGTCCCGGAGGACTGGAGAATTGCTAATGCTGTCCCTTTGTTTAAGAAGGGTAGCAGGGATAATCCAGGAAATTATAGACCTGTGAGCTTGACGTCAGTGGTAGGCAAACTGTTGGAGAAGAAACTGAGGGATAGGATCTATTCACATTTGGAATAAAATAGACTTATCAGTGATAGGCAGCATGGTTTTGTGCAGGGAAGGTCATGTCTTACAAATCTAATAGAATTCTTTGAGGAAGTGACAAAGTTAATTGATGAGGGAAGGGCTGCAGATGTCATATATATGGACTTCAGTGAGGTGTTTGATAAAGTTTCCCATGGCAGGTTGATGGAAAAAGTGAAGTCGTATGGGGTTCAGGGTGTACTAGCTAGATGGATAAAGAACTGGCTGGGCAACAGGAGACAGAGAGTAGTGATGGAAGGGAGTGTCTCAAAATGGAGAAAGGTGACTAGTGGTGTTCCACTAGTGCTCAGACCACTGTTGTTTGTGATATACATAAATGATCTGGACAAAGGTATAAGTGGTCTGATGAGCAAGTTTGCAGATGATACTAAGATTGGTGGAGTTGCAGATAGCGAGGAGGACTGTCAGAGAACACAGCAAACTATAGATAGATTGGAGAGTTGGGCAGAGAAATGGCAGATGGAGTTCAATCCAGGCAAATGCGAGGTGATGCATTTTGGAAGATCTAGCAGACTATATGATCAATGGAAGAGTCCTTGGGAAAATTGATGTACAGAGAAATCTGGGAGTTCAGGTCCATCGTACCCTGAAGGTGGCAACGCAGGTCGATAGAGTGGTCAAGAAGGCATACAGCATGCTTGCCTTCATTGGACGGGGTATTGAGTACAAGAGTCAGCAGGTCATGTTACGGTTGTATAGGACTTTGGTTAGGCCACATTTGGAATACTGTGTGCAGTTCTGGTCGCCACATTACCAGAAGGATGTGGATGCTTTAGAGAGGGTGCAGAGGAGGTTCACCAGGATGTTGCCTGGTATGGAGGGTGCTAGCTATGAAGAAAGGTTGAGTAGATTAGGATTGTTTTCGTTGGAAAGACGGAGGTTGACGGGGACCTACTTGAGGTCTACAAAATTATGAGAGGTATGGACAGGGTGGATAGCAACAAGCTTTTTCCAAGAGTGGGGGTGTCAATTACAATGGTTCACGATTTCAAGGTGAGAGGGGGAAATTTTAAGGGACATGTGCTTGGAAAGTTTTTTACGCAGAGGGTGGTGGGTGCCTGGAATGCTTTGCCAGCGGACGTGGTAGAGGTGGGCACGATAGCATCATTTAAGATGCATCTGGACAGATATATGAACGGGTGGGAAACAGAGGGAAGTAGACCTTGGAAAATAGGCGACAGGTTTAGATAAAGGATCTGGATCAGCGCAGGCTGGGAGGGCCGAAGGGTCTGTTCCTGTGCTGTAATTTTCTTTGTTCATGTTCTTTGTACCCCGAAAACCGGCCAAATTCCCCTAGAATCCTCATAATTTCTTACATCCCCTCTATTGGGTCCGATATGTACAGAAGCAGGTCGTCTGTATAAAGCAAGACTTTGTGCACACAACACCCCCCCCCCCCCCCCCCCCCCGGCCCGGCCAACCCCCTTCCAGCCCCTTGAAGCTCTCAGAGCAATTGCCAGCGGCTCTATAGCTAGCGCGAACAACACTGGGGAGAGGGGGCATCCCCGCCTCGTCCCCCGGTGCAGTCTAAAATCTAAGATAGTCCGATGTTATCCTACTCGTCCGTATGCTCGCTCCAGGAGCCTGATACAGCAACTTGACCCAGTCAATAAAGCCCCGCCCAAATCCGAACCGTCCCAGTACCTCCCACACATATTCCCATTCTACTCGATCAAAGGCCTTTTCTGCGTCCATTGCGACCACTACCTCCACCTCCCACCTTCCGGGGGCATTATGATCACGTTTAATAACCTTCTTATATTGGCCACCAACTGCCTACCCTTAACAAACCCCGTCTGGTCCTCCCCAATAACGTCTGGAACACAATTCTCAATCGTGGAGGACAAAGTTTTGGCCAGCAGTTTGGCATCCACATTCGACAAGGATATCGGCCTGTAGGACCCACACAGCTCCGGGTTCTTGTCCTGCTTAAGGATCAGCGAAATTGTGGCCTGTGACATCGTCGGGGGCAGTACCCCTCTCTCTCTTGCCTCACTGAACGTCATCAACAACAGTCCAAATATCCCAGAGAACTTTTTATAGAACTCCACTGGGTACCTGTTTGGCCCCGAGGCTTTACCCGACTGCATGGCCTTCATACCGTCCACTATCTCTTCCAACCCGATCGGGGGCCCCAGCCCTTCTACCAGCTCCCCGTCCACCTTTGGGAAATTCAGCCCCACCTAAGAAGTGTCTCATCCCCTCCGGCCCCGTTGGGGGTTCCGAGCCACACAGCCTATTGTAAAAATCCTTAAACGCCTTATTCACCCCTGCTGAACCTCCAACCAGGTTCCCATCTCCATCATTTACTTTCCCTATCTCCCTGGCTGCCTCCCTCTTTCTAAGCTGGTGTGCAAGCATTCTGCTGGCCTTCTCTCCATGCTCATAAATCGCCCCCCTCGCCTTTCTCAGCTGCTCCACCGCCCTCCCTGTGGATAACAAACCGAACTCCGCCTGTAGCCTCCGCCTTTCCCTTAAAAGCCCTTCCTCTGCGATCTCCGCATACTTCCTATCGATCTGTAGTATCTCCTTTACCAGTTGGTCAGTCTCTGCCCTGTCTCCCTGTGGGCCCGTATCGAGATCAGCTCCCCTCTAACCACCACCTTAGGTGCTTGCCAGATCACCGCTGCTGAAATTTCCCCTGTCTCGTTGACCTGCAGGTAGTTCTGAATACATTTCCTCAGCCGCTCGCACACCACTTCGTCAGTTAAAAGTCCTACATCTAACCTCCAGTGCAAGCGCTGGTTACTGTCTTTACTGACCTGCAGATCAACCCAGTGCGGAGCATGGTCTGAGATTGTGATCGCCGAGTACCCCATGTCCACCACCCCCGATAGTAAAGCCCTGTTCAGGATAAAGAAATCGATCCGGGAGTACATTTTATTTTATCCACGTGTGAGTAGGAGAACTCCTTCACCCTTGGCTGCCCAAATTTCCATGGGTCCAGCGCTCCCCCTCGCCGCTCCATGAACCCTTTTAGTTCTGCATCCTGCCCGTTTTTGAGCTTGACCGGTCTAGACCAGGGTCAATAACTGTGTTAAAGTCCCCTCCCATGACCAACTTGTGCGAGTCCAGGTCCAGTATCTTCCCCAGCATCCTCTTTATGAACTCCACATAATCCCAATTTGGCGCATACACATTTACTAATACCACATGCACCCCCTCCAGTTCCCCACTGACCATAATGTACCGACCTCCTACATCCAAATCTATTCTACCCGCCTCAAACACCACCCACTTATTGATCAGGATCGCAACCCCTCTAGTCTTTGAATCTAGTCCCGAGTGAAAGACTTGACTGACCCAGCGTCCCGAGTGAAAGACTTGACTGACCCAGCCTTTCTTCAATCTAATCTAGTCAGCCACTCTATCGTGCGTCTCCTGCAACATTACCACATCCGCCTTCAGTCCCCTCAGATGCGTGAACACGTGTGCCCTCTTGACCGGCCCATTTAGCCCTCGTACATTCCAGGTGACCAGCCTAGTTGGAGGACTCATTGCACCCCCCCCCCCCTCGCCGATCAGCCATCCCCTTTTTTGGGCCAGCCTCCAGCCTGTGCTCCGCGCCTCCACCGGCCCGCCCCCAGGCAGCCTCCGCCTGCAGGCAGCCTCTGCCCCCAACCTCCTCTCTGTCCCTTAGCACAAGTCCCTCCCTCGTCAACAGAACATTTTTCTCCACTCCCCCCCAGTAACAACACAATATAACTCAACCCCTTTAATAAACTTAACACATACACACCCCCCACTACACTTCCTTTGAACACCTCCTGCGCATCCGCGGGGATGACTGCCCCCACGGCACAGGTCCACCCGTGCCGGCCGGCGGAGTCCCTTCAGCCCCGGCTGGCACAGCGCTAAAGGCCTTCCATGCCAGCCGGCGGGCACAAACCACTCCAGCGCTGGCCTAGCCCCTGAAGGTGCGGAGGATTCTGCACGTTTGGGGCGGGCCGACGCCGGAGTGGTTCAGGCTCTCCGCCCCGCCGGGATCCCCCGCCCCGCCGGGTACGGGAGAATCCCGCCCTATATGTTTTTCCAATTCTGTAAACATCCCACTAATTTCGCTTTGAGATTGTGGGGGTGGTGAGGGTGAAGATACACGTTGCCTGGGAATGTGGGAGGGGGAATGGGAGACGCGAGTACGTGTGTGCGCATGTCTGTAAAAGAGGGAGCGTGCATGTGTGTGGGAAAGAGGAAGTGTGTGTGTGGAAGTGAGATAAGAAAGAGGGGGAGCACATTTATGTGTTAGTGTGTGAGAGAGAGGGCAGACGTGTGTGTGCATGTGCGCGAGAGAGAGTGGTGAGAGAGTGAGTCAGACAGAGGCTCTGCCTCGCACACTCCATTGGTGATTTTTATTAGTTACTTTTTTTTTATTGATTCATTGCTTTGACATTATTTTATTTTTGAACAAGCTGTGTCTTTGCTTTATACCTCACCTTTATTTTGAAATTCATGATCAATGTTGTGCCAAACAGTATCTTTCCAAAATTTGTTCATGAGTTCCTTGAGTGAGTAACAAAAGGGAATAAGCTCCCCCTCCCCCCCCCCCAATTTAAATGAAAAGGTTGCACAAGTCAGAGTTAACTCTTCCTTGACTGGTTTCAATGTGGTGATTCCACTTTGTTGCCATTTTGCTCTGTTGTCTTCCTCAGTGTTGGTGCATTGAGCATATTTCCCCAAAAGGTCTCAGTTCACTGCATATTTCTCTTCTCAGAATAATTACTTCTGTTATGGGAGCGTTGTTTTCAGAACCCCAAAATGTATCATGGAGTTCAACCAACCTCTCCCTTTAATGTATTGTTGTTTTTGAAGCACACGGCTTGGTCTCCAGGTATGGTATTACAATTATGGACACGTGGGTTTTCAAACACAAAACAATGTTTATTCCATGAATTCAACTTAACCTTTTTAAATAAACATTGGATCCCTCAACACCCCTTACTTCAAAGATAACCCCGAAAATAATACAACACTAAATAATCCCTCAAAATCTTCCTTCAAACCTCCAAAAGATTTAACACCTTTAAACAGAAACATATCAGGTTAAAGACATTACTATTATGAGTTTAAATCACCCAAATGATTCAGAGATAGTCTTTCCTGGCAGAGATCATAGCAAATCCAGCTTACTGCAAACACAGACACACCCAAGCTCTTTTTCTTCATGCAGCTCTCAGCAAACCAGCCAGGCGCTTTTCAGCTGCTCTCTCAAACTGAAACTAATAGCATAAGTGAGCTAAACTCAGCTACCCCCACCCTCTGACATCACTTCAGTAATATGAGCTGCTTCATTTCTTAAAGGTACATTGCCCAAACACAAATTTCTTAAAGGTACTCTCACATGGCACTTCACAAACCTGGGCACAATGCTGCTTAGAAAGAGAAGGCAGAGAGGGCGCGCAGCTTCAACAGCCAGTGTTCAATACAGAGTTGTATTTTGTTCTCCCCTTCTCCTGCTTGGTAAGGATTCCTTAAAAGCAACCTACTGGATGTATTCACCAGAGAAACTATTAGTCCATGCCTGCTGCAGTTATTGTTTCAGAACAGGTAATAGCATTTTGATGTCTCATCTCAGAAACACAAAAAGTATCAGGATGTGGTGAAGCCAACAAGGGATTGGGGCTTTCACACTCCCCTGGGCTTTAGTGTCTTTTTTTCTCCCCATCCCAGTTGATAGAACACAAAATTATGTATATTGTAGTAGTCTGGGCATTTTCATCATTGTCTCGTGGAGGGTTACAGCTTTATAAAACCCAGCCAGAAAAAGAAAAATTATAAATATCTTCAATAACAAGTTACATAATAGCCTTGTATAAATTTCTCCAAGTAAATATTGCATTTTACTACACAATGATATGCTTAATGACTATACTAAAATGATAGGTTGTGCTACTATGCACAAAAACTACACCAGCAAAAATTTGTAATCAGCAGACCTTGGATGACTAATTGAATTTAATTTTTTGATCAAGTAGGCTGATGATGTCTATATTAGTTTTAAAAAGCCTTTGATAAAGTACCATTTGAAAATCTGGTTAATAAGATCAAGACGCATGGAATTGGAGGGCCAGTATCAGCTTGGTTGAAATATTGGCTTTGAGAGAAAAAACAGTGAGTGATAATGGTTGTTTTTTTAAACTGAAGGCTGGTGGACAGTTGTGTTCCACAAGGTAAGTGTTTGGACCACTGTTGTTTGATATACATAAATGACACAGTAAAACTTCAAAATTTGCCAATGATACCAAATTGGGAGACATGGTGAAAGGTAACGGTGATACCAATCAACTGCACCAGGATATAGACCGGCTAATAGAATACACAAGCAACTGGCAGATGGAATTTAAAACAGATGAGGTGTGAGATGATGGCAGAAGGGATAGGAAGAGCCAATATTTACTTACTGCCACAGTTCTGACGTGCATGCAGGGTCAATGCAACCCGCAGGTTCATGTGCATGGATTCATGGAGGTGGCAGGATATATATAGTTAGCAAAAATATGGGATGTTGGACTTCATGAACAGAGGTACTGAGTACAATAGCAGAGACATTACCCTGAACATTTTTAAAGTCCTGGTTCGACCACATACAGAGTGTAGAGCAGGAGATATAAAGTTATGGAGCGGGATTCATCGGAAACTGGCGGGGCGGACAACTCCGGCGCGAAGGAGTGGCATGAAACACTCCTGCTTCGGACCGCCCCGTAGGTGCTAGGCTGGCGCCGCAGTTGACTGCACCACGCCGGCCGGCGCGGAAGGGTCTTGGCACCATCCCAACCAGCGCGAAGGGCCTCCGCCGGCTGGCGCATGCGCAGGAGCACCAGCGTGTACTGGCGTCATCCCAGCGCATGCGCAGGGGGTTCATCTCAGAGCCGGCCATTGCGGACTGGTACGCCAGCTGGCGCGGAGGGATACAGTGCCCCCCTGGCACAGGCCCGCCCGCGGATCGGTGGGCTCCAATCGCGGGCTAGGCCACCATGGGGGCACCCCCCGGGACCAGATCCCCCCTCCCCAGGACCCAGCCCGCGCCGCCAGGTCCCGGCAGTAAGTACCTGTCGTAATACGCTGGCGGGTCCTGCCAAAAACAGGCAGCCACTCGGCCCATCGCGCGCCAGAGGGGGGGGGGGGAGGGGAGAGAGAGAGAGAGAGAGAGGGAGAGAGAGACAGAGAGAGACAGAGAGAGACAGAGAGAGAGAGAGAGAGGGCGACCGGCGCAGCACAATTCCCGCCCCCACCTAATCCCCAGACCCGGAGAATTTGGCAGCCAACGGGGGCGAGATTCACGCCCCCCCCCCTCCCCCCCCCAACCCGCCGATTTTCCGACCCGGCCCCCGGGGGGGGGGGGGGTCAGAGAATCCCGCCAATGATTTTTGAAGATCCTACAATATCTTCCTGTACATTAGTTTCCCAGGATCAGTCGAATTTAAATTGTGATTCTTTATGTGTAATTCTTTATATTATGCAAAGATTGTATTCCTTTTGGTTATCAAGGTCAAAAATCAGCCAATTGACTAACCATAATGTTTGCATTTCTAAAAGGCAGAATCATAGAAGAATATTATTCCAATCACATAATTCCCTGTTGATAACTGGATATTTTGAATGGAATTTCGAGCACATTGTGAAAGTTTATTAGTGGTCAGTATATGTTGGGTTATGGAACTCAAATCTTAAGCTTACATTCTGTAATGTTCTCTATGTTCACGGATTGCAATGTCTTTGTGTTTGAATCAATTAGAGAACATACGGTTTTGTTAAAGAACAAAATTATTTATTAACTAACTAAACACTACAAAGGCTTCTCCGATGTGAACGATAGGTACAGTTGGATACTGTGGCAAAATACAAATCATTATCACTAATATTAATTACTATTGACTGAGGAGCTACTCGATATGCGACTGGACTCTACGCCTGCTATCCACGTTCTGCTGCACCCCAGTGATGTTCCTTTCTGCTCACGCCTAGTGGTCAGTGCTAGAATTGTAATCTATACATATATATGTTTATATATAAACAATTTGGTTATTATATTATGTACACAGATGATAGTTCACATATCATTACATCCTCCTCTTTTTCAAGATGATTTTTAAATCATTGACATGCACATATAAACTATTACAAATAAATTAATTTTAAATGTGCAAATTGTATGCATGCACATTTTAAAAGTCCATAATTTAAAAAGGTCTGTATCAGGCTTACACTGTTCTCAGGTCCAGTCTTTCAGGACGCCTTCGAACCCGGGTGGATCGTCGTACTAATTGTGTTGAGGTCGAAGCAGCTTGGTCGTTGTTGGGCAGTCTCACTTGCTCACTATTTGTTACTATTGGTGGCATGCACAGGCTCAAGCATGCGACAAGGAGCAACCCCTTCAACCAGCCTTGGCTGTATGATGAACGGCTGATTGCCCTTTAGCTTAATTGATACTCTCCAATTCCGTCTCAGTATGGATCCTTGATCCATGAGGACGACAAAAGATTGGGGACCTGCCTATCTCATGATCTTGGCAGTCACTGACCATCCTTGCAGAGTCTGCACCCTGACGGTGTCGTACAGTCCAAAGTTGCCCAACATCTTGCTGGATTGGTTGTAATACTGAACCTGTTTTTGTGTCACGATTCTCTGCACAATTGGCTCATCGACTTTTTCCGGCATGGTGGGAGTGTTGTCCACAGCCTCCTACCCATGAGTTATTGGGCTGGAGCCAATCCGCAACTCAGTTGCATAGTGCGGTATGCCAACAGTGCTATGTGCGGGTCACTGCATGATGCCATGGCCGTTTTAAGCAAGGTTTTTACAAAATGGAACCCTTTCTCTGCCTGCCCATTTTATTGAGGGTAGTGCGGACTGGAGGTCACGTGCTTGAAGTCATATTTTGATGCAAACTGCTGCCATTCCCAGCTGAGGGACCGTTGTCACTCATGACCATTTGCGGTATGCCACGTCGAGCAAAGCTCAGTAGCTTCATTATCTCTGGGTAGTCGGAGTAGTAATCTACCATTACCATGTATTCATTGCTGTTCATGTAGAACAGAATGACCCCGACCATCAGCCATGGCTTGTGGACTGGCTTGCTCTCGGTCATTGAATGTTTTTGTTGACTATTCGGGTACCTCTGGCAGGTCTCAGTGCTCACTGTGCGTTGTATGTCTTGGTCGATGCCTGGCTAGTAAACGACTCCTTGGCCCGTCTCTTGCATTTCTCGATCCCCAGGTGCCCTTGGTGGATCTGGACGAGGATCGTGTTTTGTTGGGCCTGTGGAATGACAATTCTGTTTTTTTGTAGCAGAAAGCCATCGGTGTTCCAGAATTTGGAACATGCATTTGTGGGTCATCCATATCGCATGTGGTGGAGTACCTTCTCTAAGGTTGCATCTTTCAACGTCTCGACCTTTATTAGTACGGACTTGGTGTTTTCGACACTGACAGCGTTTCCACTACCAGATCGACCTGTCCCTGTACGATTCCGGCCATGTCTGTAGGGAACTTACCATTACAGGAACCCTAGGAACAGCTGGGAATCATGGGAGCAGTGTCCAGAGGGTGGAGCCTAATGACCGGCGATGCACGATCAATTGCACGAAAGACTCAGATTGGTACAACTGTGGCTTTATTACAGTCAGATGCGTGACCTCCTACTGCAGCTGGCGAAATGGCTGATCAGAAGGAGGACATGCATATTTATACGGCTCCTTATGGGCGGAGCTATTCAGTGGGGCTACCGGCGAACCTGTAGTGCAAGTCCTACCTTACATCCCCTAATACAGGCGCACACAGTGGTTCACCACATTCACCCCCTGTTAAAAATGAGTCCAGCGGGGGTGGCGTGAAACTATATACAGTTTTGCAAATAATTTACAGTGGGGAGGGAAACAAAATGTCCCTTTTGATGGTCCGGTGCCCGTCAGAGGTTAAGTCGATCCGGTGCTTTGACAGTTTGCTGGGAGCGACGGTGGCGGCGATGTTGGTGCTGGCGGTGCTGGTGTCGCCGACGTCGGTGCTGGCGGTGTTGGTGCTGGCCAGTAGTCGGATGACCCCGGGAAAGTGCCGAAAGCTTCCTCGTCCTCTTGCGTGGGCAGGGGAAGGGGGGATGGACCTGGTGGGGTTAATGTTGGGAGCGCCGGGGGAGGGTAGGGTGGCGCGTGGGTGGGGGAGAGTGTTGGAGTGGAACCTGAAGGGGGCCACGTCCCAGAGGGAAACTGTATCTTGGCGGTGGTCGGGGAACTCCACGTAGGCATACTGGGGGTTGGCGTGGAGCAAGTGTACCCTGTCCACCAAGGGGTCCGCCTTGGGGAGTCCAACGTGCCTATGTAGCAGGACCGGTCCTGGAGCTGCGAGCCAAGTCGGGAGCGACACCCCGGATGTGGACTTCCGAGAGAAGGTAAAAACACATTCGTGGGGGGTGTTATTTGTGGCGGTGCACAGTAGTGACCGGACGGAGTGTAGTGCATCAGGGAGGACCTCCTGCCAGCGAGAGGCTGGGAGGTTCCTGGACCATAGGGCCAGATGGACGGCCCTCCAAACCGTTCCGTTCTCCCTCTTTACCTGCCCGTTTCCCCAGGGGTTGTATCTGGTCGTCCTGCTGGAGGCGATACACCTGTTGAGCAGGAACTGACACAGCTCATCGCTCATGAATGAAGATCCCCTGTCACCGTGGATGTAGGCGGGGAATCCGAACAGAGCGAAGATTGTGTTGAGGGCCTTGATGACGGTGGCAGACGTCATATCGAGGCATGGAATGGTGAAGGGGAATCAGGAGAACTCATCGACCACACTGACGATATATGTGTTGCGGTTGGTGGAGGGGAGGGGCCCTTTGAAATCCACGCTGAGGAGTTCAAAGAGGCGGGAGGCTTTCACCAAGCGCGCGCAGTCCGTCCGGTAGAAGTGCGGCTTGCACTCCACACAGACCTGGCAGTCGCTGGTGACTGTCCGTACTTCCTCGACGGAGTAGGGCAGATTACGAGCTTTGATGAGGTGGTACAGTCGTGTGACCCCCGGGTGACAAAGGCTGTCATGCAGGGCCCGGAGTCGGTCTACTTGTGCGCTGGCACATGTACCTCGGGAAAGGGCATTGGGGGGCTCGTTGAGTTTGCAGGGTCGATACAAAATCTTGTAATTATACGTGGAGAGCTCCATTCTCCACCGCAAGATTTTATCATTTTTGATCTTGCCCCGATACGTGTTGTCGAACATGAAGGCTACCGACTGTTGGTCAGTGAGGAGAGTGAATCTCCTGCCGGCCAGGTAATGCCTCCAATGCCGCGCAGCTTCAACGATAGCTTGGGCCTCTTTTTCGACGGATGAGTACCGAATTTCAGAGGCATGAAGGGTGCGGTAAAAGAATGCCACGGGTCTGCCTGCCTGGTTTAGAGTGGCTCTGAGGGCGACGTCTGAAGCGTCGCTTTCAACTTGAAAGGGGAGTGCCTCGTCTACTGCATGCATCCCGGCCTTGGCTATGTCTGCTCTGATCTGGGCGAAGGCGTGTTGTGCCTCGGCCGCAAGGGGGAATTGAGTGGACTGTATGAGTGGGCGGGCCTTGTCCGCATAGTTTGGGACCCACTGGGCATAGTAGTAGAAGAACCCCAGGCAGCATTTGAGAGCCATGGGCAGTGGGGGAGGGGAAGCTCCATGAGGGGGCGCATGCGGTCGGGATCGGGCTCCAGAAGTCCGTTTTGGACTACATAGCCGAGGATGGCTAGGCGGGTCGTGCGGAACACACACTTCTCCTTGTTGTACGTAAGGTTGAGGAGACAGGCGGTGCAGAGGAATTTAGCGAGGTTGGTGTCGTGGTCCTGCTGGTCATGGCCGCAGATGGTGGCATTGTCTAGGTACGGAAACTTGGCCCGTAAACCATACCAGTCGACCATTCGGTCCATCACCCTTTGGAAGACCGAAACCCCGTTAGTGACGCTGAAGGGAACTCTAAGGAACTGATAGAGCCGACCGTCCGCCTCGAAGACAGTGTATGGACTGTCCGATTTACGAATGGAGAGCTGGTGGTCGGCGGATTTCAGGTCAATTGTTGAGAAGGCCCGGTACTGCGCAATCTGGTTGACCATCTCAGATGTGCGTGGGAGGGGGTACGCATCGAGCTGCTTGTACCGATTGATGGTCTGGCTGTAGTCCACAACCATTCTGTGTTTCTCCCCTGTTTTTACTACTACACGTGAGCTCTCCAGGGGCTATTGCTGGCCTCGATAATACCCTCCCGAAGCAGCCGCTGAACTTCGGACCTGATGAAGGTCTTGTCCTGGGTGCTGTACCATCTGCTCCTGGTGGCGACGGGCTTGCAATCCGCAGTTAGATTGGCAAAGAGGGAGGGGGGGTCAATCTTGAGGGTCACGAGGCCGCAAACGGTGAGTGGAGGTAGGGGCCCGCCGAATTTGAGGATGAGGCTCTGGAGATTGCACTGAAAATCCAGGCCCAGCAATAGTGCATCGGGCTCTGGGGGGAGAAGATGGCGCCGCCCACTGGCCGCACATGGACCTGGGAGGAGAAGATGGCGGCGCCCACTGGCCGCATGTGGACCTGTGGGGGGGAAGATGTCGGCGCCCACTGGTCGCACGTGGCCCCGGGAGGAGAAGATGGCGGCGCCCATTGTGCGTTCGGCAAGGGGGAGGGGGCGATTGCGGGCACGATAGCGGTGACTGCGCGGGCCTGGCACACAGCTGCAAAGTGGCCCTTTTTACCACAGGACTTGCAAGTGGCGGCGCAGGCCGGGCAGCATTGGCGGAGGTGCTTCTGCTGACCGCAGAAGTAGCAGCGGGGACCCCCGGGTGCGCAGATTAGCGGGCAGCGCAGGCGTATTGAGTAGGCAGGGCCCCAGCAGGGTCATTTGTGGGGTCCAGGAGGGGTAGAATGGGTGGGCTGCACGGCGAGGGCCTGGGCGTTACGTGATGCGACCGTCATGGAGAGCGCTAAAGTTTTTGTCTCCGTTCGGTCAAGTGTGGCCCCTTCCAGCAGTCATTGTCGGATGGGGTCCGACGCAATCCCCATTACGAACGCGTCGCACGAGGAGATTGGAATGTTCAGTGGCCGTAACGGCCTGACAGTCTCAGTCCCGTACAAGTGGGATTAGAGCCCGCCAGACGTCTTCGATAGACTAACCAGGGAGTTGAGCGCGAGTGGCGAGTACGTGCCTGGCGAAGAGCGTGTTTGCTTTCTGTGCGTAGTTCTCTTTTAGGACTGCCATCGCTTCCGCGTAATTCTGGGCGTCCTGGATCAACGGGAACACGTTGGAGCTCAACCTGGAGTATAAGACCTGAATCTTCTGAGCTTCCATCGGCATGGGATTGCAGCGTTGATGTAGGCCTCAAAACAAGCTAGGCAGTGATTAAAGTCCTGTCTGGCGTCGGGCAAGTGCGGATCCAGCTGCAGGCGATCTGGTTTGATTCTGATATCCATTTCTTAGAAAATCTGACTAATAAATTGATGCACGATCAATTGCACAAAAGACTCAGATTGGTATAACTGTGGCTTTATTACAGTCAGATGTGTGGCCTCCTACTGCAGCTGGTGAAATGGCTGATCAGAAGGAGGACACTCATATTTATACGGCTCCTTATGGGCGGAGCTAGCCGGCAGAGGCTACCGACAAACTTGTAGTGCAGGTCCTACCTTACATCGCCTAATACAGGTGCAACAGTGGTTCACCACAATCGGTAAGTGTTTAAATTGAGCGCGGGAAAGATTTCGGATCTGTTCTCGCTCGGGAACTTACCTTTACAGGAATCTCAGGAGCAGCCGGGAATCGCGGGAGCAGTCAGTAAGTGTTTAAACTGAGCGCCAGGTGAACCTTCTGTAGACGACAGGCTTGCAAAAGAGACAGCGGCTCGGATTGGTTCGCTGTAAATAAGGTGACGTGTCCTTAACCCTTTCATTCCTAGGCTCACCGGAGTAGATTCTGAGCTACTTTTTTGTAAGGCAAGAGGTTTTTTTGGGGTTTTTTTTCCTTCTTAAACTTACTAGAGGATAGCAAGCTAGATTTAGTACCTGGAATAACCAGAAGACACATTACATTTTTGGAGGCCTTTTCGTGAAAGCAGCAGCAGTAATTTTTTATTAAAGGCCTATCATTTAGGCTTTTTTTGGTGTAACAACCAAAGGAGGCAGAATGATGTCAATTGGCAGGGTTGTGTGCGACTCCTGCATGATATGGGGCATCATGGACACTTCAAGTGTCCCTGAGGACTACATCTGTGGAAAGTGCATTCAGTTACAAAAGCTCACCAAATGCATGGATCGGTTGGAGCAGCTGCTGGAAGCACTGAGGAGCACACGATTAGCTGAAATTGTTATAGATAATACCTACAGAGATGTGGTCACACCCAAGGTACAGGAAGATAGATGGGGTAGGCAAAGAGTGCAGGGGTCCCTTATGGCTGTCCCCCTATCTAATTGATTGATGCACTATCAATTACGACGAGACGAGAGTAAAATGTAATTGAGGCTTTATTACACAGAGATGTGTGGCCTCCTGCAGCAGCTGATGAAATGGCTGCTGTTCGGAGACCACACACATTTATACTCCCCCCTACTGGGCGGAGCCAGAAGGCAGGGATCTACCCCTGTACCTGTAGTACAGGGGCCTTACCGTAATACCAATATATATACAATATAATACAACAGTGGTGACTACCACATTCAACCCCTGTTAAAAATGAGTCCAGCAAAGGTGGTGGGAAACTATATACATAGAGATTGGTATTGAAATTACAGAGAAGGTTACAAATTTTAGACGATCGGGCGCCTTGATCTGTCGTTCAGAGCGCCGCAGTGTTGGTGGCGAGTCAGGTGTCGGCTTAGTCTTCGGTGACTCCGGGAGCATGTCAAAATCCTCTTCATCCACGGGTGGGAGCAAGGGGAGGACGGATTGTCCCGGGGGCTGCGGTGGGGTGCACCAGGGGAAGGGAGGGTGGTGCCGGGGCAGAGGGGGGATGGTGTGTGGGGACCCAGCTGGTGCCAGGTCCCTGAGGGAGACTGTGTCTTGCCGGCCATTGGCGGTACGCTATGTAGGCGTCCTGAGGGTTTGCGTGGAGTAGCTGTACCCTCTCAACCAATGGGTCTGCCTTGTGGAGACGCATGTGTTTACGGAGGAGAACTGGTCCTGGAGCTGCCAGCCACGTTGGGAGCGACACCCCGGAGGTGGACTTCCTGGGGAAGGCAAAGAGACATTCATGGGGTGTTTTGTTAGTCGCGGTGTACAGGAGCGACCAAATGGAGTGAAGTGCGTCGGGGGGGGATCTCCTGCCAGCGGGAGGCCGGGATTTACCCCTGTACCTGTAGTACAGGGGCCTTACCATAATACCAATATATATACAATATAATACAACAGTGGTGACTACCACATTCAACCCCTGTTAAAAATGAGTCCAGCAAGGGTGGTGGGAAACTACATACATACAGATTGGTATTAAAATTACAGAGAAGGTTACAAATTTTAGACGATCGGGCGCCTTGATCTGTCGTTCAGAGTGCCGCAGTGTTGGTGGCGAGTCAGGTGTCAGCTTAGTCTTCGGTGACTCCGGGAGCGTGGCAAAATCCTCTTCATCCCCGGGTGGGAGCAAGTGGAGGACGGATTGTCTGGACCATAGGGCCAGCTGGATGGCCCTCCAGACCGTCCCATTCTCCCGCTCCACCTGCCCGGTTCCCCTGGGGTTGTAGCTGGTCGTCCTGCTCGAGGCGATGCCCCTGTTGAGCAGGTACTGGGGCAGCTCATCGCTCATAAATGAGGATCCCCGGTCGCTGTGGACATAGTCGGGGAAACCAAACAGAGCGAAGATGGTGTTGAGAGCTTTGATGACGGTGGTAGACGTCATATCGGGGCATGGGACGGCAAAGGGGAATCAGGAATACTCGTCGACCGCACTAAGAAAGTACGTTTTGTGGTCGGTGGAGGGGAGGGGCCCTTTGAAGTCCACGCTGTGGCGTTCAAAGGGGCGGGAGGCCTTCACCAGGCACGCACGGTCTGGCCGGTAGAAGTGCAGTTTACACTCACGCAGACCTGACAGTCTCTGGTGATAGCCCTTGTTGGAACCATCAATTCACGAGACACGTGTTTTAAGATATGAACAGTGGTTTTAATCTACTTACTACAGAGTCAGCCTGTTACCCGTTGAACTCTCAATGAACTGCAGGCTGGCCCTGGACACGGTTATTTATACAGCAGTCAAGGGGGAGGAGTCGTGGGCGGAGCCAAGGGTGGAGCCCTGTACAAACTCCTGAGCATTCCCAGAGCTACTCCCCCTAGTGGTTGGATAACGCTACTGCGCTTACAATAGTATTGGTAAATACAGTGTGAATTACTACGTTACATTCACCACAGCCCTGACTTCCTCGATGGAGTAGGGCAGATTGCGGGCCTTAATGAAGTGGTAATAGCGGGTGACTCCTGGGTGACAAAGATTGCCGTGCAGGGAGTCGGTCCACTTGTGCGCTGTCACTTGTACCTCGGGACAGGGCATCTGGCAGCTCATTGAGCTTACCGGGGCGACACAAAACCTCGTAGTTGTAGGTGGAGACCTCGATCCTCCACCTCAAGATTTTATAATTTTTGATCTTACCCTGCTGTGTGTTGTTAAACATGAAGACAAGCGACCGTTGGTCAGTGAGGAGAGTAAATCTCCTGCCGGCCAGGTAACGCCTCCAATGCCGCACAGCTTCTACGATGGCTTGGGCCTCCTTTTCAACGGAGGAGTGCCGAATTTCAGAGGTATGGAGGATGCGGGAAAAGAATGCCACTGGCCTGCCTGCCTGCCTGGTTGCGGGTGGCGGCCAGAGCAACGTCTGATGCATCGCTCTCCACTTGGAAGGGGAGCATCTCGTCGACGCGTGAATCGCGGCCTTGGCAATGTCGGCCTTGATACGGTTGAAGGCCTGGTGAGCCTCGGCCGTCAGTGGGAAAGCAGTGGATCGAATGAGTGGACGGGCCTTGTCCGCATAGTTTGGGACCCACTGGCCGTAATACGGAAAGAATCCCAGGCATCGTTTGATGGCCTTGGAGCAGTGGGGGAGGGGGGAGTTCCATGAGGGGGCGCATGCGATTGGGGTCGGGCCCTAGAACTCCACATAGCTGAGGATGGCTAATCGGTTCGTGCTGAACGCACACTTTTCCTCGTTGTAAGTTAGGTTGAGGAGAGTGGCGGTGTGGAGAAATTTGGAAAGGTTAGCGTCGTGGTCCTGCTGGTCGTGGCCGCAGATGGTGACGTTGTCCAGGTACGGGAAAGTGGCCCACAGTCCGTACCAGTCAACCATTTGGTCCATCTCCCGTTGGAAGACCGAGACCCCGTTGGTGACTGTGATGAATGGTATCGGTATAACTGCTGTAACTGTACCTTGCCTTTACTACATTGGCCCTTTAAGACCGGGCTTGGAACCCCGGGGGACTCCACCTCTGGCTCCGCCCCCAGGAAACTGTATATAAGGTGATGCTTACTGGGCAGCCTGCTGTGAGCACACTTCTCAGCAGCTGGCCTGTTCTCTGATAATTAAATTGAGATACCCTCAATTACGACTCAGGAGAGAAGATTGGTAATTCAAAGGCTTTAATTACCAGACAACCGGACAGCTGCCGAGAAGTGTGCTCACTGCATGCTGCCCAGTAAGCATCACCTTATATACAGTTTCCTGCCTTTCAGTGCAGCCACCAGAGCCTGACACTGAAGTTCGGCGGACCCCTGCCCCCACTCACGGTATGCAGCCTGGCGACACTCAAAGTTGCGCCATCCCCCCTCTTCGCGAACCTCACTCCCGACTGTAAGACGGTCGCCACCACGAATCGGCGGTACGGTGCCCAAGACATGACTTTTATCAAGTCAGAGGTTCAGCGGCTCCTAAAAGAGGGGGTCATAGAGGCCAGCAACAGCCCTTGGAGGGCTCAAGTATTCGTAGTCCGCTCCGCGGAAAAGCAACAAATGATAGTGGATTTTAGCCAGACCATAAACCGCTTTACGCAACTCGATGCGTACCCACTTCCCCGCATAGCGGAAATGGTGAATCAAATCGCCCAGTATCAGGTATTCACCACGGTCGACCTAAAATCGGCCTATCATCAACTCCCTATCCGTCCAGAGGACCGCCCCTACACGGCCTTCGAAGAAGCCGGTCGGCTGTTTCACTTTCACAGGGTCCCTTTTGGTGTCACAAACGGACTCTCCGTTTTCCAAAGGGCGATGGATCAAATGGTGAACCAGTATGGCTTACGGACTACCTTCCCATACTTGGACAACGTCACCAACTGCAGCCATGACCAGCAGGACCACGACGCAAACCTGAGGAAGTTCCTCCAGGCTGCCCGGGCCCTCAACCTCACATATAACAAAGACAAATGCGTGTTCCACACAACCCGGCTAGCCATCCTCGGCTACGTCGTGGAAAACGGGGCCCAGACCCCGACCGCATGCGTCCCCTTAAGGAACTCTCCCTCCCCCGTAGCCTCAAGGCACTCAAACGGTGCTTGGGGCTCTTCTCCTATTACGCCCAGTGGGTCCCCAGATATGCGGACAAAGCCCGACCACTCATTAAGACCACGGATTTTCCCCTAACGGCTGAGGCCCAGTCGGCTTTCAGCCGTATCAAGGCCGCCATGCACGTGGTGGACAAAGCCATTCCGTTCCAGGTAGAAAGCGACGCATCAGACGTCGCCCTGGCTGCTACCCTCAACCAGGTGGGCAGCCGGGTGGGCCCTACGGTCAAGGAGTCTCCCAAGTAGCGTTCTTCTCCCGAACCCTAACCGCCTCGGAAATTCGACACTGCAGTCGAGAAGGAGGCACAAGCCATAGTGGAGGCCGTGCGGCACTGGAGGCACTACCTAGCCGGTAGGAGGTTCACCCTCGTCACCGACCAACGGTCGGTTGCCTTTATGTTTAATAACGCACAACGGGAGGGACGTTCGGCAGCTCCCGCTATTAAAGGACTTTCGGCCCTACTTTAGGGCCCCATACGGCGCTGTTTCGACGATTCCCGGTGGGGGAAGGTGTTTGGAGGAACATTCCCCGAAATTTATGGTGCTTACCCGGAGTGGGGCAAAGCAAAAGGCTGCAGCAGCTCCCAAGGAAAAGCGGGGGAAGGAGGACAAAATGGCGGCCGGCAGAACACCCGAGGACTGGTGGAAGTGGGCGCAGGAGAGCAAGCTGCTCTTCTGCGCTGTTTTGCGGAGTTGAAGGCGGAGTTGCTGGACTCCCTGAATGTGACTACCAACAAGCTGCTTGAGACCCAGACGGCCCAGGGGGTGGCCATTCGGGAGTTGCAGCAGCAGGCCGCTGAGCGGGAGGAGGAGGCCGTGGTCCTCGTGGGGAAAGTGGAGTTGCACGAGGCACTTCACAAAAAGTGGCAAGAGCGCTTGGAGGAGCTGGACGTTCACACGAGACGAAAGAATTTGAGGATCCTGGGCCTGGCGGAGGGGCTGGAGGGGTCGGATCTTCCGGCTTATGTGACCACGATGCTGAGCTCGTTGATGGGAGCGGGGTCTTTCCATTTGCCCCTGGAGCTTGAGGGAGCCCACAGAGTGCTGGCCAGGAGGCCCAAGACAAATGAACCCCCGCGGGCGGTGCTGGTGCGGTTCCATCGATTCAGCGACCGGGAGTGTGTGCTGCGCTGGGCCAAGAAAGAGAGGAGCAGCAAGTGGGAGAATTCGCTACTGCGAATCTACCAGGACTGGAGTGCGGAGGTGGCTAAACGGCAGGCCGGGTTTAACCGGACGGAGGCGGTGCTGCATGCCAAGCAGGTCAAATTTGGAATGCTACAGCCTGCACTTCTGTGGGTGACATATAAGGACCGGCACCACTACTTTGAGTCCCCGGAGGAGGCGTGGGCCTTTGTACAGGCGGAGAAGCTGGACTCGAACTAGGGTCTGGGGGCTGCAGGGTCCGGTGCACAATTGTCGTTGCTGTTTTTGCTGTTGCTGTTTTTGTAACTTTGACATGTGTTTTTTATGCTGTTTTTTTGCTCTGTTTCCGGGTGGGTCTGTTGGGTATGGTTTTGAGTTATGTGGGGAAGGTTGGGGGTTTGTTTGTTTTTTTAAAAATATTTTCTCTTCTGTACGGGGCTGGGGGATGGGGTGGAGCTGGAATTTGGGGAGCTGCGTCAGAAGGGTGGGGTGGGGCAGTGTGAAAGCGCGGGCTTTCCTCTGGTTTCCCGCGCTGCGGGGCAGGGGGGATGGAGCTGGCGGTGGGGGCGTAGCCTCTACTGGTTTTTTCCCCGCACTGAAGCGGTGCCAAGTAGGTGTGGCAGGAGGGGGGATGACCCCATGTCGGGAGGGGCCGGGTTTTGGCGGGAGTTGCCGGGGTCAGCAGAAGTCAGCTGACTCACGGAAGTACCATGGAGGGTGCATCGCGGCTAGGAGGGGTCCTAGCCTGGGGGTGGAGGGGGTGGGAATACTGGGTTGCTGCTGGAAGGGCCAGGAGAGAGCTGGTGTGGGCCTGGGGGGCAGAGGGGAGGCGGTATCGTCATGGGGGACAGGTCGGGCAGGGTGTGCTGGCCTGGGGCGAGCAGTCGATGAGCTATGGCTAGTCGGCGGGGGAGGGGGGCGGGGTGCCCTCTGATCCGGCTGATCACCTGGAACGTGAGGAGGCTGAATGGGCCGGTTAAGAGGGCTAGGGTATTTTCTCATTTGAAGGGGCTGAAGGCGGATGTGGCTATGCTCCAGGAGACCCACTTGAAGGTGGCGGACCAGGTTCGTCTGAGGAAGGGGTGGGTGGGGCAGGTTTTCCACTCAGGATTAGACGCGAAGAACCGGGGGGTGGCGATTCTGGTGGGGAAGAGGGTGGCGTTCGAGGTGGTGGTGGACAAGGAGGGCAGATATATTATGGTGAAGGGTAGGCTGCAGGGAGAGAAGGTGGTGCTGGTTAATGTGTATGCCCCGAATTGGGGTGATGCTGGCTTTATGAGGCGCATGTTGGGCCGCATTCCGGACCTGGAGGCAGGGGGCCTGATCATGGGGGGAGACTTTAACAGAGTGCTAGATCCCCCACTGGACCGGTCCAGTTCAAGGACGGGTAGGAGAGCGGCGGCAGCCAAGGTGCTGAGGGGGTTTATGGACCAGATGGGAGGGGTGGATCCCTGGAGGTTTGGGAGGCCGAGGGTGCGGGAGTATTCCTTTTTCTCCCATGTCCATAGGGTTTAATCCGAATAGATTTTTTCGTCCTGAGCAGGGGATTGATCCCGAAGGTGCAGGATGCCGAGTATTCGGCCATAGCAATTTCAGACCATGCTCCGCACTGGGTCGATCTGCAGATGGGGGAGGAGCGGGACCAGCGCCCACTGTGGCGCCTGGATGTGGGGATGCTGTCTGAGGAGGTGTACAGGAGGGTCCGGGGAAATATTGAGGGGTACCTTGAGACCAACGACACGGGGGAGGTCCGGGTGGGGATGGTCTGGGAGGCTCTGAAAGCAGTGGTCCGGGGGGAGCTGATTTCCATCCGGGCCCATAGGGAAAGGGGGGAGGGGAGGGAGAGGGTGAGACTGGTGGGGGAGCTCCTGGACGTGGATAGGAGGTACGCGGAGGCCCCGGAGGAGGGGTTGCTGGGGGAACGGCATAGTTTGCAGGCCAAGTTCGACTTGGCAGACCAAGTTCGACTGATCCTGAAGCGGGATAAGGACCCCTTTCAGTGTGGATCATACAGGCCAATCTCGCTCCTCAATGTTGATGCTAAGTTGCTGCCGAAGATCCTGGCCACCAGGATAGAGGACTGTGTGCCAGGGGTGATACACGAGGATCAGGCAGGATTTGTCAAGGGAAGACAGCTTAACACGAATGTGCGGAGATTGTTAAATGTTATCATGATGCCGGCGGTGGAGGGGGAGGCGGAGATAGTGGTGGCGCTCGATGCAGAGAAGGCGTTTGATAGCGTTGAGTGGGAGTACCTGTGGGAGGTGCTGAAGTGGTTTGGATTCGGGGAGGGGTTCATCAAATGGTGAGGTTGCTCTACGAGGCCCCGGTGGCGAGTGTAGTTACCAATGGAAGGAGATCAGAGTACTTCAGGCTCTACCGTGGGACCAGGCAGGGGTGCCCCCTGTCCCCCTTGCTTTTTGCACTGGCAATAGAACCTTTGGCTTTGGCGCTGAGGGAGTCGGGGAGGTGGAGGGGCCTGGTGCGAGGTGGGGAAGAACATAGGGTATCGCTGTATGCGGACGACTGGCTGTTGTATGTGGCGGACCCAGAGGGGGGGAATGCCGGGGGTGATGGAGCTGTTGGCTGAGTTTGGGAGCTTCTCGGGCTATAAGTTAAATCTGGGCAAGAGTGAGGTATTTGTAGTACACCCGGGTGATCAGGAGGAGGGAATTGGGAGGTTCCCGTTTAAGAGGGCAGTGAAGAGTTTCAGATACCTGGGGGTGCCGGTGGCCAGGAGTTGGGGGAGCTCCATAAGCTTAATTTTACCAGGCTTGTGGAGCAGGAATTCAAAAGGTGGGACATGGTGCCGCTATCGCTGGCGGGTAGAGTGCAGTCCATCAAAATGATGGTTCTCCTGAAGATCTTGTTCCTTTTTCAGTGTTTGCCCATCTTTATCCCTAGGGCCTTTTTTAGGAGGGTGACTAGCAGCATCATGAGCTTTGTTTGGGCGCATGGGACCCTGAGGGTGAAGAGGGTCTTCTTGAAGCAGGGTAGAGATGGTGGGGGGCTGGCGTTACCCAATCTCTCGGAGTATTATTGGGCGACCAATGTGTCGATGGTGTGCAAGTGGGTGATGGAGGGGGAGGGGGCAGCATGGAAACGGCTGGAGATGGCGTCCTGTGGAGGCACAAGCCTGGGGGCCCTGGTAACGGCGCTGTGGCCGCTCCCTCCTACAAGGTATACCATGAGTCCGGTGGTGGCGGCTACCCTCAAGATTTGGGGGCAGTGGAGGCGACAGAGGGGGGAAGTAGGGGGCTCGATGGAGGCTCCGTTAAGGGGGGACCATCGGTTCGTCCCGGGTAACATTGATGGGGGGTTCCAGGGTTGGCACAGAGCGGGCATCAGACAGCTGAGGGACCTGTTAATTGATGGGAGGTTTGCGAGCCTGGGGGAGTCAGAGGAGAAATTTGGGCTCCCCTCGGGGAACATGTTCAGGTATCTGCAGGTAAAGGCGTTTGCTAGGCGGCAGGTGGAGGGATTCCCTTTGCTTCCCGCGAGGGGGGTGAGTGACAGGGTGCTTTCGGGGGTTCTGGGTCGGGGATGGGAAGATATCTGATATCTACAAGGTAATGTAGGAGGTGGAGGAGGCGTCAGTAGAGGAGCTAAAGGCTAAGTGGGAGGGGGAACTGGGGGAACAGATCGAAGATGGGACATGGGCTGATGCCCTGGAGAGGGATAACTCTTCCTCCTCATGTGCGCGGCTTAGCCTCATCCAATTCAAGGTGCTGCACCGGGCCCACATGTCCGGGTCTAGGATGAGTAGGTTCTTTGGGGGAGAAGACAGGTGTGTCAGGTGTTCGGGGAGTCCATCGAACCATGCCCATATGTTCTGGGCATGCCCGGCACTGGAGGAGTTCTGGAAGGGGGTGGCGAGGACGGTGTCAAGGGTGGTAGGATCCAGGGTCAAGCCAGGCTGGGGACTCGCGATTTTTGGGGTTGGGGTGGAGCCGGAGGTGCAGGAGGCGAAAGAGGCCGGTGTGCTGGCCTTTGTGTCCCTAGTAGCCCGGCGGAGGATCTTGCTAAACTGGAAGGATGCGAGACTCCCAAGCGTGGAGACCTGGATCAATGACATGGCGGGATCTATCAAGCTGGAGAAGGTCAAATTTGCCCTGAGAGGATCGGTACAAGGGTTCTTTAGGCGGTGGCAACCTTTCCTCAACTTTCTGGCTCAGCGATAGGGTACTGGGTCAGCAGCAGCAGCAGCCCGGGGGGGAGGGGGGGAAAGGGGGGGGGGGGGGGGAGGGGGGGAAAGGCGGGGGGGGGGGGGGGCGTTGACTATGTTTGCTTATTTAATTTTAATTTAATTTATTTTTAAGTTCTCTTGTTTACTGGGTTTGGGGGGGTGGGGGGGGTGAGATACATGCGTTGATACGGTCTTGGGGGTGTTACAGTTATTATGGTATTTTATTGTTGCTTTTCATGGTTTGTTGTTATATTTTCTGTAAAAAATTACAATAAAAATTATTTTTTTTTTAAAAAAACAATCCAGACACGAGGGCAGGAGAGGAGACTGAGGGAGTTACCGCTTAAAGTGGTGGGAAGGAGTTTTAGGTACATGGGGATTCAGGTAGCAAGGGACTGGGGTCAGCTCCATAAGTTAAATTTGGGCAAGGCGGTTGAGCAAATGAAAGGGGACTTCCGCAGGTGGGACATGCTCCCGCTGTCATTGGCGGGGAGGGTACAGATTGTGAAGATGACAGTCCTCCCGAGATTGCTATTTGTGTTTTAATGTCTTCCAATTTTTATCCCCAAGGCATTTTTCAGGAAGATGAACGCGGTGATCTCTGGTTTTCTATGGGCTGGTAAGGCCCCGAGTGTGAAGAAGTTCCATCTGGAACGGGAGCACGGGGTGGGGGGCTTGGCCCATCCGAATTTGATTAATTATTATTGGGCAGCGTGGGAGCGTAAGGTCCTGTAAGGGTGCTTGTTTGGAAGTTTTGTTAACGGAACCTCTGCCGTTCTCGTCGAATCGGTACTCCACAAGCCAGTGGTGGTGGCAGCAGCCCTGAGGGTGTGGGGGCAATGGAGATAGCACGTGAGACTGGAGGACGCATCGGTGCGGTCACCGATCTGTGGTAACCACCGTTTGTTCCGGGAGGAGGGCTGGACGGGGGCTTTAGGAAGTGGCAGTGGGCAGGAATTGAGAGATTTGGTGATCTCTTCATTGAAGAGGGTTTTCTGAGCCTGGAGAGATTAGAGGAGGAGTTTGAGTTACAGGGTGGGAACGGATTTCGGTACCTACAGGAGCGGGACTTTGTCCGGAGGCAGGTTCCAAGCTTCCCTCGCCTCCCTCTAAGGGGACGGCAGGATAAGGTGATGTCAAAAATAGAGGTTGGGGAGGGGAGGGTCTTGGAAATTTATAAGGAATTGATGGAGCGGGAAGGGGTCCCAATCGGGGAGGTGAAGAGGAAGTGGAAGGAAGAGTTGGGAGGAGAGTTGGAAGGAAGAGTTGGGAGGAGAGTTGGAAGTCGGACTATAGGAAAAGGCCTCGAGGAGAGTCAATTCATCCTTGTCGTGTGCCAGACTTAGCCTGATCCAGTTCAAGGTGGTCCATAGAACTCATATGACTGTGGCCCGGATGAGTAGGTTTTTTGAGGAGGTGGAGGACAGATGTGGGAGGTGCAAGGGAAGTCCGACGAATCACGTACACATGTTTTGGATGTGTCCGAAGCGGAGGGGATTCTGGCAGGGATATCATGTCAGAGGTCCTGGAAGGAAGGGTTACTCCGAGTCCAGAGATGGCAATATTTGGGGTGTGGAAGATCCGGGGGCCCAGGCGGGGATAGAGGCCGACGAATTGGCCATTGCCTCCCTGGTGACCAGGAGACGGATTTTGCTGGGATGGAGGGTCTCAGAGCCTCCAAAGTTAGGGGTGTGGGTCAGCGACAGGGATTCTCAGGCGGGAGAAGATTAAGTTTGCATTAAGAGGTTCAATCGGAGGTGGCAGCCGTTCATCGACTTCTTTGAGGACAACTGACCATCAGCATAAGGGGGTGGGGTGGGGGAGGAGGAAAAGGGAGTCATGGCATTGTAGAATAAGGATAGGGAATCTAATATAAGGGTAGTCGAGAGGTAGGTTGGGGGGGGGGGGGGGTGGAGTTGGGTATGTTATTGTGATGTTGTTGCACGTGTCGGACCGTTCTATTGTTTCGAATGTTTAAATGTTAAAATTATAAATGCTTCAATAAAATGTTTTCTAAAAAAAAGTGTCTCCAAGAAGCTTTTTTGGATAGTCCGACTAGAGAGGGGGCTATACTGGACCTAGTACAAGGGAACAAGCCCGGCCAGGTCATCGAGGTTGCAATGGGAGAACATGTGGCGAACAGTGACCACAATTCCGTAGGTGTTCGGATACTCAAGGAAAAGGACGAGTGTTGTCCTAGGGTTAAGGTGCTAAATTGGGGGAAGGCGAACTACAACCAGATAAGGCAGGATTTGGAGGAAGTTGTTTGGGAGAGGCTGTTTGAGGGTAAATCCACATTTGGCATGTGGGAGTCTTTTAAGGAGCAGTTGATGGGAGTGCAGGACAGACATGTGCCAGTAAAAAGGAAAGACAGGATAGGCAAGATTCAGGAACAGGATGACCAGGGAAATTGCGTGTCTCGTCAAAAAGAAAAAGGATGCATACATGAGGTCGAGGCAACTAAAACCAGATGAAGCACTTGAAGAATACAAGGAAAGTAGAAAAGAGCTCAAGCAAGGAGTTAGGAGGGCAAACAGGGGTCACAAAATGTCCTTGGCGGTCAGGACTAAGGAGAATCCCACGGTATTTTATACGTATATTAGGAACAAGAGGACAGCTAGAGAAAGAGTTGGTCCACTCAAGGACAAAGGAGGGAAATTACGTGTCGAACCAAAGGAAGGAGGTGAGATCCTTAATGAGTATTTTGCATCAGTATTCACAAAGGAGAGGGACACGTTGATTGATGGTGTCTCAGACGTAACAGGTCGTTATTAAGAGGGAGAAAGGGTTAGATGTGTTAAAAAGTATTTAAGGGACTTCCGGTGGCGGCAATGTCCGAGTGAGCCGCACATTCGGCGGGCTCTCACTCCGGCGGGCATTTAGGGGCTGATTCCCCGCGATAGCGGGACCACGGAGCTGAAGGAAGGCGGCGGTGAAAGTGCTGAGGAGCGGGCTGCGGCACATGGAACAGCGAGAGTCCAGGAGGCAGAAGGAGAGAGAGAAAAAGGGACAGAGACAAGGAGCTGAAGAAACTTACCTTGAACCTAATATGGCGGACACACGGACCCTGGACTCAGCAATCCAGCAGGCGCTGGATAACATGCTCCAGGTAATGAAATCCAGTTTTGAAGCGCTGAAGCGGGACAGCTTGGACCCAATCCAGAAAGCAGTGGATCAGCTGAACCAGAGGCTGGATGCACAATATGTTAAAGTTAAGGAGCTGGGAGAGGCGGTGGAGGAGCAGGCGGATGCGCAGACGGTTGCGGCGCTTGAAGTTGACGGGCTGAAGGAGCGGCAGAGAAGACTGCTAGACAGAGTGGAGGAGCTGGAGAATAGAGCCCGCAGGAACAACCTGAGGATGGTCGGCCTCCCGGAGGGGGCTGAGGGAGCTGATGCCGCAGCGTTTGTAGCAGACCTATTGATGCAGCTGATGGGGGCCGTAGCCTTTCCGCGACCGCCGGAGCTGGAGGAAGCATACAGAGTGCAGGCGAGGCAGGGGCGGCCGGGCAGACCCCCCCGCCCGATGGTCAAGGAGGGGGTGCTGCGTTGGGCAAAGAGCGCCAGGAGCAGCGCATGGAACAACAGTGTCCTCCCCATTTACCAGGACCTAAGCCAGGAGGTGGCTCGGCGGCGAGCAGCCTTTAAGAATGTCAAGGAGGTGCTGTTCAAGAAGCACATGAAGTTTGGTCTGCTGTTCCCGGCTCGTTTATGTGTCACGCACTTCTTCTCCGAGCCTGAAGAAGCGATGGACTTTGCGAGGGATCAGGGGCTGGTCCCGATAAGAGGCCCCACGGGCGCGAATTAGGGCCCGAGGACTACCGTAGGAAGGTACGTCGAATGGGCCTGGACTGCTGTTCAACGGTTTGCTGGGTCAAAGGTGCCAAGGAGGGCGCCGGAGTGTTGAGACACCGGGCTAGCAGATTGGCTAGTCAAGGGAGTCAGGTTGGGGGGGGGGGGGGGGGGGGAAAGAGAGAGATCACAGCCAGTGGATGGCAGGGGTGGGGGTATTGGGGTATGTGGTGGGGGGGGGGGGGGGGGGGGGTGTTCTGCTGACGTGGGAGGGACTTGAAATAGGCACTGGAAAGGAGATGGAGGGTGGAGGCCAGGAATGGCGCGACGCACGGGCCGGGGGGCCGGCCCGAGAAAGTCTATGGCTGACCAGCGTGGGTGGGGGGTTGTGCCCCCCGACCAGGCTGATCACCTGGAGCGTCAGGGGACTGAATGGGCCGGTTAAGAGGGCGCGGGTGTTCGCGCACTTGCGGGCTCTGAGGGCGGATGTAATTATGTTGCAGGAGACACATCTGAAAGTGTCTGACCAGACCAGGCTAAGAAGGGCTGGATTAGCCAGGTTTTCCACTCGGATTTGGACTCGAAGTCTAGGGAGGTGGCAATCGTGATCAACAAGCGGGTACAATTTGAGGCGGAGGGCATAGCCGCAGACAGGGGGGGGCATATACCTGATGGTACGGGGCAGACTGGAGGGGAGAAGAGTGGTGCTGGTGAATATATATGCCCCGAACTGACATGACGTGGACTTCATTAAAAGAGTGCTGGGGAAGATCCCGGACCTGGAGTCTCGCAGGCTAATAATGGGGGGGGGGGGACTTTAACATGGTCCTTGACCCGGCTTTGGATCGGTCGTGTCCCAGAACGGGTAGACTCCCAGCAATGGCAAGGGAGCTGAAAGGATTTATGGAGCAAATGGGGGCAGTAGACCCCTGAAGAGCCAGACAGCCGACAGGAAGGGGCTACTCGTTTTACTCGCACGTCCATAAAGTATATTCTAGGATAGATTTCTTCGTACTAAGCAGGGATTGCATAAGGGAGGTAAAGAACACGGAATATTCGGCAATTACGATCTCAGACCATGCCCCGCACTGGGTAGACCTGCAGATCGGGGGGGGGGGCGAACTACCAACGCCCGCAATGGAGGCTAGACGTGGGACTGCTGTCGGAGGAGGGGATCTGCGAGAGGCTTCGGAGGTGTATGCAAAATTACTTGCAGGTGAATGACACGGGGGAGGTCTCAGCGGCGACCCTGTGGGAGGCGCTAAAGGCAGTAGTACGGGGGAACTGATTTCAATTGGGGCCCACAGAGCCAAGGCAGACAGGGCAGAGATGGATAGATTGGTCAGGGAAATGGGTCGAATAGATGAAGAGCACGCGGAGTCCCCGGGGGAGGTTTTACTCAGGAAGAGGCAGAGACTACAGGCGGAACTGGGGGCACTATCCACGAGTAGGGCCGTGGAACAGCTTAGGAAGATGTGGGGCGTGGTGTACGAGCATGGGGCAAAGGCTAGCAGACTGTTAGCGCAGCAACTCAGGAAGAGGGAGGCGGCCAGGGAAATAAGTAGAGTGATGGATGGGGAGGGGCGCAAAGTGGAGGACCTGGCAGGATTGAATAAGGTATTCCGGGACTTCTATCGCAAGCTGTATACTTCGGAGCCGCCGGAAGAACCGGAGTAGATGAAAAGGTTTCTGGACGGGTTAACATTCCCAACAGTAGGTGGGGGGCGAGTGGATGAGCTGGGGGCCCCGATTAGAGTGGAGGAGGTATTGGGGGGTCTAAAGGCCATGCAGTCGGGGAAAGCCCCGGGGCCGGATGGATACCCAGTAGAGTTCTCTAGGAGGTTTTCTGAGCTGGTGGGCCCGGTCTTGGCGAGGGTTTTCAATGAGGCAAGGGACAGAGGGACCCTGCCGCCGATAATGTCACAAGCCACTATATCACTGATATTGAAGCGGGGTAAAGACCCGGAGGCGTGCGGGTCATATAGGCCAATCTCCCTGATTAATGTTGACGCCAAGCTCCTGGCAAAGGTACTGGCGGTTAGAATGGAGGACTGCGTACCGGAGGTGATTGGGGAGGACCAAACTGGGTTCATGAAAGGTAGGCAGCTGGCGGCCAACCTGAGAAGATTACTTCATGTGATAATGATGCCCCTGGCGGGCAGGGAGGTGGAGGTAGTGGTGGCGATGGACGCCGAGAAGGCCTTTGACCGAGTGGAGTGAGACTATCTATGGGAGGTGCTCGGACGGTTTGGGTTCGGGGAGGGACTGGTGAATTGGATGAAATTATTATATCAAGCCCCAAAGGCCAGCGTCAGGACTAACAGAGAAGTGTCGGAGTACTTTAGGCTGTACCGAGGGACCAGACAGGGCTGCCCGCTCTCCCCGCTGCTGTTTGCGCTGGCCATAGAGCCGCTGGCGATTGCGCTGAGAGCCGCAGAGGGATGGAAGGGGATGGTGAGGGGCGGGTTAGAACATAGGGTCTCTCTTTACGCAGGCGACCTGCTCCTGTACGTATCGGACCCAGTGGCCGGGATGGGAAGTATACTGGGAATGTTGAGGAAGTTCGGCCAGTTTTCAGGATACAAATTAAATATGGCCAAGAGTGAAATGTTTGTGGTACAGGCAAGGGGCCAGGAGAACAGATTGAGAGGGCTACAGTTTAGGCTTGTTGAGGAAACTTTCCAGTATTTTGGTATCCAGGTGGCGCGAGACTGGGGCAGGCTGCACAAGTTACATTTGGCCAGGGTGGTGGAGCAAATGAAGGGAGAGTTTCGGAGATGGGATGCACTCCCGCTGTCGCTGGCAGGGAGGGTGCAGACTGTAAAGATGACAATCCTCCCTAGATTTCTGTTTGTTTTTCAGTGCCTCCCGATCTTTGTCCCACAGTCTTTCTTCAAAAGAGTTAACAGGATGATCATGAGCTTTGTCTGGGCGGGAAAATCCCCGCGGGTGAAGAAGGCGATGCTGGAGAGGAACCGCAGCGAGGGAGGGCTGGCTTTGCCGAGTCTGATTAATTATTACTGGACGGCCAACATCGCTATGATAAGGAAGTGGATGGTGGGTACGGGATCTATCTGGGAGCGGGTGGAGGCGGCTTCATGCAGGGGCTCCAGCCTGGCAGCCCTGGTCACGGCTCCTCTACTGCTGCCGCCGGCCAGGTACTCCACCAGCACGGTAGTGGTGGCGACCCTGCGGATATGGGGCCAGTGGAGGAGGCATGTCGGGGAGATGGGGGCGTCGGTTTGGGCACCAATCTGCGACAACCATCGGTTTGCCCCCGGGAGTATGGATGGGGGGTTTCGAGCATGGAGGCGGGCGGGGGTGGGAAGGGGGGGCGATATGTTCCTGGAAGGGAGCTTTGCGAGTTTGAGGAGCTTGGAGGAGAAATTTGGGCTGGTACGGGGAAATTATTTTAGGTACCTACAGTTGCGGGACTTTGTTCGTAGACAGGTCCCATCTTTCCCACGCCTCCCGCCAATGGGGATCCAAGACAGAATAGTCTCTAGGGGGGAAGAAGGGGAGGGTAGAGTCTCTGATATTTATAAGGTGCTCATGAGGGAGGAAGGGTCCCAGACGGAGGAACTGAAACTTAAATGGGAAGAGGAGCTAGGCGGGGAAATGGAGGACGGGCTGTGAGCAGAGGCCCTGAGTAGGGTAAATTCGACCGCAACATGTACCAGGCTTGGGCTGATTCAATTTAAGGTCGTTCACCGGGCCCACATGACGGTGGCTCGGATGAGCAAATTCTTTGGGATAGAGGACAAATGCGCTAGGTGCGCGGGAGGACCAGCGAACCACGTTCACATGTTTTGGGCATGCCCTAAGTTTAGGGGGGTACTGGGAGGGATTTGCGGGCGTCATGTCCCGGGTGCTAAAAACAAGGGTGGCGATGGGTCCAGGGGTGGAAATTTTTGGGGTTTCGGAAGACCCGGGAGACCAGGGTCTTAGTTTCCAAGTTTCCAAGTGGGCACAATCTCACTGTGAAGAACTTTCCCTAATTTTAAAGCTACAGTGATAATAGAATAGTCAGGTAACTGTTCTGAACAAAAGCAAAAAACTGCAGATACTGAAATCCTAAATTGAAAACAGAAAATGCTGGAAATAATCAACATCTGTGGAATGACAAAGAGTTCAAGGCTGTGATTTTACCACCTCAATATTGGAGGATTGGAGGGCAGAGGGGTGGGAAATATGGCAGCAAAAGGCATCAGGAGTGAAGCTCAACACATTTATGCCACCAAAGGGTAATACCAATGGCAAGAATGACAGCGGCTTGGCACCTAATTTGAATAATTAAAAGTCAGTTGATGGGCCATTTCAAGGAATCTGAGCACTGCTGGTTATGCCAGCATTTTAATCTCCATTCCTTATCGTCCGGGAGTGGAAACAGCCGGACCTGCAAAGAACACCTCTACTCGGGCAGTGGGCTGAGTTTGAAAAACAATCCAGGAGTGACGTCACAGGAAAGTGGTAAATTCATTGGTTGGTAAGTAACTGCTAATTTGCATTGCCTGTTCTAAATTGCTTTCAGACTAAAGGTAAAAGGGAGAAACTAAAACCAGCTGGAAATTTTAAAATAATTTTTTTTAAAATTAAAAACCAATTAACTAATTCGCCTATCACCACAACCGGTCCACAGCAGATGCTGGTTCTACAACCAACACTCGAACACCTTGACAACAAGGACACATACGTGAGACTGCTGTTCATAAACTACAGCTCCGCCTTCAACACCATTATCCCGACAAGACTTATAACAAACTCTGCGATCTTGGATTGACCCCTCCCTGTGCAGCTGGATCCTTGACTTCCTCACCAACATACCGCAACCTGCCCTCATAATAGTCCTCAACACCGGGGCCCCGCAAGGATGTGTGCTCAGTCCTCTACTGTACTCCCTGTACACACACACGACTGTGTGGCAAGATTAACTCCAACTCAATCTATACGTTTGCGGATGATACAACTGTGGTGGGTCGTATCTCAAACAACGACAAATCAGACTACAGAAGGGTGATGGATCACTTGGTTGCATGGTGTACCGAAAATAACCTCTCTCTAAATGTCGGAAAGACCAAGGAACTGATCATCAACTTCAGGAAGCACAGCACAACTCACACTCCCGTCTGCATCAATGGCTCCGAAATAGAGATGGTCAATAGTTTTAAGTTCCTGGGAGTCACCATCACCAACAGTCTGTCCTGGTCCACTCACGTTGATGCAACAGTCAAGAAAGTTCAACAACATCTCTACTTCTTACGGAAGCTGAAGAAATTCGGCATGTCTGCATCGACTCTCACAAACGTCTACAGATGTGCCAAAGAGTGCATCCTATCCGGGTGCATCACAGCTTGGTATGGCAACTGCTCGGCCCAAGATCGCAAGAGAATGCAGAGTGTGGTGAACTCAGCCCAACTCATCACACAAGCTTGCCACCCTCACATTGATTCTGTCTACACCTCCCACTTCTCAGGAAGGCAGACAGCGTTATCAGAGACCCCTCCCACCCAGGCTTTGCCTTCTTCCAGACCCTTCCATTAGGCAGAAGATACAGAAGTCTGAAGACCCGCACATCCAGACATAGGAAAAGCTTTGTCCCTACAGCCACTAGACTGCTCAACGACTCTCCCTCAGACTGATCTGTTGCCTGTAAGAACACTGATCATGATGCCCTATGCTGCTCTTGCTCATATATTTGCTTTGTTTGGCCCCTTGTTTCGCACTGTAACCAATCACTGATTGTCGATGTACCATTTGTCAATGTACTCTGTCAATTTTCTTTTTTTTGTCTACTATGTATGTACTGTGTACGTTCCCTTGGCCGCAGAAAAATACTTTTCACATGTGTCAATAAATCAAATCAAATCAAATAGAGGTGCATGCTAGGTGATGCATTATACCTGCATTCTGTGGGAACTAGTGGGTCCATTGAGGTTCCTAGTGAATACATTTGTAGCAAGTGTTGGTTGCACAAGGAACTTGGGCTCAGAGTTGGTGAGCTGGAGACACATCAGAGAGGGGGAGAGTTACCTGGATCCTGTGTTTCAGGAGGTAGTCACACCCCTTAGATTAATTACCTTAAATTTGGCCAGTGGTCATGGATATGAGGGTGTGACTATGGATGAGGCAGGTAGAGGGATCTAGGAGGTAGCATTGCAAGACCCTCAGCCCTTGTCCAACATGTTGTGGAGTTGTGGATAGTGCTGAAGGACGTTATAGGATACAGAGGGACATAGATAAGCTGCAGAGCTGGGCTGAGAGGTGGCAGATGGAGTTTAATGCGGAAAAGTGTGAGGTGGTTCACTTTGGAAGGAGTACCAGGAATGCAGAGTACTGGGCTAATGGCAAGATTCTTGGTAGTGTAGATGAACAGAGAGATCTCGGCATCCAGGTACATAAATCCCTGAAAGTTGCCACCCAGGTTAATAGGGCTGTTAAGAAGGCATATGGTGTGCTAGCCTTTATAAGCAGGGGGATTGAGTTTCGGAACCACAAGGTCATGCTGCAGCTGTACATAACTCTGGTGCGGCCACACCTGGAGTACTGCGTGCAGTTCTGGTCACCACATTATAGGAAGGATGTGGAAGCTTTGGAAAGGGTTCAGAGGAGATTTACTAGGATGTTGCCTGGTATGGAGGGAAGATCTTACGAGGAAAGGCTCAGGGAATTGAGGTTGTTTTCGTTAAGAGAGGAGAAGGCTGAGGGGTGACTTAATAGAGACATATAAGATAGTCAGAGGGTTAAATAGAGTGGACAGTGAGAGTCTTTTTCCTCGGATGGTGATGACCAACACGAGGGGACATAGCTTTAAATTGAGGGGTGATAGATATAGGACAGATGTCAGAGGCAGTTTCTTTACTCAGAGAGTAGTAGGGGTGTGGAACGCCCTGCCTGCAATAGTAGTAGACACGCCAACTTTAAGGGCATTTAAGTGGTCACTGGATAGACATATGGATGAAAATGGAATAGTGTAGGTCAGATAGGCTTCAGATGGTTTCACAGGTCGGCGCAACATCGAGGGCCGAAGGGCCCGTACTGCGCTGTAGTGTTCTATGTTTGAGATTCTTGCTCCCTGTGTGGACAAGGGTAGGGCCTATGGGGAGAATGAACAAACTGACCACAGAATCATGGTACAGGGAGTCATTCAAGTGTGGGGGGGGGGGGGGGGGGGGGGGGGGGGGGAGAGAAGAGAGAGAGAGAGAGAGAGAGAGAGAGAGAGAGAGAGAGATGAGAGAGAGAGAGAGAGAAGAGAAATGCAGTCGCAATCGGGGATAGCATAGATAAGGGCGTACACACTTTGTGACCAGGACCGAGAGTCCCGAAGGTTGTGTTGCCGCCTGCCGCTCAAGTTTGGAATATTTCATCCGGTTTGCAGAGGAACTTGGGAGTGGGAGGGAAAGATTCAGTTGTTGTGGTCTATGTAGGTGCCAATGACATAGGTAGAACGAGGATAGAGGTTCTACTGAAGGAATATTAGCAGATAAATTAAAAGCAGAACCAAAAAGGTAATAATCTCTAGGTTACTACCTGAGCCACAAGCAAACTGGCACAGGGTCAATAAGATTAAAGGGGTAAATGCGTGGCTGTAAGGTTGGTGTGGAGAGAAATGGGTTTGAATTCATGGGACATTGCCCCCAGTACCGGGGAAGTATTAACAGGACATTTAGAAAGTCAAAACGCAATGCATCAGAGTCAGCACGGTTTTATGAAGGGTAAATCATGTTTGACTAATTAGTTAGAGTTCTTCAAAGATGTAACAAGCCAAGTGGTAATGGGCATCCTGTAGCTATTTAGACTTCCGGAAGGCATTTGATAAGGTGCCGAACAACAGGTTAACACACAAGGTAAGATCACACGGGATTAAGGGTAATTCATTAGCTTGGATAGAAGACTGGCTAACCAACGGAAGGCCGAGAGTCGGGATAAATAGATATTTTTCTGGTTGGCAAAATGTAACTGTTATATTCCTTGCCTTTTCCTCCAAGATAGTCAGATATGTAGGGCGGAATTCTCCGCTCTCCACGCGGCTGGGAGATCGCGGGAAGGCCCCCCGACATTTTTTAGCCCCCCGCGAGCGGCGATTCTCCGAGCCCGATGGGCCGATGCGGCCAGCCCTTCATGCACGTTTCAACACGGCAGCAACCACACCTGGTCGCTGCATTTGAGAACGGGCGCCAGATGCCGTTTGAGGCATCTAGGGGCCCGATTGGGACGGGAGCACCACGACTGTGCTCAGGAGGGACAGGCCCGCGATTGGTGCCCACCGATCGTCGGGCCAGCGTCCCAAACGGACGCCACTATTTTCCCCTCCGCCGCCCCGGCAAGATCAAGCCGCCATGTCTTGCCGGGCGGCTGAGGAGCAAGACGGCCACCACGCATGTGTGGGTTCGTGCCGTCTGCGCGATGAAGTCATCCGCGCATGGCGGGTTGGAACTGGCAACCCGCGCATGAGCGGATTACTTCACAAATATGCCGGACGAGCGTCATTCCCGGCGCGACGAGGGTCGCTGACGAGAAAGACGGAGGCCCGCTCCTCGCCCCCCCGGGTGGAGGTGAATTAGGTGCGGGGAGCGGGCTCTGAGGCCGTTGTGAACTTCGGCCGCAGTTCACAACGGCCTTCACGAATTCGGCCACCCTGCGGAGAATTCTGCCTGTAGTGTTGACAAAGAATATAAAAATATGAAGTTTGAATCAAAACAAATTTATTTACACTACTGAACTTGATTAGGTTCTCACACTTTACTGGGGTAACAGATACTAAACTAGTAATATTGAATCTGTAGTACAGTAATCAATATTCTATCTAACTAATAAACTACACTATGACTTGACCTTGTGCTATATCTCTGAAATCAATTCTCACTCTGCTCTCATCAGCTTCTCATCACGTTCCCCAGAATTCCAAGAGATGCTGATTGTAGACAATGAATTAGTAATGCCATCTAGTGTTTGATTTACACAGTTTCAGATGTCTAACTTTTACTGCATTGGCACTGTACATATCATCACAGTAACTGGTGGGATGCCACAGGGTTTGTTCCTTGGTCCTCAAGTATTTACAATATATATTAATGACTTGGATGTAGGGAAAGAAGGTACTGAAGCCAAATTTTCAGATGCCACTAAAATAGGTGGGATAATAAGTTTCAATGAGAAAATAAGAAATCTACAAATGGATATAGATAGATGAGATGAATATGCCAAAATGTGGCAAATGGAGTTTGATGTGGATAAGTGTGAAGTTATCCATTTTGGTCGAAAAAATGGAAAAGCAATTTATTATCTAAACAGAGAGAAACTTCAGAGTGCTTCGGTGCAGGGGGATCTGGA
This sequence comes from Scyliorhinus canicula, assembly GCF_902713615.1. Classification (NCBI taxonomy): domain Eukaryota; kingdom Metazoa; phylum Chordata; class Chondrichthyes; order Carcharhiniformes; family Scyliorhinidae; genus Scyliorhinus; species Scyliorhinus canicula. The sequence continues at coordinate 88,276,717 of NC_052156.1, forward strand.
TGTCCTCATGAATGAATCACAGAAAACTAGAATGCAGGTACAGCAGGTGATAAGGAAGGCAAATGGAATTTTGGCCTCCACAGCTAAAGGAATAGACTATAAAAGTAGGGAAGTGTTGCTGCAACAGCACAAGACATTGGTGAGACCGCACCTGGAGTAGTGTGCAGTTTTGGTCCCCTTACGTGAAGAGAGATGTAGTTGAATTAGAGGCAGTTCAGAGGAGATTCACTAGATTGATTCTAGGGATGAGGGGCTGTATTTCCCGATCCTGCGGCTGTGTCCGCAAGATCCATTTGGTTTTACGACCAGAAAGTAGGCGCCGCCCCTGTACCAATCCTCCGCCCGGTGGGGAGGGTAGCAGCCGCGCAGCGTAAAGTTCCCGGCTTTACCTGCGGATATGGGCGCAGGATAGCTGGGTCTGTGGTGGCGCATGCACGCGGCAGCCACGCCGTACAGTACAGACGCGGCATGCCAAATACTGCCCCCTGGCAACCACCCCAGCCTCCGCCAAAGCCCCCCTGCCAGAGGATCGCCCCCCCCCCCCCCCCCCCCCACGACTATGGCGGCACTGGTACTGTACCCAGCCGCCACGCAAGGGCAAGTTGTGAGGACACGCACCCCATGCCATCGGGGACTCGGCCCATCGGGAGCAAAGCATCAGGGGAGGGCCTCAGGTGACGTCCTGAGTCCGTTCTGAAGGTGTGCGGCATACTCAAGTCGGTCGCTTTTGAGGGGGCAAAGCATCGCAAAACTGGCTCTGCCCCCGATTCCTGCATAAAAGTGGATTCTCCAGCCCATCGCCGAATGCAATTTCGGCGTCGGCGATCGGAGAATCCCGCCCAAGGAGTTTGTCTTATGAAGAAAGATTGAGAAGTTTAGGCCTATACTCTCTCAAGTTTAGAAGAGTGAGAGGAGATCTTGAGGTATATAAGATTATAAAATATAGTAGATAAAGTAGATGTAGAGTGGATGCTTCCTCTTGTGGGGAAATCTAGAACCAGAGGTCATAGTTTTAGGATAAGGGATAGCAGATTTAAAACAGAGATGAGATTACTTCTTTCAAAGGGTCGTGAATCTGTGGAATTCACTACCTGAGTGTGGTGGATGCCAGGAAATTTGAGGAGATAAGACAAGATTTCTAATTAGTAATGGGTTGAAGGGTTATGGAGAACGGGCAGGAAAATTGAGTTGGAGAGGCCGAGAGGCGATCAGCATGATCAAATTGAACAGCAGAATGGGCTCAAGGGGTTGAATAACCTACTCCTGCTCCTAGCTCTATTTCTAATATTAATAAATTACCTCAGAGTAAAACGTCACTGAGGATGTAGTGCTCATAACATGATAGAATTTAATATTTAGTTTGAGAGTGAGAAAATTGGGTCGGAAACAATTGTGTTTAAATTAAATAAGGGGAATTACAATGAAATGAGGATAGTTAGTTAAAGTGGACTGGGAGGATAGATTAGCAGGAAGGACAAGCGGGAGATATTTAAGGAAGTAATTCATGACTCTCAGCAAAAATATATCCCAGTAAGGTGGGAAGATTCTAACAGAAGGATAAACCAACCATGGCTAACCCAGGAAGTTGAGGGTATTTAGTTGAAAGAAAATGCATATAATGAGGCAAAGGTCTGTGATATCCCGAAGACAGGGATAAATTCAGAATCCAGCAAAGGAGGACTAAAACATTGAGAGAAATATGTTGCGAGGGCAAACTAACAAAGAATATAAAAAGTGACATTAAGAGCTTCTTTAAATATTAAAACGAAGAGAGAGGTCAAAGTGAACATAGGCACATTAGAAAATGATTCTGGGGAGATAGTTATGGGGAACAAGGAAATGGAGAGGTGTTGAACAGATATTTTGCATCAGTCTTTTTTTTAAAATTCCAATTAAGGGGCAATTTAACCTGGCTAATCCACCAACCCTGCACATCTTTATGGGGGTGAGAACCATGCAGACACAGGGAGAATGTGCAAACTCCACACGGACAGTGACCCGGGGCCGGTATCGAATAGAGCAGTGCTAACCACTGCGCCACCCTGCTGCCCCTATTTTGCCTCTGTCTTTACGGTGGATGGTACTTCAAGCATGCCATCAATATTAAAATGTTTGGAGAGCAATTAAATACCATCACCATCACTAGAGAAGTAATATTAGATAAACTAAATGGAAGGCAAGTCCACTGGTGGCTTTTTGTTTTATTTGTTCACGGGATGTGGGCCAGCATTTATTGCCCATTTCGGAGGGCATTTAAGAGTCAACCACGTTGCTGTAGATCTGAAGTCACATGTCGGCCAGACCAGGTAAGGAGGGCAGATTCCCTTCCCCAAAGGGCATTAGTGAACCAGATGGGTTTTTACAACAATAGACAATGTTTCATGGTCACCTTTTAGGCTTTTAATCCAGTTTTTTTAAAATTGAATTTAAATGTCATCATCTGCCATGGCGGGATTCGACCCTGGTCTTCAGTGCATGACTCTGGGTCTCTGGATTACTAGTCCAGCGATAATACCACTGCCTCCCTAAGGATCCTGGGATCCAAAACGAAGTAGCTATGGAGATAGTGGATGCACTGGTTGTGATTTTCCAAAAACCCTTGGATTCTGGAGAAGTACTGGAGGATTGGAAAACTGCCAATGTGACACCCTTATTCAAAAAGGTTTCCTTTACCACATTTGACCTGATGCTATGAGACTTCAAGAGTCGATGTTGACTCCCTCCTGACTGTATACCACTGCCCCACCACCTCTGTGGTGGGCATATCCTTTTGGTGGATGTGCGTCAAGAGCATCGAAAACAACAAAAACCCATAAATAAGCATGTACAAATAAAACTGCCTCAGGAGCAATGGAAAACAAAGCAGGTCTGAGAGAACATTTGTACATAAATGGGTAACACAAGGGTTCTCATTAGAGGAAATAATGACAAATGTCACAATAGAGTAATTTTATTTGATGTTAGTAGTGACTGCAAAATTAGATGAGACGAACCAAATGGTTGGATTTAAAAAAAATAATCCAACAAAAAATGTTTCAAATAAAATTTCTGATGAGCTTTATCTTTTCATTGATTCCATACTTTTCAATTATATCAGCGTTGCAGGAGTTCTCTTATTTACCAGGAATCTATAATTATAATTTTTGTAATGGCATAACCTTTACAATTGCTGCTTCTTAAAATGTCTTTTTAGATGGTTGTCAAGGATACGGACACCAATGTCAAACACAGCTGGATGACAAAACTGCAGTTGGCTTTTCACAACGCCACAATTACTGTTTAATTAACATGGGCATTTATTGCATCTTAAAAAGCTGACACAGTCTGACAGTTGAACTGAAAGAAACCAGTTGGAATTATTTAATTTTCTAGAGGGTACCTGTCGCTTAATTTAGATTTTCCGCAGAATGCACATAAAGTGACTAAGATGTGCATTAGAATCTATTTATTAGTGACATATAATTAGTTAGAAAACATTCTACAGAATATCTGTAAACTCTGCATCCAATTGCTTTCGGAAATTCCCTTTCACTAAATTTAGGCATGAATTATCAAGATTACCCTGTTCATAAAATTTATCACTTTTAATTTAACGGGACATATTTAAAAATTACATGGTCAGAAATCTCAAATTTTTGTTAAATGGGACAACAAATATTAGATAAAAGGACTGGACGTTACTTTGCACTCACATAATGTCCTTTCACTTCTAACCAGACTGAATATGAAAGTGATCTTTTTTTGCTAAACGCAATTGCCCTACTTGAAAGACGTTGGCAGAGTGCCAGTCTTATTCCTATTGGGCATGAACCAACATTACAAAACTGGGCAAATTGGCAACTGCACTCAAAGACAAAGATGGCAGGTGTTTAAATTCAGAAACAAGGGTAAATTAAGGATTCAGAGGGGACCATCATGTTTGAAGGGTACAAATAAGCATGATTCATTGAATTTGCTGCATTCAAGAATAGTTATCCACTATAAACACTGAATTTGCTCTCGAGTCAATTTAATTACTTATTTTTTTATCCCCAGGTGGAGATTTGTCTTTTTATTTTTGCACTGGTGAAGCATTTTTCATTATAGCAAACCATAGAAGAATTCAAAATTAGACTTTGTAATTGGAGTATTGGCTAACTGTTTCGAACTCAGTTTAGGAAAAAGGGGCAGCAAGGTGGCACAGTGGTTAGCACTGCTGCCTCATAGCGCCAGGGGCCCGCATTCGATTCCAATCTTGGGTGACTATGTGGCGTTTATACATTCTTTCACTGTGAGTGGGTTTCCTCTGGATGCTCCAAAAATGTGCCAGTTAGGTGGGTTAGTCATGCTAAATTGCCCCTTATTGTCCAACGGTTAGGTACCGTTATGTGGTTAGAGCAAGCCTTTCAGAGGGTCAATGCGGACTCAATGAGCTGAATGGCCTCCTTCTGCACTATAGGGATTCTATGATCTTGACTAAAGAGAGCTAACAAAATAAGAAGTCTGAAGTACTGAATGAATGCAATTTTTAAAAGTTACTAATTCTCATCTTGGCCCAGTCAAAAGTATCAATACCTCAGACTGGAAAATATAACTTGCCCGTTACAAATATGCCAATTGCTTATTATTGGTGAAAGACAAAAAGTATGATAATACAATGGCTCTGCCAGCTTGCCTTCTATCTTCTCGGCACTTTAACTCAAGATGTCCACTACTTGTACCTTGCCCTATGCCAAGTTCCGTGCATCTATCACCTCTGTCATAGCTGGCCTGCATTAACAACTGGTTCCAGAACCTTATATATTCTGTCTTTCTACTGAAATCATGTTGTTTACTAAAATCACTCCATAGCTTCTCTCTTCTTTAAGAATTTAACCTTTTTTAACACCAGTATCTCCTCACTCTTCCCCGAAAGCAAATTCTCTATTTCCCCTACTCTGGACTCGTGGATAAGCCCCCACTTTTGTTGCTACATTGGTAGCCATGCCTGCAGCTGATAACCTCCCTAACCCCCTCCATCTCCACTTTCACCCTTAAGATTTCCGTTAAAATTCATCCCTTTTGACCACACCTTTGGTTAATCTTCCTAATATTTTATCTCTTAGCTCCGTGTCGGACCTTCATTACAGGAACATAGAAAATAGGGACAATAATCACAGGATCCTTCCAGCGCAGAAAGAGGTCAACTGACCCATCGAGTCTGCACCAACCCTCTGAAACATCACCTTACCTAGGCCCACTCCACTGCCCTATCCCCGTAAACTCACATAACCTGCACATCTTTGGACTGTGGGAGGAAACCAGAGCACCTGGTGGAAAGGGAGAATGTGCAAACTCCACACAGTCACCCAAGGCTGGAATTGAACCCGGGTCCCTGGTGCTGTGAACAGCAGTGCTAACCACTGTACGACATTCAGCCCCCCACTATTCTGCTAGAAAATGGCTGATCGATCTCAATGCCAGTTTTCCATAGTATCGCCCTATTCCTTGATATCTTTAAAATCTATCACCTATCTTTAACACGTTCAATGGTTGAGTTTCTACAGCCCCATGTGATGGAGAACTCCACAGATAATTAATCACCATTTGAGTTAAGAAATTCCTCTTCCTTTCAGTTCTAAATGGCCTACCCTTGACTCAGACTGTGTCCCATAGTGTCTGCATCGGTCATCAAACACCTATCTATTCAAATTTCATTTTCCAACACTTGGTCGTAGCCTTGTAGGCTATGGTACTGAAAGTACTCATCGAAATGCTTCTTAAATGTTGTGAGGGTTCTTGCCTCTCCCACCCTTTCAAGAAGTGAGTGCCAGATTCCAACCACCCTCTGGGTGAAAATGTTTTTCTTCACATCCCCTCTAAACCTCCTGCCCCTTACCTTGCATCTATTGTCATGGGACGTCCCTTTAAGAAATGTGTGCCTTATCAAATGGCTTCAGTGATCCCATTGTGTGGGTGGAGCTGGGCTGTGGCTATGGATTTTACTTTCGCTTTGAGGTGGGGGCTGGCTGTGGCTCCGAGTTTTACTTTCAGTTTTATACTGTCGGAAGCTGGATTCAGACAAAAGAATGCTTCTCATCTCTCTCTCTCTATGTTAAAAGGTGTCCAAATCACTTGATAATTTAAAAGTGATACCTGTTTTCTGTAAAGAATTCAAACCTACTGTTTTGTTAAAAGGGTTTTTCTGGTCTTGGATATCAAATTGAGACAGTTAAAAGGGAAGTTATTGAGGGTTAGAGAGAGAGAGAGAGAGAACTGTAGCTGTGTGGGGGTGTGTATGTTTGAAGTTGATAAAAGTGCTTATTGTGTGTGTTTATAAAATGTTAACTGAATTTGTAGAATAAACTTTGTTTTGTTTAAAAGTGCTGAAGGCTTTGTTGAAGAACACCTGAAAGGTAGGCCCTTATGCTCCTCATAACCAAAATCTGTAAACAGTTGTGGGTCAGGTGTGGGCAGCACGGTAGCCTTGTGGATAGCACAATTGCTTCATAGCTCCAGGGTCCCAGGTTCGATTCCGGCTTGGGTCACTGTCTGTGTGGAGTCTGCACATCCTCCCTGTGTGTGCATGGGTTTTCTCCGGTTTCCTCCCACAGTCCAAAGATGTGCAGGTTAGGTGGATTGGCCATGATAAATTGCCCTTAGTGTCCAAAATTGCCCTTAGTGTTGGGTTGGGTTACTGGGTTATGGGGATAAGGTGGAGGTGTTGACCTTGGGTGGGGTGCTCTTTCCAAGAGCCGGTGCAGATTCGATGGACTAAATGGCCTCCTTCTGCACTGTAAATTCTATGAAATTCTATGAACCCCATGATACACTTCGGTGTTCTCTAAACCCTGGCCCATCACACAATGTCCCCTGTTTACTGACCCCTCAACTAAGGGGAAAGATTCCTTCTTTTCTAGCCTATCTATGTCCCTCTTATCATCTATAACACATATCAATTTATGCTGTCAACAAGATTTTGGGTCATAACAGAACTCTTCGACAGGGCTAATCTTGCCCCTGAAAACAAGTTAGTCAACACTGATTATAGTAATCAACAGGTATAAAGCATAGTGTGTGCTATAGTGAATGCATTGCAACAGCAATATATAAATATGGGAACAGACAGCACTTTAACAAGAGTCATATTGTAAGAAGAGAATACCCATACCTTCCAGTTTTTAAAAGCCCCACAACTTTCTTATCATATGTCATAATAACCAATATAAAATGGCTATGAAAAGCTGAAATTGAAGGTAGTTTATCAAGAGAAACTACAGAATGCGGCTACAAAAAGCATTAAGTAAAGGAAATAAACATGTTTCCATGTATAGTAAGTTAATAAAAGCTTTCCTGGGGAGTTATTTCAGTTGCATTCCGCTGATCTATTATCAATATTTTAAAAGAAATCAGCCTGAAGGTAAACTGCGTTGAAGGAATGATTCTCTACAAAATAATATCAAACATTCCAAGATAACAGTAGCAAAAGGAGGCAGAATTTATGTATGCTATTACAATCCCCTGGGGTAGTGCGTCGTCAATTCCAGCCCCACTTGACCCGGAGTCGCAAGACAATTGAAATTAATAAATAATATTGGCTGCCCAATAACTATAATCACCAGGTTTGAAAATTTAAACAATTAATTTTATTAATAGTAACTATAATTAAATATGCAGCAAATACAACAGGTGAATTGTCATCTAATTCCTAACCCGCCCCTCCCCCCACTTAAACTCACACCACCATCTATACACACATACACAAGCAGGCAAACACAGAGGGGAGAACAGGGGTGTGAGATAATAATGAAAGTTAAAAAAATAAGTCTTTGTTACAGATGGTTGTTTCTAGCACACCTTTCTTCAATCTAGGATTTCAGTTTGAGATTTCTGTTTCCAGTCTGTAATGGTTTCCACTGCAGATTCATTCAGGCCACTGCAGTTTCAGAAATTCAGCTTTTCTGGATAGAGAGAGAGAGAGAGAGAGACAGAGACAGAGAGAGAGAGAGAGACGAAAGAGAGCATGCAGGAGTCCAACTGAACTCCCCTTGGCTCTCTGAAAATCAGTCCACTCAGGTAGTACTCAATGACCGCCTGCGACCGGGCAGAATACGGCATTTTGGCCAATTCATTGGCCACCAGCCAACCAATTCAACCAGGTCCCACCGATCTCGCAGGTGCCGAAAATTCAGAGTTCTGCTGTTCAAAAGTTAGCAGTGTGTTCTCTTTTGCAATTTTTGAGTTGCTATGTTCCCCAGCCTGATTTAAAGGTAAATGTCCATTAAGCATCCATGGATCAAAATAAAGAAAGGGAAAATAAGGGCATCAACACGATGAGCCCTTACAATGCAAAACTAAAATGTCAATGAATGAATGACTATGCCAACTGTAAGTAATGATAATTTTTTTTGCACACTTCAAATATACAGACTAGAACTCTCCTGCCATTGGGATTCTCTTTTCCTGTTGGCAGTGCACCTTTGCCACAGGTTTCCTAGAGGTGTGGGGTGGCTTCAATGGGAAATCTCATTGGCAAGTGGCAGGAAGAGAGAATCCCGTTGCCATTGAATGGTTTAGCCAGGGGCTGGTTTAGCTCAGTGAGCTAAGACAACTGGCTTGTAATGCAGAACAAGACCAGCAGCGTAGGTTCAATTCCCGCACCAGCCTCCCCGAACAGGCGCCGGAATGTGGCGACTAGGGGCTTTTCATAGTAACTTCATTAAAGCCTACTTGTGACAATAAGCGATTTTCATTTTTCATTTCATTTCATGGTGCGCCGCTCAGAAACACTGGCTAGGGGTCTGGAGGATCCCGTCCACAGTTTGAGACAAACACCACAAAACTGCAAAGAATTGAAAAGGTATAGAACTTTTGAAGATAAGTCTGAGCAGTGTTTAGCTAAGGTTAGAGATTGGTCTATGTGGCTATGTTATAACTTTAATTAAAAAATGCACTTTAATTGTGACCCCTGAGGTAAACATAGCTCAACATGCAAAGTGACATTGCAATTTTACGCTTGTGTATTTTTCTTTGTACAATAAACAAGGATGAGGAAGTGTGGACAAAAATTGGCTTAAATACATTATCATGCTCATAATGTGTTGGATTTTCGCAGAGCTGTGGTGACTACTGGGACCTCTAAAAATCGTGGGCATGAACAGAATCCAAAAAAATCTTGGTCCTGGGTTTGCGTGGGTTTCGCCCCCACAACCCAAAGATGTGCAGGCCAGGTGGATTGGCCACGCTAAATTGCCCCTTAATTGGAAAAAATGAATTGGGTACTCTAAATTTAAAAAAAAATCTTGGTCCATTTCCGACAGATCCTATTTTCCCAGGGGGAAGAGAAACCCACATGTGAAAACTCCTCAGCAGGACCATCTGAACTCAAGGCTGACTCCATATGCGCTGGAGGGCCTTGTCCCATAGTGTGGGAATTACAAATCTTCAAAGAGGAAGCAAGGGAACACTGTTTAAGAATGGATAACGTCTGTAGAAATGTCGACCTGTCAAGTTATTTAAATGGTTGATATTTAAATGTGTCCCACAGTCTCCAAGTACTTGTCAGCTCAGTTGGCTAAACAGTTGGTTTGTGATGCAGAGTGGGGTCAACAACGTGGGCTCAATTCTTATACCGGCTGAGGTTATTCATTAAGGCCCCACCTTCTCAACCTTGTCCCTCGCCTGAGGTGTGGTGATCCTCAGGTTAAATCACCACCAGTCAGCTCTCCCCCTCAAAGGGAACAGCAGCCTATAGACATCTGGGATGATGCTGACTTTTCACTTGTCACAGGCTGAGAGGTTGGCATAATAACCCAGTATTAAACTTAACAAGTGACTAAATTAATTGTTACAGGGTTCTGAATCAAGTGCTTGAGATCAGTAGATCCAGTTTTGCCAGGGCTAAAATAATTGACTTAACAGAGCAAATAGAAAACATACATGCCAGCATAATTCTAGGCAACTTCTGAGCCCCTGTTACTTGACTATGTAAATAACAATGCATTGCATGAATTAAAGATAACCGCAATAGGACAGTCAGCAGAATGTAGATTTCTAATCGCTTTCTTAATGCTGTCAATTATTTTTTATTTTCTTTTTCAAATATTATCTGCAGCTGTGCCATGTTAATTTGAGCTCAATCAAAATTTGTAACTCGATCCGCCTTCAGATCATATGTCGCACTGCCTGTCGTCACTTGTGGTATTTTTAAAGGATTGCAGACCACGAAGGTACAAACAAGCAAGAGCTTTATTGGAAGGGCTTCTTCTCTACTTTTCGTATTATAGGTGGCACAGTGGCAAGCACTGCTGCCTCATGGTGCCAGGGAACCCTGTTTAGTTCCGGACTTGGCAGACTGTCTGTTTTCCCCGTGTCTGCATGGGTTTCCTCCTACAGTCCAAAGATGTTCAGGTTAGATGGATTGGAAGTGCTAAATTGCCCCTTAGTGTCCGACGGTTAGGCGGGGTTACAGGGATAGTTCAGGGGAGTGGGCTTAAATAGAGTGCCCTTTCGGAGGGTTGGTGCAGACTCAATGTGTCAAATGGCCTCCTTCTGCCGTGTAGAGATTCTATGATTCTACTTGTTATTCAAAGAAGTCCATACTTCATTTTGTAGCAAAACAAATCATAATAAATTGGTAAAAACACAAGAAAAGCATAAAAGATAAGGCATAATTTATCGTATTAACAAGACTGTGCACCAAGGAGGCAAAACATGCAAGGTTGTCAATATTAACAAATCACTAAAGTTTGTTTTAGTGTTTATTATGCCAGAAGAAACCTTTAATAGTTACATCCTAGTAACACATGCAACACAATATTTTCAAACTAAATCACTGCTGTGTGTGTAACATGATGTGGCGATGCCGGCGTTGGACTGGGGTGAGCACAGTAAGAAGTCCAACAGGTTAAAGTCCAACAGTTTGTTTCAAACACTAGCTTTTGGAGCACTGCTCCTTCCTCACCTGAAAGCTAGTGTTTGAAACAAACCTGTTGGACTTTAACCTGGTGTTGTAAGACTTCTTAGTGTGTGCAACAGCAAAACAAATCTTGAGGCTGCTTCAACTCAAACCAAATGGTACATATAGTAGCCGATTAAATCCATATTTTTGTACAGAAATTACAAATAATGCAGTTTGAACAATTTCAGAAACTCAGCATTGTGGTGCTATTAATTAGTCTTTTAAGCATTGTTACTGCAGTTCAGGGAGTCACCTCAGATCTCTTTGATGCCACATATTCCTCACAACAAATAATGAATAACTAACTTAAAATACTCCACTGGCTTCTGCATCTCGATGTAAGGTAGGCTTTATGTGGTCAAGAAATTATAGAAGTATTAACGTGGAAAGGAGATACAAGATGAACAAAGAATATGTACAATATATTTATTTTGATACCAAAGCAGTTAAAAGTGATTTGAGATTAAGTTAGAAAGTGATATAATTGAAGGTGATGAAAAATAGCTGATTAATTAATTATTCTTTACTTAAACTATTCACTAGAGAAGAAAGTACGAGCTTGTATTATCAGGAATATTTTAAAATTAATAAAAATGTTGTACTTGATCGATTGAAGTGGCTGAAAACTAACATTTCTAACAAAGAAAATTTGTGAGGTAGTTTTCAAAGATCCCCTGAGTATTGGCAGGTTCTCCAACAATGAAAGCAAGAAAATGGGGCAATTACATTTACAAAAGAGAAACAAATCTGACTGAAACACTCGTACAAATAGTCTTCCATCCAGAGCAAAAGTAAATTAAGAAATAGGTCAGGGGAGTATCAACATTGTAACTGTTTCAATAAGGAAGTCCGTATTTAGAGGAGAAAGATTTAGAGGTGAAAGATGGGGCGGCATGGTGACACAGTGATTAGCACGGTTGCCCATCAGCTCCAGGGACCCAGGTTCAATTCCGGCCATGGGTGGCTGTCTGTGTGGAGTTTGCACTTTCTCCTTGTGTCTGCGTGGGTTTCCTCCAGGTGCTCCAGTTTCCTCCCACAGTCCAAAAATGTGCAGATTAAGTGGATTGGCCATGCTAAATTGCCCCTTATTGTCCAAAGATTAGGGCGTTCTTTCAGAGGGTCTGTGCAGACTCATTGGCTGAATGACCTCCTTCTGCACTGTAGGGATTCTATGATTTAGAAGAGAAAAATCTTCTAATTTCTTTTAAGGATGTTCTAAATGAAATAGTCAGTGTCAGTCAGTTTGATATTTGGATTTTTGGAATATTTTTGATAGGGTCTCGTATGAAATACTTGCACATAAACTAAAAATTATGATAACCGAGGAAAAACATGAGACAGAAAAAATACATTTATGAAAAAGAGGAGCACTGAAATGTGAGACAGAAACAATTATGAAACAGAGGAGCGCTAGAACGCTTGGAACATTTATTATGCATTTATCTACCCGGCAATGTGGAAGATTGCCCAGGTTTCTCACATGCACGAAACGCAGGACAAATCTAACTGGGCCAATTACCACCCCATCAACCACTGTTGACCATCAGTAATAAGACCACAAGACATAGGAGCAGAATTAGGCCACTCAGCCCATCGAGTCTGCTCTGCCATTAAATCATGGCTGATATTTTTTCATCCCCATTCTCCTGCCTTCTCCCCAGAATCCCTGATCCACTTTATTAATCAAGAACCTATCTATCTCTGTCTTAAAGACACTCAGTGATTTGGCCTCCCTAGCCTTCTGTGATGAAAGGAGTCATCAACTGTACTATGAAGCACATTTGCTTAGCAATAACGTACTCAGAGGTTCACTTTGGGTTCCACCAGGTTCACTCAGCTCCTGACCTCATTATAGCCTTGGTCAAAAGAGCTGAACTCCATAGTGAGAGTGACTGCCCTTGACATCAATGCAGCATTCAACTGCGTATGGCATCCGAGCAAAACTGGAGTAAATGGGAATCAGGGGAAAAACTGTCTGCTCGTTGGATTCACACCGAATCAAAGAAAGATGTTTGTGATTGTTAGAGGTCAATCATCTCAGCTCCAGGTCATCCCCGTTCCTCGGGGCGGTGTGCTGGGCCCAACCATCTTCAGCTGCTTCATCAATGACATTCCTTCCATCATAAGGTCAGAGGTGGGGATCTTCTCTGATGATTGCAAAAATCCAGTACCATTCATATGACACTCAGATACTGAAGCAGTCCATGTTCAAGTGCAGCAAGACCTGGACAATATCCCGGCTTGGGCTGACAAGTGGCAGGTAACATTTACACCACACAAGTGCCACGCAATTTCCATCTTTGGGCAGCACGGTAGCATGGTGGTTAGCATAAATGCTGCACAGCTCCAGGGTCCCAGGTTCGGTTCCCGGCTGGGTCACTGTCTGTGCGGAGTCTGCACGTCCTCCCCGTGTGTGCGTGGGTTTCCTCCGGGTGCTCCGGTTTCCTCCCACAGTCCAAAGATGTGCGGGTTAGGTGGATTGGCCATGCTAAATTGCCCGTAGTGTCCTTAAAAGTAAGGTTGGGGGGGGGGGGGTGTTGTTGGGTTGGGTTACGGGTATAGGGTAGATACTTGGGTTTGAGTAGGGTCATCATTGCTCGGCACAACATCGAGGGCCGAAGGGCCTGTTCTGTGCTGTACTGTTCTATGTTCTATCTCTTAACAAGAGAGAACATAAGTCCCTTAACATTCAATATCCTGGGGGTTACCATGGACTAGAAACTGAACTGGATTAGCCATATAAATATTGTAGCTACAATAGGTCTGAGGCTTGGGATACTGCGGCGAGTAACACACCTGCTGACTCCCTAGCCTGTCCGACACCTACAAGGCACAAGTCAGGAGTGTGATGGAATACTCGCCACTTGAAATGAAATGAAAATTGCTTATTGTCACAAGTAGGCTTCAAATGAAGTTACTGTGAAAAGCCCCTAGTCGCCAAATTCCGGCGCCTGTTCGGGGAGGCTGGTACGGGAATGAATTCCTGAAAGAGAGCAGCTCCAATAACACTCAAGGAGCTTTGCACCACCCAGTTCAAGCCAGCCCACTTGATTGGCACCCCATCCACAAGCATTCACTCCTTCCACCAGCGACGCACAGTGGCAGAGTACCATCTAAAGATGCACTGCAGAAAGTCATTTGAGACAGCACTTTCCAAACCTACGATCATTCCCATCTAGTTCTCCTCATGTCTGTTTTCAATTAGCAATGTCTTATTTTTTATAGTGACTCCCAATTCTAGTTTCGCCGACAAGAGAAAATATCCACTCCACCTCCAACCTGTCGAGACCTCTCAGGATCATGTATTTTCAATTAAGCTGCCTGTTTCTTTTCTAAACTCGTGGATACAAGCATAGCCTGTCCAATCTTTCCTCAAGGTATTAGTCTAATAAGTACCTTTGAACTACTTCCAACAATTTACATCCTTCCTTAAATAAGGAGACCAGTACTGCAACAGTACTCCAAATGTGGTGTCACCAATGCCCTGCTTAGCTAAAGCATAACCTCCCTACCTATATATTCAATTCCCCTCGCAAGTGATAACATTCTATTAGTTTTCCTAATTATTCGCTGTACTTACATTCTAGCCTTTTGTGGTTCATGCCCAGATCCTTCTGCATCTGGGGAAGTGCGGTGGCACTGCTCCCTCACAGCACCAGGGACCCGGGTTTGATTCTGACCTCAGGTGACCGTCTGTGTGGGGTTTCCACATTCTTCCCGTGTCTGCGTGTGTTTCCTCCGGGTGTTCCGATTTGCTCCGACAGTCCAAAGATGTGCAGGTTAGATGGATTCGCTATGCTAAATTGCCCTTAGGTGAGATTACGGGGATAGAGTGGGGATTAAATTGGGTCTGGTTAGAATGCTCCTTCAAAGGATCGGTACAGATTCGTTGGGCCAAATGACCTCCTTCTGCATTGTAGTGATTCTATGATTCGAAGAAGGACAAGGATAGCAGACACATGGGAACACCACCAACTGGAAATTGCCCTCCAAGCCACTCAACTGCCTGATTTGGAAATGTATCATTCCTTCACCGTCAATATCCTGAAACATCCTGCCTAACAGCACTGTGGGTGTGCCTATATCACATGGACTGCAGCGGTTCAAGAACGCAGCTCACCACCACGTTCAAGGGCAAAAATCAACTGTAAAATTATATAAATAAAACTGGTCAGAGCAAGACAGAAAGAGCATACTGACAAGAGCAACATAGCGAGAGAGTGCAATTAACTTCCAGTTCGGTAACTGGGACAAAAAGCAAACTTATTGTGAGTTGTGTGAAAATCGAGCAATGTAATCATGCAATATAGGGTGTGATTAAATGGCCACGTCGTGCTCTTTCTCGAGTGCGACAAGGCCATTAGATCGCAGGAGGCGCCAAAATCGGAAACCGCGCCAGGCGCCGATCGGTTTCCGATCTAAGTGGCCAACTCAATTGGCGAGATGAGGATCCCATTGCGGCGCGGCAAGAAACCAACAATCACCATTTACAGCCAATCTCCATAGCATTAAGGGGATTGACCCCCAATCTATTTGTCTCCCATGATCTAACAGCTTTCAGTGATCTAATAGCCTGCCCGTGGTCAGGTGGGCAATAATGACTAGTAGATCTTTTAAAAAATGTGAAGCTTGTGGAGTAGCTGCCGTAGGAATCCGAAAGGTAAGTAGCTATTGCTGATCCTGGGTGGGGTTCGGCTGGGTGTCCCAGCGCCCAAGGGTCTGCCATGCCACCCCCTGGATCGTCCGTACCTCATTACGAGGCAGCTCAGACTACTGCCCAACTGTTCCACCAACAACCCATAACCCCAATGACCGTGGAAGCCTCCAGGCGCACAGCTGGAGGTTATTGCCAATAGGGAATTGGCAAACATAGTAACGTGAGCACGGTGTAGACCTGCCATGTCGCAGATGAGAATTACTGCCTAGCATTCCAACCAGACCATGAGGATTGGACACCTTGCTGGAACATCGGAGGCTTTAACACCACAGAGGCAGAAGCCAACATCCAAACACCCAAGAGTTGTGCCTCAGCACTGGGGTAAACTCCGAAACCAGAGGGTGGGTGTGTGAACCGGGAGGGAACCAGCGCTCGGCTAAAGTAACGTTGCCAGCGGGGTCCAGGGTACAGGGTCTCGGGTTGGGTGCCTCCCACTGCGACCGGGGGCTCGTGTACAGGGCGAGTTGGATGACTCCCTGAGCGATGGCAGGCGGGGTGGGGGGTACAACATGGAAGACCGGAGGGTACTGGGAGGTGGGGGGGTACGGCATGGAAAACCGGAGGGTACTGGCCTGGAAGCCATAGTTGATTGTCTGCCCCTCACCTATGCTATACACGGGATGGATGATACCTTGGACGCCGAGGAAGCTGCCGTCGCAGTGCCAGTGGCAGGCCAGAAAGTCAGAGGTCAGAGGCGGCGATGGCGGCAGAAGCAGTGTTGGCAGAGGCTCGATGTGGCGGCTCATATGCAGGGGCCCGCCGATCAGACCAGGAGACACCCAGAGGGAGAGTACAGCGACGGTCCAAGGTGACAGGCATCGCTGGTCCGTTGAACAGATGACAGGTAGCAAGAGGCTCCACCTCAACAGGGGATGGAGCAGCACCTGTGCCATTCCCTTGTAGACGTAGCACCACTTGGAGGATGAGGATACCGACTCCTGGTGGCCGTCAAGGTCGCCGCAACCCTGAACTTCTATGTCTCAGGATCTTCCAGTCATTCCAGGACATGAGCAGGAACTTGTGTGGCATGTCCAACCTACAGCCCACAAGTGCATCCATGAAGTCATGGGTGCCCTGTTTGCCTGGGCAGCTATTATATAAACTTTGACCTGAACCAAACCCAACAGGATGCCTGTGCAGCAGATTTTCTGCTATCGCCGGGATATCCCAGGTCCAACAGGTAATGGATGGCACGCGTGTTGTCTTGCGCCCATCGGGGTGTCAGGGGTGCTCGTCATCAACAAGAAGGGGTTCCAGTCCCTGAATGTTCAACTTGTGTGAGACCACCACATGAATATCATGCACGTGTGTGCATGCTTTCCATGGTGTGTTCACAACAGCTACACCATGGGGCTGTCAGAAATCCCCAGCGTCTTCGAGGGACATCCGAGGGTGACCGGTTGGCTCTTGGGGGATAAGAAGTGCCTGCTGAAGACCAGGCTAATGACGCCAGTATGGAGGCGGAGATCCGAAATAACGAGGCCCATGTGGCCACCTGGGATGTCATTGAATAATGCCTTGTACTGCTTAAAACGCAGTTCCGATGCCTCGAATATTCTGATGGTGCAATGTAATACACCCCCCGGAGGGTCGCCCCCTTTGTGGTAGTCTGCTGTGTCCTCTGCTGTGTTCTCCACGACCTGGCACAGCAGCAGGGTGACGTGTTGGTGATGGAGGAGGAGGAACATGTGCCTACCTCCGAGGAGGAGGATGTGGAGAAGCTGGACAAACAGGGGCTGGAGGATGAAGCAAGGGAGTACCCACAGGAGAATGAAGGGCAGGTGCGCTGCGGCAAGAGTCCAGCATTCCCCGAGGGCCAGAGTGTCCCTCATCCTTGCCCGCAATACATAGGACATGCTTATGTCCATCGTCTCAACCCCTTCCCACCACTGTCCCACCACACTCATGCCCCAATCCCCCACCACCCATCCCGCCGCACCTTACCCCCTCCGAGCCCAGCCATCCCCTCTCTCCCCCCCCCCCCAACTGCCTTTTCCCACCCTCCCAGGGTCTGTGTTATTGTCAGCGGATCCATGACGAAGGTAGGAGGGTGATGCCATGGGAGTGTCCCTTTAAGAAAGGTTTTTGTCTTATCACATGGCTTCAGTGATGTCATTGTGTGGGTGGAGCTGGGTTGCTTTCACATTTGGCTGCTGTGGACTCAGAGAGAGTTTTGGCCTGTTTCTCTGGGCAAAATTCTCCGGTAACCGTCGCGATGCCCGGGACCCGGCGCCAAAAATGGCGCTGATGACTCCGGCGTCGGGCCCCGTGAAACATCTCGTATTCTCTGGGCCCGAATGGGCCAGCAGCGGCGTTACGCCATTCATGTCGGCGTCACCCGTAATCAATGCCTCCCGGCGTGACTACACAAAAGAGGACCCCCCCCCCCCAACCCACCGGCACCCGCACTCTGTGATCTCTCTCTCTCTCCCCCCCCCCCCCCCCCCCCCCCCCAACCCACCGGCACCCGCACTCTGTGATCTCTCTCTCCCAACCCACCGGCACTCGCACTCTGTGATTCCCCCCCCCCCCCCCCCCCCCCCCCGGCCTGTCACCTGGTTGACGCCGTTAAATACCTATTATGATGGACTTCGGCCCATCCGGGCCAGAGAATAACAGAAGCACAGAAACCCGTAGCCTCCCGCCGGCCCCCGCTATTCTCCGAGGCGGGCGGCGGGATTGGCGGCACGCCAACGTTTTGCGGGTAGGAGAATTCTGGACATGGCGGGGGCGGGATTTTCGGCGGCCCCGGGCGATTCTCCGACTCTGCTGGGGGTCGGAGAATTTCGCCCTCTATTTTCATTTTCAACAATTGTTCCAAGAAAAAAACCCGCTGATTATAGCTACCTGCTGTTTTAGTAGCTTAAAAGATAAGAGTTTGCTTTCCGGAAGGCTTTTTACCTGCTGATGCACGATCAATTGCACAAAGACTCAGATTGGGTACAACTGTGGCTTTATTGCAGTCAGATATGTGGCCTCCTACTGCAGCTGGTGCAATGGCAGATCAATGGAGGACACGCATATTTATACAGCTGCTAGTGGGCGGAGCCAGCTGGCAGGGGCTACCGGCGAACCTGTAGTACAGGTCCTACCTTACATCCCATAATACAGGTGTACACAGTGGTTCACCACATTCACCCCCTGTTAAAAATGAGTCCGGCGGGGGTGGTGTGGAACTATATACAGTGTCGCGAATTATGAACAGTGTCTTATAAAATGTGTGGGGAAGAAAAAACAATGTAAATTTTGATGGTCCGTTGCCTGTCAGAGGTTCCGTCGATCCGGTGCTTTGACGATTCGCTGGGAGCGACGTAAACAGCGGCGGCGATGTCGGTGCTGGTGTCACCGACGTTGGTGCTGGCAGTGCTGTTGCTGGCCTGTAGTCAGATGACCTGGGAGCATGCCAAAATCTTCTTCGTCCTCTTGCGTGGGCAGGGGAAGGAGGGATGGACCTGGTGGGGTTAATGTTGGTAGCCAGTGGAGGGGAGGGTGGCGCATGGGTGGGGAAGTGTGATTGGCTGGAATCGGACGGTGCCAGGTCCCTGAGGGAGACAGTATCTTGGCGGCCATCGGGGAACTCCACGTAGGCATACTGGGGGTTGGCGTGGAGCAAGTGTACCCTGTCCACCAAGGGGTCCGCCTTGTGGAGTCGGACGTGCCTATATAGAAGGACCGGTCCTGGAGCTGCAAGCCAAGTCGGGAGCGACACCCCGGATGTGGACTTCCTGGGGAAGGTAAAAACATGTTCATGGGGTGTGTTATTTGTGGCGGTGCACAGTAGTGACCGGATGGAGTGTAGTGCATCAGGGAGGACCTCCTGCCAGCGAGAGGCTGGCAGATTCCTGGACCGTAGGGCCAGCTGGACAGCCCTCCAAACCATCTCGTTCTCCCTCTCCACCTGCCCGTTTCCCCAGGGGTTGTAGCTGGTCGTCCTGCTGGAGGCGATACCCCTGCTGAGCTGGAACTGACGCAGCTCATCACTCATTAATGAGGATCCCTTGTCACTGTGGATGTAGGCGGGGTAAACGAACAGAGCGAAGATTGTGTTGAGGGCCTTGATGACGGTGGCAGACGTCATATCGGGGCATGGGATGGCGAAGGGGAACCTGGCGTGCTCATCGACCACACTGAAGATATATGTGTTGCGGTTGGTGGAGGGGAGGGGCCCTTTGAAATCCACGCTGAGGCGTTCAAAGGGGCGGGAGCCTTCACCAGGCACGCACGGTCCGGCAGAAGTACGGCTTGCACTCCGCACAGACTTGGCAGTCTCTGGTGACTGTCCGTACGTCCTCGAAAGAGTAGGGCAAGTTGCGAGCCTTGACGAGGTGGTACAGTCGTGTGACCCCCGGGTGACAAAGGCTGTCGTGCAGGGCCCGGAGTTGGTCTATTTGTGCGCTGGCACATGTACCTCGGGAGAGGGCATCTGGGGGCTCGTTGAGCTTGCCGAGGCGAGACAGAATCTCATAATTATAGGTGGAGAGCTCGATTCTCCATCGCAAGATTTTTATCATTTTTGATCTCGCCCCGCTGCGTGTTGTTAAACATGAAGGCTACCGACGGTTGGTCAGTGAGGAGAGTGAATCTTCTGCCGGCCAGGTAATGCCTCCAATGCCGCACAGCTTCAACGATGGCTTGTGCCTCATTTTCGACGGATGAGTGCGAATTTCAGAGGCATGAAGGGTGCAGGAAAAGAATGCCACAGATAATTTACCAAAATTCACTAGACTCTGGGGTGGTCCCGGTGGATTGGAAATTAGCAAACGTGACGCCACTGTTTAAAAAAGGAGGTAGGCAGAAAGCAGGAAATTATAGGCCAGTGAGTTTAACTTCGGTAATAGGGAAGATGCTGGAATCTATCATCAAGGAAGAAATTGCGAGGCATCTGGATAGAAATTGTCCCATTGGGCAGACGCAGCATGGGTTCGTTAAAGGCAGGTCATGCCTAACTAATTTAGTGGAATTTTTTGAGGACATTACCAGTGCAGTAGATAACAGGGAGCCGATGGATGTGGTATATCTGGATTTCCAGAAAGCCTTTGACAAGGTGCCACACAAAAGGTTGCTGCATAAGATAAAGATGCATGGCATTAAGGGTAAAGTAGTAGCATGGATAGAGGATTGGTTAATTAATAGAAAGCAAAGAGTTGGGATAAATGGGTGTTTCTCTGGTTGGCAATCAGTAGCTAGTGGTGTCCCTCAGGGATCCGTGTTGGGCCCACAATTGTTCACAATTTACATTGATGATTTGGAGTTGGGGACCAAGGGCAATGTGTCCAAGTTTGCAGATGACACTAAGATGAGTGGTAAAGCAAAAAGTGCAGAGGATACTGGAAGTCTGCAGAGGGATTTGGATAGGTTAAGTGAATGGGCTCGGGTCTGGCAGATGGAATACAATGTTGACAAATGTGAGGTTATCCATTTTGGTAGGAATAACAGCAAACGGGATTATTATTTAAACGATAAAATATTAAAGCATGTCGCTGTTCAGAGAGACTTGGGTGTGCTAGTGCATGAGTCACAGAAGGTTGGTTTACAAGTGCAACAGGTGATTAAGAAGGCAAATGGAATTTTGTCCTTCATTGCTAGAGGGATGGAGTTTAAGACTAGGGAGGTTATGTTGCAATTGTATAAGGTGTTAGTGCGGCCACACCTGGAGTATTGTGTTCAGTTTTGGTCTCCTTACTTGAGAAAGGACGTACTGGCGCTGGAGGGTGTGCAGAGGAGATTCACTAGGTTAATCACAGAGCTGAAGGGGTTGGATTATGAGGAGAGGTTGAGTAGACTAGGACTGTACTCGTTGGAATTTAGAAGGATGAGGGGGGATCTTATAGAAACATTTAAAATTATGAAGGGAATAGATAGGATAGATGCGGGCAGATTGTTTCCACTGGCGGGTGACAGCAGAACTAGGGGGCATAGCCTCAAAATAAGGGGAAGTAGATTTAGGACTGAGTTTAGGAGGAACTTCTTCACCCAAAGGGTTGTGAATCTATGGAATTCCTTGCCCAGTGAAGCTGTTGAGGCTCCTTCATTACATGTTTTTAAGGTAAAGATAGATAGTTTTTTGAAGAATAAAGGGATTAAGGGTTATGGTGTTCGGGCCGGAAAGTGGAGCTGAGTCCACAAAAGATCAGCCATGATCTAATTGAATGGCGGAGCAGGCTCGAGGGGCCAGATGGCCTACTCCTGCTCCTAGTTCTTATGTTCTTATGTCTGCCTGCCTGATTTAGAGTGGCGGCAAGGGTGACATCTGAAGCGTCGCTTTCTACTTGAAAGGGAGTGTCTCGTCTACTGCGTGCATCCCGGCCTTGGCTATGTCTGCTCTGATT
The DNA here is from genome assembly GCF_902713615.1 of Scyliorhinus canicula. Lineage (NCBI taxonomy): Eukaryota > Metazoa > Chordata > Chondrichthyes > Carcharhiniformes > Scyliorhinidae > Scyliorhinus > Scyliorhinus canicula. The sequence goes on from NC_052156.1 coordinate 88,298,681, forward strand.
CGGGCGAAGGCATGTTGCGCCTCGGACGCGAGGGGAAATTGAGTGGATTGTATGAGAGGGCGGGCCTTGTCCGCATAGTTTGGGACCCACTGGGCGTAGTACGAAAAGAACCACAGGCAGCGTTTGAGGGCCTTGGGGCAGTGGGGGAGGGGGAGCTACATGAGGGGGAGCTCCATGAGGGGGCGCATGCGGTCGGAATCAGGCCCTAGAAGTCCGTTTTGAACTACATAGCCAAGGATGGCTAAGCGGGTAGTGTTGAACACACACTTCTCTTTATTATACGTAAGGTTGAGAAGAGTGGCGGTGGGGAGGAATTTAGCGAGGTTGGCATTGTGGTCCTGCTGATCATGGCCGCAGATGGTGACATTATCTAAGTACGGAAACGTGGCCCGCAAATCATACCGGTCGACCGTTCGGTCCATCTCCCTTTGGAAGACCGAGACCCCGTTAGTGACGCCGAAGGGAACCCTAAGAAAGTGATAGAGCCGACCATCCGCCTCGAAGGCAGTGTATGGACGGTCCGATTTACGGATGGGGGAGCTGGTGGTAGGCGGATTTCAGGTCAATTGTTGAAAAGACCCGGTACTGCACAATCTGATTGACCATATCAGATATGCGTGGGAGGGAGTACGCGTCGAGCTGCGTGTACTGATTGATGGTCTGGCTGTAGTCCACAACCATTCTGTGTTCCTCCCCCGTTTTAAATACTATCACCTGGGCTCTCCAGGGGCTATTGCTGGCCTCGATGATACCCTCCCGAAGCAACCGCTGGACCTCGGACCTGATGAAGGCCTTGTCCTGGGCGCTGTACCGTCTGCTCCTGGTGGCAATGGGTTTGCAATCCGAAATTAGATTGGCAAAGAGGGAGGGGGGGTCAACCTTGAGGGTCGCGAGGCTGCAAACGGTGAGTGGAGGTAGGGGCCCGCCGAATTTGAGGGTAAGGCTCTGGAGATTGTACTGGAAATCCAGACCCAGCAATAGTGCAGCACAGAGGTTGGGGAGGACATAGAGACGGAAACCGCTGAATTCTACGCCCTGGACTGTGAGAGTGACCATACAGAATCCTCGGATCGGGACAGAGTGGGATCCGGAGGCCAGGGAGATCCGTTGATTGGCGGGGTGAACCACGAGGGAGCAGCACCTTACCGTATCCGGGTGTATGAAGCTTTCGGTGTTCCCGGAGTCCAGCAGGCAAGAGGTCATGTGGCCGTTGATTTTCACTGTTGTCGAAGCGGTGGCCAGGTTGTGTGGGCGGGACTGGTCCAGCGTCATGGAGGCGAGCTGCGGGTGGTCGTTGGAGGTTTCGGATGGCGAGCGTCGGCGACCCAGATCATGGGATGTAGTTGGCGTCTCAGGCCCGTGGGGAAGACATGATGGCGGCGTCCGGAAGTCCTGTGGGGAACAAAATGGCGGCGCCCATTGCGGGGGCGGGACAAGATGGCGGCGCCCATGGGACGCACGTTGGTGGCGCTGGACAAGATGGCAGCGAACATGGGCCGCACGTGAACTGAGGGGAAGGAGATGGCGGCGCCCACTGGCCGCACGTGGCCCCGGGAGGAGAAGATGGCGCTGCCCATTGTGCGTTTGGCAGGGGGGAGGGGGCGATAGCGGCAACTGCGCGGGCCTGGCAGCATTGGTGGGGGTGCTTTTGTTGGCCGCAGAAGTAGCAGCGGGTTAGAAAGTCGAGGATCCAGTTGCAGAATGAGGAGCCAAGTCCTAGGTTTTGGAGCTTTGATATGAGCTTGGCTTGGATTATGGTGTTGAAGGCGGAGCTGTAGTCAATAAATAGGAGTCTGATATAGGAGGCCTTGTTGTCGAGATGCTCTGGGGATGAGTATAGGGCCAGGGAGATGGCTTCTTGCTGTGGACCGGTTGCGGCGGTATGCGAATTGCATTGGATCAAGGTGTTCATGGAGGTGATGCGCTTCATGACCAACCTCTCGAAGCACTTCAGTACGACTGACGTCAGGGCCACCGGACGGTAGTCATTGAGGCACGTTGCCTGGTTTTTCTTTGGCCGGTATGATGGTGGTCTTCTTGAAGCAGGTGGGGACCTCGGGGCGGCGTAGGGGCAGGTTAAAGATGTCCCTGAACACATCTGCCAGCTGACCCGTGCAGGCTCTTAGTGCATAACCAGGGATCCCGTCCGGACCCATTGCCTTCCAAGGGTTCACTTTCAGGAAAGCCAATCTGACTTCGGAAGCTGTGATGGTGGGTACGGGTGTGTTGTGGGCTGCTGGGGCACTCCACAGCGAATCATTGGTTTCTTGCTCAAACCAAGCAATGAATGCATTGAGTTCATCGCTGCTGCTGGAGATACTGTTCAGCTTCGCTTTGTAGCCCGTTATGTTGTTCAGGCCTTGCCACAACCGTCAAGAGTCTGTAACGCTCGTCTGTAACTCTAGCTTGGTCTGATATTCTCACTTGGCATCTCGGATGGCTTTGCGGAGGTCGTACCTGGATTTCTTGTATAGGTCAGGGTCACCTGACTCGAATGCCTCAGACCTGTCCTTCAGTAGGGAGTCAATCTTGCGATTGAGCCATGGTTTCCGGTTGGGGAATGTACGTACTGCTTTCTTTGGCACATAGTCGTCTACACATTTGCTGATGAAGTCTGTGACGTTGGTGGCATACTCATTTAAGTTGGTCGCTGAGTTCTTAAATGTGGACCAGTCCCCTGTCTCCAAGCAGTCACGTAGGAGCTCTTCTGTTTCCTCGGACCAGCACTGCTCGACCTTCTTAGATGGATTCTCCCATTTGAATTTCTGCGTGTATGCCGTGAGAAGGAACACCGGCTTATGGTCTGATGTCGCAAAGTGCGGTTGGATGAAGGAATGGTAGGCGCCCTTGATTTTTGAGTAGCAGTGGTCAACAGTGTTGTCGCCCCTGGTGGGACAGATGGGCTGGTGGAATTTTGGCAGTACACTCTTGAGGTTGGCCTTGTTGAAGTTCCCAGCCACAATGAATAAGGCCTCCGGGTGTTCTATTTCGTAGTTGTTTATAACTGTTTATAACAGGAAGAGTTGGGAGAGGGTATGGTGGAGGGGTTCTCGTGTGAGGTGCTCCAGAGAGTGAACGCTTCCATCTTGTGCGCGAGGTTGGGGCTGATACAGCTGAAGGTGGTATATAGAGCACACCTCACAAGGGCGGTAGAAGATGCGTGTGAACTTTGGTGGGGGGAGGGGCCGCAAATCACATTCATATGTTTTGGGCCTGTCCAAAGCTGGAGGATTACTGGAAGGAGGTTTTTCGGGTAATCTCAAAAGTGGATGTCAATCTGGATGCGGGCCCTCGGGAGGCCATATTCGAGGTGTCGGACCAGCCGGGGTTGGAAACCGGTGCGGAGGCAGATGTTGTAGCCTTTGCTTTGTTGATCGCCCAAAGGCGAATCCTGTTGGGATGGAGAGCAACCTCTCCACCCTGTGCCCTGGCACGGCCGGGGGACCTGTTGGAGTTCTTGGCTCTTGAGAAGGTTAAGTTTGAACTGAGGGGAAGGAAGGAGGCGTTCTACAATTCATGGGTGTTATTCATTATGAACTTTCAAGAATAGGACAACATCGAACATTGGGAGGGGGGGGGGGCGACGTGACGACTGTATGGTTAATGGTGACTATGGGTGATTCCTGATTCCTTTTTGTTATTTGTTTATGTTAACATGCGGGCAGTTGTTTGGGGGTTGGTGGGAGGATGGGATTGTTGTTAATATGGGGATTGACATTATATTCGTTACTGCTTATTGTTTATTGTTGGTGGGTGCAAGTTTGGGAGAAAATGTGAAAAAGGAGAATAATTTTTTTTTTAAGTTTTGTAATTGGGAGAAAACTAAGAATAAAGGAAACATGTTTTGGTTACAGCCAAGAGTCTTATTCAGTCAAGAGGTACCCAGATAGGAAAGGATATTAAAGTCATATACAGCATTTCAACATAAAGGCATCAGAATGAAGGCAGAGATGAGAAACTATTGTTACAATATACATCAGATATTCTGAATATTTCCCTGAAGCAGACAGGTTTAAGAGATTTTTAAAACAATGAAGCATTTTGATTGCGTGAACGGAAGCATTTTTGCAATATTAGGCTTGAGAAAACTGCTTGAATGCTGCAGCTTCCTTTGAAACTTGAAGGTAAACCAGAGATCATGGAGATTGTCCAAAATCTCGGCTAAGTGTTGACGCCGAAGTAAACACCGGAGTGTTTCACGCCCACCGGCGCCAACGGGCCTCTTGAGCCAGCGATTCAGTGGCCCACAGGGTGCCAGTACAGCATCGGAGTGCTCCGACGCCGATACGCAGCCCTGCACTGCCGCCTCGCACGCGCATAGTGGCCGTTTCCACACCGGCGCTTGCACGTTTTGCACGTTTCCACGCAACATGGCATAGCGACACTGCGGGCCCGCACGGAAGAAGGTAGGCCCCCTCCAGATCGTGGGCCATCGTGCAGGACCCTTCTCGGAGTCTGATCCCCCGCCCCCCCCTCACCAGGACTGCCAGGGGTCCGAGCTCCCGCCGGATGGTACCAGGTTGGAACCACTCCGGCGGAACTCAACCACGCGCGCGACTGCTGCCAATACTCCGGTCGCCGGAGAATCGCGTTTCAGCATCAGAGCAGCGTGGCGGGTATTTCTGGCATCACCGCCAATTCTCCGACCCGGTGCGGGCTTGGAGAATACCAGCCCATTTTTGATTGCAGGCTTGAGTTCAAGAAAGCTTATTAGACTAACATAAACTCGGGAACGCCAATAGGTAGCAAATGGCTACATTAAGTATCTCCTGATAAGATTGTTATCTTCTCCCTGATGATCTGCAAAACAAATGATCCCATTCTGACTCATCTATTAAGCATTACTGTACAGCAAATTATTTGCATGAAATTTGTAAATTACACTCACACCTTAATAGGCCAACTCGTACTAGATAATTAGAATCAGCAAGGATTATAAAACATAATTACCATCAGCAGATTAATACAGCTCCTTTCTCAATAATTGTACATTAATTCTTGGTACATGGGTTTTGAAAGGTCAGATCTACTTATTCTTCCAAGCTTTGTAAGACACAGAAGTGAAATCCCACATTCTCAGCGAGGAGCTATGAATATGCTTGCCAATTTTTTCCTGAGTGAACCCATTTTAATACCTGAGATGTCATGTGACCTGGGCGGGGGTGGATAGCTTCAGCTGCTAGCTGCTATCCAGGGGCATGGGTTGAGCTCCTGGGAGGGTTTGGGGGTAGGTTGTGAGGGTTGGAAAAGTAGAAATTATTTAAACCGCAGCTATTTATTTCGAAAAAAGCAAACTCCAATTTTTTTTAGCAGCAGCAATCAGGCCTCATAGATCTGTTTGTTCGGCCATGCCCGCCAATAGGAAAACCAGTACAAGGATTTAAAGAGGCCTCACAGCTTTCAGAAATCAGTTGAGTTCCCTGGAACCATCGCTGCCTCAGAGCTAATGATTTCAAAATCTCATCTTGCGACGCACTCCGGATCACAATCTAGTTTGTTAATTCTCGACCTATACTCCAAATCAGATGCAATACAACATTTTTTCACATTTTCCAACCTGATCCCTGCTGAATTTGCATATTTACCCTAATGTGCCAAAAGTACATGATTTCAATATTGTTGAATTCAATTGGACTTAAGATTTTTGTGCTGCAGAGAAGTCAGGCATGAGAGTTTTAGGGTATTTTACAATACATTCAGCATTCGTGCCAAATTTCAAAATGTGAAATATGTCAAGGTATAGCAAATTGGGCCAGATTCCATCTTGCCAATTTACAAACTTCATAATGTTTGTCCGTTTAGAGACTACATAAACCAGTAGAGGTTCCACTGATCATTCTTGGAAAATAATGGATCACTGTGACATGTAGAGCTTCTTCCAGCTATTTTGCCTGATATTCAGTGGCCAAACCCTTGCATCCCCAGAATCAATCATCAGTGTTTGGACCCCAGCTATTCATAATTTTTATTTAATAAGGGCATGCGTAGTCCACATTGGGCAAAATAAGAAACAAAATTTTATTTACACAAACGATATGTACACTACCTGGTAGATCCCTATCTGGTTCCTCTCTACACGGTGCCTTACTGGCCGACCTTTTGTACATTGGTTAAATGAGATATCCTCCCCCAGCAGGGAAGCTCATACTCCGCAAGGCGCACAGAGAAGAAAAGCATTCCCACCCCTAGGTTCCGTGCGGAATATTAAAATATATTAATAATGTAATATCTCGAAGTTTCCAAAAGACACAAAGTTGGGTGGGAGAGTGAGCTGTGAGGAGGATGTACTGCTGCTTCAGTGTGATTTGGACAAGTTGAGTGAGTGGGAAAATGCAGTATAATGTGGATAAATTTGAGATTGTTCACTCTGGTAGCAAAAACAGGAAGACAGATTATCTGAATAGCTAGGTTTGATAGAGGGGAATATGCAATGAGACCTGGGTGCCCTTGTACCAAATCGCTGAAAGTAAGCAAATGGCAAAGGAGGCAAATGGTATGTTAATTATCATAGCAAGAGGATTAGAGGACAGGTACAGGGATGTCTTGCTGCAATTATATAGGGCCTTGATGAGACCACACTGGGAATATTTTGTGCAGTTTTGGTCCCTTATCTGAGGAAGTGTCGTGAAGGTTTACCAGACTGATTCCTGGGATGGCGGGAGTGACATACAAGGAGAGATTAAGTCAGTTAGGATTATATTCACTGGAGTTTAAAGAATGAGGGGAGAATTCATAAAAACCTACAAAATTCTAACAGGACTAGACAGGGTAGGTGCAAGAAAGCAGATGCATGGTGTGGAGAGTCCAGAACCAGAGGACACAGTCTAAGGTTACAGGCTAAACCATTTAGGACTGAGATGAGTAGAAATTTCTTCACCAAGAGTGCTGAGCCTGTGGAATTAGCTACCACAGAAAGCAGTTGAGGCCAAAACTCCAATTCTCCAGAAAGATATCCCAAGTCTGGTAGCGAGCGAGAACTGTCACGAGCTTCCCAGTGCTTGGCCCAGCATGCCATTCAATGTCAATGGATCCCCTTAACGAGGCCCCATGGGCTTCATGCTGCAAATGAAAACTCACCAGTTAATTCGTCGGGACCGCGCTTGCTAGCATTCCGCCCATCCTCTAGCAAAGGCAAGCAGCACTTAAACTGCACTTGCACAGACAACTCCACTCAGCTTGCACCCATAGCGCTGTGAGGACTGGCTCCCAGATTCGGAGACGCGGACCTGGAGACGCTCCTAGATGCAGTCGAGGCCAGGAGGATGTACTGTTCCCCCGATGATCCTGGAGGGTGAGGGTTCACAACCTACAGCATAGAACATAGAACAGTACAGCACAGAACAGGCCCTTCGGCCCTCGATGTTGTGCCGAGCAATGATCACCCTACTCAAACCCAAGTATCTACCCTATACCCGTAACCCAACAACCCCCCCCAAAACTGCAATGAAGTTACTGTGAAAATCCCCCAGTCGCCACACTACGGCGCCTGTTCGGGCATACTGAGGGAGAATTCAGAATGTCCAATTCACCTAGCAAGCATATCTTTCAGAACTTGAGAGAGGAAACCGGAGCAATGGAAACCGGAGCAACCGGAAGAAATCTACGCAGGCCATGGGTAGAATGCGCAGATTCTGCACAGACAGTGACCCAAGCCAGGAATCGAACCCGGGTCCCCGGCACTGTGAAGCAATAGTGCTAACCACTGTGCTACCGTGCCACTCATGCAATACAGACTGACCTATCCATCCCACTGAGCGCGTGTTCATTCTCCCCAGGTTCTCCAACAGATGGTGCTGGCCCATCCGAGGTTGCCCCCCCCCCCCCCCACACCACCTTGCCTCCCATGAGACCACTTCTGAGGAGAGCTCAGAGGATGCCACAATTGACGTGTCACAGCTGTGATTCCCCACCCTCCACCAGCGCAGATACACATACCTCGGTGGGCAGCGTTAGTGGTCAGGCTTCTGGCCACAATCTGGTGAGCACCACACAGTGGCTGATGTACCTCAGATTGAGGCAGTAACGCCTAGGCAAGACAGCAATCGGAGGTCTGCTGGATCCCAGGACCCAGCTAGGTCCTGGCTAGATGCTGAGCCTATGGAACATGCTATCCCGGAGCTGATGGAGATGTTACGGAGTGGTCAGCACATTCAGAGAGTGATGTCCGCGACACTCCAGCAGCTCCATAGCCGATTGGAGGAGTCCCAGAGGCTACAGCGTAGGAGTTGTCACCGGCACCTGGGCCAAAACTGCTAGTGTGATGACTGCAGTGGAGAGTCTGGTGCAGAATGTCAGCAACATTAGCGGATAAGGTGGTCGCAGTCAGTGATGGCCATGGCTGAGGGCCTCTGCAGAATATCCTACTTGCTTGGGGACATGACCCAGTACCAGGCTTACCTTGATGAGGTGCAGTCCCGCAGATGGGAATGGTCGAGGCACTGCGGAGCTCGTTTCAGTTGCAGGTGGGCATTGCAGAGGCGCTGCAGACATTGCATGCAAGGGGCACCGAATGCCATGGGGGGTGGTCAGTAGCCAGCTGCCTCCACCTCCGATGTGCATCCTGGGGACAAGCCTAGACGGAGCAGGAGAGCAAGGAATGCTAAGTACGTTGAGGATCACTGAGAGGAGGTGGGGAAGAGAGAGTGGCACACCATCGGGAGAGTGGAGCATTGTTGGACACCTGTGAAACATTAAAAACCGTTCACCACAACCTTCATGATGCACTGCACCCCCCCCCCCCCCCCCCCGACTCAGGGCACACCGTCTGCAGGTGATGGGTGTGATCGAGCACTCAGAAGGCAGGCAGGGATCAGGCTCTGGCATCGATTGAGGAGCACTGGCGCTCAGCTCTTTATGGATTATCTTTACCACCGTCCCGTCCCCCCACCACCACAGGCCCTTGACCGTCCCAGAACCCAGGAGAGTTGTCACACAGAGTGGGAAATGAAGGGGGGGTAGCAATTACGGACCAGGCCACATCCTATGTGAAACAGGCGAGTATAAGGGCCTCACTGGCCTTCCGGACCGATACCGACTGTCCTGAAGTCCCCAGCTGGTCCTCCGGCTCTTCCCTGGATCATCCTCCAGCCCCGGCTGATCCGACGCCTCCTCGGTGGCCACATGTTCCTCATCCCCCATCTCCAGCACTTTGCCCTGCTGCTGTGCCAGATTGTGGAGCACGCAGCAGACCACCACAAAGCGGGCGACCCTCAGATTGGTGTACTGCAGGGCATCACCAGAGCTGTCGAGGCATTGGAATCACATTTTGAGCAGTCTTATGCACTACTCAATGACAGCTCGGGTGGCCACATGGACCTCACTGTATCGGATCTCCGCTTCGGTCTCCGGACTGCCGTCATTAACCAGGTGCACAGCAGGTACCCCTTATACCCCAAGAGCCAGCCGGCCATCCTAGTGTGGTCCTCGAAGAGGCTGAAGATGTCTGACGCCCCAGAATGTAGCTGTCGTGCACACTCCCCGAGAAGCGTGCACACAAATGCATGATCCTCATGTGGTGGCCGCACACGAGCTGGATATTCAGGGACTGGAACTCTTTCTTGTTAATAAAAGGCACTCCCAGTTGGTGTGGCGGGCACAAGGCGATATGCGTGAAGTCTATCAGCCCCTGGACCTTGGGCATCCCAGCGATGGTGAAGAATGCTGCTACCAGGGCATTTTGTTGGTCTTGGTCCACGTCAAACTTTATACAGTTTTCCGCCCGGGCAAACAAGGCATCCATGATTGTCGGATGCACCTGTGGGCTATGATCTGCGAAATTCCACAGGGCCCCGCTCGAGACCTGGAAGGATCCCGATGCGTCAAAGTTCAGGGATGGGGTTACCTTGATGGCCAGAGAGAGCTGTGTCCTCCTCCTCCTCCTCCATGTGGTGCCAAGTTTGTGAACAGATGGCACAGGTGCCGCACTATCTCCTAGTTGAGGCGGAGCTTCCTGCGTTAAGTGCTGTCCATCATCTGTTCAAAGGACCAGCGCCGCCGCCATCTCAGGCCTCCCTCTCTGGGTCTCACCCTGGCCTGATGGGCAGCCATGTCCTCAGGGTGCCTCGAGCCTTTGCAGATGCTACTGCTGCCGCCATCTCCGGCGCCTGGCTGGCCAGTCTACCAGCAGCACCACTTGGGCCTTTTCTGCGGGGTCTAAAATGCCATCTAAAGCATTCAATATCTGTAAGGAATTGGAAGAGGGTGTTTGACTGACAAACAGCAGTGGCTCCCACCTTGGGGCCCTCCATTCTCCCATTGATCTTACTACCCCTTCACCCCCACCACTCCATCCCTCCATCCACAGCCCGCACGTCCCCCTAAATGCACCCCCGTACCTGCACATAATTTCACCTGGACCGGGAGGTGGTCACCTTCCTGTAGCGCCCACCCACCCTCCAGCGTGGACATGTCCCTGGAGCTGCGTCCCATCCTCGGAGTGTTCAGATGTTGGCTGCATCCGTGGTGTTGCCTCACACAGTGTTCAGGCATCACTGTCTGTCTGGGATGCTAGGCAATGACTCCCAAATGCTACATGGCCCACCCACTCACGTGAATTCACTTGGGTTGTGTGAAGTGCTCACTTAACTACGATTGCCAATTCAGCAATAGCCTTCAGCCGCATGGCCAGAGGCCTCAGTAGTCAATGGGGTTTATTGGTGGTTGGTGGGGCAGATGGGCAGGGACTCAGGTTGCCCCCGGATGGGTACAAACGATCCAGGGGTTGGCATGGTGGAGACACGTATTGCTGCCCCCCTCAACTAAATGTAGTCCCCACCGAACACTGGGGCGGCAAGCCCAGTGCCCTTGGGCTCTTTGTGAGCGAAGATGGCTTCTCACCTCTTCGGCTCCCCGCAGAAGCCCTTGCGTCAGGTTCAAGTTTTTAAAAAGGAGTACTAATCGGTGCCAGCATGACTACTTGCTGGGGAGGCTGCTGAATCACAGGATGCTGTTGGATGTGGGGTGGGTCCCATCAATTGTATGGGAATAGGGCTTAAGTGGTGATTATTGGCCTCTCGCCATGCTATGGCGGGATCTCAATTTCGCCCACAGCAGCGAGCCAGTTGCATTGCAAATCGTTTGGCACGGGTGCGGTTCTCATTTTTGGGCTCTCCTGCTATTTAACGGTCGTACTCTCACCCAAGTGCGAGGCCAGAGAATCGCCATAGTTACTTTGTCTAAAGAGAGACATGAGGAGTGATATAAATTAAATTTTAAGATTGGTTCGCATATGGAAAGTGAGGAGATAAGGATTGTTATGATCTGGAACATACTGCCAGAAAGGTGGCAGGGTTCATAATTTTCAAAAGGAAATTGGATAAATACTTAAAAGGGAAATATTTACAGGAACCCAAGGAAATGACAAAGGAATGGGACTAATTGGATAGACTTTCAAAGACCTGGCACGGGTATGATGGGCCAATTGGTATTCTCCTGTATTGTATCATTCCATGATCCTGTTGCTTCCTCAACACAGAGATCATCATGGTTACTGACATGGCTGTCGAAGGCAATTCATATCAAAAGTGGTGAAGTTTTGGAATACGTGTACTTGAATTGTTTGTTCATAAAATTGAGCAGGTTAATTTCAGTGAGGGATGTATAAGATGGCATTTTAACACTGAAAAAATCCTCAATGTGATAATATTAAAGCCAAAGGTAATAACTGTCCTATAGTGTCTCGGTAGCACAGATGGGTGGCACGGTAGCGCTGTTGTTTCACAGCGTCAGGGGCCCGGGTTCAATTTCCGGTTGGGTCACTGTCTGTACGGAGTCTGCACGTTCTTCCCATGTCTGCGTGGGTTTTCTCCGGGTGCTCCGGTTTCCTCCTACAAGTCCTGAAAGACGTGCTTGATCGGTGAATTGGACATTCTGAATTCTCCCTCAGTGTACCCGAACAGGTGCCCTAGTGTGGCGACTAGGGGATTATCACAGTAACTTAATTGCAGTTTTACTGTAAGCCTACTTGGGACACTAACAAAGCTCATTATTAAATTCTTGTCTCATCACTGTAAAAGCTACACCTCTGGCAAAGCAAACTTACATTATCCCGTACCAGCCTCCCCGAGCAGGCGCCGGAATGTGGCGACTAAGGGCTTTTCACAGTAACTTCATTGAAGCCTACTTGTGACAATAAGCGATTATTATGATTATTATCCAACAGGACAAGAGAGGGGAGGAGTTTAAGAATTTACAGACATACTCGATAGATGCAGGTCAATATTAGATGTGACACTTAAGATTTTCAGTTCTTCCCCAGGGTTAAAGGCAATGCGATTTAAGCCAACTCGGCCAAATACAACTGCCAGCACATACGTTGGATTTACTCAGAAACATGAGAATCCAAATCAGGGTGGATACAACTTTTATGCACTGAAGTTCATCACTCTGGCATTTTAGATGGATAACACAATGGTGAAGTTAGATAATTTATAGAACCATGCTAACTCTGAGCATAATCAGTAAAATAAATGAACTTAATAGGGTTTAATCTATCCAAAAGATTGATTATTATTGCAGTTAACTTGTTAGCTAGGTAAAGAGTGGGATCATAAACTAATCTTAATTTATGTCAATCTAGGATGCTGATTTTAACTAAGAATTCATAATCTGCAAATTTATTAATGTTGAATTGCCATAACGCAGCTGAAATGCCATTATCTATTCTGTCAGTTAACCACACTTAATAAGTAATTTGCTTATTCAATTCCTAGCATATAAATGCTGTTAATTGTGTTAATCAGGTTAACAAAGAAATGTTAGCTTAGGATTTCACAGTCTGGTTCTTCTTTGATGATTTGGGATTTCATTGGTTTAATTCATTCATACAAGTCAGTAATTTGTGGATACCTCAATGAAATGTGGACAGCACAAATAGTAAAAATCAAAACCAATTAATGCAAGACGGTTCAGCAACCAAAATTTAGGTTTTATTCTCTCAGAGTATAGACTGTGAAATAAACCTGCGATGAATATTTGACAATTTAATTTTATGGGAGTTGTTAACGAGTTGTCTGATGCACATTGCTAAATATTTATTTTATGGATAATGGTCCCACTGTTACATACAGTCATAGAGTCTACAGCACAGAAAACGCCCCTCGGCCCAGCCAAAAACGATCTCATCATTCTAATCCGATTTTTCAGCATTTCTCCCATAGCCTTGTATGCCTTGGCATTGCAAATGCACATCTAAATACTTATTAAATGTTATGAGGGTCTCTGATTCCATCCTTTCAGGCAGCAAGTTCCAGACTGCCACCATCCTCTGGGTGAAAAAGTTTTTCCTCATGTCCCCTCTAAACCTCCTGTCCCTTACCTTAAATCTATGATGTGGAGATGCCGGCGTTGGATTGGTGTGAGCACAGTAAGAAGTCTTACAACACCTCAGTTAAAGGTTAAAGTCCAACAGGTTTGTTTCGAATCACTGGCTCTCAGAGCACTGCTCCTTCCTCAGGTGATGAGGAAATAACTTAGGATTTTCCTTTATTTTACTTGCAGTATCATTCATGTCCACTTTTTTGCTCTCCTTCTAATTTCCTTTTTAAGTTTCCTTTTGCACATTCTATACGCCTCTAGGGCTTCTACAGTTTTGAGCTCTCAATATCTGCCATAAGCCTCCTTTTTTTTTCCTTATCAAATGCTACATATCCCTCGATATCCAGTGTTCACTGAATTTGTGGTCCCACACTTTTTCTTGATTGGAACATGTTGATTCTGTTCTCGCCCTATTTCATTCTTGAATGCGTCCCACTGTTCTGTCACAGATTTACCTAAAAGTGTCTGATCCCAGTCCATTCTGGCCAAATCATACCTGATCTTATTATGCCTTCCCCCAGTTTAGAACTTTGATCTCAGGCCCATCCTTCTCCTTTTCCACAACAATCTTGAATCTAACAAAGTTATGATCACTGTCTGCAAAATGCTCCACACCGATTCTTCAACCACTTGCACAGCTTCGTTAGCCAAAATTAAGTCCATGACCGCCCCTCTCTTGTCGGATCTTATACTACTGGCTTAAAAAGTTCTCCTGGATGCATTTTACGAATTCCTCCCCCTCTAAACCTCTTACACTAAGACCACCCCATTTAAAGTTGAAATCCCCTATCACTGCCCTATTAATTTTACACTTCTGAAATATGCCTATGTATCTGCCTACATATCAGCTCTTTTATTTCTCTCGGACTGTTAGAACACTCCTAGCAATGTGATTGATTCCTTTTGGTTTTTAAGTTCTACCCATATGGCTTCAGTTGAAGAGCCTTGTAAGATGTTGTCCCTCCTTACTGCTGGTAATTGATTCCCTGATCAAAATTGCAACACTCCCTCTCCTCTTTTACCTCCTTGCCCAACTCGCCTGAAGATCCTGTATCTTGGAATATTGAGTACCAATCCTGCCCCTCTCTCAACCATGTTTCAGTGACAGCAATTAAATCATTTTTTTTTATAAATTTAGAATACCCAATTCATTTTCTCCAATTAAGGGGCAATTTAATGTGGCCAATTGACCTACCCCGCACATCTTTGGGTTGTGGGGGCGAAACCCACGCAGACATGGGGAGAATGTGCAAACTCCACACGGACAGTGACCCAGAGCCGGGATCGAACCTGGGACCTCAGCGCCGTGAGGCAGCAGGGCTAACCCACTGCGCCACCGTGCTGCCCTAGCAATGAAATCATAACCCCATGTTTTAATTTGTGCCCTCAATTTGTCTGCCTTGTTCATCAGACTCCTTGCATTAAATTAAGTGCCATCCAATCTTGCCAAACTCCCCTGTGACTTAACTGGTCTGGACATTCCATGCCTTCATAACTCACTTGGTCTCTTCTAATTTTGACTGTGCATCTATCCCTGCTGAACCAGCATGATAGTCCAGTGGCTAGCACTGTTGCTTCATAGCACCAGGGTCCCAGGTTCGATTCCCAGCTTGGATAATTGTCTATGTGGAGTCTGGACGTTCTCCCAGTGTCTGCATGGGTTTCCTCCGTGTGCTCCGGTTTCCTCCCACAAGTCCCAAAAGACATGCTGTTTGGTAATTTGGACATTCTGAATTCTCCCTCTGTGTACCCGAACAGGCGCCGGAAGGGGCTTTTCACGGTAACTTCATTGCAGTGTTAATGTAATCCTACTTGTGACAATAAAGATTTTTATAAAAAAATATAAGATGGATTTACATTCGTAACTGAATCATGCCAGATTTATAGTTGTATTTGCAATGTTCTTGGATCAGTTCTTTCACATATAATTAGGTACACTCTTAAACTCGTCTAGCAATTATGTTATCAGCATTGGGATTCATCACTTAGGCACAAATAGATCACTTTCCTTGTGGATTTTTTATTCAATGCCACATGGAATTCTTTTTAATACTTATTTTGTGAAAGTTGTCTTGACAATGTGTCTCAGTCTTAAATTAAGGTATTGTAGCATACAATAGTTTTTTTCATTTTTCATAAACACATTAACTTGCTGCTTCAATTACAAGGCACAAAATGTATTTATCCATATGTATTCTTAAACACTCATCAAATTGGCACATCCACTGCTTCCTGGTTTTGCCCTGTTTTTTTGTCATCAAAAATCGATGTGCTAGCATGTCACATCATTATCATAAAATAGCAACAAAATATTTCCAACTAAAACATTAAAAACATTCCGAAAAGGTAATAATGCTCCTGTAGCCAAATACTACAATTAAATTTCCTTTAAGCCAGTCCTTTCAACAGTGATACCGTCAATCAAAAGCTCGAATGGTCAGATCTGACAATTCATTCACATTAGGAGGCCTCACTTAAAGCAAATCCCAATGGATTGGTTCATACTGAGGGCAAAATGATCCAAGTGCCTTCCTTGGCTATTAAGGAGGTCACAAAATGTGCCTCCTCTACTAGAAGTGTGTCAATACAATTTACTATGAGTGAGAAAGGAAGAAATGTATAAAGAAATTTCCCCTGCGGGAATAAGTCTTCCCGATATTGTGGAATTTGTAGCAGTATTCATGACGCATTATTACAAAGCACAGTCATGTGTATTTCATAACATTTAAATAAATATTTTCGCAGCAAATATACATTTCACCGAGATAAAAAATCCACAAGAAAAGTGATCCATCTGTGCTTTACTAAATAGGTTAAGAATAGGGTCAGATTAAACCAGGAAACTTATAATATTGCCAAACAGTGCAACGAGCCAGAGGATTGGGGAAGTTTTAGAAGCCAGCAAAGAACGATTGAAAAATTGATGCCGAAAATAGAATAAGTGAATAAACTATCCAGAAATATAAGACACATTTAATATTGAATACAAGTATGCAAAAAGGAAGAGAGTAGTACAGGTAAATATGGATCAGTCAGAAGTAGTAGATATTATAATGAGGAAAAAGGGAAATAACTGAAACATTAAACAAACATGTTGTCTCACTTGCTTTACAGTAGAAAACTCAGAGAAACCCACAAAATGACACATCAAGGAGTTAATTGGAGTGAGGAACTTTTGAATAAAGCAAAATTACTGGAGAAATTAAGAGACCAAATGCTGACAAATACCCTGGACCCAATTGACCTCATCCTAGGATTATAAGAGGTAACTGCAGAAATAATGGATGTATTTATTTTTATCTTCCAAAATTTTCTAAATTATCCATGAGTTGCAAATAGAACACCACTTTATCAGATTGGAAGGAGGAATAAACATACATTGGCAAAATGCTGAAAACGGCAGTAATAGTAATAATAGTTTTGTTTGTTCAAAATGTTTTGATTGATTAGTTTACGGCAGGAGTTCCCAAGCTGGGTTCGTGAGAAACTTCCAGGAGTTCCATTAAAGCCCTGGTATACCAGTCACTAATGGCAGGAAGGGATGCCTCTGGGTGCTCCAGTTTCCTCCCACATATTAAAGATGTGCAGGTTCGGCGGATTGGCCATGATCAATGCACAAGGGGGAGTGGACCGAGGTAGGTGTTAAGGAGTGGGTTAAGAGACATGCCAATTAAATGTCTCATTTATGTTAAGTATCCAATAATTGACACTGATATGTAAAGAAGCTTCATGTGGCCTTTGGGGCATGTGATGTGATGACAGAGTTTTTGTACAGGGTTGTGTTAAAGGAAAATAAAGGTGTGTGAGGAGTAGAATTTTTGACTCTTTATACAACAGCAGCAGTATAACCACTATGCCACCATGCCATTAACCACCATGCCATCAACTATCCTTGACATAAAGGCTACATTCAACCATGGATGGACGCAATACCTAGTGCAAAGGAAGATGGCCTAGGCCAATCAGCTCAGCTGCAGGACACCGCTGCAGGAGTTCCTCAGGGTATTAGTGTCATAGGCTCAATCATCTTCATCCGCTTCGTACAGTGACCTTCCTTGCATCATAAGGTCAGAAGTGGGGATGTTCACTGATGATTGCACACACAAGGTTCAGCACCGTTTGTGGTTTCTCAGATACTGAAACTGTCCATGTCCATATGTAGCAAGATCTGGACAATATCCAGGCTTCGGCTGACAAGTGACAAGTAACATTTGCATTACAGGCAGTGACTATCTCCAACAAGAGACAATATAAACCATTGCATTCTGGCATACAATGGTGTAGAACCTGGACGGGCGAGACAACAGGAATACATGGTAGGGTATAAATGAATGGCTAGTTTATTATGGTATACAAAGAAATGACAAAATTACTCCTCCTCTCCTAAAAGGCCACCCTCCCTGACCTGCACCCAGGTCAGGGTTTTATACAGGGTAGTTTCCCCTCAAAAAGCCTCGCCCCAATTACTGGGGGAGTCCATACTCAGCTGTGTAAGGGAGATATTAGATAGAACACAGTCCTTGTCCCCTGCCACCGCCCCTCTTCCCCTCCCCCCCCCCCCAACCACCCCCCAGGGGTCATAACAAATGGCACCGAAATTTGTGTGTGTGTGTGTGTGTGTGTGTGTGTGTGTCCCGCCCCCCACCTCACCACTCCCCTAGGGTCACAACAAATGGCTGAAAACCCAACTATCAAAATTCTGGAGGTTACCATTGACCAAAACTGAACTGGACTAGCCATATAAATACGGTGGCTACACGAGCAGGTCAGAGGCTAGGGATCCTGTAGCGACTAACTTACCTCCCGATTCCCAAAAGCCTGCCTACAAGCCACAAGGCAGGAGCATAATGGAATTCTCTCTACTTGCCATGTGCAGCTTCAACTACTTAAAGAACTTTACACCATTCAGGACAAATTACCCCGTCCACAAATATTCACCCACTACACAACTACCTGCAAGTTCCACTTCGTATCTCACCATCCTGACTTGGAAATGGGTCACTGTGAGTGTACCCACAGCACATGGACTGCAGTAGTTCAAGGCAGCAAACAATCGCATTCTCAAGGGCTCGCAAGAAACGCCCACATCCCATGAATTATTAAAAAAAATAACTCTACTTGTGTGATAAATAGCTAGAGATAATAGTTAGAAGTAACTAAAGAGGTAAAGAAAACATTAAACCTAAAGAAAAGCATACAAAAATGCAAATGGTGAAATATAATAAACAAAGGCTGACAAAACAAATAGTAAGAGCTACAATAAGGAACTGCAAAACAATCATGGAAAGGAACAAAATCAACACAAAATGTTTTGCAATTATATCAGGAAAGAAGATATTGATCAGAAGTAATTTGGCCCCTTGACACTGATAACTGTAATATCGTCAATGAAAATAAACAAATTGCAAAAATGGTCGAATAATTGCTGTGGATTTTTAGCCAAGTATAAATTGATGCAAAGAAAAGTGATAATCAAGGACAGCGACAAAATTACCATAAGCAAAATATAAGTAATGAAGAAAATAATGGAACTCAGAGTGACAAACAAGCTACTCAAACAATAATTATCCAAAGTTCACTTGGTCTGGGAAACTCTGCAAGTTACTCTGCTATTTAAGAAAAGTTGAGGAGGGGAAGCAGGGAATTACAGATCATTTCGTCTAACTACGAAAGAGAAAGCCAAATCAGAGAAAGCCAGCACGCATTTGTAACATATAAGTCATGTTTAGTGAACCAGACTGAATTTTTCTTTTTAAAGGGGTGATTAAGGTAGTGGACAGGGATGTTATTTATAAGGATTTCCAGAAGGTTCTTCATCAGAAACAGAGTTAAAGTTGAAGCCCACAGAATTGAAGACAAATTACTAGTTTGGTTAAGAAATTGGCATTGATTGCAATTGTACTATGATGAACATGTAGAGTTACAGCTTCATGGTTATCTTAATGGTGTTGTGGAGCCTCTGGAAGGCCAATGCTGCTCTGTCCATTTTTGAGTGAACATCAAGTTCGATATCACCTTCCTTAGAAATGTTGCTTGCTAGGTGGGGGAAGTGGTTCGGTCCATGATGTTCTCTTGCCCAATCATGATGTGGGGGGTTTTGTTACCATCCAGTCATCATTGTCTTGGTCTTCTCGCAGCTGATGTGTAGGTCAGTCTTGGCCCTGCTGTCTCAAGATTGACGGTCATGTTAAAGAGCATTTCTTTGAACAATTTTTCGGTCAGCAAGGCAACGTAATCTGCAAAATCCAGGTCTGTCAACTGGTGGTGTTCCCACAGGGTGCCAAAGTTTGTATGCACCATTGTCTTCCTCATGAAATTAATAACCAAGAGGAAAAGAAATAGGGAGAATATTCAACCTTGCTGTACTCAGATAATGATGGTGGAGGAGTCCATGGTGCCCATGATGGTCTTGACGCAACAGCTGGAGTTGCAGTGCAAGTCTTTGGAGATGTTAATGTACCGCGATGGGATGCTGTACTGTCCTTGCGATGTGCCAGTTTGACTGATGATGGATGCTGTCGAAAGCCTTCTGGAAATCAATTAAATTGATTTGTGGCTCTGTTTTATAATGTTCCCAAGTGTAAGGATCTGTGCATTGCATGATCTGCAACCCGGGAAACCTGACTGTCCTTTACAAAGTATACATCTGCTTTCAACCTGTTGAGGAGCCTTGCCAGCTCTGTTATGCCCCTTCAGTTGCTGCAAGTTCCCTTTCTTTGCAGCTTGACAATTACCCCTTGCCTCCACTCATCTGGGACATCTTCTGCAATCCAGACATTGCTGAACCAGGTTCATGAGCTCTGTTTTAACTGTGTTCTCACTCGCTCTTCTGGTATCTTGAACTGAGATGCGTTGTTGTTCTTCAAGCTCTTGATGGCTTTTGGACCCCTGTGGCAATTTCTCCCAGGTTCACATTTAGCTGCTGAGGTGCAGTGCTGTCAAACTCAAAGGTGGTGGGGTTGGGCAGTTGAGGATCTCCCAAAAGTGTCCCCCCATTGTGTCTCCTGCTCCTCATCTGTCAATAGCATCCTGCCACTCTTGCCCTTGCTTTGTTACTTTTTTCGCCAGTCAGCTCCCATATAATCCAATACAGCACCAGAAGCCCTTCCGATTTGCTGCTTCTTATCCCTGTGTGCCTTTTAACTCAATCCATCCACATTTGTCTCCCCTGCAGCTCTTCTTCACGGCTTTATCCAGCTTTCTGTACTTCTCATCATTCTCATCCAGCTTTCTGTACTCCTCATCATTCTCATCCAGCCGTCTGTAATCCTCATCATTCTCAATGTTCTCTCTTGATCTTCTCCAGCTTTCTTTCATCAACTGCCATGTTGAGTCAGTGATTCATCATTAATCGTTGGTCCTCGGCTCCACCCAATATAGTGACTTCTGCACTCTCCTTTATCCCTCTTTGAATGATTTCCCATTATTCCTTGATGTTACCCAACCTCAGCAGTACTTTGAATCTGTTGGAGAGGTCAGCCAGAAACTCCCTGATGTGTCCTTGTCGGTCAGTTTCTGTTACAAATGGCCCTAGTGACCTTTTGGCTGCTGCCTTCTTCAGCTTCAGGTGGATCTTGTAAACACAAGCTGGTGATCCAATTAGCAAACCTCATCAAGTTTGAACATCTTGTAGGGATGTCCTCCATATGCTGCTGATGCATGTAAAGACAATCTCGTTCAGGGTGTTACCATCTGGAGACCGCGATGTTTGCGGATGTCCTTGCATGTAAACAAAGTATCCCCAATATTGAGTCAATTGCTGTTACAGAAGGCCAATAGACGCTCACAATTTCCATTGAGCATGCTTGCTGTCCCAGACGCCTGATCGCCTGATCCTGATGTTCAGTCCTCACAGGTGCCATCAAGCTCAGTACTGAGGTCACCAATCAGTAGCTTGATATCATAACTGGAACTAGAATTAATCATCCTCTTCACCTGTGCCTGGCACGAGAAGAGACATCAAAAGCTAAAACTTCATAGCACAGTGTACTATTTTGCAACTTTTGAGTTCCTCACTTTCCCTGTTCAACTTAAAGATTTGTCTCCATTAAAGATACATGGACGTAAAATGAAACTGACAAAGCAAAAGAAATAGGAAATAAAGGAATCAACAGGAAGGGCCTTCAACTCTGGTCGGTGCATAAACTTGCATACCAGTGACTTTGGCATGGCTTACGTGGAAACTGGCAGTGATGATGCAATGACTTGCTGCCTTCCACCCAACTACCACTTGTGCTGAGAATCTGTTGAGTATGGAGGTCAAATCCATGGGTGTGGTGTTCTTCTTGCCCAGAGTACAGGACTGTCACCCTCTCTTGCGGAATCATCCTTGGCCTGTCCACCACATCTCTCTGATACCCAAGATGTCAGGTTGAGAACACCTGGGACATCTTCCCACATTGGAAAAGTGTTCGGACATTCCAGGTGCCAATTCTGGTTATGGTTTCGGTGCTGATAATTGGGTTGTCAGGGATTGGACTTCCTTTTGGCTTTCATTCAGTCCCATCATATGTACATTGTTGGATTTTCCATCCTTGAAAGTATGGCTACTTCTTGTTTTTTCTGTAGCAGTGATGGCTTTTACAACTAAATAGCAAGATGATGCCGGAGCGTGGCGACTCTCTGCGAGCTCTCTCACACAGATCCTCTTCTTACATCTCCTATAACCATATTAATCTCTTAAAACTTAATTCTAACACTAACACCATCACTAATCTTTCTCTTTTATGTTCTCTTGCAGGATTGAAGATAATCAGAGGCCCATGGAATGGACCAGATGACCCGACTCAACTAGGCAGGATTCCATCAACGACCTGGAAGTTGAAGAAGCCCAAACCGGAACTCTATGCTCCGTTCAAGGAGGAAACCATCAAACTGCTGTCCACTGCCCTAGCAGCCTCGGACATACCATTTAAACTAATGTGGCAGGGGATTGGGAACCAAATGAGGCGGTTAGTGGACAGTAAGGAGGTAGTAATTAAAGCCTGTAAGGAACTAGATCATGAAGTCAGAGTGACTAAGGGGAAGAGTAGGCAGGGAGCAGATGATAAACGCAAAGGGACAGGTCGTCTGAGGTGCATTTGTTTTAATGCAAGAAGTGTAGTAGGTAAGGCAGCTGAACTTAGGGCTTGAATTAGTACCTGGGAGTATGATATTATTGCTATTACTGAAACTTGGTTGAGGGAAGGCATGATTGACAACTAAATATCCCAGGATATCGATGTTTCAGGCGGGATAGAGAGGGAGATAAAAGGGGTGGAGGAGTTGCATTACTGGTCAGAGAGGATATCACAGCTGTGCTGAAGGGGGGCACTATGGAGGACTCGAGCAGTGAGGCGATATGGGCAGAGCTCAGAAATAGGAAGGGTGCAGTAACAATGTTGGGCTGTACGACAGACCTCCCTCCCAACAGCGAGCGTGAGATAGAGGTACAAATATGTAAATAGATTACGGAAAGATGTAGGAGCAACAGGAGATTTAAATTTTCACAACATTGACTGGGATACGCTTAGTGTCAGAGGTCTAGATGGAGCACAATTTGTAAGGAGCATCCAGGAGGGTTTCCACATTTGATATGTGGGAGGCTTTTAAAGAGAGGTTGATCAGAGTGCAGGACAGTCATGTCCCTGTGAAAATGAGGGATAGAAATGGCAAGATTAGGGAACCATGGATGTCAGGTGAAATTATGAGACTAGCTAAGAGGAAAAAGGAAGCATATATAAGGTCTAGGTGACTGAAGACAGACAAAGCTTTGGAAGAATATCGGGAATGTAGGACCAATCTGAAATGAGGAATCAAGAGGGCTAAAAGGGGTCAAACAGGGTTAAGGAAAATCCCAAAGCCTTTTATTTATATATAAGGAGCAGGAGGGTAACTAGAGAAAGGGTTGGCCCACTCAAGGACAAAGGAGGAAAGTTATGCGTGGGTGAGATTCTTAACGAGTACTTTGCATCGGTATTCCCCGAGGAGAGGGACATGACGGATGTTGAGGTTAGGGATAGATGTTTGATTACTCTAGGTCAAGTCGGCATAAGGAGGGAGGATAGGTTGGGTATTCTAAAAGGCATTAAGGTGGACAAGTCCCCAGGTCTGGATGGGATCTATCCCAGGTTACTGAGAGAAGTGAGAGAGGAAATAGCTGGGGCCTTAACAGATATCTTTGCAGCATCCTTGAACATGGGTGAGGTACCGGAGGACTGGAGAATTGCTAATGTTGCCCCCTTGTTTAAGAAGGGTAGCAGGGATAATCCAGGGAATTATAGACCTGTGAGCCTGACGTCAGTGGTAGGGAAGCTGCTGGAGAAGATACTGAGTGATAGGATCTATTCCCATTTGGAAGAAAATGGGCTTATCAGTAATAGGCAACATGGTTTTGTGCAGGGAAGGTAATGTCTTACCAACTTAATTGAATTCTTTGAGGAAGTGATAAAGTTGATTGATGAGGGAAGGGATGTAGATGTCATATACATGGACTTCAGTAAGACATTTGATAAGGTTCCCCATGGTCGGCTGATGGAGAAAGTGAAGTCTCATGGGGTCCAGGGTGTACTAGCTAGATGGATAAAGAACAGGCTGGGCAACAGGAGACAGAGAGTAGTAGTGGAAGGGAGTTTCTCAAAATGGAGAACTGTGACCAGTGGTATTCCACAGGGATCCGTGCTGGAACTACTGTTGTTTGTGATTTACATAAATGATCTGGAGGAAGGTATAGGTGGTCTGATTAGCAAGTTTGCAGATGACACTAAGATTGGTGGAGCAGCAGATAGTGAAGGGGACTGTCAGAGAATAGAGAAGAATATAGATAGATTGGAGAGTTGGGCGGAGTAATGGCAGATGGAGTTCAATCCGGGCAAATGCGAGATGATGCATTTTGGAAGATCCAATTCAAGAGCGAACTATACGGTAAATGAAAAAGCCCTGGGGAAAATTGATGTACAGAGAGATCTGGGTGTTCAGGTCCAATGTACCCTGAAGGTGGCTGCGCAGGTCGATAGAGTGGTCAAGAAGGCATACAGCATGCTTTCCTTCATCGAAGGGGTATTGAGTACAAGAGTTGGCAGGTCATGCTACAGTTGTAGAAGACTTTGGTTCAGCCACATTTGGAATACTGCATACAGTTCTGGTCGGCACATTACCAAAAGGATGTGGATGCTTTGGAGAAGGTACAGAGGAGGTTCACCAGGATGTTGCCTGGTATGGAGGGCGCTAGCTATGAAGGGAGGTTGAGTAGATTAGGATTATTTTCATTCGAAAGACGGAGGTCGAGGGGGGACCTCGTTGAGGTCTACAAAATCATGAGAGGTATAGACAGGGTGGATAGCAAGAAGCTTTTTCCCCAAAGTGGGGGACTCAATTACTAGGGGTCACGAGTTCAAGGTGAGAGGGAAAAAGTTTAAGGTAGATATGCGTGGAAAGTTCTTTACGCAGAGGATGGTGGGTGCCTGGAACGCATTGCCGCAGAGGTGGTAGAGGCGGGCACGATAGCGTCATTTAAGATGTATCTGGACAGATACATGAATGGGCAGGGAGCAGAGGGATACAGATCCTTAGAAAATAGGTAACAGTTTTAGATAGACGATCTGGATCAGCGCAGGCTTGGAGGGCTGAAGGACCTGTTTCTGTGCTGTAATTTTTCTTCATTCTTTGTTCATACCCATACCGACTGTCACAGCTTCGGAAGTCAGATCGTCCTTCTTCAAAGTAAACCCTCTGAGAGCGACGGGTCGGAACGGGGTCCTTGGACGTGCACTCCGATCCTGCGCGGACCAGCTGGCAGATGTGTTCGTGGACATCTTCAACTGCACCCTACTCCGTTCCGAGATCCCCGCCTTCTTCAAGAAGGCCATCACCATACCGAAGATCCAGGCAATGTGCCTCAATAACTATCGTCCGGTGGCCTTGACATCAATCGTAATGAAATGCTTCGAGAGGTTGGTCATGAGGCACATCAACTCCATACTCTCAGAATGCCTAGATCCACTGCAATTCGCATACCGCCACAACCGGTCCACAGCAGACGCCATCTCCCTGGCCCTAAACTCATCCATGGAGCATCTCGACAAGGACTCCCACATCAAAATCCTATATATTGACTACAGCTCCACCTTCAACACCATAATCCCAGCCAAACTCATATCACAGCTCCAAAACCTAGGACTTGGCTCCACACTCTGCAACTAGATCCTTGACTTTCTGACCCATAGACCACAATCAGTCAGGATAAACAACACATCCTCCACAATAGTCCTCAATACCGGGGCCCCACAAGGCTGCATACTTAGCCCCCTACTATACTCCCAATACACACATGACTGCATGGCAAAATTTGGCTCCAACTCCATCTACCGGTTTGTTGACGGCACAACCATAGTGGGTGGATCTCAAATAACAATGAGTCAGAATACAGGAGGGAGATAGAGAACCTAGTGGAGTGGTGTAACAACAACAATCTCTCCCTCAATGTCAGCAAAACTAAAGAACTGGTCATTGGCTTCAGGAAGCAATGTATCATACACACTCCTGCCTGCATCAACTGGGCCAAGGTGGAGATGGTTGACAGCTTCAAATTTCTAGATGTGCACATCACCAAAAATTTGTCCTGTTCCACCCATGTTGACGGTACCACCTGGAAAGCATAACAGCGCCTATACTTCCTCAGGAAACTAAGGAAATTTGACATGTCCACATTGACTCTCACCAACTTTTACTGGTGCACCATAGAAAGCAAGCTACATGGCTGCATCACAGCCTGGTATGACAACTGCTCGGCCCAAGACCAGACGAAACTACAGAGAGTCATGAACGCAGCCCAGTCCATCACACGAACCCGCCTCCCATCCATTGACTCCGTCTACCTCCCGCTGCCTTGGAAAAGCAGGCGCATATTCAAAGACCCCTCCCCCGGCTTACTCACCCTTCCAACCTCTTCCATCGGGCAGGAGATGCAAAAGTCTGAGAACACAAACTAACAGATTCAAAAACAGCTTCTTCCCCGCCGTTACCAGACTCAAAAGCGATCCTCTTATGGACTGATCTGATCTCTTCGCACTTGTTCTCTACCGAGTAGTACTATACTCCTGTATGCTTCACCCGATGCCTGTGTCTATGTATTTACATTGTGTATTTTATGTTTGCCCTCGTATGTATTTTCTTTTCATGCACGGAATGATGTGTCTGAGCTGCACACAGAACAATACTTTTCGCTGTACCTCAGTACATGTGTCAATAAAGAAATCCAATCCAGAGTGAACTCGTCAAACCCATGCCAACCCTTTTTTTTGCAAACAGGCCTGGGGCTGGCTGGAAAGTGCTGCAAGTAATTATTTTCCCCCTTTTGAATTTTAAAAAACAATATTTAAATTGATTTGGGAGGCATTTGGCCACTTAAAGGCACCTCAGATTTCAAAAATATGTTGGATAAGCAAACATGCCTTGCAAACAATGTTGCAAGGACACAAATGATTTATTTCTAATATTTGTACCTCCCCAAATGTGGTTACATTTATTTTATGCCTGACACCGTCACATCTGCGGGAAATCTTCAAGTTGGCACGGTCAATTTGAAAGTCAAGTTTTTCCTGATAAATGTTATGCCACATTCCACTCGATTTGGGCCATCTCCAAGACATCATCTACAGGGTCTTTCAAAGTGCGGGTCGTGACCCACGGGTGGGTCACAGAGCGATCAGTAGTGATGTTCCCGCGGTGATCCCAATTGCAGGAGAAGCACCCAATGGCTGTTACTGGCATTTATAATTGAGAATGGTGGCCTGTGCTGCCTTTTTTAAAAGAGAAAGAAATGAGGCTGCATGCAGTCTTCCGGCCATAAGTGGCAGCAGTGAGCAGGTCACACACCCCGTACACATGACATCAAGTGTGTTTTGGGCCAAAATCATGGGAGGAGACCTTCTTCCATTTTCTAGCTGCTGGCAAGCAAGGCAAGAGTACTGTTACAAGAATAAGAGGGCCAGATACCCAAATAGGAAGAGTACCTCCTGGCCTGGATCTCACATCTGAATCTGCTGGAGAGAGCTGCACAGGAGAATCCATACAGTACTTAACTTGACCCTTTCGTGCAGTGAGAGAGCGAGAGTGAGAGCGAGAGAGAGCGCGCGAGAAAAACAGAAAACGTCCGCGACGCATGCAACCTTGGGGGTGGGTAGCAGGTGGCCTCAGTGACCTGGGCACTGGTATGGGGACCGGTATGTGGTGCAGGGTGGGAATGTCCGGTTACGGGTGTGTGGGAGGAGGGGTGGTGCCGGGCCATAGTGCTGCCCAGTCACCCTGGCCGCCCTGAGGTTGTGCAGATTTTTCCGGCACTGCTGGTCCATCTGGACGGTGTTGCCCATGGCACACATGACCTCTGACATGACGAACGGCAGAGGCTGGCAGACTTCTTCCCAGGCCGGGGTACAGGATCACCCTTCTCTCTCCTTACAGCATCTAAGAGGGTCTCGAGCTCTCCGTCCGCGAAACTGGGGACCGCTCTCCTTACTGCCATCTTTTGGCATGTGTAGATGTGGCGGCAGTTCGTCAGCCTTTGAGTTTGAATCGTAAAACAGGTGATTCCGGCACTTTTCTCATTAGAATCAATTGTGTTCCACGTGGTGCCAGCCCCTTAGCAGTAGCGGAATCGGTGCCGGTGCACCGGCAGTTTTTCTGTTGTGAAAGTCCATAAATTCTGCATTGCGTCAACACTTAGTCTCAGAAACAGAGAATCCCGCCCTTTGTCAGGCTGCTGCTTAACTAGTCTGTGGGGCAGCTCTTCCAATTTTGGCACAAGCCCCCAGATATTAGTGAGGAATTTGAAGGGTCAACAGGGCTGGGTTTGTTTCCAATGCCTAGGTCGATGCCAGGTGGTCTGTTCAGTTTCATTCCTTCTTGTTTTCTTTGTCACTGTTGAATACAACTGAGTGGCTTGCTAGGCCATTTAAGAGCTAACCACATTTCCAGGTAAGGACTGCAGGTTTGCTTTCCTAATGGACATCAGTGAACCAGTTGGGTTTTTAACGACAGTTTATAATGGCTCCATGGTCATCATTAATTCCAGATATTTTACTGAGCTTGAATTCCAACATCGGCCGTGGTGGGATTCGAACCCAGGCCCAGAGCATTACCCAGGTCTCTGGATTACTAGTCCAGTCCAGCAACAATAACACTGCACCACCGTCTCCTTTATGAGGTGGTCCATTTGTTTTGGTATTTATGCTTTTAGGCTTTCCTTCTTTCGATGGTTGAAGTAGCACAAATACCAAAGACTTTATATATTATTAATTTTTTCAAACGGGGAATCTGAGAGTCAGGTCCTGGTATTTAGTTTTCTATAACTCATTTTAAGTACAGCAAGTCCTCAGTATATGTTGTGGTTGCATTCCTGAAAATTGTTCCTTTAAGTGAATCCACTTTAAGTGAGTCACGATTTCCCAGAGGATACAATGTTAAATCTCGAGTTAGGGGATATTTCTCATCTTGATATTCTTTGCCGCAAAAATGTACAAGTTGAAATACTGCACCATATGTAGAGGCAGATTTACAGTTAGTGGGCTCCTGTGCTCACCTTAATTTCTGCCACCCTCCCTTCCACCCAACTCAGTCCTTCCACCCTCGCCCCACCGAAAGCAAAGGCGGAAATACACAAAAATATTCAAATTGGTCACTGCTTCTTCACTTGGAAAAACATGCCTTTTTGAATAACTGCTGTGCTGAAATCCAAGCTTACCTCTTGCCAGAATGATGGTAAAGATGGTGATTATTGCGGTGCAAGTTTTGGGGCTAGCGCAAACATGGAACTTGCCGATGAGCAACCAGATGGGGGGGAAAAAATCAGCCGATCACATCACTGCAGCGCAGACCTGCACAGCTAGTAAAAATATTGGCTAGCAACTCTTTTAAAGATTCATGCATCACATTAGGATTTGTTCAGAATGAACCAGTGCAGAAGCAAATGTTCCAATCAACTGCCATTCAGTATATTTCAGAGTCTCATTCAGTTTCAAAAATAAAAATTAACTTCTGCTCTCAAGATCAAAAAAGTTATTGCCATAAATGTGCATGAGAGGAATGTCCAATGAGTCCAAGTCCAATATCAGTGGCTCTGTCTGCAGCATTCCGTTCTTTGTGCTGAAGAGACTTTCTGAAGGCCGGTCTCAAGAGCGATGGTGATTAGAACTACCAGCATATGACCAGCTACAACCAGCCCAGAAATGGTCCATTTTGAAAAACATAATTTGAACAAGAGAATATGAAAAAGGGACAGATTTTTAAGATTGTCTTGCTTCAACCTTGTTGGTTTAGAAAGCTTTTTATCTATACTTTTTCTTTCCAAAAATCAATCATATCATCGTAGATAATATCTTGTAAAGAGGCACTTTCAATATTGCTGAACTTGTCAAATGTTCCTGACTCATCATTCTTCACAGATAATATTTAATACTTTTCAATACAGAAAAAGTGTGATCACCGGAAGCATTTGTGACGGGTATTTTTTAAATGTTCAGAATGGTTTTCATCTGGAACGGTTCCCTGAAAACTGTCACATACAAGTCTTTATAAATTAACTCGTGATCTCAAAGCACAGAGCTCATAATTATCGATATATACTTCAGCTTTGATGTGTAGCATACACTAAATTTCTTACTACAGTGGCTTTTGAAATTTTCATCCAAACCTCTGTCAAAAACACACAAAATAAATTAAGTTTCTTCGTAGTTTCATTTTTATTTTGCAATTGCACCATTATTGAGTCACAAATAACATTGCCAATCTCAACGATGGTCTTCGCTTTCCCTTTAGAACCAATTTCAGTTTCTTGGAAAGAAACTTCATGCTTCTGACGAGACATGTCATAGGAACCTACATTTTTTGTTAATATTAGTGCCTCAGCTTCCACCGAGCTATAGTAATTTCAAATGTCCATGACAAAAGTTTTAACTGAGGCTAACAACTGTGCAGCTTTCAGCAAATTTTGTTTCAATATTTTGCAGCGATTTGGAGGCAACATTAATTCTTTGAAGTAAACAGTTTCAAAAAACAGTAAAAATAGCAATATCGTAATTTTCAAACATCTCTGTTCATGCTTTAGCTTTCACATGCGTTTTTTCTGAATTTGATGCAGCTATGTCTAACAATGTTTTCTTTAGATCTGTGTGGCGCTAACAATTGCACTCAAAGTCGAGAGACATGTACAATCGAGGCTTTATTGCTATGTGATGCTATTCCTCTGGCTGCAACTGTAGACTAGGGTCTGCGTGACTCACACGCATATTTATACTCAAGCTCCCTGTGGGCGGAGGTAGCTGGCAAGGGCATACCGGAGGAACTTGTATTACAGCTACAGCCATACATCCCCCTACTGCAAGTATGCTTATCTACAGTGGTTATCACCACATTCACCCACTGTAAAAAATGAGTCTGGCGGGGGTGACATGTAACTATAATACAACGGATGATTTTTTAAAAAGGGTTCAAACAAAGAAAACCAAGAGTCCATCCAGTTAGCGGGTTACAGGTTGAGCCGAATCGGCGGTCGAACGTTCTGCTGTGATCGGCGTAGCTGTGGTGGCGACGTCGGCCCAGGCGGTGATGGCAACGATGGTGCAGGTGCTGGCGGTGTCGGTGCTGGCTGCTGGCGGGGTGACTCCGAGAGCGAGCCGAAATCTTCCGTGTCCTCCAGTGTGGGCAGGGGGACGAGGGATGGACCTGGTGGGGACGAATACGGGGGCGCCGGGGAAAAGGAGGGTGGTGCGGGGGGAAAAAGGGGCGTGGGCATGGGATCGGCACCTGAGGGAGCCAGGTACCGGAGCGAGACTGTGTCCTGGCGGCCGTCGGGGAACTCCACGTAGGCATTGTGGTGGTATGAATAGGAGCACTGCCATTGGTGCAGAGCACTGGTTTCCCATTGGCTCTGGCTGGTCATGTGCCTCTCGGCTGATTGGCAGGGACTAGTCATGTGACTGCTCACCAATTGGTCGAGAGGCAAGTAGACCCCGCCTCCGAGGCAGGATATAAGTACCCAGAGTTCCCGGTGGTCGGCCTTTTACTGTCGTCAACCACCGGGCTAACATCTAGCTGATTAAAGCCTAAGTTTGGACCTTCATCGTGTCTCGCGTCCAATTGATGGTACATCAAGCATACTGAGGGTTGGCGTGGAGAAGGCGTACTTTGTCCACCAGGGGTTCCACCTTGTGGTGCCGGACATGCCTACGGAGAAGGACTGGGCCCGGAGCCGTGAGCCAAGTCGGGAGCGACACCCCGGATGTAGACTTCCTAGGGAAGGCAAAAACACGTTCATGGGGTGTACTGTTCGTTGCGGTGCACAGTAGTGACCGAATGGAATGGAGCGCGTCAGGGAGGACGGCAGTTGGACGGCCCTCCATACCGTCCCTCTCTACCTGCCCGTTTCCCCGCTGCCTGAATGTACAGTAGGCATCTCATTAGCGGG
Source organism: Scyliorhinus canicula (assembly GCF_902713615.1). Taxonomy (NCBI): domain Eukaryota; kingdom Metazoa; phylum Chordata; class Chondrichthyes; order Carcharhiniformes; family Scyliorhinidae; genus Scyliorhinus; species Scyliorhinus canicula. The sequence goes on from NC_052156.1 coordinate 88,330,434, forward strand.
CCTGACGCCCGATGCTGCAGCGCCTCCGCGATTCAGCGTCTCCAATGGGCCGAGTTCTCAAAAGCGTAGTTCACTTGTGGTCTCAAAAATAGTGAACCTGGCATCCTGGCTGCTGAGCGAGAGAGTGGCAGAAGAAAATGGCGTGGAGTGACCACAGTCTGCAGGCCCGGACACGGGCTGTGCCGTCTGCGGCGGGGGCAGGGGGGGCTGCCAGGACCGGGGGAGGGGAGTGGGTGTCAGGCCGAGCAGTCGGGGTGTCCCCCTTCACGAGTCTAGGACAGTACCCAGGCACCGACCACCATCCTGCTCAACACCCACTGACCGCCCACCCACCCAGCCCCTGGTTCTACACAGTGGCACCAGCCGTAAAGGTGCGCCAACCTCCCCCTCGGCACCATACCCACCCAACCGGCAGCCACCCTGATGTGCCATCAATGAACACAAGACGTGTAGTGAACAAAACAGAGGCTTTAACAAGCTAAACAGAAAGCCTCCTGGCCTCCAATACGGAAATGAGGCAGGGCCGGAGGACAACCACCTTTATACCGAGCCCATGGGGAGGCGGAGCCATCAAGCAGTGGTTTACCATAATACATGTAGTACAGTAACAGTTAACCACAATACATATAATATACTAACAGTGGTTTACCACACACCCACCACGGGACCACCAAGGGCCACACCCACAGCAGCCGCCAGTGAGGGCAATGCCAGCCAACGGTGTCCCTGGCAGCAGGGATGGGTGCCAGGATCAGGGGCACCAGTGGATAACAGGCCAGGAGTGAGGGGGTTGGGGGTGAGGATGAGGGCATCCAAAATGGCCGCCCACACAGATCGATGGGAAATTGGTCAACACAGGGACACAGGCAGGCTGCAGCTCGCAAACATACAAGGGCTGTAGCCCGGACCTTGCAGGGGCTCCAGGTAGAAAGCAACAATATGTAGCAGACGTGGTGGAGTCAGTTTCCTTATTTAGGAAGGCCTACGTGCCTCGGACACTAATGGCCATTGCCGACTGGGACGCGCTCCGCCATCGAGGTGTCCACTGTAGTGATCTGCATATCTGTATGTACACAATGGGTTCATGTGCAGATATAATAACCAAGTAATCACTAGAGAGCAGCACTAGAGATGGATATAAAAGGCACACCAAAGCCAAGATCCACTTCTTTGCAAGGACAGCGACTAAGTGACCACAGGTAGACAAAGACAACTCAGCGCAGGTGTAGCTAATCGTAAGTATTTCTTATTTAACCTTTTTCATGTAACATCTAGTTTAAGCATTGGAGAACAAACTCACAGTTAATTTGTCGACGTTACTCAATAAAGTATTTGCTCTAATTGGAAGACTACGAGTGTTAATCAACATAGAGTTAAAGATCATCCTGGCAAGAAGCAAACGAGTAACATATATTGCACAAAGCAATATAACATTACTATCCAAAGGAGTAATATAACATCCACCACCAATTGGTTGAGATCGATCAGGTTGATCGAGCCCTGATCGATCTATTAGACATCTATCTGGGACCGCCCAAAAGCACGCAAAACCTGCAAGGGATAAAAAGGTGCTGTGTAGCCCACCACCCGCTCTCTCGACCACCGACGACAACAACGGTGATACCTGCACCAGCCAAGGGAGAGGAACATCCACGCCATCCACAGAGGAACCAGAGCCTGGGACACCGATGACCAGCAAGACATCCAGCAAGGCCAGACGTCGGATTCCGGATGAGGCCATATCTGCTCTGCACATGCCAGTAACCTGGAAGTTAAGTTGGTCTTTCTTGTGTGTGAGTTTAGAGTCCAACCTGCACGTGTGTGTGACTGACTAATATCCTCTGTGTGTATTGAACCAGTTTTATTGCATGCAGCTTCTGTGGTCATTTGCCCATCGTGTACAAGTTGCAGTCACACTGTGGCTCAGAAGGTACAACAAACCTGGCGACCCATGGTACTATTCGGCTGGGAGTTACAATTGTTGGTCCGAGAATTCCCACAAGACAGTCTTGGAAAGTCCTCCTGAGCCCGGCTTAGGTAGGCAATCGACCCATATAACGGCCCGTATCCCAAGTTTGTCTAAACGGAATATAACGGTCTCTATCCTTGAGGATTATTCACAGATCAAACATAATCCATAGGTGTGAACTACGCACTGGACAAATCACCGGAATTTGGAAATGTGCACTAACTGCATCCGTACCTAATAAGAGAAGATAGGGTCAACCCGGCAGATTTGCGCACAGCCTCTGAGGGATTCGGGCCAAAACACAGCCACAAGCCGTACCCGCTGTCCAATCGGCCCTCAACCCCCTTGTTCCCGAACGTCAATATGGCAGCTCGGACAATGGGTAGGGATGTAGAGGCGCGGAAGACAGGAGCAGAGAGGTGTCCCATGTGGGAGAGGGTAGTACAGAGATATATCAAAGGGAGTGGTTGGCGCATGTGGTCAGACCTAATCAGGCACTGAGACAGGCCCCGGGGCGGCAGGCACACTTGATGGGAAGACATGAGCAAAGCACATGGGAGACATCCGCCGAACTATAGGTAGCCACTGGCTGCACCTACGGCATCACTGAGATGATGAGCCATTCCCGCACGCCCCACCCAGCAACTGCACGGCCGACGCCTTAGCCAGGGCCAGTGCCCATAACGGACATCTCTGGCAGCCACCCGGAAGTGAGCCGATGAATGCGATTGATGTCTCCAAGACAAACGTGGCCAACCTAGCTCAGTCCCAACGCACAGAGGATTCCCTAGAACAGATCCTGAACGGCGATATACCAGCCCCCAACGAAACATGGGATGACGGGCTGACCATACAAAATGGATTTGTTTAAAGGGCGGAAATGATCCGGTCCCTACCAGGACCAAAACTAGCTCATCTACCAATCCCATGACGGACACCAGGCACAGAGACCACAACGGATCACCATTCTGTTGGTGCCTGGAACTAAAGGAGGATGTCACTCACTACATTGAGGACTGCCTCATTTGCGCCCAGAATATTCCTGACGGTGACGTCAGGAGGGGACATATAGGACACGCCCTGGATTGATTCCATCCCCACCATGCAGAGATGGATGCAAGGGTGTACTGGTTATCAATGACAACTTCACGAAGCAGTTCCCACCTGCAACACAACCACTCCACAACCACTCACACTCCCCAGTGCATAGGTATCACAACACCACAACACTTTCCACAGAATAGGTGGTGGTCCCTCACCAATCACACACCCTCGTCCTGTCATCTGTCCTTGGACACCCAACATATTGCCATATTTGTCCTTGCTGGTTCTGACCCACCAGTCTATCCAGACCTAGGGAGTAGCCACTTCCTAGGAATACACACTCGGATAGTGGAGGAACGGCATTTTCCCCGCCCTACTCAGGGACCCCACACATTCTTCGCCCACCACGGATCATTCGCACCCCTCTCATCACTAACCCCTCCTTCCCTCCGATCCCCACTACCTGGAATGGTTACTGACAGCACCAAACACTTGGGCAGTTCTCAGAATAGAGCCGTTGCCCCACATCCCAGCGTTTGGTTGTGGGATGAAAAAAATATTCAGTGATTCCGGTCACAACTCATCTTCTTCTTTACTCTTCCACAGAGGTCCCTCTGACCGACCCCACATGCTATTTACGTTTAGCAACCCTACGATGATTGCTGCTGTGAGGGAATCAGGCTACCGTACTATTTACCCCCCCCCCCCTCAAGTCTGACCTCTGTGGTCCTGGGGCGAAACTGTATACAGCTGGCCACCCTGGAGTTCGGCTGGTTAAGCCAGACCTCAACCAGTAAACAAGGGGGTGGTCAAATACAGGTTCCGACCACTCCACGCCTCAGCTAAGAGAAGGCTGTGCTGGGTTCAAACATGTTTGGATTAAATGTGGTGGGGGGGGGGGCACAGATGGTGGCAGTATGATAGAATGAACGCAAACATTAGGCGTGCGATAATAACAGAAACTATGCTTGGTCCCCCAGGATGCCCGGAGACAGAAGCCCAGGATGTCTCCCGGCAGATGCAGAAGATATAGCCAGAACTTGGTGGGACAATCCCTGAGATCGGGACAATGACCTTCGGCGGCACCCCATTGTTCGACTCCGCCCCCACCTGGCAAACATGCTGCTCCTGTTTACCTTGATCTACCTCAACATCCTCACGGTCCAATTCCATAGGTGGACAGCATTGATCACGGAGCGCCAGGACATGGGACTCATGTTTACTGCATGGGCCCATTTAATCCAGCCAGACCAATGATCCCCAGGGACTGATTCTGGTTTTGCACTAAGTATCCAGGTCGTCTTGACCTTTGTAGAACTTTAAATTCTTAAAGCCCGTCTGTTAATATTAATCTGCACTATCGTCTGTATGTTCTGCAGTTTGTACCGACCAGTATTCCTCCACTTCTGTGTAAGGTTTTCGATATTGTCCCACCTCTGCATTAGACTGCCAATTGTATCCTTTACAGTGTGGACACTTCCATTTCTCTGACCGGATTAGGTCCGCTGTTTATATGTATATTTGTCTTTGCTATTCGTGTATTCTGTATTAGGGAGTTGAGCATGTAGCGTTAGGGTCCTACATGACGGGCAGGTGACTGGGATGCAGGGCATGTATTGGCCCGAGTGTATGATTCACTACGCTTCGCCTTAAAGGATCAGGAGGGGGATCTGTGGCTTATGCAATGGCCGCCCGCAAAGACAGTGGGCACCACATGGACACGGACGAATTGCAGCTTGCAAATGTTCAAAGGCTGCAGGTCAGATGGTGCCTCGGGACATAGCGGTTGAACGCAGGAGGGGGCCGTTCGAACCCTCGAGTCTGCTCCGCCATTCATTCTCTCGACCACCGACGGCAGAAGCAGTGATACCTTCACCAGCCAAGGAGAGGAACATCCACACCATCCACAGAGGGACCAAAGCCGGGGACACAGGTGAACAACGACAGACATCCAGCACTGCCAGACGATGGATTACAGATAAGGCCATGTGTGTTCTGTATGTGCCAGTCAACTGGACTTGAAGTTAGGGTCGTTCTTGAGTGTTAGTTTAGAGTGCAACTTCTATGTGCGTGTTGACTGTGTGCTGTAATAAACTATCACTGTACTGAACAACTTGTGGTCATTTGTTCACTGTATATGGGTCAGACACACACTGTGGTTTAGACGGTACAACAGGTGTCGGGGGTGTGGGGGCACACATGTATCATGGGGATCCGCAACTAAGCAGGGGGTCTCACTTGCTCGCCCACTGTCGACCTCCACCTCGGTGACCACCCTTTCCTCCAGCCCGCCAACCATGTCCATGCCCACTTCTCGGACACAGCGAGGAGCCGGTGGTCCCCCTCCGGACATCTCCCACTCCCAGCGGTTATGCGGGTCTTTCTCCTGGGATGGGGGGGGGGGGGGCGTTTGGTGTGCAGCTGACTCTACTGGTCGCCCTGAGGAAGTTGTGCAGTCTGACCCGGCACTGCTGGCCAGTCCGGGCTACGTTGCCGATGGCGTTGACCGCCTCTGCCACCTACACCCAGGCACAGCAAGCAGCGGCACCTGGTGGCCTTCCTTCCAGGCCGGGGTACAGGGTCATCCTTCTCTCCTCCAATGCGTCCAGGAGGATGTAGAGCTCAGCGTCCCTGAACAGTGGCGCTGCTCTCCTGGCAGCCATCTTGAGTGGGACGGTGTGTGTTGGGGGGGGGAAGGATTGTTAAGTACGGCTACAGCGTGCGAGTCTCATGTGTGGCAATCATGAACCCGGTGAATCCTGCTCCCTTTTGCTTGGAACCAGTTGCGTACCATGTGGCAACGGTCGGTGCAGCTGTTGCGCCGTTTTTGCTGTCGTAAAACACCACTGTTTCCACGCCGGTGTCAGCACAGTCTCAAAATCGGAGAATCCAGCCAAGCATCTGCACAAACCATGATCTGGAGTCACAAATTCTTTTGACTGTCAAATGTTTTTCATTTGCCTGCTCTGAGCGTGATTGCAACATACTCCACCGATGGGTGAAAACCAGAAAAAAATGCACACATGTTTTGAACAAAAGTCAAAAGAATGTACAGCTCCCTCATTGGATTCAACTGCAGCATTGCAGATTAAATTGAAGGAGTGATTGGAACATGGGATGAATAATGCACAAGGACTTGCATTGTTCAGTTTTGCTTTTGGACCTAAATATTTTCCTGCCATATTTGCAGAATTCTTGAAGCGCTGCCCACGGCAACTTTTGATGTCCAAACCTAAATTTGCAATGATTGCCACAACAGTTGTAGTCAGACACTCAGAAGTGTTGAATTGTACCTGGGCAAAACAAAGAAATTGCTCTTCAACTTCACAATCACTGGTCACATATCTTAACTTAATGTAACTGGTCGACATGACACACATCTGGTTTTGAATCAAATATTAAAGGAACAGTATTGAGCATTTTTTTTATTTTTTATAAATTTAGTGTACCCAATTCATTTTTTCCAATTAAGGGGCAATTTAGCGTGGCTAAGCCACCTAGCCTGCACATCTTTGGGTTGTGGGGGCGAAACCCACGCAAACACGGGGAGAATGTACAAACTCCACACAGACAGTAACCCAGAGCCAGGATCAAACTTGGGACCTCGGCGCCATGAGGCAACAGGGCTAACCCACTGCGCCACCGTGCTGCCCGATGAGCATTTTTTACTTCATTTGTGAATTGGTTTCTGAACCACGCTGCCATTCTCGTAGGTTTGGTGCGTTAAACGGTTGGTCTTCCCTGACCCACAATATTAATAATTTTTCAAATGTTCTGAGAGGCTCGTCAAATTCACTGAGATATCAAAGCAGGCTAAGAATTTATCTTTTTGATTTGACAATGAAGATTAATCATGTCCTCTTAGAGGTAGTCCCAAAGAAGAAAGCAGTTTAACAATGGCAACAACATATCTCAGCATTTTCCTCCAATAAGAACACATTTTCTAACTGAGCCGATAACACAATCAGGTAATTTACATATTTGACCGAACACACAAATAGCATTAATATGAGCTTTGGAAGTTTCACGATCAGCAATATCTCATCCAATATTTCGAAAATTAGAGTGCCCGTCAACGAATGCTTGTTTCCCTTTATTAGGGTCAGGGAATAATTACAAACGTAAGTAGACTTATTGCTCTAAAGATTTCAAAACAAAAATCAACTAATTTCTAATTTCCATCATCCCATTTCTCTTCATCCTCAGAAAATGCGACTGATGAAGACTTCTAAAGGCCTCCAACCTCAAATTTTTAGATTTTCTATATTACCTATGTTTTCCAGTTTAGTTTGTATGAAATATTCTATCATATACAGTGAAACATATTTTGGCCGTAAGGAAATGTCTTCATGGTAGGTTTCTTCCTCACTTCAACAAAATCAACAATATCTTGTTATTCTGTTGTCATTTCAGAGTCCATCTGTTCAACATTTGAGTCGCTATGGTACCTGCAGAAAATTGGCAAGTCATCAGAAACTTTAGTGGTTCCCTCGCCCATACTGTTTAATATTTCTAGCTTTTTAAAATGACAAACTGTCTTTTGGTTTAGCTTTGTCCTCTTCCCTCGCCTCCATTTATCTGTGCTTAAACTGCCAGATTGATCGTGTCGCTGAAGAAATTGATCTTGATCTTAGGCAACTAATAGGGTTTGAAAGAATAGGCGTTCACACAGTCAATCCCATGCTTTTAAAAGGTTCTAGCTCTCAAAAATGGGATTCATCTTTAAAAGTACCATGATTCTGATCATGGATTTCAAACAACACTCACTCTTCATTCGCCTGCAACAAACTATCCCTCCCTGTAATCCCCTCACACAAACACACTACCTCCCGGCACACGCCCTCCTTTTCTTACTTGCCTGAGGGCCTCGATCTGCCTACTGCCTCGCCTCTGGCGTCCTCAGTGTGCTCTGCTGTCTTACCTCCACTTGGTCCTAATCATGGTCGTCTCTCCCTCACTTCAGAGCCTCAGGCGCCTGTTGCTGGCATGGGGGGGTCCGCTTTGCTGCCGCCCTCGGCTTCCCATGCTTGGCCCTCGTCACGGCCTCACACAACTGCTGCTGACCTGATTTTTCAAAGCTAATGGAACTCCCTGCATAATAACCCATACTTTAGGATACAGATTGGATGAACCAAAGGATTGATAATTGCATTTTTAATACAGTATTAATACAACAAACGACAGATGTTTTATTCTCAAATAGTCAGCTGGCTAAGTAAAACCAACCTTTAATGAAATCAAAATTAAAAAGGAACTCAAATCAAACAAAGCTCCAAGCAATCATAAACCTATCATTTGATAATATATCAATACTAACTTACGTTTAAAGCAACTCCTTTATGAGAATTTGGAGAAGCAAAACAGCTCTTATCAAAGTTACAAAAGACATCTAATGTGACAACAATGGTAATTTTTCCCTCCTCATCCTGTGTGCAGCCTTCGACACAGTTGATTACATCAACTATTATGCGGTTCCTATTATGCGGCTGGATGGGACTGCTCCCAGAAAGTTCCATTCTTACAATTGTTTTCTTCGTCTTCCTATTCCTGGACAGTTACCACTGCTGTCCCCAAGGATCGAACCATGTCGCGCCCCATTTTTCAGCTACATGCTGCCCCTCAAATGGATTTGAACTCAATGCAACCATTATGTTACTTCTAGACTTGATTATTCCAATGCACTTCACTGGTCTTCTAAATTCTGTACTGCATAAACTTCATCCAAAACTCTGCTGCCTGTGACTTAATTTGCACCAAGCCCAGTTAACCTATCATCCCCCTGCTCAATGACCTACATTGGCTCCTGGTAAAACAACATGATTTTAAAATTCAAATCTTTCCTTTCAAATCACTCCATGGCCTCACTCTTTCTAAACTGTAACATCCTCCAGCCCCTCAGCCCTCTGGAAATAGTTGTGCTCATTTATTTCCAGCTTCCTGATCATACCCAATTTTAGAACACTCATGGCTGGCGGTTGTGCCTTCTGTTGCCACGACCTTATTCTCTCTCTCTCCCATTTAAAAACACTCCTCAAAACTAACCCCTTTGACCAAGCTTTTGGTCATCCGGCCTTATGTGTTGGGTGTCATATTTTGTTTTATCATACTTCCGTGACATACTTCAGGGTGGTTTATCACATTAAAAGCACCACATCAATAAGAATTTGTTCATTCTTGGCCATCATTGTCAGAAGTTTGCTAACGATTGCAGCGAGTTCAAATCCATTCATAACTGCAAAAATAACAAAACGGTCCATGCCTGTATGCAGCAGGGCTGGACAACATACAGTTTTGTAGTAATAAGTAGCAAGTAACCCAAGTGCTGCACAAGTTCAAGGTAATTACCATCTTCAACAAAAGAAAGCCCCTAACCACCCCCCTTAAATTCAACAGCATTGCCATTGCTGAATTCCCCACCATCAGCATCCTGAGAGCCATATTAATAAGAATCTTAAATGGACCAGCCATACGAATATTATGGCTCCAAGAGCAGGTCAAGGGCTGGATATTCTCCACCTAACTCACTCCCTGACCTTCACAAAGCCTGTCCACCATCGCCAAGTCACAAAGTCTGGAATGCAACGGATTATTCTCCACTCGTCTGGATAAGTGCAGCTTCCACGACATTCATGAAGTTTAACCAGTGAATAAACATTCCTTAAACAGTCATTCCTGCTACCACCAGCAGTCTGTGACTGCTGCACGGATAACTGACAAAGACACTGCAGCAATTCACTGAGGCAGATTCAACAGTGCTTTCCAAATCTGTGACCTTTGCCACCAGGAAGAAAAAGGGTGGCAAGGCACATGGGAAAGCCACTACAAACCCGCTCCAAGTCATACATTATCCCAACTTGGAAATATATTCCTGTTTTTTCAATGTTCCTGGGTCAAAATTCTGGACCCACCCAAATAACGGCACTGTGGGTGTACCTACTGCGATAGTTCACCACTACATTTTCATGGGCAGTTAGGGATGGGCAATAGAGGCTGGTCTTGCCAGCAACTTACACATGCTAATTGAAAAAAAATGATATAGGGAATTGGCAATCATGCACTAGAATCAGGACATAGAATTAAGTTACATTCAGCCCATCACACCGTACCTCTGCCACACCAGGAGAAACTTTTTTTTAAACAAACAATTTTATTGAGGTGTTTTAGGCATATAGAAAAAGTGACATTGTACATTACAAAAAAAAGTCACGACACAAATTAAACATAGTGCAAACCACTGCTCTGTTCACGCAAGGACATGCCTCAACATCCCCCTACTCTACTCTACTCTCGCCCCCCCTCCCGCTGACGCTTACTCCTCTGCGAAGAAGTCAATAAATGGCTGTCACCTTCAGGAGAACCCTAATAGCGAACCTCTCAAGGTGAACTTGACTTTCTCCAGGCAAGAAAGCTCGCCATGTCTGATAGCCATATCTCAGCCCTCGGGGGCTTTGAGTCCCTCCATGCTAACAATATTCGTCGCCGGGCTACCAGGGAAGGAAAGGCCAGAACGTAGGCCTCTCTCTCTCTTCCTGGACTCCCGGGTACTCCGAAACCCCAAAGATTGCCACCTCAGAGCTCATTACCACCCCGGTTTTCAGTACCCGGGACATGACATCTGCGAATCCCTGCCAATACCCCCTGAGTTAAGGTCACGATCAGAACATGTGTACATGGTTAGCCAGCCCTCCGGCGCTTCGAGCACACTTGTCCTCCAGCCCGAAGAATCTGCTCATCCGGGCCACCATCGTGTGGGCCCGGTGCACGACCTTAAACTGAATCAGGCTGAGCCTGGCGCACGTTGCGGTCGTGTTCACTCTGCTCAGGGCTTCTGCCCAGATACCGTCCTCCATCTCCCCCCCCCCCGAGCTCCTCTTCCCACTTAAGCTTCAGGTCTTTGGTCTGCGTATCCTCAGCTACCATTAGTTCCTTGTCGGCATCTGAGACTCTACCCTCTCCCCTAGAAACTACCCTGTCCTGCCTCCCCTTCTGCGGGAGACGTGGGAAGGGCGGCACCAGTCTGCGTACAAAATCCCGCACCTGTAAGTATCTAAAGTCGTTTCCTCTCGCCAGCCCAAAATTCTCCTCCAGCGCTCTCAGGCTCAGAAAGCTCCCTTCCAGTAACAGATCCTCGATCCTCACAATCCCCACCCTCCTCCACAGTCGATACCCCCATCCATATTCCCCGGGGAAAAATCGGTGGTTGCAGCAGATTGGGGTCCACACCAATGCTCTTACCTCCCCTACATGCCTCCTCCACTGGTCCCAGATCCGAAGAGCGGCCACCACTATCGGACTGGTGGAGTACCGTGCCGGCGGAAGCGGCAGAGGCGCCGTGACCAGGGCTGCTAAGCTAGTGCCTGATGAACCATCAATCGAACACGAGATGAGTTGCTGTACAAAAGTTAGGCTTTAATAAGCTAGAAGTTAGCCCTGCGGTCGACTACAGTAAATGGACGACCGCCGGGCGTTCTGACTATTTATACCTCGGTATGGAGGTGTGGTTAACTCAGCCTCTCGACCAATCGGAGAGCCGTCACATGACTGGTCTCAACCAATCGGTCGAGATGCACATGACCGACCAGGGCCAATGGTAAGCCGGTGTTCTGCACCAATGGCAGACATCTATGCAAATCATACCACCTCATTCACCCCTTGTGGAGAAAGAAGCCGGGGGGGGGGGGGGGGGGGGGGGGGACTGGTGGTATGAGTAGCAGCCAGAGAAGGGAGAGAGAGAAAAATTTTCTCTTCTTTTCTTTTATTACATTTTTTGGTTTCCCACTGGCCCAGACAATTAACAATAGTACACAAAGTCCCAACAAAGTCCATGGAGTTGTTGTAATTTAAATCGATTCGATCAGTCTTTTCGTGGCCCGTGACGTTCTGGCAGACCGCTGCAGTGGAGTAGGTGACGTCGGTTCAGCCGATGGTGGTGGTTCCGCTGACATCCTGGAGTCCAGGAGCGATGGTCCTTGAACAGTCTCAATCACCCGAGCTTGCTGTGGAGACGCCATGGATGGGGAAGGGGTGGCCAGGGTGGGACGCTGGGGGGAAAAAAACAAGGGGTGGGGTCTGTGGTGAAGGGGGGGGGGGGGAAGGCTGCACGCCGGCGGGTGCCAGGTCCTGGAGGGAGACCGTGTCCTGCCGGCCGTCGGGGTACTCCACATACGCATACTGCGGGTTAGCGTGGAGTAACTGGACTTGTTCCACCAACGGGTCGGACTTGTGCACCCGCAAGATGGGTCCGGGGGCGGCCAGCCACGTCGGGAGGGGGGATCCGGAGGACGACTTCCTGGGGAAAACAAGAAGACGTTCATGAGGTGTCTGATTTGTTGCGGTACAGAGGAGTGAGCGGATAGAATGTAGGGCATCGGGGATAACCTCTTGCCATCGGGAAATAGGGAGATCTCTGGACCGGAGGGCCAGTAGTATGGTCTTCCAGATGGTACCATTCTCCCGCTCGACCTGTCCGTTACCCCGGGGGTTATAGCTGGTCGTCCTGCTAGAGGCAATGCCCCTGTTGAGCAGGAATTGACGCAGCTTGTCGCTCATAAATGAGGACCCCCGATCGCTGTGTATGTACGCGGGGTAGCCGAACAGGGAGAAGATGGAGAGGAGGGCCTTAATGACGGTCGATGTGGTCATGTCGGGGCAGGGAATGGCGAAGGGGAAGCGGGAGTATTCGTCGATTACCGCCAGGAAGTAAATGTTGCGGTTGTTAGAGGGAAGGGGCCCCTTGAAGTCAATGCTGAGACGTTTGAAGGGGCGGGATGCTTTGATGAGATGTGCGCGCTCAGGGCGGTAGAAGTGCGGTTTGCACTCTGCGCAGATGTGGCAGTCACGGGTTACTGTCCTGACTTCCGCGATGGAGAAAGGCAGGTTGCGGGCCTTAATGAAATGGTAGAGACAGGTCACCCCTGGATGGCAGAGGTCCGCGTGGAGGGAGCGGAGGCGATCTATCTGCGCGCTGGCGCAGGTACCGCGGGACAGGGCATCAGGAGGCTCATTGAGCTTCCCAGGACGATACAAGATCTCATAGTTGTACGTGGACAACTCGATCCGCCACCGTAAGATCTTGTCATTCTTAATCTTGCCCCTTTGTGCATTATCAAAAATGAAGGCTACTGACCGTTGGTCTGTGAGGAGGGTAAACCTCCTGCCGGCCAAATAGTGCCTCCAATGTCGCACCGCTTCGTCTATGGCCTGGGCTTCCTTTTCCACAGAGGGGTGGCGGAGTTCGGAAGCCTGGAGGGTTCTGGAGAAGGCCACGGGTCTGCCCGCTTGGTTCAGGGTGGCCGCCAGAGCTACTTCTGATGCGTCGCTCTCGACCTGGAAGGGGAGGGACTCGTCGATGGCGCGCATCGTGGCCTTTGCGATGTCCGCTTTGATGCGGCTAAAGGCCTGGCAGGCCTCTGTCAACGGCGGGAAGGTCGTGGTTTGAATGAATGAATGGCCTTGTCAGCGTAATTGTGAACCCATTGGGTGTAGTAAGCGAAGAATCCCAGACAGCGTTTAAGGGATTTGAGGGTATTGGGGAGAGGGAGTTCCATCAGGGGGCGCATGCATTCGGGGTCGGGGCCTATCACTCCGTTACGCACTACGTAGCCGAGGATGGCTAGACGGTCGGTGCTAAACACGCACTTATCCTTATTGTATGTGAGGTTAAGGAGTTTTGCGGTTTGGAGGAATTTCTGGAGATTGGCGTCATGGTCCTGCTGATCGTGGCCGCAGATGGTGACATTATCAAGATACGGGAAGGTAGCCCGTAACCCGTACTTGTCGACCATTCGGTCCATCTCCCATTGGAAGACCGAGACCCCATTTTTGACACCAAATGGAACCCTAAGGAAGTGGTAGAGGCGCCCATCTGCCTCAAACGCGGTGTATTTGCGGTCACATGCGCGGAGGGGGAGCTGGTAGCAAGCGGACTTAAGGTCCACAATGGAGAAGACTTTGTATTTCGCGATATCGTTTACCATGGCAGAAATACGGGGGAGAGGATACGCGTCCAGTTGAGTAAACCGGTTGATGGTCTGGCTAGAGTCGATGACCATCCGGTTTTTCTCCCCAGTCCGGACCACCAGCACTTGGGCTCGCCAGGGACTGTTGCTGCCCTCGATGACCCCTTCCTTCAGCAACCTCTGGACCTCGGACCTGATGAAGTACCGGTCCTGGGTGCTGTACCGTCTGCTCCGTGTCGCGACGGGTTTGCAATCGGACGTGAGATTAGCAAACAAGGAGGGGGGGTCCACTTTGAGGGACGCGAGGCTGCAGACAGTGAGGGGGGTATAGGGCCGCCGAATTGGAAGGTCAAGCTCTGCAGGTTACACTGGAAGTCCAGTCCTAGGAGTGCCGGTGCGCAAAGGTCAGGGAGGACAAGGAGTTTGTAATTTTTAAAAACCTTCCCTTGGACCGTGAGGTCCGCAATGCAACAGCCGGTGATGCGGACGGAGTGCGAACCTGAGGCTAACCCGATTTTGTGTTTTACAGGATGGACAGGGAGCGCGCAGCGTCTTACCGTAGTAGGGTGAACGAAGCTTTCCGTGCTCCCGGAGTCCAGCAGGCAGCCCGTCTCGTGGCCGTTGAGGTGGATCAGCGTTGTCGTTTTGGCGAGCGTGCGTGGACGTGACTGGTCGAGCTGAATGGCCGCGAGCCGTGGAGAAGATCCATAGTCGTCGACGTCGTCCGAGTAGGTGCTGGAAGAACCTTGCGTGCCAGTCCCGGAAGGTGGTGCCCAGGATCCGCACATTGTGTCGGCATCCCAAGATGGCGGCGCCCAGGAACCGCACGTGGAGTTGGGGCCCCAAGATGGCGGCGCCCAGGACCCGCACGTGGAGTCGGGGCCCCAAGATGGCGGCGCCCAGGACCCGCACGTGGGGTCGGTGCCCTAGGATGGTTGCGCCCAGGACCTGCACGTGGAGTCGGCGCCCCAATATGGCGGCGCCCGCGGGGCCCTCGTGGTTGAGGGGGGCGGAGTTAGCAGTGCCGGCGAGCCGACCGGAGCGGCTGGGAGCGGGGACAGAGAGGTGCGCAGGCCAGGCGCAGGGGTTCGGGGGCGGCGAGGAGAGAGTTGCGCGGTGCACTGGAGGGGCCCGGAGGAGAGGGGGAGGCGCGCAGGCCGGGCGCAGGGGCCCGGGGGGAGAGATCGGCGCAGCATACTGGAGGGGCCAGCAAGGGCCCGGAGGGGGGGATCCCCGGTCGCTGCACGGTACAGCAGCGACCAATTTGGCCTGGCAGACGGAGGAGAAGTGGCCCTTCTTCCCGCAGCTCTTACAGAGGGCGGAGCGGGCTGGGCAGCGCGGGCGAGGGTGTTTCGCGAACCCACAAAAATAGCAGCCGGGCCCCGTGGTTTTGTCGGGGCGTCCCGCGGCACAGGCCTGAGGGAGGTCGGGAGCGGCGGATGGCGCTGGGGAAGCGTGCCAGGAGGCCCAAAGTGGTGCAGCGCGGCTGGGGACATAGGCGCGGGTGTTTAAATTGGCGACCTCCAGGGAGGTGGAAAGAGTCCGTGCCTCAGTTAAGCGGAGGTCGTCGTTCTCCAGCATCCGCTGGCGGATAGCGGGGGACTGCATCCCAGCCACGTAAGCATCTCTGATCAGCAGTTCCATGTGCTCCGTGGCTGAAACTTGGAGGCAGGAGCAATTCCTCCCCAGGACAGCGAGGGCCTGGTAAAATTGGTCTAATGACTCACCGGGGAGCTGTTGTCTGGTGGCCAGCAGATGTCGGGCGAATACTCTGTTGACTGGTTTAAGAAACTGTCCATTCAGCTTAAGCATGGCCGCATTGTAATCTTTCTCTTCCCTGATCATCGCGTCGGCTGCCGTGCCCACGCTGGAGTGGAGGATGTGTAGCTTCTGTGCCATGGTGGGCTGTTTGCAGACGCCAGGTATCCTTCAAGACATGCCAGCCAATGTTGAAAAATTTCTGAAGCGTTCTGAGTTTGCGGGCTGATGCGGAGGCATTCGGGCTTGATCCGGAGCTCCAACTTCAAAAATCTAGCTTATTAAATTGATGAACCATCAATCGAACGCGAGACGAGTTGCTGTACAAAAGTTAGGCTTTAATAAGCTAGAAGTTAGCCCTGCGGTTGACTACAGTAAATGGACGACCGCCGGGCGTTCTGACTATTTATACCTCGGTATGGAGGCGTGGTTAACTCAGCCTCTCGACCAATCGGAGAGCCGTCACATGACTGGTCTCAACCAATCGGTCGAGAGGCACATGACCGACCAGGGCCAATGGTGAGCCGGTGTTCTGCACCAATGGCAGACAGCTATGCAAATCATACCACCACAGTGCCCCTGCCCGAAGCAGCCTCCATCCACTCCAAACCGAACCCACCATCGATTTCCTTATCATCGCTATGTTGGCCGCCCAGTAATAGTTGCTGAAGTTCGGTAACACCAGCCCCCCTTCTTCTCTGTTCCTTTCAAGCATCACCCTCTTCACCCGCGGGGACTTCCCTGCCCATACAAATCCCAGAATAATTTTATTCAGCCTCTTAAAGAAGGACCACTGGATAAAGATGGGGAGACACTGCAAAACAAACAAGAACAGCGGGAGAATTGTCATCTTAACAGTCTGCACCCTCCCCGCCAATGACAGCGAGAGCGCATCCCACCTCCGGACCTCCTCCCTCACTCGTCCCACCAGTCGGGACAGGTTGAGCCTATGCAACCTGCCCCAGTCCCGTGCCACCTGAATCCCCAAATATTGGAAACTCTCCCCCACTAGCCTGAACGGCACCCTTTCAGCCCACTCTCCTGCCCCCTCGCCTGAATTACGAACATCTCGCTCTTAGCCATGTTCAATTTATATCCTGAGAACCAGCCAAATTCCCTCATGATTTCCATAATACTGTCCATCCCCACCATTGGGTCCGATATATATAACAGCAGATCATTTGCGTATAACGAAATCCTATGTTCCATTCCCCCCGGACCAGCCCCTAGGAGCTCTCAGTGCAATTGCCAGTGGCTCTATGGCCAGCGCAAACAACAGAGGGCAGAGAGGGCAGCCCTGTCTTGTCCCACGGTGCAGTCTAAAGTAGTCCAATGTCGTCCTGTTCGTCCTTACACTCGCCTCCGGGGCCTGATATAATAGCCTAACCCAGTCAATGAAGCCCGCCCCGAACCCGAACCGTCCTAGTACCTCCCACAGATAATCCCACTCGACCCAGTCAAAAGCCTTTTCAGCATCCATGGCTACCACTATCTCTACCTCCCTACTCTCCGGGGGCATCATAATCACGTTGAGCAGCCTTCGTAGGTTGGCCACCAGCTGCCTCCCCTTTACAAACCCGGTTTGGTCCTCTACAATTACATCCGGTACACAGTCCTCAATTCTGGTCGCCAAGATCTTGGCCAGTAACTTGCCGCCTACGTTGATCAAAGAGATTGGCCTGTATGACCCACAGGCCTCCGGGTCCTTATCTTGTTTCAGAATAAGCAAGATGGTGGCCTGCGACATTGTCGGGGGTAAACTCCCTCTGTCTCTTGACTCGTTAAAGACCCTGACCAGCACCAGCCCCACTATCCCGGCAAATGTTTTGTAAAACTCCATCGGATACCCATCCAGCCCCGGGGCTTTGTCCGACTGCATGAACCTCAGGCCCCCCCCAATACCTCTTTGATCCTGACCAGGGCCCCCAGTCCGTCCACCAACCCCCTCCCCACTCTTGGGAAGGTCAGTCCGTCCAGGAATCTCCTCATCCCCCCCCTGCCCCCGGGGGGGTTCCGAAGTGTACAGCTTCCTATAAAAGTCCCTAAAGAACTTGTTCAGCCCTGCCGGGTCACCCACTAGATTACCCTCCCCATCCACTACCCTCCCTATTTCCCTAGCCGCTTCCCTCTTCCTTAGTTGTTGCACAAGCATTCTACTGGCCTTCTCCCCATGCTCATAAATCACGCCTTTTACCTTTCTAAGCTGCTCTACAGCCTTGCCTCTAGTCAGCACCACAAATTCGGCCTGCAGCCTCTGACGTTTCCTGAGTAACTCTGGCCTCAGGGATTCCGCGTAACTCCTGTCCGTCCGTGGAATTTCCTTAATCAGTCGGTCCGTCTCTTCCTTGTCTGTCCTGTCCCTGTACGCCTGGATTGAAATCACCTCCTCTCTCACCACTGCCTTCAGGGCCTCCCTGAGCACTGCTGCCGAGACTTCTCCAGTATCGTTCACCTGCAGGCAATTCTGCATGCATTTCCTCAGCCTCTCACACACCGCCTCGTCCGCAAGTAATCTAACTTCCAGCCTCCATGGTGGGCGCTGAAAGCTGTTCTTACAAAACTGCACGTCTACCCAGTGTGGAGCATGGTCCGATATGGCAATTTCCGAGTATTCTGCCCCCACCATTCCGGCCAGCAGGTCCCTACTCACAACAAAGTAGTCAATTCAGGAATACACCTTGTGGACGTGGGAGTAGTACGAGAACTCCCTTGCCGTCAGCCGGCTAAAACTCCATGGATCTGCTCCCCCCATTTGCTCCATGAACCCGCTCAGTTCCTTTGCCATCGCTGGCAACCTGCCCATTCTTGAACATGACCGGTCCAGGCTCGGATCCAGGACTGTATTAAAGTCCCCGCCCATGATCAGCTTACGCGAGTCCAAGTCAGGGATCTTCCCTAACATCCTCCTCATAAAATCGACATCATTCCAATTCGGGGCAGACACGCTGACCAGGATAACTCTCACCCCTTTGAGCTTACCCCTCACCATAACAAACCTGCCACCCACGACTGTGCCCTCCGCCTCAAATTGTACCCTTTTATTAATCTGAAGCATCCCTCTTAACCCAACCCTTTTAACGTGTCTTACAATCAAACCCTGAATGAAAGACCTGACTGACCCAGCCCTTCCTTAATCTAAGCTGATGTGCCACTTTCAGGTGCGTCTCCTGCAGCATGACTATGTCCGCCTTCAGAACCCGCAGATGCGCAAACACACGCGCCCTCTTCATTGGCCAGTTTAACCCTCTAACATTCCAGGTGATCAGCCTGGTTTTGGGGGGGGGGCACTTCGCCTACCTCCTTTGCCGATCAGCCATGCCCTTTCCTTGGCCAGCCCCCCAGCCATGTGTCTCGCTTCACCTGGCCCGCCTCCTGATCGGCTACACCCATGACCTCCTCACTGTTGTCATGCCCAGTTTCCATCCCCGTCAGCAGAACGACTCTCTCCCCCCCCCCCCCCCCCCCCCCCCCCAGCAACACCATCCTATCACCTAACCCCTGCTCTAATCTAACTAGATCCAGTCCAAAGATGTGCGGGTTAGGTGGATTGGCCATGCTAAATTGCCCGTAGTGTCCTAAAAAAAAGTAAGGTTAAGGGGGGGGGGGTTGTTGGGTTACGGGTAGATACGTGGGTTTGAGTAGGGTGATCATTGCTCGGCACAACATCGAGGGCCGAAGGGCCTGTTCTGTGCTGTACTGTTCTATGTTCTATAAATGGACACCCCCCACCTCGGCTCCCGCTGACTAGCCCCACTCAGCTAGCCTGGGGCTCCCAGCCTCGGCGCCAGCGTGTCTCCCACCCATTGTTCCCAGTCACCCCTCCCCCAACCCATCCATACCACTTCCCCAGATCAGCCCTACTTAAGCAAACACTCTATACAAGTCATAAACAGCCCCCACAATAGCACAATTCAAGTTAAAGACAAAAAAAAAGAAAGAGATAAGAAGTAACAGGCACTCTCAGTCCTTCCCATACAGACACAGAAAAGATTCCCCTGAAGCATCCCTCTTAGCCCAACCCTTTTAACTGTTTTCTTTATTATTTTCCCCCAGCCCACCGCCAACTAATCAAAGAGCCCAAAAAGGAAACATTCAGGTAAATCACGCAAAAAAGCAAAGAAACGACAAAAACGGACCCAAACATACAGGCAATTTTCAAAAACGGGAGAGACACCACATATACTTAAAAGTTCCAACACGAGTCCAAACGCCCTCAGCTCAGGGCCAGCCCTTGCTTCTTAACGAAGTCCATCGCCTCTTCGGGTTCCTTGAAAAAGTGGTGATGGCCCTCATACGTAACCCAGTCACGCCGGAAAAAGCAGTCCGAATTTTACATTGTTTTTATAAAGTATCTCCTTCACCTGTCTGTAGCCTCCCCTCCTCCTGGCCACCTCAGCGCTCAAATCTTGATAAACACGCAGGGTGGTATTGTCCCAAGTGCAGCTTTGTGTGCTCTTTGCCCATTGCAGCACCCGTTCCTTGTCCAGGTACCTGTGAAAGCATCCAGGTACCTGTGAAAGCATACCACCATCGCTCGTGGGAGACCCCCTCGTCGCGGCTGCCTCACCTGCACTGTGTGCCCAGTCCACCACCAGCGGACGCGGGAACACCTCATTTCCCCAGCAACTTCTGAAACATTCCCTCCACAAACCCGGTAGCGTATGGCCCCTCTGGGAGGCCCACGATTCTCATGTTCTGCCGACGAGATCTGTTGTCCAGGTCCTCCAGCCTTTCCAGAAGCACTTTTTGCTGGTCCCTCAATCTCCGAATCTCCACATCCGCCACCGTTTGAAAGTCAGCCTGCTCCTCCGGAATAAAGTGGCCAAATACCATGCAAAGTTTGACCCCAAAGTGACTGCAAAATATGACATCAAGGCACTGATCGGTCGAGGAAGTTTTAGTCGGGTGGTCAGAGTGGAGCACAAAAGCATTAAACAGCCTTATGCAATAAAATTGATTGAAACTAAAGAGACGTGTGTGAATCAGAACTCAATGTCCTCAGGAGAGTAAGGCACACCAACGTCATACAGCTCATTGAAGTATTTGAGACTCAAGAGAGAGTGTATATGGTGATGGAATTAGCAACTGGAGGTGAACTTTTTCACAGGATCATAGCCAAAGGCTCCTTTACTGAAAGAGATGCCACCAGGGTGCTGCAAATGGTTCTTGAAGGAGTTAAATATTTGCATATCCTAGGCATCACACCTGAAACCTGAAAACTTGCTGTACTATCATCCAGGTGCTGACTCCAAAATTATGATCACAGATTTTGGCTTAGCAAGCACTCGAAAGAAAGGCGATGAATGTCTCATGAAGACTACCTGTGGCACCCCAGAGTATATTGCCCCCGAAATCCTTGTGAGGAAGCCTTACACAAATTCTGTTGACATGTGGACTTTGGGTGTAGTCACCTACATTTTGTTAAGCGGAACTATGCCCTTTGAAGATGACAATCGCACAAGATTATATAGGCAGATATTGAAGTGTAAATACAGTTACTCAGGGGAGGTAAGTGGCATTAAACAGTGCATTCAATAAACATTTTGGAAGTAAGAAAAGTCACATGCATGGGTACACTAGAATCTCAGTGATGTCAATATTGTCGCGAAACCTTGTTTTTGGATTTTCGGTCTGATTTCCTGATCTCCTGGAGCTCATTTCACACCAGAGATAACAGCAGCAATGATCTTAAAACTATTTTCTGTAATTCCAGTGCGTTTTCATGAGTGGCACGGTGGTTAGCACTGCTGCCTCAGTGCCAGGAACACAGGTTTGATTCCGACCTCAGGTGACCCGTGGAGTTTGCACTTCCTCTTTGTGTCTGCATGGGTTTCCTCCGGGTTATTCAAGTTTCCTCCCACAGTCCAAAGATGTGCAGGTTAGATGAATTGGTCAAGCTAATATTGCCCAAAGATTAGGTGGGATCGAAGCGGGGTTTGGACCTAGATAACGTGCTCTATCAGAGCAAGGGCTGTTGCAGACTTGATGGGCCGAATGGCCTCCTGCACTGTAGGGATTCCATAGGATTCTATGATTCAGAATTGCATTTGTTGCAGGGTACCTTGCAAGAAGCAGATGTTCCAAGTACCCAACATGGAGGGGATCAAGCCATTGAGGAGATTAATTTTTGTGCACGGTTTCTGTGTGCACTGGGCAGCACGTTCTCCCTGTGTGTGTGTGGGTTTTTTCTGGGTGCTCCGGTTTCCTCCCACAGTCCAAAGATGTGTAGGTGAGGTGGATTGGCCATGCTAAATTGCCCTTAGTGTCCAAAATTGCCCTTAGTGTCCAAAATTGCCCTTAGTGTTGGGTTATGGGAATAGGGTGGAGGGGTGCTCTTTCAAAAGAGCTGGTGCAGACTCGATGGGCCGAATGGCCTCCTTCTGCACTGTAAATTCTATGATTCCACTGACTTCTCCAATTGCTGGAGCTTCTCAGCCTGATCATCTATCCTTATTTCCATCCGGTCAATCGACTTCTATAGCGACTCCAAGTTGTCACGCTTCAGAGCCAAAATGACCTCCTGCATAGTCTGCAGCAACTGTTCCATTGTGGGCTGGGCTGTCGGCGCCTTGCTCTGAACGCCAGCCGTGCTGGTCCCTCTCACAGCCTCCACTGTGCCCTTATTCGGTCACTTCTTCTGCTGTTTACGGTCCCTCTGGCTTCTTAGGTCCATACAATTCTGTATGGGTCCTGTGCCTGAGTACTATTTCTTTCCAGTTCCGCGCTCAAAAGCTCAAAAAAGTCGGGGGAAAAGGTCCAAAAGGCCGTCCGAGATAGGAGCCACCAAATGTGTGACCTACTCCCTCATAACCGCCACCAGAAGTCCCACACCAGGAGAAACTTTTTAAACAAATGTATCCCTAAATCCAGAACATTAGACAACAGTGCATATTCAAATAATACCACTGGTGGATTAACATTTTAATTGATTTTAATACGATCACAGAATCTCCAGATTTACACCTACGCTCTGAATATTGAGCAAGCAGGGTTCTTGGCGGTATTTCCAAACTGATGATCATTCACACTGAATGGTGAGGAAACTTTACAGTGGGAATAATTATAATAATAAACAAAGTATTAAGTTTTCTTTTTTGATATCTAATCAGTTTTAAACAGAAACAATTGCTAATCATTTATACAGAATACCTACAATGCTCATCTCCTTCAATGACATATTATTTACAATATTCTTTCATTGCAATAAACAAATGAATACATGTCAACCTTTACATAAAAAGTACAGATTTGCCTTCATCAGGCTGCTTGCAACTAGTGCAATCATAAATCAAATGTAAAGGCAGGCTCATCGACAATCATAAAATGGTGGAAATACTCAACAGGTTTGACATCATCTGTAGTGAGAGAAACAAATTAGCATTTCAGACCAGTGACTGTTCTCATGAAATATTTGAAACATTGGACCAAATAGTGAGTTATGCTGATTATGCTTGACCTTTTCAAACTGCTATATATCCTATGGGAAAGCATGCAGATAGCTGGGCAAACATACTGATTAAACCTGCATAACTTGACGAAATAATGAATTGTGCTGCTAAAAATGTAACCAGTGTAACCTGAGCAGATATGAAGATGATGGGAAGATTTCTCTCCGGCTCCCACCCACCAATTTCTCTTCATTAGATCTAATGTTGCCAGACAATATGTATGTTCAAATAAAGAGTAGATTTATTTTCATAAAGGCACAAAAACTTTGATGGAGCAAGGTACCTTTCACATGAATTGTGCCTCAAAAGCAATGGGCACAAAGAATACTGACGCACATCCAACTTTGTTTCGTGCCAAAGAGGTGGTGGCGATAGTTCAGATTACCATTTTGCTTTGTGTAAACTTAGTAAAATGTCAAACTGAAGTCAAGAAGAAAATATTTCCAACTTTTCACTGCATTACCAGTCATACTACACTGCAGCAATTTGTCTCCAGCACTCCATAAATTTCCCAGTGCCTGATTCACATAGGTAAGTTTCTTCACCACAGGAAACAAGCAAGTTCCATCATCATTTCAGCAAGGAAGGGAATTCCAAGTGATAATATCAACTTTACAAAGATGCAACGTTGCAACTTCCCATATGGGTTCCAGAACTCAACATTGTAGGTATGCAATTTTTTTTATGTACAGGCCACAACATTTTCTTGAGGGGGATAAAGAGAAGTCAATACTCACTCACTCTAAACCACTCAGTCACTCCCACTCCTAGCTTACTGTGGGACAGCACCGATCATGACTGATGGCATGTTTCCAGCTTTTTCAACTGAAAGGAGGACTACCAAAAAACAACAAACAGAATTCACTTTTCTCACCTGCCACTGTTTGAATTCTCAGCAATAGAACATCGTCACTAATACAATTCATGCAATATATGTCCTATACTTCTGAAGAGCAAAATATCCAGTTCTGACAAAAGGTCATTAGCCCAATATATTAATTATTTCTCTCTCTCCAAAGATACTGTCGGATCCATTGATTATTTCCAGCATTTTCTATTATTTCCAAAATTTTCTATTTCTTTCCTATTACTCTATCCTTAAAGTCAAGTGCAAAATAAGTCCAACACCATCCTTAGCTGGATATCTTTGAAAAATAACTGAAGTCTGATCATAGAAGAAAACGCAGTAATATGTAAAATAACTCATAGGTAACCACCTTAGTAAATCTAATGGCTTTCTACGAGCAGACAATAATAAATCGAGGATAATTCAACTAACCACCACGTTATATTTTGCCGAGTTACAGATTTACTCACTGTATATTTTTAGCATATCAGGAAACAACATGTTGCTCAGGTTCACAATTGGTTTTGAAAACAATTTTAAAACTTCAACCTTTTCCTCCTCTCTTTTTCTCTTCTGATTTGTGAGCTGGCAATTAAAAGGAATAATAACCTTCTGGTTAAGATGAAATATACTCTTTCTTGGGCAAAATACTGTCAGATTTATGAACAACAATTTAATAACAACTTGGTCCCTCTCACTCTCAATACTTAAAGAAAAGGGGTTTCCCATGAGAGTGGTGGGTGGCATGTGGCACAGTGGTTAGCACTGGGAGTGCGGTGCTGAGGACCCGGGTTTGAATCCCGGCCCTGGGTCACTGTCAGTGTGGAGTTTGCACATTCTCCCCATGTCTGCGTGGGTTTCACCCCCACAACCCAAAAAATGGGCTGGTTAGGTGGATTGTCCATGCTAAATTGCCCCTTAATTGGAAAAAATAATAATTGGCTACTCTAAATTTATTTTTTTTTAAAAGAGGAATTTAATTCAATAAGGAGAGATTCAAAAGGTGAGATTCACAAAATCATAGAATCCCTACAGTGCAAAAAGAGGCCATTCGGTCCATTGAGTCTACACCAACTTTCTAAAAGAGCACCTTACCCAGGCCCACTTCCCTACCCCATCCACGTAACCCCACCTAACCTTTGGACACTAAGGGACAGTTTAGAATGGCAATCCACCTAACCTGCACATCATTGGACTGTGGGAGGAAACTGGAGAATCCGGAGGAAACCCAGGCAGACACGGTGACAATGTTCAAACTCCACAAAGACAGTTACCCATTGTTGGAATTGAACCCAGCTCCTTGGTGCTGAAAGGCAGCAGCGCTAACCACTGTGCCACCATCCAAAATATCTCATAGGGATTTGAAAGGATTTCACTAACAAACTTATGGTGTGAGCTACCGGCCACCAATCTGGAAGGGCCCAACTCAGGATGCAACGAGGCCGATAAATCTCGCGAGACATCTCATGGGATTTACGACACCTGTTATGCCTCGCGAGATCTCGCACGACATTGTGATCTGTATCTCTCCCTCAATGGACGTGATTCAGATTTGCATATTCAAATGAGTAGTTGTCTCACTTGAATATGTCTGCGCTCGAGTTACCCAAGACGTGGGATCGAACGGCCTCATCTCGGAGACGCTGCGGTGACGTCATTTAGCACTGGTTTCCACTGCGGAGGCGGGGTGATTGGAAGCCCCCGGATGGTCGGTCTCTGGGCAGGGTGGTACTCTGGCACTCCAGGTGCCACCCAGGCATCTTGGCACTGCCTCTATCACCCTGGTAATGCCAGGGTACCCAGATGACACTGCCAGGCCACCAATCTGAAAGTGCCAAGGTGCCCAGCTAACATCTTGCCCATGCTGGGAATCAGGCCCGGGGTCCCCAGCCCTTATCAGATGAGGTGCGCAGGGCTCAAGGACTCCCTAATTCGTAACTTGGGGCATTGGAGGGGTCCGTAGGCTACGGGTTCAAGAGATCGGTGCACCATTTTCCTGCACTGGCAAGCTAGGGGCTGTTTAGCACAGGGCTAAATCACTGGCTTTGAAAGCAGACCAAGGCAGGCCAGCAGCACGGTTCGATTCCCCGAACAGGCGCCGGAATGTGGCGACTAGGGGCTTTTCACAGTAACTCAGGGGTGGGCAAACTTTTCCGTGCAAGGGCCGCATTCAGGAATTCACAATTCACAAAGGGCCGCATAGTATATTAAGTAAAATAATTACTTCACCCGGTTATGATTCTGGGCGCCTCATATAGAACATAGAACAGTACAGCACAGAACAGGCCCTTCGGCCCTCGACGTTGTGCCAAGCAATGATCATCCTACTCAAGTCAACGTATCCACCCTATACCAGTAAGTAACTCAACAGCCCCCCCCACCCATTAACCTTTAAAAAAAAAAAAAAAATTTTTTTTAAACAAAATTTTTTTTTTTTTTTTTTTTTAATGACTTGGAGGGCCGCAGAAATACCTTTGGCGGGCCGCATGCGGCCCGCGGGCCGTAGTTTGCCCACCCCTGCAGTAACTTCATTCAAAGCCTACTCGTGACAATAAGCGATTTTCATTTCATTTTCAAATTAGTCCAAGTGCAAACTCGGCAGGGTATTCCTTGCCAAAACCCAGAAAAGGCGGCCTGTTTAATAGCGGGGTTATTCTCGCTCAAGCACCAGGAAACACCCCACTAAACCAGACCAAAGGGGGACTCAGGGTGCGATTTAATGGAAAAGAAACGGAGTGTTTATTAATAAAAATCACAAAATGAGAGTCAATGCTGTGATTGTTAGATAACAAACTGAATAAGTTTCAACCACTGATTTAAAGGCATAATAAATATTTCAAAAGGGAGATGCAGTACAGAAAATGCAAAAAGGAACAATCGGGGACAACCTTTCTTAAATTTACATTGCGTGTCTTGTTCATGGATTCTTTTAAAATGTTCAATTATGTCTATGACTGAGAAATAATGTTCTAACCTATTAAGAAACCCCCTCTGAAGATTTAAACTGCCACACTGGATCAGAGCATGGAATCTGTCCAGACATCTGAAATGAAAGATCCCTCCTGTAGGATTGTGAGAATATATTTGGGCAACTCAACTCTGAGGATACACCACAAATATATATTGTAAGTTCAGCATGTGAGTTGACACCAATGCTCTCATGTTCCAATGATACTGGATTTCAGTAAATATATGTGGAGACATCTATTTCAGAAGGTGAGTGCGCCAAACTTTCAAAGTAGTGGTCTTTTCCCAGGTCTGGGAAGCATTGCAGAACTGGTTCTAGATTGGATAGCCAACCAATTAGAGTATTAGCAGCTATACTATTATACCCGCTAAATATTAAACTACAACCAACACTGATATCCCTGTACCAATTTGTAATCAGTATGGCATTCTAAAAGATGGGTGGAGAATGGGTTTTTACATAGGACAGTAAGTTGCAGTGTCTACAGATACATGCCTTGAATGGAATCCTAAAGTGAGCCAGAACTGACTGTTTTTGAACCACATGAATTTTAACACTATTCTCCCTCCCAAATGCATGTTCCTCGACGGAATGGCAAAACATGTGGCCACTCATTAAAGGTAGTCACAAACTGCAGAAATAAATGCCAAAGAATATTTTCTTCTGAGACAACTACCTTGATCAGAGGTGGAAATCAAAAGCAGGTACATTGGATATGATTGGGAAAATAATGCTGAACCCAAGGATCTCACAAATAGTTCCACTTAGAATATACAGCCATGAAAATAACTGCCATTGGCTGGAATTGACAACAGTTGTTGAATGGTAGCAATGCGGAGAGAGGTTGTGGGACAGCTTTCACCCAAGATTATCTGAAAAAAATGCACCATGAATGCCATGATCTGCTGCACCTCCCCGCGAGGCTTGTTGCAGTTAACAATAATGATGGTGTGAATGAAATTAGCAGCAATAATGAATAAGGATTTTAAGAGTGTCCTAGAAACTGAGAATAAACCAAAAGGGAGGACTCTGCAACTCTGAAAACTGTTCATTAGATATTTGTAATTAAAATTTCAAATGCCTTTCACATTCTCAGGTGTGCTACTGCCAAATACTTTGCTGAGCATACTGCTTCATGTGTTACAATCCCAGTTGGTATTACTACTGGATGGGATGGTTCCGGAATGGAACCCTGGTTCACAAGATTGTGGGCTGGATTCTCCATCCCGCCGCGGCAGATTTCGCAGCACACTAGCGGGATGGTCCGTTTCGTCGGCTGGCCAATGGGGTGTCCCATTTTGGGGAAGCCCCATGCCGTCGGGAAACCCCCAGGCTGCCGGCAGAACAGAGAATCCCGACAGCGTTGAATTCAGCCCCGTTACTTTTATTTTTTTGATATAAAACATGGAGGAACAGAATCCTAGGTCTGCTAACTGGTTATAACAATAAGAACGAACATTTTTGAAACATGAACGTTTGATTATACTATATTCCTTTACTCCTTTCTTAGCTTCACAAATGTATAGTTTTACAAAAATAACAATACTGAATCAAGTGACCGCTGCCACTCGACAGATCTTCTTTGGTGGATTTATTCTCATAATTCAACCAGATGATTATCATGTACGTTCCCAAACTCCACTCCGAAAAAAAGACGCTTTACAATCTTCTTTCAAACAATGCTTTCCATCAGTCGTTTGCATTAAGAATCCATTCCTGGTTTCTAACTAGCCTTTCAAACAAAGCTTCTGCTCCACTTTTAACAAGGAATCCATCACCAGATTTTCCAAGGAGGTCGGCAGAAAGCGGGTAATTATAGGCCAGTTAGCTGCGGTAGTAGGGAAGATGCTGGAATCTATCATCAAGGAAAAAAGTGCTACACTAAAGGTTGCTACACAAGATAAAGATGCATGGCGTTAAGGGTAAAGTCATAGCATGGATAGAGGATTGGTTAATTAATAGAAAGCAAAGAGCGGGGATTAATGGGTGTTTCTCTGGTTGGCAATCAGTAGCTAGTGGTGTCCCTCAGGGATCAGTATTGGGCCCACAATTGTTCACAATTTACATAGCTGATTTGGAGTTGGGGACCAAGTGCAATGTGTCCAAGTTTGCAGACACTAAGACGAGTGGTAAAGCAAAAAGTGCAGATACTGGAAGTCTGCAGAGGGATTTGGATAGGTTAAATGTATGGGCTCGGGTCTGGCAGATGGAATACAATGTTGACAAATGTGAGGTTATCCATTTTGGTAGGAATAACAGCAGAAAGGATGATTATTTAAATGATAAAATATTAAAACATACTGCTGTGCAGAGGGACCTGGGTGTGCTAGCGCATGAGTCGCAAAAAGTTTGTTTACAGTTGCAACAGGTGATAAGAAGGTGAATGGAGTTTTGTCCTTCATTGCTAGAGGGATGGAGTTTAAGACTAGGGAGGTTTTGCTGCAACTGTATAAAGGTGTTAGTGAGGCCCCACCTGGAGTATAGTGTTCAGTTTTGGTCTCCTTACTTGAGAAAGGACGTACTGGCGCTGGGTGTGCAGAGGAGATTCACTAGGTTAATCCCAGAGCTGAGGGGGTTGAATTACGAGGAGAGGTTGAGTAGACTGGGACTGTACTCGTTGGAATTTAGAAGGATGCAAGGGGATATGTTTACAGAAACATATAAAATTATGACGGAAATGGATGAGATAGATGTAGGCAGGTTGTTTCCACTGGTGGATGAAAGCAGAACTAGGGGGCATAGCCGCAAAATAAGGGGAAGTAGATTTAGGACTGAGTTTAGGAGGAACTTCTTCATCCAAAGAGTTGTGAATCTATGGAATTCCCTGCCCAATGAAGCAGTTGAGGTTCCTTCATTAAATGTTTTCAAGATAAAGATAGATAGTTTTTTGGATAATAAAGGGTTATGGTGTTCGGGCGGTAAAGTGGAGCTGATTCCACAAGCGATCAGCCATGATCTCATTTAATGGCGGAGCTGGCTAAAGGGCCAGATGGCCTACTCCTGCTCCTAGTTCTTATGTCCTAAATGCTTTTACACAAACTATGGTAATCAGTTCCCAACAGAATACTATTGCTTCAAAATTGGAAATAAGGATGCTGTTATAACCTGCCTGCTTGCCACTGGCTGGGGACTAATGGCAATCCCACAATCCTTAGGGAGTATGAGTTGGCCCAACGAGGGGCACGGAGAAATCATTAGCAGGTCCCTGCATAAAGCTGGCCAGTATGGAACCAGCTAGAGAGGAGTGAGCAGCAAGGGAATGACTGCTGCTGTTGTATGTTATTTTAAATAAATGTTATTTCTTGCTATTCTACAACTCGTGCTGGATTCTTCGTGTCCCTCACAAAACTGGCGACGAGGGTTAAAGTGGATAGCTAGCTACGTTGCTGAAGCCACCTCCCTGGACTGTTGTTGGATACAACCGAAGTTTATTTTCTGTTACATTATGCCTCTGTATGGATGGTTGGATGTCTTTGATGTTGCACTGGAAAGTTGGAACCAGTACTCACAACGGATTCGTTACTATTTCCGGGCAAATAACATCACCGAAAACGACCGTCAGGTGGTCCTTTTGCTCACCGCCTGCTGCCCACATATGTTTGGGGTGATTAGGAGCCTTATGTACCCAGCTGCGCCGGACACCAAGATGTTTGATGAACTTGTGACCTTAGTGGGGCAACATTTTAACCCAACCCCATCCACGATAGTCCAGCTTAATACCGCTGAGAGGACCCCAGAAGAATCCCTTGCAGAGTTTCTATCCAGGCTACGCAGGGTTGCGGAGTACTATGACTATGGTGAGACCTTGACCGAAATGTTACGCAACCATTTGGTTTGCAGTATTAACAATGCGGCCACCCAGAGAAAGTTGTTAGTTGAGTGAACAGGCCATTCAAATAGTATTGTCCCGAGAGAGTGCAAAA
Source organism: Scyliorhinus canicula (assembly GCF_902713615.1). Lineage (NCBI taxonomy): Eukaryota > Metazoa > Chordata > Chondrichthyes > Carcharhiniformes > Scyliorhinidae > Scyliorhinus > Scyliorhinus canicula. The sequence goes on from NC_052156.1 coordinate 88,361,349, forward strand.
CGGGGTGTGCAGGAGCTACAGGAAATGGACGTGTACGCCGTGGGGCACAACCCCTTCCGTCCAAAAGCATCTCCCCCCACCCCTGCGGTACCTTGGGCGCAGCAGCGTCCGGATCGACGCCAGTGGCCGCCGGACGTTCCTCCCCGAAGGGAGCCTTCTCCAGAACCGATGGATGAGGAGCCATGTCAGTGTCAGACTTGTGGGCGCCAACCCTGTCGCGGACGCCGGTCCTGGGGACGCCAGAGGTGCCATCATTCCGACAGAAACTGGGGCCAGCCCAGGTGCCGTTCCTTCCATTTGGATGAACCTGCGGCGACTACTCCTGAGGACGTGGAGACGGAGGACAACTGCCTGCAGTTGCATTGTGTGGCAGCACCCCGTGTGGCCCCCATCAAGGTAACAGTACGGGTCAATGATCACCCACTTGAGATGGAGTTGGACAGTGGCGCAGCAGTCTCCGTGATCGCCCAGAGGACATTCGACCGCATCAAGCAGGGTATACAGACCCTTACGTTAACCTACACAAAGGCCAAGTTGGCCAACTGCAGGGGGGAACCATAGGACATTGCAGGAACTATGATGACCCCTGTTGTTTATGGACGCCAGGAGGGGCGTTTCCCACTTATCATGGTGCGCGGCCACGGGCCCAGCCTGTTGGGTCAGGACTGGCTGCGCCATTTGCGGCTGCAGTGGCAGCACATCCTCCAAACAGGTTCTGGAGGGTTGAAGGAGGTACTAGGACAGTATCCAGATGTTTTCCAGCCCGGTTTGGGGAAAATAAAAGGGGCTGTAGCCCATATCCAAGTCGAACCAGGAACCACGCCGTGTTATTTCCGGGTGCGCCCGGTGCCTTACGCCTTGCTCGAGAAGGTAGATCAGGAGCTCACTCATTTGGAGCCCTTGGGTATTATCAATCCAGCCCGTTTCGCTGACTGGGCAGCGCCAACTGTACCTGTAATGAAGCCAGATGGACAGTTCACTTGTGCGGCAACTATAAACTTAGTGAATGCGGTTTCCCGGCTCGACCGATATCCAATGCCACGCATAGAAGATCTCTACGCGAAGCTTGCAGGCGGACACTCGTTCACGAAATTAGATATCAGTCACACCTACCTACAGTTGGAGCTGGACCCTGCCTCCCGGCCATATGTAACTATTAACACACACAGGGGCCTGTATGAATATGAATATACACGGTTGCCCTTTGCGGTATCCTCTGCTTGCGCTTTTAACGCATCATGGAGGGAACCTTGAGAGGTTTACCGGGTGTCTGTCTACTTAGATGACGTTTCGAATACAGGGATCTCGGAGCAGGAACATTTAGAAAATTTGGAGGCTCTCCTTAGATGCTTTTCGTAAGCTGGAGTCCGCTGACGTCATACAAAGTGTGTCTTTCAGGCGAAGGGAGTAGTCAACCTGGTTTATCGGGTGGACCGCAAAGGTTTGCACCCTGTCGCAGAGAAGGTGCGAGCAATTCAATAGGAGAGCAGTAAAGGTCAGCAGCAGCAACATTCTGGGGGGAGCAATCGCTACGTTGTATTGTTCTTTTCTTTGTATATATGGTTAACATTTATTTTGTTCTGTTAATTCTTGTGTACGGTTATGCAAAAAATTATGTTTTTTCAAAAAATTATGGATTTTCAAAGCATGCCCTTGATTTGAAAATCGCAGTCCCGGAGATGGTTTCGGGATCACAATATCTCGAGGACAATTTCGACTTTTCAAAGGGTGGGCGAGGGACAGAAAAGGCGGCCGCCACCAATGAGCGGGAGCCTGATCAGTTTTGTGCCCGTTAGTGCACCACTGTCGGGTTCGTCACGGGCACCTGGTAAAGTAATTTTCTCCGCAATCGAAATCTCAACGGGCAATGAATACTGACAAGAGCGCTCCACCAATCGTGGCTTCTTTCGAGCTTCTGGGCTTCCAAAGACCTGCCTGCACAGATCGGGAAGGCAGCTCCTGGAACCTAAAGTCACTGGGCATCTTTAATTGGGGAGGTCAAGCTCATCTCCTGGCCAATTAGACTGTTTAAAATTAGGTTCAAACTTCACCCGGTTTGAAAGCACGGCTCCCCTTGGTTCAATTTAGAAATTCACTGTGAGAATATTGAAGATATATTTTCACATTCTACACGCTGGCACAGGATCTTGGAGCTTTAAAAAAATTGTACAAACTGACTGAGTTTTTTCACTGTAAGGTTGATTAATCTTTGTAAAAGTAACAGACTCATTTTAATTAATACATCCTTTCAATGAAAATCTACCAGAAAAGCTTCCCTGGTGGCTCTGCATCTTTAGCCAATGAAGAGCTTACTCAAACCAGGAAGATCCCAGATTTGATTCCTTCTGTACTAACTTGACGATGTAGAAATTTGATTAGCATCCCTGATCATTGATACACAGCAATCCCTGCTGGGCATGACGTTGTCTGGCTATCAGGTAAAGGCATAATCTAATTTGAAGGTGACACACTTTCGAGCCCCAAAGAATAAAGCCCACTTGAAAGTAGTACTGGAGGGCATCTGGCACTTGTGGAATTGGCAGCCAGCAGCAGTAAATGTCTTCAGAAAGTGAAAGGAATGGAAAAATTGTGAAGCAAAAAAAATATAAAAATTATATTCGAATTTGGCCAAGAATTAAGTTAATACACCTCAACATGTCTCTCAAATAATTAGAAAAGTTGACACGTCTCAACACAAGGAAAGCTCAAACTGGGTCTCAACAGAAGGAAAGCACAAACTAGGAAATCCGGCGAAGTTAATGTTTGAAATTAATAAACTTTTTTCAGACAGCAATACAAAGGCTTTAGCTACAGCTTGCAAAGATAATTTTGAAAATGCTAGGCCCTTAAAAATTGAAAAGTGAATATGGGTGTCTAAATGAGGGGGAGATCACTACTTATTGTGGTGCAACAAGTTAAAGCAGGCCTGTGAACCTCTTTCCTGTAATTTTAAGGATAATGGCAATTGAAAGGCTCCACCGGTTTGTCCCAGGGAACATGGATGGCGGGTTCCTGGGGTGGCACAGGACGGGCATTAGGAAGTTGGGAGACCTGTTTATTGACGGGAGGTGCACGAGCCTTGGTGAACTGGAGGAGAAGTTTGAGCTCCCCCCGGGGAATATGTTCAGGTACCTTCAGGTCAAGGCGTTTGCTAGGCGACAGGTGGAGGGGTTCCCTTTGCTGCCCCCGCGGGGGGTAAGGGATAGGGTGCTTTCGGGGGTGTGGGTCGGGGATGGGAAGCTGTCTGACATCTATCAGGTAATGCAGGAGGTGGGGGAGGCGTCGGTAGAGGAGCTGAAGGCTAAGTGGGAGGTGGAGCTGGGGGAGCAGATTGAGGAGGGGACATGGGCAGATGCCCTGGAGAGGGTGAACTCCTCCTCTTCATGTGCGAGGTTAGTTTCATCCAGTTCAAGGTGCTGCACCGGGCCCACATGTCCGGATCTAGGATGAGTAGGTTCTTTGGGGGCGAAGACAGGTGCGTCAGGTGTTCGGGGAGTCCAGCGAACCATGCCCATATGTTCTGGGCATGCCCGGCACTGGAGGAGTTCTGGAAGGGGGTGGCGGGGACGGTGTCGAGGGTGGTGGGATCCAGGGTCAAGCCAGGTTGGGGACTCGCGATATTTGGGGTTGGGGTGGAGCCAGGAGGCGAAAGAGGCCGATGTCTTGGCCTTTGCGTCCCTAGTAGCCCGGCGGAGAATCTTGCTGCAGGGGAAAGATGCGAGACCTCCGAGTGTGGAGACCTGGATTAATGACATGGTGGGATTCATTAAGTTGGAACGGGTCAAGTTCGCCCTGAGGGGGTCGATACAGGGGTTCTTTAGGAGGTGGCAGCCTTTCCTCGACTTTCTGGCTCTACGATAAGGTACTAGGTCAGCAGCAGCAGCAACCCGGGGGAAGGGGGGGTTTAGGGGGATAGTGTTTAAGTTAATTTGCTTATTGTTAATTTCTGTTGTTTATTGGGGTTGGGAGGGGGTGGGGGGGGTTTGTTATATGCGTTGTTACGAGTGCCGGGGGGGTGTTTATTATTATTGTTATTATTGTATTGTTTTGTTGATACATATTTTTCAAAAAATTTCAATAAAAATTTTTTTTTTTTAAAAGAAAGACACCTCTAAAAATTATACTTCACTGATGTGAACACACGTCACTGGTATCAGACCAACAAATCACATGGATAGCCACTATAATCTACACATGTAACTTGTTTAAACAGATCCACTCAACAGGAATAATCAGTAAGCAAAACAGGTCCCTTTCAAAATAATTGCAAGGGAAGATTTCAACTTATTATTCTGCAATGTTAGGGACTATGTTAGCTTTACGATGCAGCTGTGAACGGGTACCCAGTGTCATTCCTCCACACAGAAGCTTAACTGAAACAACCTCCGGATTTAATTGCCCAAAACACAAAATGTATGTTTACCATTCTGAGCGGTCAGTCAGCTAGACGGGTATTACTAAAATCTATTGGTACCAGTCACTCCCCACATGGTCCCTGGCAGTTCTAAAACACGAATACAACAATGTTGGTTGGTACTAAATAGAACCAGAGGTTTTCCTGTTTGCAGTCCAAATGTCATCTGGCAGCTTTCGCTGGAAGCTGCTCTATAGTCTAAACCGCATGAACCGAATATTCAATACAATCCTCTATATGGAACATATTTAACAATAAAGTAATCCACAGCTTTGTTGTAAACTTTGTTTTAAACAATTGAGTACTACATACTATTCACATTTTATTGAGCTCTTAAATATTTCAACCTCTTCATAAATCGCAGTGCATTTTATATTGCCAACATCCCTAAAATGGCTGAACGGACGGCATTTGGGCTGCAAGACTTGTTCTGCGGTCTCTTGTTGACCTGCGTTTTGCTTGCTGCACCGCTTATTTCACACTCTCCATTGCCATTTTAGACGTCCAACACATCTCTTGAGGGTGCTGCAAGGTGCAACTTGTCAGGACGTAATGACAGCGCCCTCCATCGAAATATGATACCTATGACTAATCTGGAACATCACAACACCAAAATCACCAAAAGGGGGAGGGGGTGCAAAGCACAAGCTCCATCAGGAGACTGAATTTATATTTGCAATCGGCGCTGCAAAAATTAAAATCCCTAACATGCAGCAATGCATGCAAAGAGCAACGCTAACACATTCTACACACATTGTGCGCAACAGTTTATGCAACTGATTTCTCGCTCATCTCACATAGATTTGCGATATTTAGGCTCAGCTGTCATCCACTTTGAACACTTGCGGCCAACTGTCTGACAACCCGAGCCGCCAACGCAGACCCAATTAAAAAATTATCGTGTGGCGGGGGGGGGCGGAAGCTTGCACCGTCAAAAGCTGTCGTCCTTTTGCACTAAAGTTACAACCATTGCATTTCATTTCAAATGCGTCTTCCAGAGAGCCGCGAATAAAATGATTACAAACATGAATCGTTATTCGCCGCGTCCTGCAGCCCCCGCAACTCCGCCACCGGTTGTTTGTTTTTTTTGGCGGTGGGTGGCTTGGAATGGAGAGATGACATTAAGAGGGTGCTTATTTTTCTTTACCACTTGTTTTCTTTCTGGGGGGGAGGGGGGGGGGGGGATTGGCAAAAGGAAAACGGCTAAAACCATCAACTCACCGACGCCAAATTTCTCCTCCTCTGTCGGTATCCACATCTCGCCCGCTGCTGGACAAGCCCGAGAGGCAGCCCGTTTGCGTGGAGGGCTCACTGACCCGGCACTGAAGCGACTGTCCTCTTATTCCTGGGCTCCGGTGGGCGACGGGAGACGATTCGCTCCAACTCGCCTCATCCGACCCGACTCTCGCTCATCGCGCCGCAGCATTCGCACTCGCTCCCTGCGACGCCATGCGGCGTCACACTGCTGCTGCTGCCGCTTGCCGCCACCACCACCACCACGACTTCCCCGAGCCGCGGTCGCGCGCCTGTAGGCATGCGCTGCCTAACGGAAAGCGCTCGCGCGGCAGCAGTTTGCCGGGATGGGGCGGTGGCGCGCGCGCGCGGCTGGCATCGGCAGGCGATAGGACCTTGTTACCTTGACGACGGGGTAGACGCTCGCGCGGGTGAGGACGACGGTTGTGCCCGCGCGCGGGGAAGGATCGGAGATATCTTTGGCGGTGGTGAAAAAAAACAAACGAGTGGATGAACACAGGGGAGACTTCAACCGACTTGAAAGACCCGTGACCAAAATAGCCGCCTTGTCACTTGGTCAACGACTGGTGAGTGCGAGCTTCCAATCCCATCACCAAATCGTCCTATACACATGCACTCTACAATGCACATGCACCTTTACATTTCGTGTCATGGCAATCCGAGAAGTGGACTGCCTGTACATCTGCCTGGGAATTTGCTGCTGCTGCTTCCCCCGGAGAATGATCATTTTGACATTTTAGACGGGTGCGTTTTAGCTCGCAATCGAATTCGTGACACACTTGGGTGCCAGTTATACAAGTGGTTATTCGTGCCCACTCCAGCACATGATGGATTGCTTGAAGACCGGCTTGGTGAGAAGAAATTGATCCGAAGCTCACAGACTGCTGGAACAAAGACAAACTTCAAGAGTCACAGAGGAGTAGAAACATTAACTTTGTTTTCTCTTCCTCCACCCCCCCCCCCCCCCCCCCCAATAAATACTACCTAACCCGCCGAGCTTTTTCCAGCATTTTCTGCTTTTGTTTCAAATTTCTTTGTTCCACAGATGCAGGAAATTTGAAATAAGAGCTGGAAATACTCAGCAAATCAGACAGCATCTGCGGGGAGAGAAACAAAGTTAACGTCAGGTCGGTGATCTTTCATCAAGAACCTGGTTGGAGCCTGCATTGCCAAGTCTTGTCTGCAGTGAACCACCAAATGATCAGCCATGGAGGCTGCTGCTTACAAGAGCCAATGGCAATAAGCTGCCTCCTTTCTGCTGCACCACAATTTTGAAATCTGCAATCCCAAATAGACTGGCATGCCAGCCCAAAAGACCGAAATTCACCAGATGCAAAGTCAAAAATGAGTCTCTGAACACGCCTCTGAAATGATAACGTGGTCAAACAAGCATGATAAGCTAAGTAAAATAAAAAATGCTGGAAATACTCAGCAGATCTGACAGCATAGAGTCATAGAGTTTTACAGGACAAAAAGAGGTCCTTCGGCCCATCATGTCTGCACATTGATCAAGCACCTATCTATTCTAACCATGTGTGATGTGACAGTACCACCATGTAAAAAGGAACTGATTCAGATTATCTAGCATCTCAAAACTGGATATCCATGTGCTGCTGATATCCAATGTATACAACTACAATCTGTAGCTCCGTGGCCCGGCATATCCCCCACTTGACCATTACCATCAAGCCAGGGATAATCTCTGGTTCAGTGAGCATAGGAGAGCATGCCAAAAACAGCAACAGTATTACAATTCTGGACCAGATCCCAACAGTGGCTCGGATACTGGACAGACACCCAAATATTTAATTTACATTTTGTAAGACTGTGAGAAAAGAATACATTATTCCAGGGGTGATTTCACGTAAAATAGGACCCTCCTATATTAAAATAAATTTTATTACTAACACAGCATTAACATATGTTATGGATCAGGGTTCAGAGAACCTCAAAGTGTATCATGGAGTTCACCTGACCCACAACTTTTAATAGATTGTGGTATGGGGAGCACACCGGCCCACTCTACAGGTGTGGTACAGCAGAAATAGAAAAGTATTTTTTAAAGCAAAACAATGTATGTTCTATGAACTCAAGTTAACCTTTTTAAAACATACAGTGAACATCTTAGCAACCATCAATTCAAATACAATTCCCAAAGAATACAACACTAAGTAATCCTTTAAGCTTTCCTTTTAACATCCATAAGACTTAAAACACCTTTTACCAGAAGCACATCAGGTTAAAGTCACAACTGTTATTAGTTTTAAATCACCAGGATCAATTTACAGTCTTTAGATTACAGAGAGAGATTCATACAACTTCTGGCTGTGACTGCAGCTATCCAGCTCTGAAAAAGAAACTAAAACACACCCTGCAGCAAACAGCCTAAAACAAAAGTAAAACGCTGACAGACAGCCCAGCTCCACCCACTCTCTGACATCACTGCAGTAATAAACACCCATTTCTGAAAAGTACTCTCACTACAGATACTTATATACACACCCATTTATAAACACCCATTTCTTAAAGGTACTCTCACATGACACCTCTCCCAAGACAAAAAAATAAACCATCAACTTCAAGATGGTTTCATTTTTCACTTTTTCACTATCCTTTAATAAATGCACACAGTAAATATACTTTTCCGTTTCAAAAAACACACGCAAACAGCTATAATAATATGGTCTATTTTGTTCTCTTCCTCTAATTGAAATCCTTCTCGATTGACAGTCTCTTTGAACAGGAAGGTCTCTGCACGATCCGTACATTTCTCTACGCCTCGGCATTTCTCTTTAAAGTCAGATACTTTAGTTCAATCTGATCACAGAGTCACTTGTACTTCTCCAACACAGGAGCATTGGTTATCACAGCTTTCAGGCAGTTAAATGCCTGTTGACACTCCGTTGTCCACTGGAATTTGTTACGCTTCTTCAGCAAGTCCATCAGTGGAGCAATCACGCTACAAAACCTTTGCACAAATGTTCGATCAAATCCACTCATGCCAAGAAATTACATTATTTCCCTTTGTCTTGTGGGTCTCGGAAACTCCTCAATAGCTGCTGGTTTCACATCCCGTGTGATCATTCAACACTGCCACATTGTATGGCCAAGGAAAGTGACTTGGGCTTTTCCAAATTCACTTTTGGATAGGTTTATCACCAAACCCGCCTCCTGAAGTCGATCGAATAACTCCATCAGATGTTTCAAATGTTCTGTCCATGTCTGGCTGAAAATTACCAGATCATTGATGTATACCGCACAATTGGGTAATATCGAAACAACTTTGTTAGTTAACCGTTGAAATGTGGCTGGGGCATTTTTCATGCCAAATGGCATAACTTTGAATTGGTATATACCATCTGGAATCACAAAAGCTGAAATCTCCTTCGTCCTTTCGGATATAGGTACCTGCCAGTAACCTTTAAGTAAATCCAGTTTGGAAATAAAAGCTGATTGTCCCACTTTCTCAATGCAATCCTCCAATCGTGGGATAGGATAAGAGTCCATTCTTGTAACTGCATTAACCCATTAACCTTTCTATAGTCCACACATCACCATTGGGTACCGTCTGGCTTTGGCACCATCACTATGGCTGAGCTCCATTGGCTGCAACCCACTTCAATTATGCCATTTTTAAGCATACTCTCAATCTCTTTGTTAACCTGTGCCAATTTTAAAGGGTTAAGTCTGTATGGATGTTGTTTGATTGAAACAGCATTTCCCACATCTACATCATGTATAGCCATTTTAGTACTTCCCATTTTATCTCCACAAATATGCCCTTATGATATCAATAACTCTTTCAGGTCAGTCCGTTTCTCCTGTGGAAGGTAACTCAACAATTTATCCCAATTTTTAAGAACATCCTCATTTTCCAGTTTAATTTGAGGTATGTCAAATTCACAGTCATCTGGATTTGGTTCGTCACCTTGAGTTAGAATCATTAAAAACTCCTTTTTCGCTCCTTCCCTTTCAAAGTACCTTTTAAGCATATTCACATGACATACTCGGTGAGTCTTCCTTCTATCTGGTGTTTTTACCACATAATTCACCTCATTTAATTTCCTTTCAATCTGATAAGGTCCACAAAACCTTGCTTTTAAAGGTTCACCGACCACTGGTAACAACTACGAACTTTGGATTTCTTGTCCGCTATCCGTTTCATCACATTTTGTGCAACTTTAAAATGTTGTCTAGCCAATTCACCTGCTCTATTTGATCTTTCCCTAAAATTTGACACGTAATCCAATAATGTAATTTCTGATTTCTCACTCACCAATTTTTCCTTAATCAGTTTAAGTGGTCCTCTTACCACATGACCAAGAATTAGTTCAAAAGGACTAAATTTGGTTGACTCATTTGATGCATCCCTCATTGCAAACAGTACGAATGGAATTCCTTTATCCCAATCCTCTGGATAATTGTGACAATAAGCCCTCATCATTGTCTTTAATGTCTGATGCCAACTTTCTAACACTCCCACTTTCTACACAGTTGATTTAAATTGTTTTATTCCTGAGCTATCCATAACTTCTTTGAATAACCTGGAGGTAAAATTTGATCCTTGATTCGATTGTATTTCTGTGGGTAGTCCATATCTGGTAAAGAATTTGAGTAATTCCTCCACAATCGTTTTAGATGTAATATCATGTACTGGAATGGCCTCTGGAAACCTAGTAGACACATGCATTATAGTGAAAAGATATTGATTCCCCCTTTTCGTTTTAGGAAGCGGTCCTACGCAATCAATTAGGACCCTTGTAAAAGGCTCCTCAAATGCTGGAATAGGTATTAAGGGTGCTGGTTTTATCACTGCTTGAGGTTTCCTTGACATGTGTGACATGATTGACAAAATTTGATTACATCTTTTTGTAGTCCAGGCCAATAAAAATGTTTCTGGATTTTAGCTTGAGTTTTCCTTATTCCCAAATCACCTCCCACTAGTACCTCATGTGCAACACACAACACCTCCTTTCTATACCCTACCGGCAATACTACTTAATGAACTTCTGCCCACCTTTTATCCCCCTGCATATGTAAAGGTCTCCATTTTCTCATCAAGACATTACTTTTACGGTAATAACACTCTGGTATACACTCAGATTCCTCTTCTATGTATGCTTTCTGATACATCCGTTTTATTTCTACATCTTTCTGTTGTGACTCCGCCAATTTTCCTGAACTAAAAATATCCGCCTCATCCTCCACCTGTTCTTGTTCTTTTTAAACCATCTGATCAAAAATCGTTTCTGACAATTGCACTTCAACATCATCTTCACTCTTTAATTTCTCCTCTTGTTTTAACCTGTGAATTTGTGGCCTTGTCATGACACAATCCGGAAAATCCCAGGATATTCGTCAACCACAGTAGGCATCACCCCCACCTGCAATCCAGCTATATCATTACTCAAGATAAACTGTATTCCTGGACAAGATAATTTCTCTATTAATCCTCCTACCACTTCACCACTCTTCACTGGACTTTCCAACCTTACCTTATATAATGGAACACTACTCCTCTCACCCTGAATTCCACATATTACTACCTATTCTGGCAACATTCTTCCCAAACTACATACATCCTCATCTCTTACCATTAAAGATTTACTAGCTCCCGTATCTCTTAAAATTGTGACTTCTTTACCTGCTCCTCCTGATACACATGAGTAAACTTACCCACACAAGTAAATTTTTTTAAGAGATCTGGCACCTTCTTATCAATCACCTCTTCATCAGGCTGTACAATCTTTTTCACCTCTTTCACTTCACTTGGGCTTTCCTTTCCCACTTTAACAAACCCCACTGTCTTATCCTGTTTTACCACATCAGCCTTCCCAGTGCTTTTCTTCAACCACCAACACTGTGACTTTACATAGCCCAGTTTATTACAGTGAAAATATTTGAAATTTTTCATTTCTTTTCCACCCTCCTGATTTCTTTTTTAATCCGAGGTACACTCTCCTTATTATCTCCCATCAGATCACCTTTACCACTTGAGAGTATTTCCCTTGTCCCCAGTTTCTATCCCTCACAGGCTGAAACTGATGTCGGAAACCAAGCTTTGATTTATGAACTAATTCATAATCATCTGACATTTCTGCTGCTAATATCGCAGTTTTAACCCTCTGCTCTTCCACATGAGTTCTCACTATATCAGGAATTGAATTTTTAAATTCCTCCAAAAGTATAATTTCTCTGAGAGCTTCATACGTTTGGTCTATTTTCAAAGCCCTTATCCACCTATCCAAATTACTCTGTTTGAGCCTTTCAAACTCCATGTATGTTTGACCAAATTCTTTCCTTAAATTTCTAAACTTTTGTCTGTAGGCTTCAGGCACTACTTCATATGCACCTAAGATCGATTTTTTCACCTCCCCATATGTCTCAGATACCTCCTTCAATCGTGATGGAAACACTTCACTAGCCTTACCTACCAGCTTTTTTTAAATTTGTAATCAGTAATACCCACATGTCCCGTGGCCATTTCATTTGTTTAGCTACCTTCTCAAATGAAATGAAAAAGACTTCCACCTCCTTCTCGTCAAACCTTGGCAATGCTTGGACATATTTAAATAGATCCCCACCAAGCCTTCGACTATGACGCTCTTTCTCACTATCCTCATCACTATCATCCAACTGTACATTTCCCTCTACGTCTGCCAATTTTAACTGACTGTCAGGTTTCATGGCCATTTTCTGAAGCTCAAACTCTCTCTCTTTATCTTTTTCCCTGATCTGTATCTCCCTTTTTCTTTTTTTTCTGCGAGGGCTATTCTTTCTGTTTTCCTTTCTTCTTTCTCTTTTTCCTCTCTCTTTCTCTCTCTCTTTCTTTTTCCTATCTCTCTCTTTCATATTCAAGCTGCTTTAATTCTTTCTCATGTTCCATTTGTTTAATTTGTAACTGAATTTTTGCTATTTCCAATAAGTCAAACTGTATCTCAGGCAACTTTAAATGCTTAGCCACCGCCATAATGACCTCATCTTTTCGCATTTTGTCAGGTAATGTTAAATGTAATGTTTTTGCCAAATCTAACAGTCTGCTTTTAGTCTCTGTCCGTAAGGTACTGCGTGTGACTGTCTCCAACCCCAAAACCTTCAGAGCCTCTGAAAGCACTATTGTCCACAACACACTCCCTACTTAAACTAAAATACCACACCTGAAAAGCAACCACAATATGCTCACCCCTCACTGTTTTTAAGTTCACTAAGACAATCCAATAGATAGACTTTTACCCTGGACGAGCCCCCAATTTGCTATGGGCCAATGTTTCAAGAACCCCAAAGTGTATCATGGAGTTCACCTGACCCACAACTTTTCATAGATTATGGTCTGGGGAGCACACAACCCACTCTACAGATGTGGTACAGCAGAAATGGAAAAGTATTTTTTAAAGCAAAATAATGTTTATTCCAGGAACTCAAGTTAACCTTTTTAAAACATACAGTGAACATCTAAGTAACCATCAATTCAAATACAACCCCCAAAGAATACAGCACTAAGTAACCTTTAAGCTTTCCTTTTAACATCCATAAGACTTAAAACACCTTTTACCAGAAGCACATCAGGTTAAAGTCACTACTGTTATTAGTTTTAAATCACCAGGATCGATTTACAGTCTTTAGATTACAGAGAGAGATTCACACATCTTCTGGCTGTGACTGCAGCTATCTAGCTCTGAAAACGAAAGGAAAACACACCCTGCAGCAAACAGCCTAAAACGAAAGTTAAAAAGCTGACAGACAGTCCAGCTCCACCCACTCTCTGACATCACTGCAGTAATAAACACCCATTTCTTAAAGGTACTCTCACTACATATACTTATATACACACCCATTTATAAACACTCATTTCTTAAAAGTACTCTCACATGACAAATATCTTTAACATCACACGACAAAATAGCTTACAATTATCCCTTAAACATCACTAAACAATAGTGACACAATAACCCTGAACTGTTATCTTAATTTCCATTCAAACAACAAAACCATCTCAGATCCCAATCCACTTTTAAATACAGTTAGCACTCTGGAATACTTGCTCAACAGAGATGTCTTGAATACTCCTCTTTGGGAAAGAGTGGTTTTTGTTGAGACTGCTTTAAAGAAAAAAACTGACACCCTGTCAGAATAATGTAGAATCTCTGACTGGATGTCTGCAGTAACCTTATCAGCTCACCTCCCAGTCAAAAATTAAAACTCTGAAAAACCGTAACACCTGACTGCTTGAACCCCTGGTTCCTTCCATTAACTACATAGGCTTACTGAACTTAACACAATCTGTAATCAACTACTCTGTAGGGAACCCTCATAACATTAATAAAAGTGCATTAACCCAAACTTTTACAATGCCTTAATTGTACGTCTGGCTCCAAAAAGTCTAGCTGTCTTGCAAACCAGGATTTTTTAAAACACTACACAAGCTTTTAACCCTTACTGCACCAAATGCATTTAATGCAGTATATCTGAAATTCCTACATTCATCACAACATACATACCAAAAAATGAAATGCCAATCTTGTGAAGACACAACATAGGACTGCATGCCAAACAGAGCAAACAGCAAGTTTGAACATAGAACATACAGTGCAGAAAGAGGCCATTCATCCCATCGAGTCTGCACCGACCCAATTAAGCCCTCACTTCCACCCTATCCCCGTAACCAAACAACCCCTCCTCACCTTTTTGGTCACTAAGGGCAATTTATCATGGCCAATCTACCTAACCTGCACATCTTTGGACTGTGGGAGGACCAGAGCACCCGGAGGAAACCCATGCAAACACGGGGAGAACGTGCAGACTCCGCACAGACAGTGACCCAGCCAGGAATCGAACCTGGGACCCTGGCGCTGTGAAGCCACAGTGCTATCCACTTGTGCTACCGTGCTGCCCAAAGTGATTACATAGATTACATAGAATTTACAGTGCAGAAGGAGGCCATTCGGCCCATCGAGTCTGCACCGGCTCCTGGAAAGAGCACCCTACCCAAGGTTAACACCTCCACCCTATCCCCATAACCCAGTAACCCCACCCAACACTAAGGGCAATTCTGGACACTAAGGGCAATTTATCATGGCCAATCCACCTAACCTGCACATCTTTGGACTGTGGGAGGAAACCGGAGCACCCGGAGGAAACCCACGCACACACGGGGAGGATGTGCAGACTCCGCACAGACAGTGACCCAAGCCGGAATCGAACCTGGGACCCTGGAGCTGTGAAGCGATTGTGCTATCCACAATGCTACCGTGCTGCCCCTTTAAACAAGCTTATAGATGATATGATATAAGAGCTTACATTGTTCCAGAACTAAGGGATCAGATTGAAGGTCTGCAGTCCTGCCCCATCCAGTTGTGAATGGTGGTGGATAATTAAACAAGTAACCAGATGAGATCGCTCCACAAATATCCCCATCCTCAAAGATGGAAGTGTCCAGCACATCAGTGCAAAAGGCAAGATTTGACAGCAGTGTATATTTGTATTAAATTTGGAAATCCCTTATGGAATCTACCCAATTTTAGAACTGGTTATCACTATTACCATGACCATATAAGCCAAGACAGGTCATACGTTTGATTAAATTCAACCTCGTAAGATGTAGGATGGAAAGGTACCGATGTAGCTCTATTCCTTACATGGTTCAGGCTCACACTGAAATACTTAAACACTGAACTCTTTATGTATAGTTCCTTCAGGAATAGTGCATTGGTTTGTAATCCTAACATCATTTTAATTAAATTTTTTAAATATCTGTGGAGAAAGAAACAGAGTTCATATTTCAGCTCGTCAGTATTGGAGAAATTATAAGCCGCGATCAGCTGGGAGAGGCAAAAAGCTGGACAAAAGCCCATCCAGATGGAGAAACATCTGTAAAACCCCTCATTGATTACGACTTCTTCTTCAGTTCTCAACCCGAAGGCAGGTCCAAACTACACTGCCACGATATACACCACAGGTAGGGCAAGGAGACAGGTCTCAAATCCAGGGCCAGGGAGAGAAATCATGGTCTTGGGCTTCTCCTGTTTCCAGGCCCCTTAACACTTACACTTGGGGTGTGCCCTTTTCTGATTGAGGTGGAGAGGGGGGAGGAGTTGCCTGTCCTCCTCTGATTGATAGGGAGAGGAGCCGGTACAGTGGAATAGTGGTGAGCACTACAACCTCACAGCTCCAGGCACCCAGGTTCAATTCCGGCCTCGGAATTTACACTTTCTCCCCATGTCTGCATGGAATTCCTCCGCGTGCTCCGGTTTCCTCCCACAGTCCAAAGATGTGCAGGTTAGGTGGATTGGCCATGCTAAATTTCCCCTTAGTGTCCAAAAGGTTAGGTGGGGTTACTGGATCGGGTGGAGGTGTGGGCTTAAGTAGGGTGCTCTTTCCAGGACCCGTGCAGACTTGGCGGTTCAAATGGCATCCTTCTGCACTGTAAACATTCTCATTCTGTGAACATGCCCTCCTCTGATTGACAGAATGTGTCCTCTGATTGATAAGGATGGGGGAATGTCCCCCTCTGATTGAATCCTCGTTGAATTACTGGAATAAATGCTGAGAGAGGAAGGTTCTATTCTAAGCAGCAAGAGGTCTGGTAAGGCCTTGGATCCTAGTCATAATTGTAGACGTTGTAAATGACAACAAAGTAGCAACCCATCTCCTCCATATGGGACAAACACCCCTGGAGAAAGAAATGAAAAATCATATAAAGTCTGAGTGAAGAGGCTTTCAAAAGCATTACCATTTCAGATCTTGTCCCTACCCCTTAATTGCAGTGGAGTTGGACAATGTGCTGCAAAAAAAATCAATCCTGGCATTGCTGCTGGCGATGATAACGTTCTTCCAGAGACCCTCAAACACCTTGTCCCACTGCTGGTTGGCTCAATTCTTCACAAAGGTTATTCGCGAAGTAAGATTGCCGAAACCCTGGTGCTCATCCAAAGTCATCAGCATTCCAAAACCAGGTAAAGGCCCAAAATTATTTTCAAGCTACGGGCTAATATCTCTGCTCTTTGTGTGCTGAAAGGTCTGAGAGCATCTCGCATTACTGCTGATATCACCAGAAGTGGAGAAAATCTTGAAAGCTGAACAAGCTGGCTATTTGACGAGGATGAAGCACATGCGATCAGGTCCTTGCCTTCAGCACCCATGTTCATTGAAAATGGCTTTGAAAATAACCTCAGAACAGATCATGTCTTTCTTGATCTCACTGCAGCAAACAACACGGTCTCAAACACTGGTTTCAGAGTCATAGAATTTTAAACACAGATAAAGGCCCTTCGGCCCATCATGTCTGCAACGCCCATCAAGCAACTATCAGTTCTAATCCCATTTTCCATCATATAATCCCTGGCCTTGTGTGCTGTGGCATTTAAAGTTCTCATCTAAATGCTTCTTAAATAGTGTGAGGATTCCCGTCTCTACCACTCTTTCAGGCAGTGAATTTCAGATTCCCACCGCTCTCTGGGTGAAAAGATCTTCCTCAGATCCCCCCCTAAATCTTCTGTCCCTTATATTAAATCTATGGCCCCTGATTATTGACCCCTCTACCAAGGGGAAAAGTTTCTTACTATCCACTCTATCTATACCCTCCATAATTTTGTACACCTCAGTCAGGTCCCCTCTCGGCCTTCTCTGCTTTAAGGAAAACAAACCGAGCCTAACCAGCCTCTCGTCATAGCTAAAATGCACCAACCCAGGCAACATCCTGGGTGAATCTCCTCTGGACCCTCGGGACTTCCGGTACGGTGGCATGTAACAGCCGGACACACTTTAGATGGCTCCCACGCAGGTCCCAGTACTTCGGGTTTTTCTGCCCTTTTTGCGAGAATCTTTGGGGTTCTAACCCGACAACCTGGCAGAGCAAATGAGAGTTAATCAGGTGACGTTGAGGTCAACATCGAAGAGATGCAGTGAGGAAAACTACAAGTACCAAGCCCAAACAAGGATTCAACAAAGGTGGCGGAGGAAGCGGCCGTGCCCATCACCCTCAAAATGATGGCAGGGTTGATGGCAAATGAACTAGAGAAGTTCAGTGGGGAGATGGATGAGCAATTCCTGAGGCATGGCAAGGGGATGAGGGCATAATTTAAAGTTATGGTGGAGGAGGCTCTCGACCGGTCAAGACCAGCTGGGCAAAATGGCAAAGGCGGCAGGCAAGCAGGCTGAGAAGCCGAAAAGCATGGAGGAGTCCACAAGGACTGACTCACGTCATTGGAAGCCAAAATGATGATTGTTGGTGACAAAAATAAGGGCCTCAAGGTGAACCTTGATGATATGGAGAACAGGTCCAGGGGCATGAACATGGGGTTGGAATGAGGGAGTCAAGGGCTCAAGGCCAACTGAGTACTTTTCTGCAAAGTTCTCTCTAGCTGATAAGTGGTGAGGGGGTGTTTGCTGCGCCAGAGCAGAATCTGCGACCAAATGAACAACCGCGTGCGGTGATCATTCTGTTCCACAGTTTCCAGAAGAAGGAGCATGTCCTGGAGTGGGCCAAGAAGTACCCAAGCATTGATTGGGATGGTAACATGGTGGGAATTGACCAAGACATTTGCACGGAACTGGCGAGGCGATGGCCGGCCTTCAATAAGGTGAAGACTGTCTTGTACAATCGGGAAGTGCGATTTGGGGTGGTATACCCTGCAAAGCTGAGAGTCACATTTGACTCAAAGGACCTTTATTTCAAAACTCTGGAGGAGGCTGAGGACTTCATCAGAGACCATGGACTGGGCATGGTTTGAGGGCTGTGGGTGGGCTTATGGGTGGTTCGGGTTTCATTGTTTGATGTTGATCTGAGTTGGGTTGGGGTTATGGTAGATATGGTTAGATAGGGGATGTTTCATTTGCTCTGTTTTCATGTTTACTCTTCTGTACGTGTTTAGTACTCTGGGGATGGCATGTTTCTTCCCTGGGTTTAGGGTTCGGTTTAATATGAGTGGGAATGAGGACCACCAGGGGGAGGGACGAGCTTGGGGCAGGAGTGTAGATGGTGGTTAGGGAATAGGTAGTGCTTGGGGCGGGGGGATGCGGAGTGGTCACCTCGCTAGCACTCGAAAGTCGGCCAGTTACCGTAAGTAAAGTGGGGTATGGGGCTGCAACTCTTTGAGCCAGTTAGGTTAGGCCTGGAAGGCTGGGGGTTTAGAGGAGATGAGCAGTCTTTCTGCTGACCGGGTGGGGGAACTGATGGTGATTAGGAATTTTTCTTTGCTCCACCACTGGTGTGGGACGGTCGCCACCTTAGGTAGGCTGTGGTCTGGGAATCATAGGTGAAGCTATGGCCTATCACGGGGGTAATGGCTGACTTGAGGTTGGGGGGGGGGAGAGACCCCCAACAAGGGTGGTCACCTGGAATGTCCAGGGCCTGGGGGGGCCCCGTCAAAAGAGCAAGGGGTTTTTGCTCATTTAAAGAGTCTGGGGGCCGACATAATATTTCTCCAGGAGTCCCAAATGCGACAGCGCGATCAGGTGTGGCTTCAGAAAGCCACATTCAGGGTTCGACAGCAGGGCCCGAGAGGTAGCGATTCTCGTTAATAAAAGATTTTGTTCGGAGAAGGTGATAGCGGATGAGGGCGTGTGACTTGCTATAGTTACGGAGGTTTTAAAAGGGAAAAATGTGGTGTTGGTAAATATATACACCCCAAATTGGGACAATGCAATGTTCAGAAAACAGTTGCTGGCAGTGATGCCAGATCAAGATACCCTTCAACTCAGGATGCGGGGGACATGAACTGCATGCTAGACCCGAGGGTGGGTCGCTCTACGCTAATGTCCCAAGAGGCGGGGGGGGGTTGGGAGGGTGGTGATGGCAAAGGTGTTAATTGCATTGATGGTGGGAGGGGGTGGTGTGCAGACCCTTGGCAGTTCAGGCATCCAGGGGAGCAAGAGCTTTCGTTCTTTTCCTCAGTACCTAATGTGTTTTCCAGGATTCATTACTTTGTCATGAGCCGGGCATTATTGGCAGAAGTGAAGAAGTCTTAGTACTCGGCGGAGGTCATTTCTGATCATGCCCCGCATGGACTGGAGTTGGAGGTAGGGCCGGGGCGTTGCAAGGGGTGGCAGTTAGATGTAGGTCTGTTGGCGGACTTGCGGTTCTGCACAACAATCTCAGGGCTATCCAGGATTACATTTTGAACAATGATAATGGGGAGGTCTCACCCGTAATACTATGGGAGGCGTTGAAGGTGTTAATTCGGGGAGCAATTATTGGTGAAACTCTTGTTACTGAGACTAAGTGTTAACACCGGGGCAGGATCCATCGACTTCCACGACAACAAAACTGATGCCGGCCCTGGAGTGATTCAGCAACCGTTGAAGGAGTAGCACCAGCGCCATGCAGAACACAAGCAATTCCAATGAGAAAGGTGTAAGATTTGCGTATTTGTGATTGATACTCAGGAGGCTGACAAGCTGCAGCTGCACATACACGCTTCATTCCCCATACATACCATCCCAGCGGCCCCACGATTCTCCAACGCTGAGCTTGAGACCCTCTTGTACGCCATGTAGGCGAAGCAGGATACCCTGTACCCTGCCTGGGAAGGAGGCTGCCAGCCACCACTGTTAACCAGCAACACCATCCAGACTGGCCTGCAGTGCCGTAAAAAACTGCATGACTCCTCAGGGTGGCCAGGGTGAGTAGGCAGCACTGTACCTCTGACACCAAACCCCGTCCCACACACCCGTAACCCTACATGCCCACCAGAAGGGCAATAGAACCCCCACCCTGCACCACATTCTGGCACCCATATCAACAGCTATAGCCAGGTGTCCTAGCCTCTGAAACGACCAGCTACCCACCCCTGGGCTGAATGCATCGGACTGTCTAACACTGCATTTTCTGTTTCCTCCCCAGGAGAAGGCAGCTCATAACTGCCGGGTGCGGGAGAAAACTGGAGGGGGAACGTCAGACCTGTGACCCCCCTCCCCACAAAAGAGCAAAGGATCCTGGACGTGGTCAGCGGACCCGAGGAAAGGGAAGTCGTTGGGATGGAGATCGGCCTCGGGTGAGGAAGTGAGACCCTGCTGAGCTGTGGTTTCCCGTGCCACATGTGTTAACCTCCGCTACACCACCCTCACCCCCAAACCATCCTCACCCTCACACCATCCTCACCCCACCACCCCATTATCCCCTGGTCTGTGTCTAATCATGCGTCTTGTCTTGGGTCTTGAAAGATCTGCTGGTGATGGGGCGGCCCTTCTGGTGTCCCGCAGCCACAGCGCAAACCCTGGGACCTGAGCAGTGATGACAAAATCGAAATGGAGTTGATTCATATGCCCGAAACCCAGGACACCCTGGAGCTTGAGTCCGATGTTGAAACGGATTTCCCGTCACAGCTTTCTCCAACAACCTCCACCCATCCTTGGTAGGGCACTTTAGTGAAGTGGCTCCTGGGACCCTCTCAGGCGCACACCACACACATTCTCCGGTACAGCAGGTGGAGGTAGAAACTCCCAAGGTGGTGGATAGTTGGAGAGTGGGCCAACCCCAGGACTAGCTGCTGTCCAGACAGGTTTCAGGCTTCCCAATCATGGAGATGCAGCCGCAGAACAAGGGACTGCATGAGGGGTTGTCGGCAAGCATCCAACACCTGCAAGCACAGGTGGAGGAGTCCAACTGTGTGCAAGAGCAGGAGGTGGTGCCAGCCATGCGTGCCACCCAGGCCAAAATCGCACGGGTGTCATCCACGGTGGAAGTCTTGGGGGCAAGGGTTGCGGCTATGGATCAGCATGTCCAAAGCCTGAGGCATTCTGTGCAGACAGTTGCCGAGGCCCAGGACAGGGCTGCCCTCTCACAGGCAGCCATGTGCCAGAGCCACCTGGACATTGGAGCAGCGCTCCCAAACATGGCCCAGTCACCGCGAGCCATGGCTGAGAGCACCAGCGGCAATGCTCAGCTGTTGGCCAACGTGGCACAGACACAGAGGGAGGTGGCCCAGTCCCAGTGGGAGATGGCGCAGTAACTGGCTGATGTGGCACAGACCTAGAAGGTGGTGGTACAGTCACAGCGTGATATGGCGCAGTCCCAGATGGAGGTGGTCCACTCCCTGTGCTCCATGGCCCCGAGCATGCATACCCTGGTCAAGACCAGAACGGGACACCTGGGTTAGCAGCCCCAGATTGTGGGAGAGCCTCAGGGGATAGTTCCGCTCGTACCCTGTGTTGCTCGTTCTGGGTGAGTGTGCTTAACACTCAATTTGGCTCTGTTTCGTTCCTTAGCTTTGGAGTCGCCAGGTATCGTTAAGATACCGCCACAAGTTTCAAGTTCAAGTTCAAAGCAATAAATCCATACACTAATTAGTAAGTTCAAACAAGACACGTTTATTATATTACAGTAATCTACTAATCATGCATATAAAACTATAAGACTAGGCTAATCCTACCACTAATAGACCAAATACTTATCTGGATAAGGGGACTGCCGGATCAGGGAACAACGGCCTCGAGCTTTGTCCTGGGTCCGCAGGCTTCTAGTAGTTATGGACTACAGGGGGTCAGGAGTGTCTACTCTCGTAGCGTGCGTTGTGACTTACTTGTTGGCGGCTGCTGTCCAGACTTCTCCTCCTCAAGGTTCTTCTGCTGCAACGGTGTTCTGCTGGGAGGGTTGGCTGGTCAAGGAGAGGCTGGCAGAGAGAGAGAGCTGGGGTCGGGGTCTCTGTTTTATACCTCTCTCAGGATCTGGGCGGACCCTCTATTCACTCGCAATCGATTGTGTCTCTTCCCAATCGATTGATTTGAATTCCCCAATAACGGGGCAATTCCTCGATCACTGGGGCAATTCTTTGGACTTGTTGTTTTGGACTTCTTTGGCGCCAAGAAGTCTGGCCTTCCATTCAATGTATCGATTTGTGTTTAACTTGTTTCCATTGTACCTGGGGATCGCCCGGTATCGCCTCATTAGTATGTTAACTGGTTTCTTTTCACAGTGCTGTCTGGTTTCTGCAGCAGTCAAAACTGGTTTCTGCAGTAGCCTGAATATACAAGCGCTTTGCAAGCTGCTTGCTTTTACAACATGTCCAATTTCCCTGCATTCCTTGCAATCTTCCAATTTGTGTTGGGCAGTGGTCACGCCAGGTGGCTACACTCCCTCGTGATCCTCATGAGAAATCATGAAGGATCACCAAGGTCGGTGTCTTTGTGTTCCCTGATCTCAGCGAGTCCCATGGCCTCTACACTTTCCTTAATTATGGCACAAAAACTTTTATCTAACAGTCTCTGGTTGGCGCTATGTCAAAGGGGACATGCATTACTAGGAAACCTCTAACTATCCTTTGTAAACTACACTCCCTTACACATTTAAACATTCTATCTTCCTATCTTTAAAACATTATCATTACACTCCATTTCTGGCTCGGCAGTCGAACTCAGAACATTACAAAACATCAGAAAAGGTCTTTATTTACAACATCAATTCAAAATTAAATCATTCATTACACATCAAGGGGTTGGGGGGATTGGTGGAAGCCGAAAATAGGGGATTGTACTCTGTAGATGGTCGAGGCGCAAGAGCGGGAGGCTCTCCTTCTCCATTTTCTTAACCTGAGTGTCTGCACTACGATGCAGAGAGCTGCTATCACCAAAAGTGATTCAATAACGTACGAAAGGGAGTACCAGTTTATAAATTTTGTGCACCAGTTCTGGTCATCGCTGTTCAGTACTGGGCTTTGAGTAGTCGGTGTCTGGGAAACATTGACGGCGGGGGTCATAGGGGAAAAAGGGTTTGCGTCCGCGTGCAAAAATACAAAAACAATAACTGAAAACATATAGTTCTTCATCACGGTCTTCTTTCTTCTCTTCCTTCTGTCCTTTGTATTGCTGATCTTGCTCTGATCCCTCCTTCGAACGTTCGAAAGCTATGGGATCAAGCACAGTATCTGTCAATAATTCATTTAATACCTGTAATGTTAGTGTATCTGTCCTCTCATTCCAATTGTCCCTTAAATGAATGGCCAAGTCACACCCTGTGACTCCCCTCATTTTTTTTTCAAAAGCGAATTTAGGACCAGTCATACACTTAACAACTGTGCCACTGCGAGCCGTCTCGCAGGTTTTCCGATTTACCATCCCAATGTTCCTGGATGTAAATAGCATAAGGAATGGCAGCCGAAGGGCTACCTCAAACAAAACAAATGAAACCAAACTTTAGAAATGAGATATCCGAATGAGTTGCGTATGGGCTGCGATGGGTAAGATTTGAATGGGATCCCCGGGTAGGGCGTGCTGTGCTGTACCCAAGCTTAGCTGACCAGAGTGGGGGTATCAGACAGGGCGGGTCCTCAATGCCGTTTCTCCACTGCCTGAGCGACCTGGAACGAACGGGCATGAATGTGTTCATTCTGAATTTGCAGCCTCTATTCCCAGAATAGAGGGGCACCTAAAAAAAAGGGGGAGCCAAGATGCTCCTAGTGGGGTGAAGGGTGAAGCCTTAAGTTGGGCTCCAGACATTGCAGCTGAGTCAAGTTCTCAGAGATTTCTGCGGACAAACTTAACGTGCATGTGAGGTGGTCACAAGCTTTTCAGCTGAAAACCGAGTGGCCAATCTCCAAATCAAACATTTAACATACAAACAAACATCACCAACATGCGTGCAGGCTCCATCAGAAAGGACACCGTTTATCTCTCAAGCGGTTCCTCTTTTTACATCATCTGGACACCTCAATAATCTTCATTCTCTGCGAACAGGGTCGCAAAGGGGTTGCCGTGTCAGGAGTCAGACTCAGAGTCATCCTCTTCTCCCGGATCCCATACCCTTGTATGGATCAGGCATGCAATTTTAGCGTTGTGTGACCAGGGGTCACTTTCGTCATTTCGGACAAGTCTCCAAGAATTATCCCTGTGCCAAATCGTGGGGTCTAAATTTGAATGAACGTTTTCGGGGTCGTCATAGTTGGGCGGTGGGTTTGGGTGTGGGTCTGGAGTTTTAATATAAGTGATCTCTAAATCACTGTAGTCGGTGTCGTAGTTGATGTGTGTGGGGTCTGTTGTATCAGGGCAGTAGAGAGGCGTGCTGTGGCTGTCGTCCAAGTCACAGTCGCTGTCTCTGCTGTGGCAGCTTGTGGGCATTTTGGGGCGTGGTCTGAAGTCAATGGGTGGAGTCGAGGTCGAGTCCGATGAGGAACTGGTCTGTGAGGGGGAGGGTGGAAATGTGTCCCTTGTGGGCGGGGCGTCGTGTTCTGCTGCGTCTAGCAGGACATGGTGTGAGTGGTTTGACTGTGTTCCATAAGCCTTTAACTGGTTAATATGGAACCACGCAGTCCTGCCGTTTGGGTACTTGATCCTATATACTGACGGGCTGATTTCGTCCGAAATTGAGTATGGGCCGGAAAATTTTGGGACCAAAAACGTGCTGGGGTTATACACAGATAACATCACCTGTTGCCCAACCTGAAATTCTGTGGTGGGGACATTTTTGTTGAAAGAAGCCTTGCTCTGTTTCCGCCTTTTACCCAATTTTACTGCGGCTGCTAGCTGAGCCGACCTTACCGTCTCAACTAATTGTTTTACTGCTGTTTCGTGTGTGAGGGCCGTCACTTCTGGGCTGGTCATGTCGAGTCCTAAAAGGAATTCTGAACCTTTCATAGGGCGTCCGGTCATGAGTGTGTGTGGGGTGAAACCTGTTGATGCTGAAACAGTGTTTCTTATAAACATAAGTGCGAATGGGAGTACTGAATCCCAAGTTGAATTGTTCTCCTGTACCATCTTTCTAAGGGTCGATTTTAGAGTCTGATTCATGCGTTCCACTATTCCGCTTGACTGGGGGTGATACGCAATGTGGAAATTTTGTTTGATGCCGAATATGGTCAGGACGTTCTTCATGATCCGTCTTGTAAAATGAGATCCCTGGTCTGATTCAATACTTCTGGGGAGTCCCCATCTAGTAAAAATGTGGTGCGTTAGGATCTTTGCGGCTGTCTTTGCTGTGTTTGTACGAGATGGGAATGCCTCTACCCATTTCGTAAACGTGTCTATGACCACCAGAACATATTTATAGCCATTCCTGCAAGGGGGCAATGGACCTATAAAATCGATCTGGAGGTTAGTCCAGGGGCCATTAACGGGGCGAGGGTGGCTGAGTTGTGCCTTCTTTGCATACCTCTCCGGGTTATTCTGTGCACAAATCAAACAGTTCTCAATGTAGTGCGTTACATCGCCTCTTAAATTGGACCACCAACAGAGCTGCCTAAGGTGGGCTGTGGTAGGGTCGATCCCTTGGTGTCCATGACCATCATGGAATAAGGCAATCATTTGATTCCTGTCCTTCTCAGGAACGACATACAACTTGTCTTTGATAATCACACCCTCATGTGTGGTCAAAGCGTGTTTGAATTTGTCGTACTGGGCCACAAAGTTTCCTTTTAAAATCTCCCGGAGATTTGCGTCCTGCCTCTGTGCCTGTACTAAATCCTCTATGTCTGTCTGTGAGACCTGAACTGAACTCACAGGGGTTCTAGCTGGTGCGCTAGCTGGGGGTGTCCAAAAATGACCTCGCCTGGAACCTGCTTTAGCCAGTGCGTCGGCTTTCACATTTCGGGGGGGGATGATCGATGGTGGCTTCTAACTTTGATAAAGCCATACGTCATATCCTTTGCCTTCTCTAGGATATGACGGAGTAATGGGGCTGATGGAAGGGGCTTCCCGTCCGCGGAGACAAAACCTCTTGTCCTCCACAGGGGTAGAAAATCTGTTAGACTGTTACAGACATACAGACTGTCCGAATATATATCTGCTGGGCTGGGGAACAAATCTGGGTGGTCCACTATGTATGCTATGGCCGCGAGCTCTGCTGCCTGCGCGCCTAAGTGTCCGGGTAACTTTAATGCTAACTTCTCTAGTGCGCGTCCCTGCGCATCTTCCACATAAATACCGCATCCAGTGATGCGTTCGCCATCTAAAACAGTGGATGAACCGTCCACATAGATCTTCAAGGGGGCACACGTGTCTGTGTGCTGGGGGGTCTGGCTTGAATTCCCTATCTTCCTGGGGGGCGTTTTAGCAATGAAGGGTCCTGTGTTGTGTAGGAGGTCTACTATTTCACATTCATGGGGTTGTCCGGATACTGTAGGTTGTCCGCTAAAAATGTGTGTGTCCTGGTCCATTTAACTGTTATGTCCCATCCCTGTAACAGAAGTGTCCATCTAGCTGCTCTTATCTGGTTCACTGAACTGTCCTTCAGTCGGCCGTCTAAAAGTAACTGTGTGGGGGTGTGTTCGGTCAAAATGGTGATGGGATTGAGTCCGGTAATGTAAGAAAAGTATTGTACTGCCCAGAATACCGCGAGCAGGTGCCTTTCGCTGGCTGAGAAACCTTGCTCCACGGGGTCTAACACTCGTGAGGCATAAGCCACTGGGCGTAGCTGCTCGTGCCGTTCCTGAAGGAGCACGGCCGAGAGGGTCAGATCTGTGCTAGCTACCTCAATTGCATAGGGGGAGAGCGGGTCTGGAACTTGTAGCGCAGGTGCTGCGCTAAGGGCTTTCTTTAACTCTTCCACAGCCTCTGTATGCTGCGGAAGCCATTCCCAAGGGGCTCCTTTCTGAAGGAGGTCTGATAGTGGGGCTGCCTTGGTCGCAAAACCATCTATATGGTTCCGACAATACCCAACCAGTCCTAAAAATGACAGGAGGGCTGAAACATTTTGGGGAAGGGGCAATTTGACGATTGAGTCAATTATTTTGAACTCGATCTCGCGTTTGCCGTGTGTGATGATTGTACCCAAATACATCGCTTGATTCTCCAATATTTGGGCCTTTCTGGGGTTAACCTTACATCCGATTAAGTTCAGAAGTTCCAGGAGTTCAGACAGAAGCGTGACGTGCTCTGCCTTGGTGTCCGTCTGCAGTAATAGGTCGTCCACATACTGTACCAGACATTCGGGTCGGGAAAATTTTGCTAGTCCATTTGCCAGCTGTCGGTGGAAAATGGAGGGGGAATTGTGGAATCCTTGTGGGAGGCATGTCCACGTGTACTGCTGTCCTTTGAATGTGAAGGCAAATTTGTACTGGCACGCCTTTGCCAATGGGATTGACCAAAAGCCGTTGCTAATGTCCAATACCGTGAAATATTTGGAGTGGAGTCCCTGCTTGAGCATGGTCTTGGGACTTGTTGCTATCGTGGGGGCTACTGCTGGGGTAACTTTGTTGAGTTCCCGATAATCAATGGTCAGACGCCATGATCCGTCGGGTTTCCTCACTGGCCAAATAGGGGCATTATTAGTCGAGGCTACTGTCCTAAGTACACCCTGCTCTAATAAGCTCTCTATAACTTTTCCAATTTCTCCCTCTGCTTCTAGGGGAAATCTGTACTGTCTCTGTGGTCTCGGGTCAGGTCCTGTAATTTGAACTTGTCCAGTCATTCTGCCGCAGTCGTGCCGGTGACTGGCAAATGCTGTCCTGTGTGTGTTCAAAACTGCCCTAATCTGTTTGTCCGTGCTAAGTGTGGTCGGGTCAAACCAATAGTCGCCTACTGCGCTAATCCTGTTCGCGTACTCTCCTATTGTGAGCGTTGCAGGTGCTCTGTCAGATTTTGCCATTCGCCAGACACACTGATTTACTGGGTCGAACGACAGGCTGTGGGCATTCATAAAGTCAATGCCCAGTATGTATTCTGCTGTGTGGGGCAGATTAACTAAAACAACGGGGTGTCTGGTGGAGATATTCCCTAGTTGGATTGATACAGGGGCTGTAATGTGTCCCTGCTGCGAGTGGCCTGTAAAGCCGCTGAGGGTTATTGTGGCTATAGTGGGCCACGTGTCTGCCTGTGGTGTACTGGAGGAATTAATGGTCGTGCGGGACCCTCCTGTGTCCCAAAGTAATTCTATGGGCTTTCCCCGAATTTTCGCCGTGACCACCAGTCTTCCGGATGTGTCCCAGAGGGTGTCATAGACCCAAGTGGGGGAGCCCGAACACCGTCAGTCCATTCCGGCGACATTGGTCTGTCCTGACTGCATCCCTATACTGTGGATAGGCTTAGCTTTGTTCCTGTTCAGAGTGCCTGTCTGCTGGCCTCTCTAAGATTTCTGCGGGCCGTTGTATTCCCTAGCAAAATGCCCTAACTGTCCGCAGTTATAACATTCTTGTGACTTCTGTGGGGGGCTGTTCTTTCCCTCATTTACCCATGCGGGGTTTTGGTGTGCTCTCACTGCCTGAATATCTGCTGCAGCCTGAGCTTCTTCGGGGTTCTTTACTGTTACCTTGCCATGGACAGATTGCTCCCAAGCGCGGGACAATCTTTTCAATACCCATTTTTCATTATGGGCCTCTTCTGAGGGGTCATAATTGGAGCAGACATTCTGTCCTACATCTGTGGCATGGGAGATGATGGTGTGGGTCCATTTAACCATATTATCTCGGGTTAAATGTGCGCGGTCTAAAACACCAAAAACGGCAGTGAAATGAATCCACAGCCTTCCTGCGAATGCTGTGGGGTGCTCGGTGCTTTTCTGCCTACACTTATTTAGGCCTTCGACTGGGTCTCCTCTGTTGTACCCTATCGCGTCTAAAATAGCTGTTTGCATCTCTTCAAGGGCGCCTCCTCCAACGTTCTGTGGGTCGGGGAGGGCTGCTGCAACTGATGAGTCTAAACTCAAAACTGTGAGCTTAACCTGCTCTCGCTCATCCAGGCCGTACATGGTCGCCTGCTGTTTCACTCGTGCGAAGAATTGGTGGGGGTCTGCAGTGGGGAGGAACGGGGTGATTTTCTCACACGCGTCCCTTAGTTGTGTCATGGTTAAGGGGTGGTGTACGTGATCTCGGGTGCGCCTTCTGCGGTTGCTTTTCGTTGGGTGGTGACTGGGTTCATAGGTGTGGGTGCTATCTGATCTGTGGGGGGTTGGGGCGCTTTCCTTTTCTGCTGTGCTGCTAGCGCACACGTTCCCTGAACATAGCGCTGCGCTGTTTCACTTAATTCCTGCCAATCTGGAGCATTTTCTTCTTCTAACTGTGTTCCAAAGGTCTCTTGGAAGCCATTCTGCACAGAAAGCAGAGATTGCAGCTGCGCAATCTGCTTCCTACATTTAGCGTGGTCCACTGTGCTTTGCCTTTGCTCAGTGGTGGCAGCATGGAGTGCCTTTAAAGCTGCCTTTAGGTCGCTACACTGCTTCTTCAGTGTCTCTACCTGCTTTTCTGACTCTTCTTTTATCAAGACTGCACGCTGTACATCTCGATAGGCCTTTTCATACTGAACTTGGGAGCTGTTCAGATGGGCTAGACAAGACCGATGTGCCCTCTTGGCATCATCCACCTCTCTATTCTTATCTGCCAGTCATTGTCTTAATCCTAAATTCTCCTTTTCGACGTCCCTGACATCCACTTTGCTCATTCTGTTTTTCTCCTCTAACTCTGCTCGGAGCGTCCTGACAGCCTCCTCTGTGCCTCACAATTGTGCCAAGCAGGACACAATTGCCATCGGCTTACGTGCTTTACCTAAACTCTTCATGTGAATTTCAGATAGGTTCTTCCACCAAGTATGTCCTATACTCCCGGGACCTGTCTCCTCATTCACACAAAACTCACTCCAAAGGGGCCATCCTTTCCCTTTGAGGTACTTCCTGAGGTCCATCTCCCAAACGGGACACTGACCTACCCTGCTGCTGTTGGTCGCTGAGACCTCAAACTGCTCTGGGTGGTTCATGAGGCGTCCCATTGCCTGCATGGCTATTTCTTTTTCTCCTATGCTCTCTTAAATTTGAAACGAGGGATAATAAGGCTATAAAATACGGGTACGGCTTTCACTATATTCCGAATTATAAAACTCCCGACAGTTTGTCGCAACAAAAATCTCCCGGTTTTACCTTACAACCCTGTTAGTTACGCATGCAAAAACACACTTCCGAATTATGAGTATTGATTTGAACTACTTGAACACTTGTGGTTTTTCCTTTGCCCAATTGGATTTCAGATTCAAATTTCTGGGTTCTCTCGGAGTGGGGGGGCCACTTCTAATCGAGTCCTGTCGGATGTTGCCACTAAATGTTGCTCGTTCTGGGTGAGTGTGCTTAACACTCAATTTGGCTCTGTTTCATTCCTTAGCTTTGGAGTCGCCAGGTATTGTTAAGATACCGCCACAAGTTTCAAGTTCAAGTTCAAAGCAATAAATCCATACACTAATTAGTAAGTTCAAACAAGACACGTTTATTATATTACAGTAATCTACTAATCATGCATATAAAACTATAAGACTAGGCTAATCCTACCACTAATAGACCAAATACTTATCTGGATAAGGGGACTGCCGGATCAGGGAACAACGGCCTCTAGCTTTGTCCTGGATCCGCAGGCTTCCAGTAGTTATGGACTACAGGGGGTCAGGAGTGTCTACTCTCATAGCATGAGTTGTGACTTACTTGTTGGCGGCTGCTGACTAGACCTCTCCTCCTCAAGATTCTTCTGCTGCAACGGTGTTCTGCTGGGAGGGCTGGCTGGTCAAGGAGAGGCTGGAAGAGAGAGAGAGAGCTGGGGTCGGGGTCTCTGTTTTATACCTCTCTCAGGATCTGGGCGGACCCTCTATTCACTCGCAATCGATTGTGTCTCTTCCCAATCGATTGATTTGAATTCCCCAATAACGGGGCAATTCCTCGATCACTGGGGCGGTTCTTGGGACTTGTTGTTTTGGACTTCTTTGGCGCCGAGAAGTCTGGCCTTCCATTCAATGTATCGATTTGTGTTTAACTTGTTTCCATTGTACCTGGGGATCGCCCGGTATCGCCTCATTAGTATGTTAACTGGTTTCTTTTCACAGTGCTGTCTGGTTTCTGCAGCAGTCAAAACTGGTTTCTGCAGTAGTCTGAATATACAAGCGCTTTGCAAGCTGCTTGCTTTTACAACATGTCCAATTTCCCTGCATTCCTTGCAATCTTCCATTTTGTGTTGGGCAGTGGTCACCCCAGGTAGCTACACCTGTCCCATGGAGTAGCCTGGGGGCCACCGGGCTCCCCAATGGAGGAGGAGATGATGGCCCGTGCCAGTGAATCCCATAGGGGAGGTGCCGGAACACCGCAGCACCTCGGACTCCCCCCATCCTGTCCCTGACACATCTGGTGTGTAAGAGGCAGAACGGGATGGCATCACGCCACCTAGGACACCCGAGCAGCAGCCGGGCCTATCCAGACCTGGCTGCCGCAGACAACAGCTGCCAACAGGGACCCAGGTCATCGGGCGGGAATCACAGCAGGCCACCTCCTGATTTACCATCTGGTGATCCACCTAGACACAGCCTTAGAGCTTGTAAGGCCAGAAAATGAGACACCAGTTAATTTGGCATAGGTGCAGGACACAGTTTAGTCATATGGGCTAGGGCACGTATCTGTAAATACATTGCCATATTAAACACTATTGTGCACACTTACAATCTGTCTCTGTGCTCTGTCAGAATGGCGTGAGGGATGGGCTGGTCTCGGCCGGCTGCAGAGGGGGTGCCCGGGGGGTGCCCGGGGGGTGGGATTGGTGGGGCGGGGGGATATGGTGGACTTGAGGGTGGGCTTTGCTGAGGGCCACAGTTCAGCCAGCACTCACCCCACCGGTGTCCCACCCCCATCCACCACACCCCAAAGCACTGGAGAATTGCGATTTGGTGTGAAACTGATGCCCACATTGCTTTGGGACGAAAACTGATTCTCTGCCCAATCATGTTTCCTGATTCTGGTGTCAGCTGATGGAGAATCCCGCCTTCAGATGTGGAGGCAAGGAGGGAGCGCAAAAAAACTGGTATATGATATTACAGAGATTGATTACTGGTATCAAACAACCCATCCCCAGAGCTATTAGCGGAGAGAAGAAAACTGCAAATGCAGTTCGATCTGATCTCTACGGATGGGGTAGTGCGACAGTTGAGGCGAGATAAAGGGGCGATTTACGAGTGTGGGGAGAAGGCAAGTCGGCTCCTGCCATATCAACTGAGGAAACAGTTGGCAGAGAAGGAGATTGTCCAGAGAAGGATGGGGGGCTTGCCTCAGCTCAGTGGAAGGTGAATGGCGTATTTAGTGACTCCTACTAAAAGTTATACAGGTCTGAACCGCCTCAGGGTGGGAAGTATATGGTGGAGTCATTGGGGATACAGTTTCCCAAGGTGTGGAAGGAGTTATAGGAATAACTACTAGCTCCATTGAAGTCGGAAGGGATTAAGGAGGTGTTGAAATTGATGCAGTTGGGGGTGGCACTGGGGCCCAATGGTTCCCAATGGCATTCTATTAAAAATCTGTAGATCAGCTGGCCCCTTCATTGTTGGGGACGTTCAGGGACTCCTTGGAGAGAGATGCTCTGCCACAGACGCTGGGCCAGGCGTCGATATCCTTGCTCCTCAAGAAGGACAAAGACCCTGCAGACTGCGGGTCATATCGTCCGATCTCCCTGTCAAATGTGAATGTATAGCTTCTCGCTAAGGTGTTATCGTTAATACTGGAGCCTTGTGTCCCCAAGGTGGTGAGGAAAGACTAAACAAGATTTATAAAGGAGCAGAGGTTGACGGCAACTGTGAGATGGCTGTTGAATGTGGTGCTTATCCCGGGGGGCAGGGCCGGGTTCTGGAGATCATAATTTTGCTTGATGCAGAGAAAGTGCCCAACCGGTAGAGTGGGACTATCTGTTCCCGATACTGGGTTTGGATCGGGCTTCGGAGCGTGCATGTGGCTGTTGTATGCGGCCCCCTTGTTCAGTGGTTGCACTAACAGTGTTTGCACTAACAGTGACTTCTGAGCCCTTTTGTCAATACAGGAGCACCAAGCAAGAATGTTGGATGTCCCCTTTGTTGTTTGCGTTAGCAATCAAGCTACTAGCCATGGTGCTGAAGATTCAAAAGCTGAGGAAGGAATAATCAGAGGTGAGTTGGAGCACAGGGTCTCGCTATAGCTGACGATTTGCTGTTATATGTTAAAGATCTGAAGGCGTCAGAGGGAAACATTATGTGGATCTTGCAGCGCTTCGCGGCCTTTACTAGCTATAAGCTAAATATAGGACAGCATGAATACCTGGTGGTTGGGGCACCGGGGCGGGTTTTGTGAGGGCCACAAAGAATCCAGCACGAGTTTGTGGAGTCGAAAGAAATAACTTTATTTACAATTGCATGTATCCAACAGCAACAGTACTTCACCACTGCTATCCCCTCTAGCTGGTTCCACACTGGCCAGCTCAATTTATGCAGGTGACTCTGCTAATGAATTCTTTGCCCTCCTCATTGGGGGAGCTCATACTCCACGAAGGATTGTGGAGAGAGCACACACGGGCTGTGGAGGCTCTCAATTCCATTGCTGAGAGACTGCTACAGGCATTTGCAAACATGAGAAAGAGAGAGAGAGGGGCAGGGTATTCTGCTGTTGTTCCTTGTCTTTTGATATGCTCTGTACGGTTTGGTTTGTGATGTGCCAGGGTTATTCTGGGCTGAATTATGCCCCTCTTGAGAGGGGTGGATTGTTCTTTCTCTCTCTCCTCCACCGTGCTCCGTGATGGAGTGGCCTATTCTGGTGGGTTGCGCTAGTTTGCCTTTCTGCTGATGTAGTTTGAGGTGTGTGGGGGGGGGGGGGGGGGGGGGTTAAGTGTGTTCTGGGGTGCTATATGTTGGTGACTGGATGGAGTTTTTCCCTCGAGAAGGTCAAGTTTACCAAGCGATGATCGGTGGAACAGTGAGCAGTAGATGGCGGCCGTTTATTATCATGTACTTTAAAGAGTTGGCCATTGTTCGCTGTTGGGAGGGAGATAGGGTGGCGGAGGGGGGGCGGGTTAGTAGTGAGGTTATAATGTTGTAAGGGGAAGTGGGGGGAGTTCTTACTGTTCAGTTGTTATTCTGAGTTATTGTATGCTTTGAATAACAATTGTTGAAAATTATAATTAAAATATTTTTTAAAAGAATCTCCCCTGCACCCTCTCTAGTGCAATCACATCCTTCCTAAAGTGTGGCGGCCAACAGTATTTTCACTGTGACCTAATCAGCATTTTATCCAGCTCCATCATAACCTCCCTGCTCTTATAGTCTATGCCTGAACTAATAAAGGCAAGTATCCCATATGCCTTCTGAACCACCTTATCTACCTGTCCTGTTGTCTTCATGGATCTTTGAACATGCACACCAAGGTGCTTCTGGTTATCTGCATTTACTAACGTCCAACCATTCATTGTATATTCCCTTGCCTTGTTCTTCCCAAAATGCTTTGCCTCACTCTTTTCAGGGTTAAATTCGATTTGCCACTGTTCTGTCCATCTGTTCAGCACGTCTTTAATACCCTGTGATCGAAAGCTTTCCTCCTCACTATTTACCACACGACCAAATTCTGTGTCATCTGTGAACTTACTGATCAATACTCCCACATACATGTCTAGATCATAATGTACGTTACAAACAGCAAGGTACCCAGCACCGGTCCTGCTGAACAACACTGGACAGAGGCTTCCAGTCACAAAAACAATCTTCGACCAGCACCCTATGCTTCCTGCCACTAAGCCATTTTTGGATCCAATATGCCAAATTGCCCTGGATCCCATGATTTTGTTTTTGATCAGCCATCCATACAGGACTTTGTTAAACGCCTTACTGAGGTCCATATAGACTACGTCAACTGCATAGCCCTCATCTGCACACCTAATCACGGCCTCACGGTAGCATGGTGGTTAGCATCAATGCTTCACAGCTCCAGGGTCCCAGGTTCGATTCCCAGCTGGGTCACTGTCTGTGTGGAGTCTGCATGTCCTCCCCGTGTGTGCGTGGGTTTCCTCCGGGTGCTCCGGTTTCCTCCCACAGTCCAAAGATGTGCGGGTTAGGTGGATTGGCCATGCTAAATTGCCCGTAGTGTAAGGTTAATGGGGGGATTGTTGGGTTACGGGTATACGGGTTACGTGGGTTTAAGTAGGGTGATCATTGCTCGGCACAACATCGAGGGCCGAAGGGCCTGTTCTGTGCTGTACTGTTCTATGTTCTAATCACTTCTCCTTGTCAAAATCTCAAAAGTCCTCACTCCGTAGGTTACAGACATCATCAAACCTTTATTCTGAGGTAGACGGTTCAGGGTGCACATGGGTGATGAGACAAGTGCCTGGAGGAAACAGTTCAACGGGCATCTTCAGGGACCTGTTCAGCCCCAACTCTTTTAAATGTCAGTATCAATTATCTGCCTCCAACACTATCTCGGAAGTTCATTTCTGCTGATGATATCTGCTGTGCCTCTTGGCTTGGACATTTTCTAAACTAGAGGCAACACTAAACAATGATGTTGCTAAGCTGGCCAAGTGTTACAAGACTTCAACCCAGCTGCAACAAAACAGTTTTGAGTACATTTTACCTCCAGAACCAAGAGGGAGCTCAACAACTCCTTGAATGGCAAGAGACTGAATCTTGAACAACACCCTATTTCTCTTGGTGTTAACCTTGACCGATCACTGACATACAAAAAATATCTGAGCAAGGCAACAACAAATATCAAAATGTGAAACAACTTCTCAGCAACCTTTCTGGTTCATCATAGGGTTAGGGTTAGGATGCTCAAACTTTAAGGGCCTCAGCTGTTGTCATTGTCTACTCGACTGCAGAGTACTGTTGACCACCAGTATTGGACAACTCATCCCATAACAGTCTTGTAGATACCCGGCTCAACACAACAATGTATAATATGTTAGGTATCCCCCGAGCAACTCAACTCCCCTGGTCATGAACACCATTACCCCCCGCCACTCACATAAGGAAGGAGATTGTAAAAAGAAAGCTCCTGGAGAAAGTTTACAGCAACCCAAGCCCCCCACTACACAAGAACATTACCAATCCACCTGCTGCTTGCCTCCTATCATGCCAGTCTAAGTTCCTAAGACCACCATGAAAGTAAAAGACTGAGATGGGAACCTGGTTGGAGATTCAGCAGGGGTGAATAAGGCATTTAGGGATTTCTACAGTAGGCTTTCTAGGTCTGAACCCCCTACGAGGCCGGAGGGGATGAGGCACTTCTTGGGGGGGCTGAATCTCCCAAAGGTGGACGGGGAGCGGTAGAAGGGCTGGGGGCCTCGATCGGGTTGGAAGAGATAGTGGAGGGTCTGAAGGCCATGCAGGCGGGTAAAGTCCCGGGGCCGGATGGGTACCTAGTTGAGTTTTATAAAACGTTCTCTGGGATATTGGGGCCGGTGTTGATGAGGATGTTCAATGAGGCAATGGAAAGAGGGGTGCTGCCCCCGACGATGTCACAGGCCACGAGTTCGCTGATTCTGAAGTGGGACAAGAACCCAGAGCTGTGTGGGTCCTACAGGCTGATATCCCTGTTGAATGCGGATGCGAAACTGCTGGCCAGAATTTTGTCCTCCAGGATTGAGGACTGTGTTCCGGACATTATTGAGGAGGACCAGACGCGGTTTGTTAAGGGTAGGCAGTTGGCGGCCAATGTAAGAAGGTTGGTAAATGTGATCATGGTGCCCTTGGAAGTTAGGGAGGCTGAGGTAGTGATCGCAATGGATGCAGAAAAGACTTTTGATTGGGTAGAATGGGATTATCTGTGGTAGGTACTGGGACTGTTCGGATTTGGACGGGACTTTACTGACTGGGTCAGGTTGCTTTATCAGGTTCCTGTGGCAAGTGTACGGATGAATAGGAAAACATCGGACTATTTTAGACTGCACCAGGGGACGAGACAGGGATGCCCCCTCTCCCCACTGTTGTTTGCGCTAGTTGTAGAGCCGGTGGCAATTGCTCTGAGAGCCTCAAAGGGCTGGTCCGGGCAGAGGGAGGGGGTTGGAGCACAGAGTCTCGCTCTATGGAGACGACCTGCTTCTGTATGTATTGGACCCATTAGAGGGGATGGAAGAAATCATGAGGATTCTCGGGGAATTTGGCTGGTTTTCGGGGTATAAGCTAAATATGGGGAAAAGTGAGATGTTTCCAGTCCAGGCGAGGGGAAAGGAGAGGTGATTCGGGGAGCTGCCGTTTAGATTAATAGGGGGAAGCTTTAGGTACCTAGGCATTCAAGTGGCACGGGAATGGGACCAGCTGCACAGATTAAATCTGGCCTGGCTAGTGGAACAAATGAAGGACGACTTTCGGAGATGGAACACGCTACCGTTGTCATTTGCTGGGAGGGTACAGACGGTGAAGATGACAATCCTCCCGAGATTCCTGTTTGTGTTTCAATGTCTCCCCATCTTTATTCCGCGGTCCTTTTTTAAACGGTTCAACAAAGTGATCTCTGGCTTTGTTTGGGCAGGCACGACCCCGCAGGTAAGGAAGGTAATGCGGAGTCGGGAGAGGGTGGGCTGGCGCTGCCAAATTTTAGTAACTATTCCTGGGCGGCAAATATAGCCATGATCAGGAAGTGGGTGCTAGGGCAGGGGTCGGCATGGGAGTGTATGGAGGCGGCTTCATGCAAGGGCACCAGTTTGGGGGCGTTGGTAGCTGCGCCTCTGCCGTTCCCGCCGGCATGGTACTCCACCAGCCCTGTGGTGGTGGCGGCCCTGAGAGTGTGGCAGCAATGGAGGAGATATGTGGGAGCAGAGGGAGCATTGGTCTGGTCCCCAATCGGTTATTAACACCGGTATGCCCTGGGAAGTATGGATGGGGGGGTTCCGGATATGGCGGAGATCAGGAATTGAGAGGATGGTGGATATGTTTATAGAGGAGAGCTTTCCGAGTACGAGGGCTGGAGGGGAAGTTTGGGTTGACAAGGGGAAATAAATTCAGATATTTGCAGGTGTGGGACTTTCTACTAAAACAGGTGTCAACCTTCCCGCTCCTACCGCTAAGGGGGATTCAGGAAGGGGTAGTTTCCAGAGGGTGGGTTGTAGAAGGGAGAATCTCGACATTTACAAGGAGCTTATGGGGTCAGAGGAGACGCAGACCGAGTAGCTGAAGCGCAAGTGGGAGGAGGAGTTGGGAGGTGAGACAGAGGATGGTCTATGGGCTGACGCGTTGACTAGAGTCAACACATCCGCAACATGTGCCAGGCTCAGCCTGATACAATTTAAAGCCGTTCACTGGGTTCACATGACAGTGGCCCAGATGAGCAGATTCTTTGGGGTGGAAGACAGGTGTGCAAAATGTGCGGGAGGACCAGCGAACATGTCCACATGTTCTGGGCATGTCCGAAGCTTGGGGGATTTTGGCAGGGGTTTGCAAATGTCATGTCCACGATGTTAAAAACAAGGGTGGCGCTTTTCGGGGTGTCGGAAGACCCGAGAATCTAGGAGGAGAAAGAGGCAGACGTTCTGGCCTTTGCTTCCCTGATAGCCTGGAGAAGGATACTATTAGCTTGGAGAGACTCAAAGCCCCCAAAGTCAGAGACCTGGCTATCGGACATAGCTAGCTTTCTCTGTTTGGAGAAAATCAAGTTTGCCTTGAGAGGGTCACTGTTAGGGTTCGCCCGGAGGTGGCAACCATTCATCGACTTATTCGCGGAAAATTAATCGTCAGCAGAAGGAGGGGGGGGAGGGGTTAGTTTAGCTTAGAATAGGCGGTTAATAAAGATGGGACCTGTAAGGGAGGGATACGGCTTTTGCACTATGTTAATAGTTTCATGCACGTTGTTAATTGTGTTGTTGTTATAATACCAAAAAATACCTCAATAAAATGTTTATTAAAAAAAGGACTTCCTCATCACAGACCCCACAGCCTACCCACATGTCTCCAACAAGCCACTCCAACATTAGGCACTCCTCAACCATTTTGGCACAGGCCAAGGCCTCTGTACAGCAAATTGGCACAAGTGGGGCCTTGGTGGGGTAGCCGGGCAGGATTCTCCATGAATCGGCGGGATGGCCCAAACCCGGCGCCAAAAACGGTGCGAATCACTCCGGCATCGGGCCCCACGAAATGTCGCAAATTATCCGGCCGGGAATGGGCAAGTAGCGGCGTGACGCCATTTGCGACGGCGACACCCGTCATGGACGCGCGCGCCATCCGTGACACACACCCCCCGGAGACCCAGAAAAATGGCCGCCCGCCGCGCAGTGTCAAGTGAGATCCCACACTGCCTGCTCCCCTTTCTCCCATATCCCCCTTCCCTCATATCCCTTTCAGCCATATCCCCCTTCACCCATATCCTCCCTTTCCCCATATCGCCCCTTCCCAATATACCCCCTTCCCCATATCCCCTTCCCCATATCCCTCCTTCCCCCACTTCCCCTTCTCTCTGTACCCCCTTCCCCCATATTCCCCCATATCCCCCTTCCCCCATATGGGGGATATGGGGGAAGGAGGGATATGGAGGAGGGGGGGAATAGGGGGATATGGGGAAGGAGGAATATGGGGTAAGGAGAAAAGGGGATATGGGGAAAGGGGGATATGGGAGAAGACGGGATATGGGGGAAGGGGGGATATGGGGGAAGGGGATATAGGGGAAGGGGATAAGGACGATGGGGGATATGGGGGAGGGGAGATAGGGGGATATGGGAAAGGGGGATATGGGGGAAGTGGAATATGGGGGAAGGGGGTGTATGGGGGATAGGGGGGATATGGCAAAAGGGGGATATGGGGGAAAGGGGATATATGGGGGAAGGGGGTGTATGGGGTAAGGGGGGATATGGGGAAGGGGGTTATGGGGGGGTAGGGGGGACAGAACGGGCCCATCAGGCATACAACGCCCCCAGGGTGTTCCAAGGCGGCCACGAGCCAGGGACAGACCCGGAGCACCAGGCAGACGTCGCCCACATCTAATGCGACTGCGGCGGCACCTGCGGGCCATACCCAGCGATGAGGAGGGCAGCCACAGCAACAGGCCCCCGTCGCAGCTGACTCAGGACACTGACACACAGGACACTGACATATAGGACACCGACACACAGGGCACCGACACACAGGACCCTAACACACAGGACACTGACGCCCAGGACACTGACACACACGACACTGACGCACACGACACCCACTCACGGGACGGATGGACAGTGATAGGCCATCAATGAACACACGACAAGTGTTGAACATAACTGAGGCTTTAATACACTAAACAGAAAGCCTCCTGGCCTCTGATCCCGAACTGGATCAGAGGCGGAGACCAGCCACCTTTATACATGAGCCCGAGGGGAGGAGACACAGGCGGAGCCAGCAGGGAGTGGTGGTGTTGGTTGCTGGGGAACCTGCGGGTGCCAAATCCCGAAGGGAGACTATGTCCTGTCGCCAGTGGGGTGGGGGGGCGGGGAGGGGGGGTGTATGGGCGGGGGTGGTGGTGATGGTCACCGGTGGGCCTGGGATGCAAGTTGTTGAGGTAGGTGAGTAGAGGTGGGGGAAGACGGTGTAGGGTCAGGAGTGGTGGTGATGGTCGCTGGGGAACTTGTGGGTGACAAATCCCGAAGGGAGACTATGTCCTGTCGCCCGTCCTGATGTGCCACGTAGGGACAGGCATGTAACAATACAATACAATGTTAAAAAGAAGAGTCCAGCGGGGGTGAGGTGGACTTAAAGATCAAGTCTGTCGGGGCCTTGACCTTCCGCCGTGATCGCCTCAGTCCCGGCTGTGGTGTGGGCACTGGTGTCGAGATCCGTGCGTCCGGGAGCATGTTGTCCTGGTGGGGGAGGGGGGGAGGGGGTGTATGGGCGGGGGTAGTGGTGATGGTCACCTGTGGGCCTGCGGATACAAGTTGTTGAGGTAGGTGGGTAGAGGTGGGGGAAGACGGTGTAGGGTCGGGAGTGGTGGTGATGGTCGCTGGGAAACCTGCGGGTGCCAAATCCCGAAGGGAGACTATGTCCTGTTGCTCGTGCTGTGTGCCACATAGGCATATTGTGGATTGGCATGGAGGAGCAGGACCGTCTCGACGAGGGGATTTGATTTATGGCTCCTTCCATGCTTCCGGAGGAGGACGGGCCCTGGGACTGTCAGCCAGGAGTGGAGAGAGACCCCGGAGGTGGACTTCCTGGGGAAGGCAAACATACACTCATGATGAGTCTCGTTGGTGGCATTACACAGGAGCGACCGGATGGAGTGGAGCGGATCGGAGAGGACCTCCTGGCAGCGGGAGACTGGGAGACTTCTAGACTGTACAGCCAGAAGGATGGCCTTCCAGACCATCGCGTTCTCCCTCTCCACCTGTCCATTGCTCTGGGGTTGTAGCTGGACGTCCTGCAGGAGACGATGCCCTTGCTGAGCAGGAACTGATGCAACTCGTCGCTCATGAAGGAGGAACCCCGATCGCTATGGATGTAGGTGGGGAACCCGATCAAGGTGAAAAGACTGTGCAGGGCCTTGATGACGGTGGCAGAGGTCATGTCAGGGCATGGGATCGCAAAGGAGAATCTTGAATACTTGTCAACAACGTTGAGGAAGTACACGTTACGATCAGTGGAGGGGAGGGGCCCTTTGAAATCGACGCTGAGGCGCTCAAAGGGGCAAGAGGACTTTACCAGGTACACTCTGTCTGGCTGATAGAAGTGCGGTTTGCACTCCGCGCAGACCTGGCAGTCCCTGGTCACGGTCCTGACCTCCTTGATGGAGTAAGGCAGGTTGTGAGCCTTGATAAAGTGAAAAAAGCGGGTGAACCCCGGGTGACAGGTCATTGTGGAGGGCCCGGAGTCAGTCTACTTGTGCGCTGGTACATGTATCGCGGGATAGGGCATCTGGGGGCTCATTGAGCTTCCCAGGTCGATACAAGATATCCTAGTTGTAGGTGGAGAGCTCGATCCTCCACCTCAAAATCTTGTCATTCTTGATCTTGCCCTGCTGTGTGTTATTGAACATGAAGGCATTGGTTGGTGAGGGGAGTGAATCGCCTACCAGCCAGGTAATGCCTCCAATGTCGCACAGCTTCCACAATGGCTTGGGCTTCCTTCTCGACGGAGGAGTGTCGAATTTCAGAGGCATGGAGGGTACGGCAGAAGAAAACCACGGGCCTGCCCGGCTGATTGAGGGTAGCGGCCAGAGCAAAGTCCGACGCATCGCTCTACACCTGGAATGGAATGGACTCGCCCACAGCGTGCATTGCGGCTTTGGCAATATCTGCCTTGATGCAGTTGAAGGCCAGGCGGGCCTCAGCCGTCAGGGGAAAAACAGTGGATTTAATCAGTGGACGGGCCTTGTCTGCATAATTGGGGACCCAATGGGCATAGTAGGAGAAAAATCCCAGGCATCTCTTCAGGGCCTTGGGGCAGTGGGGGCGGGAGAGTTCCAGGAGGGGGCGCATGCAGTAGGGGTCGGGCCCTAGGACTCCGTTTTCCACAACGTAGCCAAGGTGGCTAGGCAGGTTGTGCGGAAAACACCTTTTTCCTTATTCTACGTGAGGTTCAGGAGTTTAACGGTGTGGAGGAAGTGCCGGAGGTTTTCGTCATGGTCCTGCTGGTCATGGCAGCAGATGGTGACATTATCTAAGTACGAGAACGTGGCCCGCAGCTCGTACTGGTCAACCATTTGGTCCATTTCTCGTTGAAAGACCGAGACCCCATTGGTGATGCCGAAGGGAAGCCTGAGGAAGTGGTAGAGGCGGCCAGCTGCCTGGAAGGCGGTGTATTGGCGGTCCTCCGGGCGGATAGGGAGCTGGTGGTACACGGACCTGAAGTCAACTGTGGAGAAGACACGATACTGTGCATGTCAAATACGCGGGGGAGGGGGTACGCATCGAGCTGCGTGTACCGGTTGATGGTCTGACTGTAGTCGACGACCATCCGGTGCTTCTCCCCAATCTTGACGACCACCACTTGGGCTCTCCATGGGCTGTTACTGGCCT
Organism: Scyliorhinus canicula; assembly: GCF_902713615.1. NCBI lineage: Eukaryota > Metazoa > Chordata > Chondrichthyes > Carcharhiniformes > Scyliorhinidae > Scyliorhinus > Scyliorhinus canicula. Next base: position 88,404,600 of record NC_052156.1, read on the forward strand.
CAATGATCCCCTCTCGTAGGAGTCGCTGAACCTCTGACCTGATAAAGGTCCTATCCCGGGCACTGTATTGCCTGCTCCTAGTAGTAATAGGCTTACAGTCCGGGGTGAGGTTAGCGAAGAGCGAGGGTGGGGCGACTTTAAAGATCGTGTAGCTACAGACGGTGAGGGGGGCCAGGGGTCCGCCAAACTTTAAAGTAAGGCTTTGGACGTGGCACTGGAAGTCGAGCCCCAGTAATAGGGCAGCGCAGAGATGGTGAAGGATGTAGAGTTTGAAGTTAGTGTACTCTACGCCTTGTACAGTAAGGGTCGCGACACAGTACCCCCGGATTTCTACTGCATATGATCCGGAGGCCAGGGAGATTTTCTGGGTCGCGGGTAAGATTGGGAGAGAGCAGCGCCTTACCGTATCTGGGTGTATGAAGCTGTCTATGCTCCCGGAGTCTCGTGCCGTTGATCTGGACGGTCATCGGCGATTTTGTGAGGTGATGAGGCCGGGACTAGTCGAGCATGGTGGCGGCGAGCTTCGGAAGGTGATGGTTAGTCCGGTCGGAGGTAGCGGCGGCCAGCGCACGATCGGATGAGCAGGGCGACCGGGAGGCTGAGGAACGGTCCCAAGATGGTGGCTCCCGTGGTTCGCGCGTGGCGGGGGGCATCGGAGATGGAATCAAAGATGGCGGCCCCCATGGGTCGCATGTGGTGGCCAAAACCGAAGATGGCGGCGCCCATGGGTCGCACACGGCGGGTGGCGCAGCAGCTGGGGGCGGCCCCGACATGCAGCAGGCAGCGCCGCTGGGCCGAGAAGCTTTAGGGAGAGATCGGGCATGGCAGGCTTTCGCAAAGTGGCCCTTCCTCCCCACACCCATTGCAAGTCGCGTTACGTGCAGGGCAGCGTTGTCTGGGGTACTTACGCTGGCCGTAAAAGTAGCACTTCGGGCTTCCAGCATTGGCGGACTGCTGCGCGGCACAGGCTTGCGCCGCACCCGGGTCAGATGATGGCGGCGCCCACGAGGTCCACGAGGGTGCCGTGCGGTCGGAGGTGTAGGCCTCGATGTTCTGGTAAGCCACGTCCAGCGAGTTTGAGAACTGCACTGTCTCTGGGAGGCCGTGTGTACCCCCTTCTAGCAATCGCTGGTGGATGTAGTTGGATTTCATGCCTGTGACATAAGCATCCCTGACCAACAGCTCCGCGTGTTGGGTAGCCGATGCCTCCTGGCAGTCACAGTTCTGGCAGAGTACCCGCAAGGCACGCAGGTGATTTCCCAGGGTGTTATCGCCTCGTGGCAAAAAGGTGCCGAGCATACACCTCGTTCACAGACTTAACATAGTGTCCCTTCAGCAGCATTATCGCCTCCATATACAAGGGCGCGCCCCTGATGAGATGAAAGACTTGCGGGCTCACCCGTGCGTGGAGGATCTGCTTCTTTTGGAGGACGGTGAAGTCTTCAGTGAAGGATCCGAGGCACGCTTCGAAGCAGCTTAGCTAGTGCTCGAACGTAGCAGTGGCGTCGGCTGCCTGTGGGTCCAACTCCAGGCAATCAGGCTTGAGTGATGAATTCTTTTGGATGTTTAGTGTATTAAATCAATCGGCCATCAATGAACACACGACGAATGGTGAACGTAACTGAGGCTTTAATATACTAAACAGAAAGCCTCCTGGCCTCTGATCCCGAACTGGATCAGAGGCGGAGACCAGCCACCTTTATACATGAGCCCGAGGGGAGGCGCCACAGGCGGAGCCAGGAGGGACAAGACCAGGCATGTAACAATACAATACAATACGATACAGTGGTTTACCACAGACAGGAATCACCACTCAAGGGGACCCCGGATTTCGGGTCGGATGAGGAGCACGCCATTACGCCACTGCTATCTCCTACACCCTCCACCATCGCAGAGACACTCACTTTGATTGGGCACTTTAGCGATGAGGCATCTGGGACACTAACTGGTGCGCACAACACAGCCGTCCCAGTACAGCAGGTGGAGGCAGGAGCAGCCAAGGGGCTGGGTGGTCGGAGGGCAGCCCGGCGCAGGCAACTACCTGCTGCCCAGACGGGCCCCGGGTACCTGGGGTTACCACACCCACCCATAGACCCGGACCAAGGGACAACCGAAGGGGGTGACGGCCGGCTTGCGGCAGCTGCAGACGTAGGTGGAGGAGTCTCCCCGCGTGTTGGAGGAGGTAGTGGCGCCGGTCATGCGTGCCACCCTGACTGACACTGCATGGGTGGCGTCCGTGATGGAGGCAATGGGTGCGACGGTGTCAGACATGGGTCGCAGTATGCAAGATGTGGGGCTTTCCGTGCAGGCGGCGTCCGTGGCCGAAGACATGGCTGCCCTCTCATAGACAGCCATGAGCCAGCAGCAGATCACAGAGGCGCTCAATGCCGTGGCCCAGTCTCAGCAGGCAATGGCCCAGTCTCTGCAGGCCATCACTGAGGGCATCGACGCCATTGCCCAGGTGCTGGTCGGCGTCACCCAGACACAGACAGGGATGGCCAACTTCCTGAGCTCCATGGCTGCAAACTTGCAGACCCTTGTTGATACTAGGGCGGGCCTCCAGGACTGGCAGTTCCAGGTGTCGGGGGAGGGGGGGGGCGTCGGGTGTTCGGTCCGTTCGCATCCCCGACACATGTGTGGGCCCGGGGTCCATCGGGCACCCCGAGGCAGGAGGAGGTGCTGGGGCCCGTTCCAGGTCCCCCTGTAGGGGAGGTCCCAGAACACCGCAACACCTTGGACTCCGCGCCCCCCCTTCCGTCCCAGGTGCATCTGGTGGGCAATGGGCAGGACAGGCTGGCAGCTCGCCATCCCAGTCCCCCGAGCCACAGCCTGGCCCATCTAGGCCGGCCGCCCAGGAAACTGCCGCCAAAGGGGTCCCTAGTCACAGGGCAGGAATCACAGGGGTCCACCTCCAGTTCTGCTGCACCATCTGGGGAACCACCTAGACGTAGTCATAGGGCCTGTAAGGCCAAAAAGTTAGACACTGAGTAAATTGGCATGGGTGCAGGGCACAGGTTAGTTCTGGGGCTAGGGCACGTGTTTGAACTGTTTGTTATTAAAATCACTTTCACACCTACAGAAGCTGCCTTTGTGCTGTGTCCGATGCGTGCGGGGGTGTGGTGTGAGGTGAGCACCAGTGGGTGTGTGAGGGGAGATAGAACGTCGGCCTCAGGTGAGTGTGCCCCCCCCCTCCCCCCGGGTGGCACTCGACATCCCCCCGGGCAGACGACGGGACCGTGCGCTGCAGTGTCATGTCCGCATGCAGGGACGATCCGGGTGGCAGGTGGTACTGTGGCCATGGTCAGATGTAGAGCCCAGAGCTCATCGCAGGACATGTTGCCATCATCCTCCATGGCCTGCAATCGACTCGCTTCCACCGGCGACCGTGTGAGCCCATCCCATTGTGCCACAGGTGGATGTGCAATGGAGGGATGGTGTGCATGCGGGTGGGGTGAGGGTGGTTGGTGTTGGGTGTGTGAGGTGAGGGTGGTTGGTGTTGCATGGGCGGGGTGAGGGTGGTTGGTTTTGGGTGGGTGGGGTGAGGATGGTTGGGTGGGTGGGGTGAGGGTGGTAGGCTGGTGCCGTGGTGCGCAATCTGTGCCCATACTTGCCGATTCCCATGCCCCCTAGTCAGTGAACCGGGCGGCTATCAGCCTGTCCCGTGCCTGCTGGCCCAGCCAGTAACGGTGGGCAGCATCCCGTCCATTCCACCCCGTATGTCCTGACCATTACCCCCATTCTCCTCATCTGGGGAGGTCTGCGCCTCGTCTTGTTGTTTCTCCCCTTACCCATCCTCTGCCTGCAGTACATCGCCCATTTGCTGGGCTATGTTGTGCAGGACGCAGCAGACCACAACGATGCGGCCGACCCTGTTTGATAGGTACTGGAGGGCCTCCAGAGCGGTCCAGGCATCTGAACCGCATCTTCAGCAGCCCAAAGCACCTCGCTATCACACCCCTGGTAACTGCATGGGCATCATTGGAGCAGTTCTCTGTGTCAGCCTGTGGCCTCTGTAAAGGTGTCATCAGCCATGACCGCAATGGGTAACCCCTGTCGCCCAGCAACCAGCCCCTCAGCCTGGGTGGGGGGTGGGGGGGGGGGGGGGGGGGGGGGGGGGGCGTCCCTCGCACATGGTGGGGATGAAAGATTGCACCAATACGAATGAGTTATGTACACTGCCCGGGTACCGGACGCAGACGTGCAAGATCCTCATGCGGTGGTCACAGACCACCTGCATGTTCATGGAATAGGTCCCCTTCCTATTCGTGAACACAGCCCTGTTATCCGCAGGTGGCTGCATGGCGACATGCATCCCATCGATCGCCCCCTGGACCATGGGCGTCCTGGCCACGGCAGCGAAGCCCGCTGCCTGAGCATCCTGGCTGGCCCGGTGCACAGGGAACTGGATGTAGTGGTCTGCAATGGCATATAGGGCACAGATGCACCAGTGCACCGATGCCTGTGAGATTCCGGACAGGTCCCCAATCGGTGCCTGGATTGACCCCGTGGCATAAACGTTCAGGGCCACCATAACCTTGACGGCCACGGAGAAAGGGTGTCCTCCCCCAGTGCCACGCGGTGCCATGTGTGCCATCAGTTGGCAGATGTGTGCCACGGTTTTCCAGATTTTCCTCCTGCATGCCCGGTCCGTGAGGTCCTGGTGCGATGAGCGGGGCCGGTACACACGGGCCTCATCGGGCATCTCCATCGCCGTGGCACCACCTCCTCCTCCTCCTCCTCCTCCTCCTCATCCTGTCGTGCGGGCGGCCCTCCAACCTGGGCGGCTACCACCTGCCTCCCTGCAGCACGCTCCTCTGCGGCAGCCTCCGCCGCCTCCCTGGCACGCTCCTGCTCCAGCTCTACCAGGGCAACATGTAGAAATATGGCTCCCGCCACGGCAGCCAACATCGCTGGCAAACGGCAGCAAACATAACAGCCTGCAGGGGGTGGGGGCAGAGGTGGTGGGATAGACGACATGTTACGATTGCCCATACACCCCAGCCCCGCAGCCAGGTGCCATGGGCTGCATGGCCACGACTGTTGCCAGTTGGCACATGGCCAGGCGGACACCCCCACCTCCCCGGCACGCACTGTACCGAAACCCCCTCCCCTCTTCCCCGGCACGCACCCTCTCCATCACTCGCCCTCCCCAACCCCCCCTCTCCTCCCCGGCACGCACCCTTCCCAACATCCCCCTCGCCTCCCTGGCACGCACCCTCCCCAACAACCCCCCACGTTCCTCTCCGGCACGCACCCTCTCCAGCACTCGCCCTCTCCGCCCACCCCTCCGGCACGCACCCTGCCCAAGCCCCCTGGCATGCATCTTCCCCAATCCCCCCCCTCCCCGGCACGCACCTTCTCCATCACTCACCCTCCATGGCCCACCCCCCTTCTCCTCCCCAGCCGCACTCTCCTCAACCCCCCCCTCTCCTCCCCGGCACCCACCCATCCCAACCCACCCCCTCTCCTCCCCTGCACACACTCTTCCCAATACCCCCCTCCTCTCCGGCACGCACCCTCTCCATCACTCGCCCTCTCCGCCCCCCGGCACGCACCCTCTCCATCACTCGCCCTCTCCGCCCCCCGGCACGCACCCTCTCCATCACTCGTCCTCCCTGGCCCACCCCCCTTCTCCTCCCCGGCACGCACCCTCCTCAACCACCCCCTCTCCTCTCTGCCATGCACCCTTTCCATCACTCACCCTTCCCGCGCGCACCCACCCCCTCCCACCCCCCCCCCCCCCCCCTCCAATTCGCAGTAGCTGGGAGAAATTCAACTCTTCGTGCGTTGGTAAGTATTGTGATTGGTAAGTAAAATCTTTATTCCTTTCACTTATTCATTATTTGATATTATATTTGTAATCAGTTATGGTAAAGTGTAAAAATCAGGAGATCCCAGACCTGTGTTATGCTCCGCGTGCTCAATGTGGGAGTTCAGGGACTCGGCCGATGCCCCTGACTCCTTCATGTGCGGGAAGTGTGTCCAGCTGCTGCTCCTGTTAGACCGCATGACGGCTCTGGAGCTGCGGGTGGACTCACTTTGGAGCATCCGCGATGCTGAGGAGGTCGTGGATAGAACATTCAGTGAGTTGGTCACAACGCAGATTAGAATTGGCGAGGGAGACAGGGAATGGGTGACCAAAAGGCAGAGAAAGAGCAGGAAGGCAGTGCAGGTGTCCCCTGCGGTCATCTCCCTCCAAAACAGGTATACCGTTTTGGATACTGTTGGGAGAGATGACTCACCAGGGGAAAACAGTAGTAGCCAGGCTCATGGCACTGTGGCTGACTCTGCTGCACAGAAGGGCGGTAAAAAGACTGGCAGGGCCATAGTCATAGGGGATTCAATCGTAAAGGGAGTAGACAGGCGTTTCTGTGGTCGAAAACGAGACTCCCGAATGGTATGTTGCCTCCCGGGTGCACGGGTCAGGGATGTCTCAGATCAGCTGCAGGACATACTGAAGGGGGAGGGTGAACAGCCAGTTGTCGTGGTGCATATAGGCACCAACGATATAGGTAAAAAACGGGATGAGGTCCTACAATCAGAATTTAGGGAGTTAGGAGATAAGTTAAAAAGTAGGACCTCAAAGGTAGTAATCTCAGGATTGCTACCAGTGCCACGAGACAGTCAGAGTAGAAATTCAAGAATAGTCAGAATGAATACGTGGCTTGAGAGATGGTGCAGGAGGGAGGGGTTTCGATTTTTGGGACATTGGAACCGGTTCTGGGGCCGGTGAGACCATTACAAATCGGATAGTCTACACCTGGGCAGGACTGGAACCAATGTCCTAGGAGGTGCTTTTGCTAACACTGTTGGGGAGGTTTTAAACTAATGTGGCAGGGGGGTGGGAACCAGATTAGGAAGTTAGAGGTCAGTAAAGAGGCAACAACTAAAGCCAGTAAGGTACTAGATAATAAACTCAATGTGACTAAGGGGAAGAGTAGACAGGGAAGAGATGATGAACGCGAAGGGACAGATGGTCTGAGGTGCATTTCTTTTAATGCGAGAAAAAAAAAAATAGTTCTAGGGATGTAGAGGAAAGGATGGCGAAGATGATTCTGGAAAAGAGCGACAGTAACAGGGTAGTTGTTATGGGAGACTTTAACTTTCCAAATATTGACTGGAAAAGATATAGTTCGAGTACATTAGATGGGTCGTTCTTTGTACAATGTGTGCAGGAGGGTTTCCTGACACAATATGTTGACAGGCCAACAAGAGGCGAGGCCACATTGGATTTGGTTTTGGGTAATGAACCAGGCCAGGTGTTAGATCTGGAGGTAGGTGAGCACTTTGGAAACACTGACCACAATTCGGTGACCTTTACGTTAGTGATGGAAAGGGATAAGTATACCCCGCAGGGCAAGAGTTATAGCTGGGGGAAGGGCAATTATGATGCCATTAGACATGACTTAGGATGTATTGGTTGGAGAAGTAGGCTGCAAGGGTTGGGCACACTGGATATGTGGAGTGTGTTCAAGGAACAGCTATTGCATTTTCTTGATAAGTACGTACCAGTCAGGCAGGGAGGAAGGGGTAGAGCGAGGGAACCGTGGTTTACCAAAGAAGTGGAATCTCTTGTTAAGAGGAAGAAGGAGGCCTATGTGAAGATGAGGCATGAAGTTTCAGTTGGGGCGCTTGATAGTTACAAGGAAGCGAGGAAGGATCTAAAGAGAGAGCTGAGACGAGCAAGGAGGGGACATGAGAAGTCTTTGGCAGGTAGGATCAAGGAAAACCCAAAAGCTTTCTATAGGTATGTCAGGAATAAAAGAATGACTAGGGTAAGAGTAGGGCCAGTCAAGGACAGTGGTGGGAAGTTGTGTGTGGAGGCTGAGGAGATAAGCGAGATACTAAATGAATACTTTTCGTCAGTATTCACTCAAGAAAAAGATAATGTCGTGGAGGAGAATGCTGAGACCCAGGCTATTAGAATAGATGGCATTGAGGTGCGTAGGGAAGAAGTGTTGGCAATTCTGGACAAGGTGAAAATAGATAAGTCCCCGGGGCCGGATGGGATTTATCCTAGGATTCTCTGGGAAGCCAGGGAAGAGATTGCTGAGCCTTTGGCTTTGATTTTTAGGTCATCATTGGCTACAGGAATAGTGCCAGAGGACTGGAGGATAGCAAATGTGGTCCCTTTGTTCAAGAAGGGGAGTAGAGATAACCCCGGTAACTATAGGCCGGTGAGCCTAACGTCTGTGGTGGGTAAGGTCTTGGAGAGGATTATAAAAGATACGATTTATAATCATCTAGATAGGAATAATATGATTAGGGATAGTCAGCATGGTTTTGTGAAGGGTAGGTCATGCCTCACAAACCTTATCGAGTTCTTTGAGAAGGTGACTGAACAGGTAGACGAGGGTAGAGCAGTTGATGTGGTGTATATGGATTTCAGTAAAGCGTTTGATAAGGTTCCCCACGGTCGGCTATTGCAGAAAATACGGAGGCTGGGGATTGAGGGTGATTTAGAGATGTGGATCAGAAATTGGCTAGTTGAAAGAAGACAGAGAGTGGTAGTTGATGGGAAATGTTCAGAATGGAGTTCAGTTACGAGTGGCGTACCACAAGGATCTGTTCTGGGGCCGTTGCTGTTTGTCATTTTTATAAATGACCTAGAGGAGGGCGCAGAAGGATGGGTGAGTAAATTTGCAGACGACACTAAAGTCGGTGGAGTTGTAGACAATGCGGAAGGATGTTGCAGGTTACAGAGGGACATAGATAAGCTGCAGAGCTGGGCTGAGAGGTGGCAAATGGAGTTTAATGTGGAGAAGTGTGAGGTGATTCACTTTGGAAAGAATAACAGGAATGCGGAATATTTGGCTAATGGTAAAATTCTTGGTAGTGTGGATGAGCAGAGGGATCTCGGTGTCCATGTACATAGATCCCTGAAAGTTGCCACCCAGGTTGATAGGGTTGTGAAGAAGGCCTATGGTGTGTTGGCCTTTATTGGTAGAGGGATTGAGTTCCGGAGCCATGAGGTCATGTTGCAGTTGTACAAAACTCTAGTACGGCCGCATTTGGAGTATTGCGTACAGTTCTGGTCGCCTCATTATAGGAAGGACGTGGAAGCTTTGGAACGGGTGCAGAGGAGATTTACCAGGATGTTGCCTGGTATGGAGGGAAAATCTTATGAGGAAAGGCTGATGGACTTGAGGTTGTTTTCGTTAGAGAGAAGAAGGTTAAGAGGTGACTTAATAGAGGCATACAAAATGATCAGAGGGTTAGATAGGGTGGACAGCGAGAGCCTTCTCCCGCGGATGGAGGTGGCTAGCACGAGGGGACATAGCCTTAAATTGAGGGGTAATAGATATGGGACAGAGGTCAGAGGTGGGTTTTTTACGCAAAGAGTGGTGAGGCCGTGGAATGCCCTACCTGCAACAGTAGTGAACTCGCCAACATTGAGGGCATTTAAAAGTTTATTGGATAAGCATATGGATGATAAGGGCATAGTGTAGGTTAGATGGCCTTTAGTTTTTTTTTCCATGTCGGTGCAACATCGAGGGCCGAAGGGCCTGTACTGCGCTGTATCGTTCTATGTTCTATGTTCTAAGTGTAGCAGGTAAGGCAGATGAATTTAG